>NC_134532.1:157610569-158829140 GCF_050624435.1 Tenrec ecaudatus | reverse complement strand
CCGTTATGTGGGAAACAAATAAACAAGGAAGAGACTTTCATAGCAAAGTGAACTGCCTTAGGGTTTTCCAAGAAAAGGGCAAGGGGTTGAAGATCAGGCAATACACTAGATAAAACAACCCAATTATAAAGATATATAATCCAAAGAGTATCAGATAACTCACCAAAGAAGATATTCAAAAGGCCAAGAAACATGAAAAAATGTTGATTACTACCCATTCTGGTGCAGATAGCACCTTACAAACAACTATGACAGCCAAATTCATTTAAAAAAAGCAGAAAATAACAAATGCTGAGGAGGGCGGAGAGAGTTTTGAACTTTCCTGCCTTGCTGTTGAGTCTGTAAATATGTACAAGCACTGTGGAAATCAACATGATGTTACCGCAAAGATTAAATGCATTTTTAAAATTGCACAAATAGCTATTATTGGACAAGAAAATGAGTAAAACTGGAACTGGGTGTTTTCATTTACAAAATAAATTAATAAATTATAATTCAAATGTCACCAAATCTAATATTTATTTTTCAATTGCTACTAAGTTGATAAGGAATGCCTGGTGGTGCATAGGTTAACAATTGGCTGCCAACAGAAAGGTAAGTGTGTAATATACAAAAACCCCTCTTAAGAAGGAAAATATGTCAATCTGCTTATGTGAAGATTAACATTTGGGGGACCTACATCCTGTGGGGGAAGTTCACTGTTCTATACAGTAGCTTTGGATTAGAGTTAAGTAGACACTACACAGTAATGGCAGTGAACAGCTAAGTGACCATGGATTCTGTTTTTGACTCAAAAGATATATTGCAATGAAATATGAGAAAAGTTTAAAGTCAAAAACTGTAGACAGAGTGGTGACACCAGAGTTAAATGTGTCACAGTCGACTACAAACTAAATCAAGCCTACTGCTGTCCAATTGATTCTGATTCATAGCATCACGGTTTGTTTGTTGTTGTTGTTGTTTTTATTTTGTCCAAAAAATTTTATTGGTAGGTATTATAGCTATTAGATTATTCCATAGTCCCATCACATAAGGTAGTATTGTATAATTGCTAATAAAGTCAGTTTCAAAACATTCTTTTCTTCCTGATTCTTCGACATCAGCTTCCTTTTACCTCCCCCTCCATCATGTAAGCCCCCACCCAACCCCTAGGAACCCTGTTCTACGGGCTGTCCCTATAGCTTCATCAGTCCTGCATGTCATACATGGAAAAAGAGAACAGTCTATGACAAAAATCCAAAGGCGTCACCCCAATGACATAGCACGTCTAACATCAAACCCACTATGAACAAACACAAAGCAAAGAAAATTACAGAAAACGTTAAGGACCAGATCAGGCCTAACATGTATCAGAGGGGGGAATTAACTGAAAAGGTTTTAACCATTCTAGTCACATGTGATCATCCCCAGCCATCTCTCCAATGCACTATGTTTAGAAACCATGCTCCTCTCATCCCTCTCTTATGAACAGATGGAAATGAACAGAGGCTTGTAGCCTGTGAGGCTCCCACTGCCATCCACAGAGAATCAGAATCTCAGAGTTTAGGTTCTGATAGTAATGCCTCCTTCAGTTTTGGATTATATGATTTACAATGCTTTGGTAACTGATGCTGGTGTGCTTCTTCCAAGATATCACTTAGTATGTGACATCATACTTTGATGGCTTCTTGTTGGGAAATAAGCCATTAAGTCCCCAGACCTTACCTGACAGTCTGGCATCATCTAATTTTTCAATACATTTTGTTATAGTACCCATATCTCCTGTGTTCCCTTCCTGAGGGTATCAAGCAGGGCCATGATGAAAGAACTAATTGTTTCTTTTGTTGAAGCTAGGATTTGGAGTGAACCCAACACCCATTCTTAGATCTATGGGTTTGTTTGTGGGTTTGTTTGGTTTTTAATCTCCCTTCTTCTCCCTTTCCAAACCTTCTTGTTAATTTGTGGTCGAGACTTATAGATTATCCCCTTGGGCCATAACAATCTTCCATTAATATTATCCTCTGATTAGGCCCTGGTAATAGTATTTTTAAAGTGTTGTTGAGAGAGAGAGAGAGATTGAGCTAATATAGGCTAAACCCATATCAAGTATCTGAATTATTCACTGGTACAGAATTAATCTTTTATGGCTGGAGGCTGTTTCACAAACAATGGGTATTAATTGTCAAGGAAATTTTACAATAATATTCACTGAAAATGTCAGTCGCAAGTTTACCAGAATAATATATATCTTAATAGAGCACATATGGCATTGATGTAGCAAGGCCATGTTTTTCTGCCTGCCAACAGTTGGACAATCTCACTAGAGTTGTTCTCTGCTTTGTCAGATGCCATGAATTTTCCATTTTAAGTCCTCAGGTTATAAGTGTGTCTGAGGTAGAGTACAGTTCACCAGTGGTGTTTCCACATAGGATCTCGCTGATGCAATCTCTGGAGTATACTGTGTGTCTTGATGATCCATGATCCTAGGCCACAGCAGTCCATGGCCCCCAGCCTGGGCTCCTAGGGTGCACCCAGAAACCTGGGTCAGTGTGGCCCATTTGATGCATACCACTAGGGACACTGCCCCCTAGTGTCTCCAAAAGCATGTTCAGTCATTCTTCTCCCCATCTGGACATCAAAGTCTTTCCCCTTTTCTTAGCAACAGTCATACATTTGTGTTCCTCTAAACATGTATTCTCTGTTTCCCCTCTCCTGACTTGGTTTTCCCATCAGTATCCCTCATCCCTCTGTAGGGCTGTTTACATATCTCGGGGGAACTCACCAGAGCTTTGCCTGGCAGTCACTCAGTAGACAGCATTCCCTTCCCCTCCTTATGCATTTTATCCCAGTTGAAGTGAAACACCCTCCGACAAAGAGACTTTCAAGATACTTACCTAGAGAGGATGGTGTATGACTCATTGACACCAATCAGGCTCTCAGTCAGACTATCTACCTGGCCCTCTGGAATACCTGGCAAGCAGACTGGGTGTTTTGCAAACCTGAGCTTGTGCCTATCCTGTTGCTAGCTCACACAGCAGTGGACTGATACTGTACTTGTCTTTTTGTGATTGACTAACTTCACTCAGCATAATATCTTCCAGATACCCATGTCATGAAGTGTTTCATGGTTTCATGGCTGTTTTTTAGGGATGTGTAGTATTCCACTGTGTGTATATACCATAGTGTTCTTATCCAATATTCTATTGATGGGAATTTAGGTGGTTTCCAACTTCTTGCTATTGTGAACTGTGCTGCAATGAACATGGGGAAACAGTCATCTCTCCATGATTTGTTTACTTCTTTGAGGTATATATGTCCAGTAATTGTATCAAAGAAAAGGTGTTTAACCGAGTATGAACACTGCAAAGGATTTGCAGAGCTGTAAAATTTTACTGAATCAATTGCCATACTTTTCTCCCCTGGAGTAGCTGTTATATTTGAACCACCAATCTTTTGTTTGCAGTCAAGAGCATTAGCCAAGGGCTATTAGGGATCATTCTATATAAAATTAATTCATACATTAAATACCAGGGAATAATATATTCAGTTTAGGTGTAAATTATCTAAATTAGTAGTTTTTCATGTCTTTAATTTATTAAGAAAACCTAGGTTTATGTTTAACACACAAAGAGGCTTCAAAAATATCATGGCAAAATGGAATTAAAGAATAGGATTCTTCCATGAACTTTTTGAAATAATTTCATAATTAAGAAAGCTAGTTACCTGAATTTTAAAAGTAAGAAGCATTCATATTAAAGTATATATTACCAATTATTTTTATTTTGAGTTCATATAAATGTATAAAAATCATTCCTTATAGAGCTATAGGTATAGGGATGCATATATGTAAATGTATTAATTATAATGATAGTGAAATAGGACAATGTACATATCTTTATATGTTAAGTTTTAAGGTAGCAGATGGACATTGGGTCTCTACTCAAGGCTTCCCTCATTCCAAGAACACTTTGTTTTAATAGCTCAGCATTTTCCTGACATTACTGCTAAAGGCAAAATGAGTGCATAAGCAAATGTGATGAAGAAAGCTTATGGTGCCTGGCTATCAAAAGACATAGTGCTATATCAAAAGATATAGCAACTTGAAGATAAACAAGCAGCCATCCAGCAGAGGAGCAACAAAGCCCTCATGGAACAAGCACACCAGCCTTTGTGATCTCAAGGTGTCGATGGGATCAGGTATCAGACATGAAAGACTCAGAACAAAAAATCATATCACTGTGAATGAGAAATTGGATTATAGGAAGAAGATACAGCATTTATGATGTTCCTGACTGGCCCAGCTGTGAGAACTGTCTTGACGTTGTAAAGGATTTTGTCATACTTATATCCACAATCAATACTCATGGAGCAACAACCACAAGATCAAAGGAAACATTGTTGCTGTTGTTAGGTGCAATCTACTCCATTCCAACCTATAGTGATCATACGCACAACCAACACTGCCCGGTCCTGCACTCTTCTCACAGTTGTTCCTATACCTGAACCCAGTGATGTATCCATGGTGCCAGTCTATCTCATTGAGGACCTTTCTCCTTTGCTGCCCTGCCACTTTACTAAGCATGATGTTTTTCTCCAGGTCTGGTCTCTCTGGTCAATATTTGCACAGTGTGCAAGATGAAGTTTTCTCATCCTTGCCTCTAAGAAGCACTCTAGACATTCTTCTTCCAAGACAAATTTGTTTGACCTTATATCCATCCATAATATTTTCAATATTTCTCATCAGTACCACAATGTAAACAGATCAACTTTTTTTCAGTGGTCCTTATCCAATAATCCAACTTTCACATGATTTTGAAACAATTAAAATTCCATGACTTGTGTTATGTGCATGTAAGTCCTCAAAGTACTATCCTTCATTTTAAATATTCTAAAGAGGTCATATGCAGCAGATTTACCTAAGGCACCATATATTTTGATCACTTGAATGCTGCTCCCATGAATATTGTTTGAAGATCCAATGAAGTCAAAATCCTTGACAATTTAAACTTTCTCTCCATTTATCATAGTGCGACCCAGTGGTCCAGTGTGAGATTCTGGTCTTCTTTACATTGTGTTGTAATCCATCCTGAAAACTGTCATCCCTATCTTCCTCAGCAAGTGTGTCAAGTCCCTCCTCCCTATCAGCAGGCAAGATTGTATCATCTGCCAATTGCAGATTGTTAATAAGCCTTCTTCAAATGCTGATGTCATAGTCTTCATTGATCACTGGCTCAGCACATAGGAAGAGTCAGTATGGTGACAAGTGACAATACTGACTTTGGCTGTTACAGAATCTACTGTCAACTTATGGGAAGGGGAGGAGTCTAGTCTGTCAATCAGGTTATAGCCAACGAGGCTTCAGAGAGAGCATGGCCTTCTCCTGAGGATTCTGGGAACTCCTGTCTTCCTCCCTGAAGGCAGGACACACACTCTCCCTGGGAGACATTCCTGTTGACAAGCCACATGGAGCTAAGCTGATGGAGCCAGAGCCCTGGAGCTAGAGGAACCACATGGAGACCCATGCCAGTGCTGAGATGTTTCCCCTGACACTGGATCCCCAATGCTTTCCACCCACTGGTCTGTGATCTTTCTGCATTCGACATCATTGTATTTGCTCCCTGAGTCTGAAGAGGAATTCATAGATGGGCTAAAATGGAACTTGATTCGGACTGGGCTTGGATGTTTTCTTAATGTACAATTACTCTTTGATATAAAGTTTTTCTTATAAACATATGAGTGTCCATGAATTTGTTTCTCTAGTCAACCTGAACTAGCACAACTGACATATATCTTTCTTGAATTTGAATCATGTAACATGGCTTATTCTCTTTGCACAACAGCTTCTTGATCGATATACAAGTTCCACAGAAGCACAATAAAGTTCTCTGCAATTACTATAATTCTTGAATTTATCCGTAATTGTGAGCCACGCAGTGGAATACCAGGCATAATTTTAAAAAAACACACAAGACCATATATTTCTGGTATTCTCTGTTTTCAGCTAAGTTCCATTTGGTATCAGCAATGATATCCTTTGTTCCAAGTTCTCTTCTGAATCGGTCTAAACCTCTGGTGGCTCCCTGTCAAAGTACTGGCACTCATTGTTGAATGATCTTCAGCAAAATTGTGCTTGCACGTGGTATTGGTGATGTTCTCCTACAGTTTGAGCATTCTGTTGTATCACCCATTTTTGGAGTGGATAGAGAAATGGATCTCTTCCACTCAGTTTGCCAAGTAGCTGTCTTCCAAATTTCCTGACATAGATGAATGAATGGTTCCAGTATTTTCTCTGCTTTTTGAAACATTTCAATTGATATCCATCACTCTTTTAGCCTTGTTTTGGGTCAATGATTTTATTAGGCAAGTCATCTTGAACTTCTTCCTCAGCACCATTATTTCTTGTTCAGATGCTACTACTTGAAAGGGTGCAATGTCAACGAGTTCTCCTTGTTACAGTGACTCTATAATCCCCACTTGCTTTTGATGCTTCTTTCATCATTCAATATTTTACCGATAGTATTTTCAACATTTGAATCCAAGGTTTGCATTTGTTCTTGAGTGCTTTCAGTTTAGGATATGCTGGGCATGTTGTTACTTTTTAGTTTTCTAAGTCTAGATCTTTGCATGTATCATTACGATGTTTGATGACGTCTTCTTGAGCTGCCTTTTGAAATTTCTATTCAGCCTTTTACTTCAACATTACTTCCATCTACTTTAGCGAATCTGTGACTAAGAGAAATCTTTGGAGTCTCTTCTTGCATCTTTGCTTTCTCAGCTTTGTAATGATGTTTTGCTTTCTTCTTGGATGAGGTCCATAATGTCCTACCACCACTCCTCAGGTTTTCTCGTATTAGTCTACAATGCCTCAAATCTGTTCTTCAGATGGTCTCAAACTTCTGCTAGGATAGACTCACAGTTCTGTTTTTGGTTCTTGCTGACTTGTTTTAACCTGAACTTGCACCAAGCCTTGGCCCGGTCTTATCAGCTGATATAGAACTTATTCATCAATTTTTCCCACCAATGTAGTCAATTGGATTGCTGTGTATTCCCTGGGGAAGTCTGTGTGTATAGTCAACTTTTGTGTTCTTTTAAAGGGTTTTGCTTTGTTTTGTTATTTCAAACAGATGATGGCGAGAAGGGTGTAGAATACCTGGTGGGGCTTGGTCAAGTGCAATGTAGCCCAGAGAAATTACAGAGAGCTGAGGTTGAACATGATAGTAGGACAGGAGGAGATAAAAGGAAATAGAAGAAAGAACTAGGAGGCAAAAGACATTTAGATAGATATAAACATAGGCATGTACAGATGTAAATATATATATATAACAATAGGGATATACATCTATGTACATATATTTATATGCTAAGTATTAAGGTATTAGATGGACATTCGGCCTCTACTCAAGTTCTCCCTCAATGCAAGAACACTTTGTTCTAATAACTTGGCATTCTGTGTTGCTCACCTCTCCAACACAATCACTGAAGATAAAATGGGTGAATAAGAAAATGTGGTGAAGAAGGTTGATGGTGTCCAGCTATTTAAATCTATAGCATTTGAAGATAAGCAAGTGGGCATCTAGCTTTGAAGCCACAATGTCCACATGGAAGAAGCACACAGCCTGTATAATCACGAGGTGTCAACACGATCAGATATAAGGCTTCTGAAGACCTAAATCAAACAATCTATTGATGCTAATGGCGCAGGAGTGTGGAATGGTGACCTAAAGGCCATCTCTAGATAATTGGACATTCTGTCACAGAAGGGTCATCATAAGGAAAAGACAAGACCGCCAGGGTGCTCCAGTGAAACATACGACATTCTTCTAGTTCTTTAAATCACCACACACCCACTATCATTGTCTCAGTTCTACCTTACACGTCTGGCTAGACTAGGGCCTGCACACTTGAACAAATAAGAGCTCTGGACACTTGGAGTCCAGTACAGAATACCCCCCACCCCCGCATGCACAATAATGAGAGTAGTGATACTATGAGGGTAGGGAGATGGTCAGAAGAGAAAGTAGGAACCAATCTCAATGATCAACATATTACACCCCTCTCCCTAAAGTGACCAACAACAGAAACATGGGTGGAGGGAGATATTGGATGGTGTAAGATATGAAAACACTAATAATTTATCAAGGGTTTGTGAGGGTGGGAGAGCCCAGGAGGGTGGAAAAAAATGAGGAGCTGATACCAAGGGCTCAATTAGAAAGAAAATGTTTCAAAAAGGATGATGGAAACCAATGTACACATGTGCTTGACACAAGGGATGTGTGGATTGTTATAAGAACTCTAAGAACCCATGATAAAATGATATATCAAAAATAAATTAAAAAGGTATTTGCTCTGAACAAGTTGTTGGTGCTACAAAATTGTATCATGCAATCCACAGCTTTGTTTCTTTCACCAAGTCCAAAATTTCAAACGACTCTTCCTTTCGGTGTGTTTCCAACTTTTGCATTAAAATACAATAATTACCACTATGATTGATTGCATGCTTGATCACCTTCAGACTGAAGATATCAGTAGAATTCTTCAATTTATTCCTCACTAGCTGTTGTGGTTGGTGCATAAATTTGAATATAGCTTTATTGAGTGGTCTTCCTTGAATGTGGATAGATGTAATTTTATCGCAGACAGCATTGTACTTCAAGATTGATTTTAAAATATACTTTTTCACAATTAAGGCCTTTTCATTCTTCTATTTTGCTAATGCTGGCTTAACAAACTATATGCTTCTACTGGTTGACCATGGTCAATATCAGCCCATTTCAGATCACGAATGTCTAGCATTTTACTATTTACGACTTCCATTTTGCTTTAATCACTTCCTGTTTTCCTAGATGCATACTTCTCACATTCTAAGTTCTACTACTTAGCAGATTTTTACCGACTTTTCTTTTGACCTTGAGTTGTGCCTCATCAGTGAATGATGATCTTGAAGGCTACATTGCTGCAGGCTTTCCTCTATCCCCTGCCCCATGGTTGACTCTACTCAGAACAGTTACTCCTCAGTCACATCTCATATGCCCTCCAACCCCATGGCCCTGTCCTCTGCAATGATCTCTGACAATGTCTGCATTCCATTCATTGAGCATGAGTGTTTAGTATCGGACAATGTTTAAACTATGCACAAGCTTTTCAATGACTGCTTCCTCTAGTAGGAGCAGTCAATTTCTTCTTTGTTTGTTCTTAGTCTGGAAGGTCCACTGAAAACTATTTATTTTATATGCCACTGCTGGCATTTGGAATACCAGTGACATAGCTTCTAGCATCACATAAGCCAGCACAGAATCAAAAAGTGACAGACAAGTGGTGTGAAGATGCATTGCCGCACAAGACCACTTGAAAGTGTTGAAAAGCATGGAAGTTAATTTGAGGACTATGGTTTGCCTGATTCAAGGAATGGTATTTTTAATTGCTTATATGTGTGTGAAAATCATCATTGAAGAAAAAGAATTGGGGTGCTGGAGAACAATATTAAATGTACCAAGGTCTGCTAAAAGGACAAACTGATCTGTCTTGAAAAGTATGGTCATGGTCAGTGTGCTCCTTAGGGACAAAGGTAGGAAGACTTCATCTTATATACTTTGGGCCTGTTGTCAGCAGAGAATAGTCCCGGAGAGGGACATCACGTTTGGTAGAGGGGAGCAAAATGGAAGAAGTCATCAATGAGATGGACTGACATAGTGGATGTAAAAACGGGCTCAGGCACAGAGACCGTTGTGAAGATGGAGCAGGACTGGGCAATGTGCATAAGGTTCTGCTGTACATAAGGTGACTATGGGTCACAAATGACTTGATGGCACCTATAAACAACAACAACACACGAGACAAAGTCTTAGCATCTTAATTTGTAAGGAGCACTCCTTTTGTACTACACTCCAAACAGATTTGAACTTTCAATAGTCTTCACCGCCACCATAATTCTAATTCATCTATTCTCCGATAGTGTTCCTTATTTATGATTCAGGCTTCATATACTATTAGGTGATTTAAATATCTGAAAAATACCAAAAGCGTAAGATAAGTTTTCAAATTGTTATCTATCTTTTCTTTTTGACATATTAGAGATTTTTTGCACATTTTCCCATTACGATGTATCATTTGATTTCTTTACTACTGCTTCCTTCTGCATTGATGGTGGATCCAATTAAAATGAGTTCCTTAGCCCCATCAAACTTTTTTGTATGTATTATGATGTTGTTTATTTGTCTAATTTTGAGAACTTTTATTTTCTTTACATTCAGTTGTAATCTGTACTGAAGGCTACAGATTTTCATCTTCATTAGCACATGCCACAAGTCATCTTGATTCTCAGGAAGAAAGCTTTTTCACCGGCAAAACGAGGTTGTTAATGTGTCTTTCTCCAATCCTAGTGCAGTCTTATACTTCACAGGGTTCAGTTTCTTAGATTTCTTGCTCAGCTTACATACTGAAAAAGTACAGTGAAATAATACAGCCCTGATGCACCTCTCTCCTGATTTTAATGTTACGCATAATTTGCTATGATTGACACATTAGTTGAATTTGTATAATTTAACATTATAAGCAATCTTCGGTTTGTCTTTGTTCTCAAGCAAGACCCATCCTCTTCAAACTGGCCAACAAACATTTCTTAGTATCCGTTGGTGTTGCTGTGATGGTGGCGGGTCTTCAGCAGGATGGGCTGACACAGTCACTCCCACATTGGGCTCACGCAGCACAAGTCTGAAGAGGGAGCAGGTCGGGCAGGGTCTGTAGGAATCAGAACCAGCCTGATGGCACCAAACAGCAGCAAGCCACGTCAGAGGACTACTGCCTACAACACTGATGCGCATGTGCTTGCTTCACTTTTGAAGACAGCTGATTTTCCTAGGTACAGGCTTTGTACATTTCACTTTCAGATGTTTAATGAACTTGCACTTTTTTTCTTACTTTTAGCTTTGTTGCATTGCTGTCATTAACACCGAATCTACTTGAAGAAGACAGTCCTTCCATCATGGAATGCTGAATGCCTTCCAACCAGTGGGTTATTTTTTGCGAGCATGCTACAATGTCCTGCTATTCATATGGTTTTTGGTGGCATTTTTCTTTCTCTCAGGAATTGATTTCCAGGTCCTCTTGATGATCTTTCTAAGTTGGAAAATGCCATTGAAAGGTTCTACATGGTTGACCCTGTTCTCATTTGAGATGCCAGTGACAGAGTCCCAGCATCACAGTGAGATGACAGTGATCACAATATGGCAGCCAAACAATTGAGTGGGATTTGCAGGAAACAAGTATACAGAGACTCAAACTTTAATTTCAGATTTAAGGTCCCTTGTGTATTTGTAACTTTCATATAATTTACCATATTTTACTTTAATCTCAAGAGGGAGTATGGATTAATAAACATGTACCATCCTCTTTAGTAGAAACTTTATTAATTCATTTTATGCATATTTTCTAACTAGACTATGCATGCAATTCAATTTATCCAGTTATGCAAACAACATAATAATGCAAATATTTTCCAATATCAAATTAATATTGAATATTATTTTAGTTACTTTAATTATCTCTATCAAATATTTAAAATAATAGAAAATGTAATTTTCATGCGTTTTAGTTGTTGTCGTTTGTAATTATCTACCTCTTTTATTTTTCTTAAACCTGTAAATCTTTATTTGTCCTCTCCCACAAGGTAAGTTGAGAGGTAAGGGGGAAAATGATTTAAAAGACTAGCAAAAAAGACATTAAAAAGCATGAAGACAGGTTTTTGTGCACACATAGAAGTGTGTTTTTGATGCTATTGTTCTTATTTGGCATCTGACCTGCTGAAGATAAGGATATTTTTATTTAAAATGAAAGAACTTTAAGAACTGCAGTTCAAACTATGTGTCCTAAAGTGATAGATGACCATGTTTACTACAGTACTTCTGGGAGGGATTAAGTTATTGAAAAAGCACTCAACATCAGCTAGGAACAGTAATATATGTGAAATTCTATGGTTAATGCATCATTAAATAATTTTCTGCAACAGATTTATGGGTGCAATATACTATATTGTGTCAAACAATGCGATATAATAAATGGTATCAAAAATGCTCCCAAAACTTTTGCTGTAATCTGTCTTTTGAGTTTTAGCTTAGCACTTCTCTGCGTACGAGAGGCATGCTATCCCCCCCTGGATACGGCCCTCAGTCTAAAGACTTGGCACTTGGCTGGTATATGTAGAAATCTACAGCAGCAAGTAGATTAAATGCTTCACTAGTCATGGACCTTTTATTATCTGGCTCCTTTGATGGAAATTGCAACTGGTATATTCTTTTTAGCATAGGTAAAAGGAACTCCAACACGAGTTTGTTGAAGGAACCAACCATTAAATTGAAAAAGAAATGACATTCTAGTTTTATAATTTTATTAACGTCCTGGCAATAGTTTTGCTATCATATAAACTCTTCGAACCACTGTGAATTAAGAAAATAGCAATTATGGAATGCATTCTATGTGTTGTTTTGTTTTTTCCCTTCTCAGTAAAATACCTGTTAAAAATAAAATAAAATACCTGTTTCTGGATGTAAGATGAATGTTGACTGAAAAAATGACGCAGCTGGAGAAGAGGAAATGAGGGACCGTATATCTCCTATCACCCTCCAGGCTGGTCTTGGGTTATTCACATGGATGTGGTCACAGGATTTCCCAAAAAGAAAGAGGGACACGCCCCATAATTACGACCTCATAGGAAAGTATTTAAAATTATGTGGCAAGTGAACATGTGTACAGGAGGAATAATGACTTCCAGTAATTTATTTTTAAGGTCAAATCACATAATAGATATTATCTAACTTTTGTTGATGTAGAGGTTTCTTCAGTGGTGCTAATGATAAACAGGTTTGATGACTAGTAATCCAAAAATGTTTGAAGAAATATGGACACAGGAGCTGTGGAGAAAAGGCCTGGCTATCTCCTTCAACCAGTCATATACGTTAACATGCCAAACTCAAGAAAAATGACATTCCATTTATCATCAAAATAATATCTCAAGATCTATCTTTCAATGCAATGTTGTTTGCGATCAAATTATACTTACCATATACCCCACAAGGAAGAACAGTTAATACGACTGTTATTCAAATTTATGCAGAATACACTAAAGCTAATGATAAAGAAATTAAAGAATTCTCCCACCCTTCCTATCTGAAATCTCACCTTATAGTAAAGTCTGCAGTTATACTCACCATTCATGTTGCTGTGAAAGGAGATATGTCCAGTTAAGAAAGCATTTTTAATTTAATTTCTATCATGAGATCTCCAGCTTTGTGTCTGTCACCAAGTCCTTATTGTCTAACTACTGATCCTACACCTTTGCATGTAATGCTTCCATTCCAATCCCCATTCATAAACCTCGATCACCTGTCTGACCAATTTAGGATAGAAAATTCAATAGATCTGTGACAATAGACAATGGAGAAGCTCAGTATATTAAGCCAGCTCTAAACAAAGGTGACTGTGGAACGCACCATCATTTTCTCATATGCAAGTTCATGTTGAAGCCGAAGAAAGTTAAAACAAGTGAATAAGAGCTAGCAAATGAGGTTTAGTATATACCTCCTTGATTTAGAAACCATACAAAGAATGCATATGATCAATTGAACAGTACTGATTAAATATCAGGTAACTTGTGTGATGACCTCAAGAATTTCATACATAAAGAGAAAAATAGTTTGTCCTATAGCCAACCCCCATTGTTCATGTAAATAGCATCCAGTCACTTGTAAGCTTAATCTGTGCAAATCAACAATTCATGTATTGAAAGATGAAGCTGGCCTATAATGTATAATTTCATTTTCTGAACAAAGTTTTAAATTCTATACCCTTGGCTAAACTAGTGGCACTATTAATAGAATTATGTCACAGTTAGATTATTTATAATATTCTCTATCATTAAATGATCATGATGTCTCCAAAGTGAGCCAGAGGCATAAATAAACTATATATGTGTGTGTGTGCTATATTATGGAATTTTTCTTCCTATACTCATTTTCACTTACTATATATATATATATATATATATCTATATCTATATATAAGCCTTAGAGCACTCACTTAAGTCTAGCCCAAATACAAGAATAATCAGTTCTTATGATTTAACCATCAGGGTAAGCGAGAGAACTGGATGACCTATAACAGTGGTTCTCAACCTTCCCCAATGTTGCGACCCTTTCATACAGTTCCTCATGTTGTAGTGGCCTCCAACCATAAAATGATTTCCATTGATACTTCTTAACTGTAATTTTACTACTGTTATGAATCATAATGTAAATATCTGGTATCCATGATGTATTTTCATTGTTACAACTTGAACATAATTAAAGCATAGTGATTAACTGCAAAACAATATGTGATTATATATTGTGAAATAATTATTTCTAATTACAAATAAATGAAATTTCATCTGGAAGCATAGTGTAGCATGGGTACACACTTCATGCTGGGTACTCGTAGGTGGGCGTAGCTGCATGTGGGCGGATCTGCCTGGAGACGAATAGAGGAGTGGTGTCTCGCTTCCTAAGACCATAGGAAAGATGTGTTTTCCAATGGTCTTAGGCGACCCCTGTGAAAAGGCTGTTCTACACCAAAAGGAGTTGAGAACTGCTGCTCTATAAGGTCTGAATGACCTATCCAGATTTGCCTGACATGATCTGGTCCACTGATAATGGATCATGTGTTTGCAACTCATCCCAACACCACCGCATTTGATCCATTCCACCAGTCAAACAAGGACAACTAGGGGTTTGCTTGACCTGTTCCAAATGGCCTCACATGATCCATATTCCTATGTCCAGATAACCTATGGACCTACACTGCCCCACAGGATAATGAGGTCTGCAAGTCATGGATTGTGAGACCCATCACTGTTCTGGAAACAAGACCTGTCAGCATGCAGGAACAAAGGGCAATGGGCAGACAAGACAGGGGCTGAAGTAAGCCATTGGGGACCTGCTACCCAAACCCTATAAAGTTCCATGTCCTAACCCTAGACATCATCAAGTCCCTTATATTGTGAGATTCAATCGCTTCATGATTGAAGAGTACTTTGCTTATTAAATCTTTGCTCTGCTTACTACATTATCTGTCACACTTCCCTGTCTTGCTCCCTGGCTTATGTGACTCCCTCTGTTTTGGTGGAAAAACACTTGGGGGCAACTAGCTAGCTTTCCCCTAGGAAGAAAACCCATCAACATCTTACTTTGTAAACACTATAGTGACCCTGCTTGATGCTCACACTCCTGAAGAGACTACTGAAGATCATGGTGCCATAGCAAACTGTAGTGAAGAAAGCAAATGGTGCCCCATTGTTAGGAAGAATAACAAATGGGGTTTTAAAGGCTCGCCTTAAGACAGGCAGTCATTTGAGTGAGGCAGCAACTAGTGCACATGGAAGAAGCACACCAGCTTATATGATCCAAGGGTTGTAAGTAATGAAACCCAAATAGGAAGGAGGGAATGGTATTAGAGTTTAAATTATGAACCCCTGGCTTACAAAAAGCTATAGGGAACAGTAGAAGTCTAAAATTCATTTGCAGGGTCCCCACCTAGATTAAGTCTCTAGTGAATTCCCTCTGAACATAGTCCAGACATGTGAATGGCCTTGTTATCAGACAGAGAGCAGGTAAAGTTGATCATGGCAGATGGAGTCAGGAAATGTTATATTTTAGCATTTGATCTCTCTTTTGACTCATTTTAAGTTGTTTCAGGTTTAATGTTTTCTACTTTATTTTTAATTCAAGTTTTTCTATGGTTTGTTTTGTCCTTGGTATTAGTTTGTTTCTTGTTTGTGCTTTGTATTATTTTTCTGCATATGAAATCCAGGATAGGTAAATAGATAAAGGCAGTAACTGGATTAATAATTACCAAGGTGCGGTGAGGAAGAATGGGGAAATGGGAACTAGCAATGAATACAAGAAGAAAGTGTTCTGAAATTGATTGTAATGATGATTGTACAACTATTCTCATAATCACTGAATGATTAAATTATATGATACATGATATATATGCTAATAAAACTATTAATTTTTTAAAAGTATTTAAAGAGACAGGAAAGGAAGAAAATAAAAAAGTAGGGTCAAAAGAAAATTTGGAATTTGCTCCTGAATATAGAGCAACTACAGCAAATGGTAGAGATTATGAGTAAATGCCATGAGCAGAATATTTCAGGAAAAAAATTGCTAAAATAAAATGAGTAGAAACCTGGACAGAGAAACCCAAATGAGCATAAATGCTCAGCATACCTCCAGCTAAAAGAACTGAGGTTACAAAAGAAGACTTGATTTTCAATACTGAGCGGTTCTATGCACAACCTACTGAATGTTGCAGAAGTATCACAAGAAAATGGGAAAAATACAGTAACTGTGCCAAAAAGAATTGGTTAGATTTCAATAATTTCAAGAGGTAACATATGATCAAAAATCTATGATATTGAAGGCAGAAGTCAAAGTTGCACTGAAAATAATAGTTAAGAACAATAATAATGGAAATATTTCAACAAATATTTGGACCACTATATACATACGATATTCTGTGAAAATACATTTGGAATACAGCTACCTGGAAAATTTATTGCAAGAGGTTCCAAAAAATATTAGAGGTGAGCTGACAGGATATAGAAATGACAGGACATTCATCTCATTACTATCCCATGTACTGTTTCCTTGTATCCTACCGAGAGTCCCCATGAACAGAGCCAACCCCATGGCACTTAGCAACAACCTGCTTCCAAATCAATCAGGTGAAGCCCCCGTGCAGCACAGGGCTCCTAGGATATAGGAGAGGATCTCCCCGACCAGAATTACCTCCCAAATAATCATGCTTTTTTTTGTTTATCTCTGTGTTCAGAAGACTTGAGTACTATGGAGATCTATAATTATTTGCCCATTTTGTTTTTGTTGTGCTTGGTGTTCTGGAGTCGGTGTCTATTTCCTGGCAGTTTTCTATGTTGTGATTTTTCCTGAAAGAGATCACCAACCCTTTCTCCAGAGAACGATTGGCATGTATGTTCAAACTGCCGGCCTTTTGTTTAGCCCATGCACAATTAACAATCTCTCCCCTGCAAGTCCTGATGTAGACACTATTTGCAAGTCAGTCAATATTGAAATTTAATTTTGTGTATCAGAGAATAAATCTAAGAGTTATTGGTTGAGGAATGGATCCGAATACCTCACCGCTGGGATGTGCCACTTTATAAACCACCATCCCTGAGCCACTACAAAGGTGTGTTGTGAAACTCACTCATAATATTTTGCTCTTTTTCTCCTTCATCGAAAAAGATATTTAAGACTTCAGACTCCTAACTTGTTAGTCGTTATCCTGTTTATAGTCCTTGCTTCACAAAATATGCTACACAAAGGATTCATGAAAGAACTCTTAAATTTATAAGAATGGAAGAATTAGTTCAACCTTTTAGCACATAGTATAAAGATAGTAGTTTAAATAATTACAATGTCCATACTGCATATATTTCTCATAGTATTATTCTTAAATGTACAACTAAATAATAAATTTTACATTTGCTAAATTATCAAATAAGCAAAGTTGAAAAAACAGTCATATTCAGACATAGTATATGTAGGGTATGGGAGATCTCACAAAGCAAAGGTGAGCTTTTGATGATCTATCTACAGTGCATAACCGCTGATCCAATTTCCAGGTTTAGACTAGGCCAGAGAGCTAAGCAGAATTCAATTGAGGAAAGCTGTGCTGAGACGTAAACTGTCAATGTAATCGGTTAAGACATCAAAGAAAAGTAACAGTAAAAACTTGAATTACTTCATGCAAGATGATAGCATTACCCGTCATTCGTGATCCTTCTATGGCTTTTGCATGCCACCTGGAGGCCATAATACAGGTATTTCAAACACCAGCCCAGTTGCCTGTGCTGGACAAGTTTTAGCTGAGCTTTCAGACTAACGTAGACTAGGAAGAAAAGCTCAGAGAGCTGCTTCTGAAAGTCATTTAATGGAAACTCAGGGAATTCAGGCCGGATTAGCCCTTCAGGACCAGTGGGGAGTGGCGATACTGGGAGGGTGGGGTGGAAATGGGGTCCGATGATAGGGATCTACAAATAACCTCCTCCCTGGGGAATGGACAACAGAAGAGTGGATGAAGGGAGACATCAGACAGTGAAAGATATGACAAAATAATGATTTGTGAATTATCAAGGGTTCATGAGGGAGGGGGGAGCAGGGAAGGAAGGACAAAATGAGCTGAAGCCAGAGGCTTGGGTGGGGAACAAAGGTTTTGAGAATGATGAGGGCAATGAATGGACAAATGGGCTTTACACAATTGTTGTATGGATTGTGATGGGAGTTGTACGATCCCCTAATAAAATGATTAAAATAATCAAATATTCACACATGTGGATACAAAACAACAACAAAAAAGAAAATTGCATGCATGCGAACAGAACATGCTGTGATATTGTTTGTCTTGGACACATTCTCCACACAGGAAAAGCAAACTCACTATCATCTAGTCAATTCCGATTCGTACAGACCCTATGGTCCTGTGAGTTTCTGATGCTTTAAATCTTGATGAGAGCAGAACGTCTCATATTTCTCCTAAGGAGTGACTGGTGGATTTGAACAGCTGACCTTGTGGTAACATCCCAATACATAACCACTATGCTGCCAGGACTCATAAAAAAGAGACTTATTATTAGATAAGGACATCATGTTTCCAAAAGTAGGAAGACAGCAAGGACAAGAAAGTCCCTGGATGAAATCAATTGGCATAATAATTACAAAGATGGACTAAGACATAGTAGCAATTGTTTTTTAAAAAAGCAAGATATTGTTTAACATTTTGTTCTGTCATGCTGAAAGCTGCCATGAGTCCTATTGGGTCCAACATTTACTATTCATATAGTGATACTGTAACATTAGAAACATGCTGACTTTCCGTTATTTATGAAGTCCTGGTGATGTAGTGGCAAGCCATGGGGTTCTGAATGCCATGGTATGCTGTTGGAAGCAGCACAGCTCCCGGGGAAGAGACAGGGTTGTGTCCTCCACTAGACAATTGCACTCTCAGAAACCCACAGTGGGTCATTATCAGTCAGCATTGACTCTCTGGCAGTGATTTGCTTTGTGGTCTTTCCTTTATTTACTTAATATTTTCTCAGCAATGGTGCTTACAGCTGGCCACAAGTCTCACTATAAATGTAACACCCATTGTTCCTGCTAAAGAACTTCATAGTTCTACAAATCTAGTACAAGGAGCTAAGGGGGTGGGGGAGGGGTACAACAGGGATGGTAATGCCTTAAGCATTGTGTTAGAGGGTGTGTGTGTGGGGGGGGGGGTGGTGGCTGGGGACAGTAATACCCCGAGTATTGTATCAGAGTCGGGAAACATTTCTTCCAGGTTCCCTTGTTGCTTCTATGATGTATGGATTAACAAATGTTCTTAACAATATACATAACATATTACAGCACGGGATAGAAGAGACCTGCCTCGAAGAGCTTTGGAGGCTGGAAATCTTTATGGAAACACACCAACATATATTTGTTTTGCAGTTATAGGATGTGACATTCACACACACACACACAAATCAAACATTTGTATATAATTCATATCCTAAAAGGAGGTAAACCACCTCAATCTCATTACCATTGAATCAATTTTATCTTATCGTTACCCTGGAGGATAGGGTGAAACCGCCCATTTGGAATTTTGAGATTGTTATTCTTTAATAATAGAAAGCTGAGTTTGTCTCTCATGGAGATAATGGTGGTTTGAAATTGATGACCTTGAACTTGGCAGTGCAACACATAACCATATGCCACCATACCTCTCTCCTAAAAGAGGCAGATTAAATAATTAATATTGCATCTATAAAATGGAATAGGAAAAAGTTTGTTTCCAAAAAAAGCAGCCATCTAAATGAGATGTCAGGTAAGTCCACATGGAAGAAGCACACCACCATCAGTGACCAAAGGATTGTAAATCATATAATCCAAATATTAAGGAGGGAATACTATCAGAACCTAAATTGTGGGATTCTTCTTGGCAGAAGGCTATGGATGACAGTGGTGTGCAAAAGATTCGTTTGTGAGGACTACACAGAAAACAAGCCTCCAGTGATGATGTCCCTCTAGCCATAATGGAGGGATGGGAATACTTGGTTACCAAACAGATCATTGGAGAGATGACTATAGTAAATCAAAATGAAAAACTTGGCTTGAATGACTAAACCCTTGTCTTTTGATCTCCCTTTGATACATGTTGAGTCTAATCTAGTTTTCAAATTTTCTCTTTCTGTTTGTGTGTGTATGATGTGTGTATTTTGTATTGGGGTTTATCTCTGATGTATTTTGTCATTGAAGGTGACTCTTGAATTTTTTTATACATATTTTGTTTTCAGTATATGAAACCCAGGATGTATGAACCTATAGAAACAGCAAGTGGAATAAGGGTTCCTGGGGGAGGGCAGGTAAAGAGGATCTGATATCAAGGAGTTCTAGAAGAAAGAGAGTGTTTTACAACTCATTGTGGCTGCAATTGTGCACCACAGCTTGATTTGATTGAACTATGTGATGATATGAAGTCTGTATTGGCTCCCAGTAAGTGGTTTCGAAAACAAATAATAATGCTATAACTTATACCCATATTAATAATTTTGGATTTATATTGATACACATTATATTTTTCAATTAAAATTAATGTTCATTACAACAGTACTGACCACAATCATGTAAGGATGGTTATAATTAAACAACAGACCTTGTCAAGCAAGTATAGAGATAACCTTACATTTTGATTCATAAAGAGGCACTGGATAGAATAGTGTTTAATTACAGAGAAGAGAAGCAACATGAGATAAACTTCAAATGTTGCGATGTTGGGCTACATAAATTCCTCTCATGGTGCAGATGAAACATTTTTTATACGTAATATAAGATATAAAGTGTTGGGTTGACCAAGTGCCATGCGCTACACAATCACAACAGAGCTCAGGAGTCATCATTAAGCCCTTACCAGGGATCGATCCCTAATAAGGAAGAACGCCCGCTACAAATTCAACTACGTAAGAAGATATTTCAGGTCCGAGGCTTTCATTCAGAAACGTAAACGAGGAGTGGAGAATTGTACAATGTTTCGTTGTACTATGAACAAGGTTATAGGAATGTGAGTTGGGACATATGTTTACATAAATATATTTCTTTTTCTTTTAAAAGTTATCAAGCAATGTATAGTTTGCCTATAAGTGTAGTACTTGATAATCACTTAAGATTCCATAAATATTAAAGAAAATGATGTAGAGGCAAAGCTTCCTCATGCATCAAGGCATTTCATCAGGCAGCATAATCTTAATCATGGACCTTTGACAGAATATTACACATTTTATACAAGCAATTATGTGTATATTATAGAGATATTACAGTTGGAAGAGAAAATAATGAAATTGTGAAGGGATTTCTTGTATCCACAACAAAACCTATTGAATCAGGGTAAAGAAATCAAATTATTTTGGGTATTTGGCAAATCTATTTTAAAAGAAAAAGTTTTAAATGGTTAAAAATCAGAGATGTCATTTTATGGGCTGAGGTATACCTGAATCGATTCACGGAATTTCCTCAAGTCAAGTGGTAACTGACCAGTAAATACGGGTAAATAAGAGTAACATGCCTTAAATCACTGTGTTGGGGAAGGAATTGAGTGCGCCAGGGATTGCCAGAAGATAAATAAAACCAAAACAAGTTCCACTTTGGAGAAAGTTCCAAAACAATTCTTCATAGAAAAAAAGATGGTTAGATTTTGTCTTTGAACATATTATCAAGAGGGACCAGTGCCTAGAGAAGAGCGACACACTTGGTGCAATGAAGGGTCCACTAAACAAAAAGAAAAGAAAGTTCTTCAATGGGATGGACTAACACAGTGGCTGTAGAAATGCACCCAAAGATGGCAATGATTGTGCACTGAAACAAGACAGAGATGCGCACATGCCACTGAAGGAATCCCTTTTACTTATACGTAATACCAAAGAAAAGGACACAAAGCCAGAGATTTTAAAGATCGTGTTTTAAAATATTATCTTTATCACTTTCAAACATTATGTCTTTAAACTTTAGACTCCTGATGTACTTGTGCAAAATACCCTGAAATTACTTCCTAATCTAATACAAGTAATTCATATTTCCAAGACTTGAATTTGGTTATCTCTGAATGCTTTCGGTTACAATTTATGGTTTTTTCAACAGGTTAAGGGTTCATAAGAAAATATAGACTCAAAAAATTATCTTATCTGAAACAAGATAATGCTACAAAGCTCTAGTTTTCAATATCTCTATAATTAACTGTGACTGAAACTCTTTCTGGAGATATAATTAAAATATCATTTTACACAGTCAAAGGACTACTGAGCATCAAATGATCACTGTAAAATGGTGTTATTAAATTTATTTATGGAAGACAATTGTGATAGGAAATTAGGAACAAAACAAATGATAACCAAAGACCTTGAAGAAGTTCACACAGATTTAATGTTGGCCAGTTCAGGAGGGTACCAGCCTTATGCGTTTCCCCCTCCACACACCTACAAAATGCCTATTACTGTAAATATGCTGGCCTCCTTAAGTGATGGTTTCTTCTTTCAGTCTTTCCTAGTTCTAATTAAAGATTTTTTTTTACAGATAGGCACTACAAGCAGTGAAGCATCTATATATAAAATATGCATTGTTTTGGGGTGCTATGTAGTTGGTTCCATCTCAGAGCTACTCTATGTACAAACACCCCTGGTCTTTTGCACTGTCCCAACTGTTCTCATGTTTGAGCAATTGTTGCAGCCACTGTATCACTATATCTCTGTACCACTGTATCACTGTATCACTGTACCACTGTAGCACTGTACCACTGTATCACTGTATCTCTGTATCACTGCCTCTTCTTGAACACCTTCTTCTTTCTCACTACCCTCTACTTTACCAAGCATGATGTTCTTCTCCAGTGATTAATCTCTCCTACTAACATGTCCAAAGTATGTGAGACCAAATAGTTCCTGCCTTGCCTTTAAGGAGCATTCTGTCTGTACTTCTTCCAAGACAGATATCTTTGTTCTCTTGGCAGCCCATTGTAATTTGATATTTTTTACCAGCACCAGAATTCAAATCAATTGATTCATCTCCAGTCTTCCTTATTCAATTCACTATTAAAAAAAGTTCATAATGCATTAGAAGCATAATTCAGATTAATGACACACCTTATTATTAGTTGGTTTCCTTTATTTCTGAGATATAGTCCATACATATTAATATTCCCTATAGACATACCACAATGTATTTATATATTCATTACTCGATGTGCATTTGAGTTGTTTCCTGTTGGGACTGTTAGGAGCAAGACTACTATAAACACTCTGAATTTTGTGTGGACATATGTTTCCCTTTTTCTAAGGTAAATGCTTCAGAGCGTATTCTCTGGGCTGTATGATAAGCGTTCTGGCTTAATTAGACTTTACTTTGTAGATATTTTGAGGGGGGAAAATACCCCTGAAAATGTAGGGCCCAGTGCCTGCGTGATTGTGAGGGTTATGGACGACCAGGGGAGCCCCAAGTCCATTGGCAGGGGCATATATGCATGAAGCCTCCAGGGACTCGTGTGTGAACATAGGCCGGCGAGTGGACAGCATTGCTGCCACGCAGAGCCGTGGGGTTGCTCTGGTTTCCCGGGATTTTGTTGTCTATGTTTTCCTGCGGGGGCTGGACGGGGGTGCGGGGAGGTTACCAGGATGTGGGGAGCTGATGACAAGGAGTACAAACAAGAAGTCAAACTTATAAAATTGACTGTGGAGATGATTTTGCAACCCTTTCTAATTATGATTGAATAATTGCATTGTATGATATGTGAAATATATGCCAATAAACATGTACAAATGTGCTTTACACAATTGATGTATATATGGATTGTGATAAGTTATATGAGCCCCGAATAAAATGATTTTTAAATGGAAAAAAGAAAGCATGATTCAGATATTTGAATGATAAAAAATATAGAATCAGGAAAGAAAAACACATTTTGAATGATAAGTGCTGCTGGTACCTTTCAATAGAGTTTTTGGTTCTGTTTCCTTTAAAATGAACTATAGTAAAACACAGAGGGCATAAATATGTTGTTGGACTTTTAGTGAAATATGTACACATGTAACTCACACTTCTATTGAGAAACAAAGTATTTTTATTACATTCCAAATTCCCTTTGTTACCCCCACCCAGTTAATATCCTCTTGCCCCAACCACTACTAACTATCCGTTACTTTGTAGTTTATTTTGGGATTTTGCATAAGTGAAAATGTATAGTAAGCACTCAGTTGGCAAGACTTGTTCATAATGTGGACTCTATTTTTAAGTTTCTTTTAATCTCCAAGCCATATTTAATTTACCTATATTCAGTGTTAATTGCACCAGCATTTTCATAGATTTTTTAAAGAGACATAAATGGCAAGATGATTAAGCATGTAGATGGAACTTTGTAGCCTAAGTAATTATTTTCAAAAATAAATTTTGAGAACTGCACATAATTTCCTGATTTCAGGTATTCCATGAATTTTTTGATCCATTCTCTTTTAGCTGGACAACTGAATAGATTCCAACTTGGGGTATTATGAGAATGCTGATGTGAACAATCTTGCACAAAATAAAGGGTTATTGTTTTCATAAACTTTTCTTTTTCTTGAATAAATACCAAGGAGTGGAATTGCTAGGGCACAGAAAAATGTACATTTAGTCATTAATTTCCAAATGTTCCATTTTCAAAAGTGGTGTAGCATTTTATAATCCCACCATCATCATATGATAGTTTTAATTTCTCTATATCCTTTCTAACATTTGATGCTGTCATTTTAACTCTTTTAGTGGCTGCATCTTGATCTCTCGTGTTTTTCTGCACTATTAAATTCATAAAGAGCATTTTAGCTTGTCAGAAGATGTAAAACAAGGATGAAACTGTTCAAAGGATGCAGTTTTATGATATTCCAGAATATCTCATTTTTAATCTATAAGGATACATTAATGCATTGAGAAAGTCAGAGGCTGGCCTTAAAAATTAGATCCAATCTAATTCAACTTAATCCAACTTCTTCTAAGCTTAAGAAAATTGGAGAATGAGGGTAATGTCACTGAAATAGATAAAAATTATCTGCTTCATTATTAAATGTCCCTGCTTTACCGTCTAGCATACAAGTTGCCAGATGGATTTAACCTACTCCACCCTTTTCAAAAAAAAATATATCAGCCACTGCTCCTGGCTCCATCCCCCACTCTGAAATGAAAAGCTTTTGTACTATAGCCCATAATACAGGATAAAGTCTGGGCTATGCATTGAACTGTAAAGTGTAAGGTCAATGGTTCAAACCCATCAGGTGATATACAGGAGAAAGATGAAATTATCTATTATTAAAAAGGAAAAATGACGCAGAAACTGTTGTGATGTTGACCACAGTTTACAAGGACAGCAATATGGGAAAAATGCAAGTGTTCAAATGGTTTTCTCATTTTAAAAAGGTGAATTGTCAATTGATGACAAACCTTGTCTGGACGTCTCTCAATTTCCCAAACGGACAAAAAGTGTTGACTCGTGGTGCATTTGGAGTTCATTCCATCAGGTTATTCTATTAATCAAGCTTTCTGTTTAGAGGTTCTGAAAAGATTGTTGCATACTGATAAGACTATGTGACAAATAAGGCCTGATTTGTGGCAGACAGGGGACTGGTTTTGCCACCATGACAACACATCTGCTCACACAGACATCTCAGTGCACCAGTTTTTGACCCCCCAAAAAATGCTTCTCTTGCCTCATGCACCTTACTCACCTCACTCCATGCATCTTTTTTTTTGTTTCAAAAATGAAGAGGGACATGAAAGGACAGCAATTTGACAAAATAGAAGAGGCGAAGAAAAGAAAATGAGGGAAGTGCTATCAGTCAACAAAACAGATGAATTTGAAACTTTTCCAAGAATAGAATCACAAATTTGACAATTGTCTTAAGTACAATGGAGAGTATTTTGAAGGTGATAAGGTTGTTTTGTAAAAAAAAAATTAAAAAATATAGCTTTGAAAAAAATACATTTGGGGTGGGGGTACCTCCTCATTTTTTATGGCAATGGGTGTTTATTTTGGTTTCTTTGTCTCTGGTACAACATCCTAATCATCCACATTAAAAATTGTTTATTATTAGTTATAGGTGCCAAACACGTATAGTGAAGGTGTGTCTCATCACTGTATAATCTTACTGGGGTGACGATTATATACAACCATCTCTGAAAAGGAAATCCTATACCCAAAGAAGACAGTAAAGTGTACTTCTGCACTGATAATGTAGCGTTTAATCAATGCAAACTTGATTCTTGAGGATCTGCTGGGTAATGGTCATATGATTGGTTAGCGTGATCCGGCCTCTTTCTGGAAAATCCCAGTTTTCTCTCCTAAGTATAAGGTATAAACTTGAATTTTTACTGGATGTTTAAAGCCTCATTTTTTTTAGAGTGCTGAAAAGCCAGGCCATTACTTTGACGGCTAGTGCATCTGACCAAAGCCACGGAATTTTTAATTGTCTTATATGGATGTGAAACTTAGAGAATAAAATAGACAAAAAAGGAATCAATGCATTTTAACTGTGGTAGAAGAATATTGAAAGTACCATGTCCCACTAAAAGGAAAATCAAATGTGTCTTCTAAGAAGATTTCTTGACTACTGCTTCCAGGAATATTAATTGTGGACCCAAGCAAGATGAAATCCTTGACAACTCCAATCTATTCTCCGTTCATCGTGAGGGTACTTATTGGTTCCATAGTGAGGATTTTTACTTTCTTTATATTTATATTAAATTGTAGGTAATTCGTACTGAAGGGTGAAATCATTTATCTTTTTCAGCAACTGCTTCAAGTCCTCCTCAGTTTCATCAAGCAAAGTTGTATCATGTATATACTGAACATTGTTAATTAATCTCTGTGTTAGTCTGAAGAGATTATAGAAATAAATTCATAGAGACACTTATCAGTATAAGAAAGAGCTTTATATACAAGAGCATATGAATATTGAGAAAACATCCCAGACTAGTCCAGATCAAGTCCTTCAAGTCGGTTATTAGCCCATATGTCTGATACCAATCTATAAAATCCTCTTCAGACTAAGGAAACACATGCAATGACGCCAATGCAAGAAGATCACAGGCTCATGGGTGGGAAGTCTTGTGGATCCAGTGGTGTTGTAAGCATCTCAGTGCTGGCAGGGGTCTCCACGTGGCTTCTCCCTCTCCCGGGATGCATCAGGGTGGCTTCGTGTGGCTTCTCATCAGATATGTCTTGCAGGGGGTGAGTTGAGAGAGTGAGAGAGAGAGAGAGACAGAGAGAGAAACACAGAGACAGAGTCAGAGTATCTCCCATGTCCAAGGAAAAAATCCAGGAGTTCCCAGAGTCCTCAGGAGAAGGCCATGCCTAGACAGAAGCCTTATGGCTATGACTCGAATGATAAGACTAGGTTCCACCCCTTCACTCTTAATCTCCTCAGGTCCCAAATTGGCACCAGGTCCTGCAACTACCACAATCCCACTCCAATCCTTACACCGCAATATTCTTCACATAGTCCAACTTCTTGAATTATTTAGTCAGCATACAAATTAATAAAGATGGTGAGAGGATATAATCTTTTCCCACAGCTTTCTTGATTTTAATGCATGCAGCATTAAACCATGCATTATACTAGAGTTTATTAATCAATGAAAAATATGCACCAGACAGTCAAAGATCAGAGTTAAATGAAATACGATATAATTCATACAACTGTAAAAAAAAATCAAGAGGACTAGGAAACAAACACAAGTGTGAAATAAACTCCCAATTCTAAATATACTAACACTTCTCTGCACATTTGTGGGAAAGGCTAAATTTAAGAAAGAGTCATCATTCACATAGACATTTTTAACTCTAAATTATTATTTTTAAAAGTTATTTTATTGGTGGCTCTTCCAGCTCTTATAACAATCCATATATTAATTGTATCAAGATTATTGGTATATATGTTACCATCATTATATTCTAAACATTTACTTTTTATTTGAGCCCTTGGTATCTGCTCCCCTTTTCTCCTTCCCTCCCCCATTCCAATCCTCGTGATACCTTGATAAATTATAAAATGTTATTATTTTCATATATTTAACCAATCTCTGTCTTCCTCCATGGTTTCTATTGTTAATCCCTTTGCAGAGGAAGGTTTCATTATGTGTCAATATTTGTTATCAGTTTCCCCTTCTACCCCTCCTCTCCCCACCTTCCTTTATGTCCATTTCTGTTCCTGAGGTGGTTATCTGACCTTGATTGTGTGAGGTGAGTTCTTATCTGTACCCGTGTGCATGCTCAGGTCTAGCACGCAGTGAAAGGCAGCACTGGGGTCATGGTAGTGGGGGGTGAGGAAGCCTCAAGGAACCAGAGAAATTTTGTGCGTTTCATTGGTGCTATACTGACCACTGTTTACTCATCCCTTCCTTGTGACACTTTTGTGCGGGGATGTCCCATTCTCTACAAATGGGTTTTGGGTCTCAGCTTTGAGCCCGTAATTCTCATAAATATATTTTGTTTGTTCATTTTGGGTCTTCTGGTGCCTGTTACCCAAACCAATTTATGCCTCATGATAACACAGGCTGACATGTTTCTTCCATGTGGGCTTGTTTCTCTGCTAGATGGATGCTTGCTTAACTTCAAGTCTTTAAGACCCCAGATGCTGTATCTTTTGATCGCAGGAACCATCTGCTTTCTTCACCACATTTGCTTGTACACCCATTTTGTCTTTAGCCATCAGCCAGGAGAGTGAGCATCACAGAATGCCTGGTCTTTGGAACACAGTGTTCTTGCATTGAGGCCGGGCTTGAGCAGAGGCCAGAGTCCACCGACTACCTCGATGTATTTCCATAGAAATATATGCACATAAGCCAATATCTCTATTTTTATGAATTACATGTGCACGCAGCTAGGCATTGTTTGCTCACCACTCCCTTCCCCTGCCTCCTCCTCCCCGAAGTCCCTCCAGAAATGTCAGGCCCCTTGCTTTCTCCTTGGGCTTGCTTCCCATGCCTATCTTATATTGGCAGGCAAACCAATAATAATGGAGACATTCAAATATAAAAAGAAAGCAAAAGATTGAATAAAAAGAAAAAATGATAACTAGCAAAAAACAAAAAAGCATACATAATTCCAAGTCTGTCTACTGATGTTTATAATTATCACCACACCTATCCTGGGGGTTTCCGAGAACTGCCCCTCCTAGCTTGGTCTATTGTGGGGACTCCTTGGGGCTTTGTGGCATTGCTTTGCTCTCATTGCCTATCTGTGATGT
The DNA here is from genome assembly GCF_050624435.1 of Tenrec ecaudatus. Taxonomy (NCBI): domain Eukaryota; kingdom Metazoa; phylum Chordata; class Mammalia; order Afrosoricida; family Tenrecidae; genus Tenrec; species Tenrec ecaudatus. The sequence continues at coordinate 158,799,817 of NC_134532.1, read as the reverse complement.
TCCCTTCTTGGTTTTCCCAGCTGTGGGGGTTCATACCAGACTAACTCCGTGCTGTGTGTCCTCAGTATTGTCCTCCAGCAATGGGACATTGTGTCTCAAGCTGTTGTCAGCCCTACATTCCTCTCTGTGCCTTAGCAGCTCCATGCAAGCACATCAACCTCTGGGCTTGGTGTGCCGATTTGAGGTCTAGACCCTCACTCTATTTTTCCTTCATGGTTTGCTTCCATGTGTGTGTGGCATGCCGGCCCCTCTCCATAAACTGTAGGCTTAGTGTTATACGCTGTAGCACATACTTCTAGGGAACTGGTCAATTTGTCTCTGATTTGGCCTGGCCATTTTGCCCACTCTGTTCATGAGTTGCTCCGTGTGGTTACATTTCTCTCACGATTTTGTACGCTGTGGTCGGTTCTACATGCACACTCCCAAATCTGTGGAGACATGACCACTACTCACCCCCTGGGTGGGTTAATGCCCTGCTCCCTCAGGGCCACTGTCTCCCTCTTCCCTCCCCATTTTCCCCCCTTACCCAACCCCCATTTCCCCTTCTTTGTGTTTGAATAACATGAACATATTTGTGTTTGGCCTGTCCCTCACCCAACTGCCTGTACCTCAACCCATACAGTGTTAGATAAATGCCTTTTCTACTCTGCTGCTTATACTTACCTCAGTGGACTCATGCTGTACTTGTCCTTTTGTGATTGGCTAACATCACTTAGCAAAATTTCCTCCAACTCTTCTCATGAGGCAATGTGCTTCAAGTGTTCATCAGTGCTTTTTAGCGCTGTATAGTACTCCATTTTGTATATGTGCCAGAGTTTTCTAATCTAGTTGTCAATTGATGGGAATTTAGGTTTTTTTTTTTTCAATTATGTGTGATTGTGAATTACTCTGCAATAAATATTGGAGTGCAGATGACTGGTGGAGGCCAATTTTTTAACTCTTCTGGGTATATGCCCAGTAGAGGGACAGCTGGGTCATAAGGTAACTCAATTTCTATTTGCTATATATATCGCCAGATCACTTTCCAAAGAGGCTGTACATATCTACAAGACCACCAGTTATGGAGGAGAGTTCCTGTCTTATCATATCCCCTCCAACATTTGTTGCTCTCTGATTTTCTAATTTGGACTATCCTCCAGTGTGTTTGGTGGTATCTTATGATTGTTTAATTTGCATTTCTCTGATGACTAATGATCAGGAGCATTTTCTTTATGTTTATTGGCCATTAGGAACTCCTCACTAATGAAATTTATGTTCAGGTAATTTGCCCACTCCCATTTAGGGTTAACTGTTTTTTTCTTTTTTGCAAGTTTTCTTCTTTTTTGATACCAGCTCCTCATTTTTCCTCCTCCCTTCCCACTCCCTCTCCTTCATGAACCCTTGATAATTTATAGATTATTACTTTGTCATATCTTGCACTGTCCAACATCTCCCTTACCCACTTTTCTGTTGTCCATCCCTCAGGGAAGAGGTTATATATAGATCCTTGTAATTGGTTCCCCCTTTCTTCCCCCCCTTCCCTCAACCCTCAAGGTATTAGCACTCTGACCACTGATCTTGAAGGATTCATCTGTCCTGAATTCCCTGTGTTTCCAGTTCCTATCTGTACCAGTGTACAGCCTCTGGTCTAGCCAGATTTGTAAAGAAGAATTGGGATCATGATAGTGGAGGGAGGAAGCATTTATGAACTAGAAGAAAGTTGTATATTTCATCATGGATACCCTGCACCCTGACTGGCTCATCACCTCCCAACGACTTACAAAAGTATATAAAACATCTCATCCATCATGATCAGGTAGAATTCATTCCAGGGATACCTGGATGGTTCATTATCTGAAAGTCAATCAAAATGATTGACCGCATTGATTAAAAAAATTATAATAATCACACGATAGTAATGATAGATGCAGAAAAAGCATTTAACAACATCCAACATTCCTAATTAAGACACCCAAGATGATAGGATTGGAAGGAAAATTCTTCAAATTAATACAAGCTATCTACAAAAAGCCAATAGCTAACATCATAGTAAATGGAGAAAAGAACCATCCAGGTATCCCTGGAATGAATCCGACCTGATTATGATGGATGATATATTTTATATACTTTTGTATTCTATTGGCCAAAATTTTGTTAAGTATTTCTGCATCTATGTTCAGTGAAGATATTGGCTTGTATTTCTCTTTTCCTGTGGGATCCTTTCTCTGTTTGGTTATCAGAGTTATACTGGCTTCATAGAATGAGATTGGGAGCTTTCATTGTTTTTCAATGCTCTGGAATAATTTGAGGAGGATCCCTGTCAGTGTTTCCCTGAATGTGTGGTAGAATTCTCCAGTAAAGCTGTCTGATCCATGAGCTTTTTTTGTTGGTAGTTTCTTGATAACCATATCTATTTCTTTTTTGATATGGGTCTTTTGAGGTTCTTGACTTCCATCTGAGGTAATCTAAGGAGAGTTTGGTTTTCCAAGTATGTGTCCATGTCTTCCATGTTGTTGAATTCATTAGAATACAGACTTTCCTAGTACTTTGTGATTATGCTTTTAATCTCACTGGGGTCTGTTGTGATTTCCCCTCTTTTATCCCTCATCCTAGCAATTGACGTTTTCTCCTTGTTTTCCTTGGTAAGGCTTTCCAGTGGTCTGTTGAGAGTTTGTTCATCCTTTCAAAAAACCAGCTTTTTGCTGCAGTGATTTTTTGCATTGTTCGCTTGTCTTCCTACTTGTTTAGCTCTACCCTGGTTGCTATTACTCCTTTTCATTTGTTATTGAAGGAACTGTTCTGTTGACACTGCCCTAGCTGCTGGAGGTTTTGTGATAGCATATCAGTTTTAAGTCTCTCTTCTTTTTTCATATATGCATTAATCATTATCAACTTTCCTCTGATAACTGCTTTTGCTGTATCCCATAGGTTTGGGTTCTTTATATTTATTCTCATTAGTTTATAGAAATGCCCTAATTTCCTCTGTACTGTAGGCCAGTACCCATTCATGTCGCAAAAGATAATTATTCATCCTCCAATTGTTTGTCCTTGTTTTTCTGATCATCCTTTTCTCCAGCTTTATAGTGTGATGGTCCAAGACAGATTTCTGAGGAATCTCTACATGTTTGAATTTACTCCAGTTTGACTTGTGTCCCATTATATGGTCTATTTTTGAAAATGAGCCAGGTGCACTGGAAAAGAATATGATTTTTTTATTTGGATGGAAAGCTCTATAAATGTCAATCAGGTACAGTCTTAAATTATAGTGTTTAGATCTGTAGGCTCTTTACTGAACTTTTTTCCCAGTTAACTATCTTTCTCTGATGATGGTGTATTAAAGTCATCTACCATGATTGTTGAATCTGTGATGTTTTCCCCATCTTTTGAGTAGTTTGACAAATTTCATGGGTCTCTCGTTAGACGTGTATATAATTATTATGCTCATTACTTCCTGGTCCACTAATCGTTTGAGCATTATACAGTGCCCCTCCTTATCTCTTGTTAAGGTTTGCACGTGGAGGTCAGTTTTGTCAGAGATTAGGATTGCTACCCCTGCTCTTTCAAAATTTCCATTTTCCTCGTTTATTTTCCACCAGTTTTTTTTATTCTCAGTCTATTTTGTCTGTGAGCTTAAGGTGTGTCTCTTTCAAGCAACAGATTGATAGATTATGTTTTCTGAGCTGATCTGCTAACCGTTGTCTTTAGTGGGCGAGTTGGGTCCGTGGACATTCAAAGTTAACACCATCTGTGGATTCATTGCTGACATCTCCTACCTTTTGTGTTGGGTGTTTGACTATTTTCCTTCATATCAGTGTACTGCGTTTGTGTGGGGGCTTCATTCTTGTCTTCCATTCCCTCTAAGGTTATCCTATCTTGGTAATTGTGTTCAGTGCGTAGACTTCTTGGTGGAGTTTGACTGTATAACGGTCTCCTGCTTGCACTTGGTGGATGTTCGTCTGAACATAGTGAGTCATCAAAGATTTTCTTCAGGTTTGGGTGTCTTATGGAGTATTCTTTGGGATTTTCCTTGTCCTGAACACTCTTACCTCACTGTCTATCTTAATACATAATTTGATGGGGTAGAGGATTCTCAGTTTGGCTTTTTTTCCCTTTCTTTCAGTTTTCAGAAGATGTTACTCCACTCTCTCCTCTTCCTGGTATCTGCTGATAGGTCTGAGAGTATTCTTACATGAGCACCATTGTATGTTTCACCTTTTTATCCCCTCTGACTGCACTAAAATTTTTCTAATTTTTCTCAAAGTTATAAAATTGAATTATTATGTGCCTTGATGAGTTCTTTCTGGGGTTTAGTGTAATTGGTGTCCTCTCTACTTCCTGTATGTGTGTCTGATACTCATTCATTAAGGTGGGGAAGTTTGTTTTGAGAAATTCCTTCGCTAATTTAGCTGTTGGCTTCTTCAATGTATCTTTTTCTGCTAGACCAATTATTTGAATATGGTGGGCTCATATCTTGGGCACTGGAAAGGATGGTGGATACCCTCCTGCTGGACCTGGCGAAGGGTTAGCAGACTGTAGGTAGACACAGTGATCATAAAGTGTGTCAATGTGTTCTTGATTAGCTTCATGGGTGAAAATCACAAGAGGAGGTCTGAACAAGACCATAGTACACTTAATGAATTTTTAGCACCTAGTCTCCCAGTATTGACATCCTTACCTCTTACTTTTCTGGTCTAACAGCAGGAGCACCAGATGGATGATTCCACCTGGACACCATCTTCCAAAATTATTTTTAGGAGCAAGTGAGATATTTGAAATAATGTGTGCAAGACTTTATCATTTCCATGTTGTCCAAGGGAATAAAATATTGATTCCTAACACCAATCTCAGACCTATAAATCTGATAGTTGAGGCAAATCATCTGTATTTTTATAGCTCTAAGTTGCAAAACAAAGCTTGAAAACTGTTCTAAATTCTATAAACTCTAGCATTGTGACTTAGGATGGTATTGTAACTATATATTTGCTTCCTTTATAATGTTATGAAATTTACATTTGGAAAAATATTAAATATCTCTTTACTGACTATCTTTATTTATTATTTAAAACTAAGACCTAAAGTGAAATTTTGCTTATATTCAAAAGTCATTATTATATTTTCCTGTTTTTTTATTGTTAATTGCCACCAGGATCACTCTAATTTAAGTTACCTTTATGTCCATTGTTAGCTGCCATTGAGTGAGTTCCAACCTGTAGGACTCTGTGGACAGCAGAACTAAATGTTGCCCAGTCCTGTGGCATACTCATGAATATCCCTAGGCCCATGGTGAAGCCACTGTGTCAATTTATCTCCTTGAAGGTCTTCTTTTTACCTGTCTCTCTACATTTCATTAATGATATCCATTTCTAGGACTGGTCTTTCCCAACAATATGTCCAAAGCATAGAAGATAAGGTCTCACAATTCTTGCCTCTCAGGTGTGCTCTGACCATACTTCCAAGACAGATGTGTTTGCCCTTTCAGCAGCCCATGGTACTTTCAATATTCTTCTCCAGCACTACAATGAAAATGCATCAATTTTTTTCAGCCTTCTTTATTCAATGTCCAACTTTCACATATATATGAGACTATTGAAAATACTAAGGCTTAGTCTTTATTCCTTAAATAAATGACCTTGCTTTCCAATACTCTACAGGTCTTATTAAGCAGAGTTGCGCAATGAATCTTTTTATATCTTGACTGCTGATTTCAAAAGCACTGATTGTAGAGCTAAGCAAGAAAAAAATCTCGCCAACATCAACCTTTCCTTCCTTTAACATGATGTTATCCATTGTTCCAGTTATGAAGACTTTGGTCTTCTTTATATTGAGTGTTAATCCATAACATGGCTGCAATCCTTGATCTTCATTAGCAAGTGGTTCAAGTCTCCTTGCTGTCAGCAAGCAAGGCTGTCTCATTGGGATATTGAAGCTCGCTAAAAAGCTTCCTCCCATCCTGATGCCATTTTTCTTCATATAATCCAGTTTCTTTGATGATTTTTCAGCATAAAAATGATGAGTTATGGTGATGTGATACGCTGCCAATGCATACTTTTTAGCCTTTTAAGCGATGCAGTGTTTCCTTGTTTTGTCCACACAAGTGCCTAGTTGAAGAGCCTTATGTATAACATAAATAACTGTTGTATGGTCCCTCATCTTCCTCATAAACTGCTGAAATAGCTGAGTTCTCTTGTGTTAGAAGTAAATGTTATGAAAGTTTTCATCAATTTTTATGATCCTGAACCAAACATGATAGCTTTTTCCCATAATTGGTCTTTCTTGAAGCTGTCGTTGACAAATCCCATTAGCAGATTCTCATTCACAACAAGCCTATGGACCATTGGAAGAAACACTCTCCATTCTTGAGTCATCCTCATAATCCTTACTGTGTTTTGAACCCATTTTGCAAATGTGCTGTCAATAATCTCATTGAGTGTTTTTCTACTTTTTAGTGACTCTCAATCATGAATGATGTCTTTCTCCAGGTATTAATCCCCCTGATAAAATATCCAAATGACATGAGACAATGTCCTGTCATCCTTGTTTCTAAGGAGAATTCTTGTGCTCTTCTCTACACTGATTTGTTCATTTTTTCTGACAGACTGCTATATTTAATATTCTTTCCAACAAGATTATGCAAAGGCATCCATTTTCTTCTATCACCTTATTCATGTTCAGCTGTTCCATGCATATGAGTTTATTGATGATACCATGGTCTGTGTCAGCACGTTTGTGACATCTTTGCTTTCTTCACACTTTAAGAGATCCTTTGCAGACTTGCTGAGTGCATCACATTGATTGATTGTCCACTTCTTTTGAAAGGATTAAATATGGATCAAATACGTTGAAGTCCCTTATCTGTGTATCATTTTTTCTTATTGGATCAGTTGTGAGGGTTTTAGCTACTTTATGTTAAATCATAATCTATCATTTGGTCTTTATCTGCAAATACTTTGGGTCCTGTTGGTTCTCGGCAAGAAAAGCTGCATTTCAAAGGTTGTTAAAGAGTCATTCTACTGTGGGGAGGCTGTGTTCTTCCTTATATACTCCAGCTTCTGGATTATTTGCTCAGAATACAGACAAAGTAAATATGGTGCAAATAAAACTCTGACATATAACCACTTTAAACCCACCCAGTATGTCTTGTTCTGTCCCAATGACTTCCTTTCTTGGTTTATGTGCAGGTTTCTCAGAAGCACAATTAAGCATTCTAGAATGTCCATGATTTGTGATCCATTAGTCTTATTATCCATATAGTTGAATATAAATATTTGCACAGTCAATAAAACACAGACAAACACCGGTCTGGTGTTCTCTGCTTTTCCCACAAAATTTATCTGGCATCTCTGTTGATATTCTTCATTTCAAAATCTCCTTGTAATCCAATTTGAATTTCTGGGAGCTCCCTGATGATGGATTGCTGCAACTATTTTTAAATATCTTCAGTAAAATTTTACTTGTGTGATATTGATGGTACTTTTGATAATTTGTGTATCCTGCTGACTTGTCTTAAATATTCTTTTCTCAAATTATGCTAATTTCAAGAAAAATAGACATAAAGTGCTTTTTTAAACTTCCGTATCCTTAGTGAGATTTTTAAAACAGTTCACTGCATACAATGTTCTTGGTTTTGAAATAATTTAGGTTTTATATTTGTTAATAATCATAGTTTTCTTTGGTATTCTGATGCATAATACTATGCATAAACCCATTTAATACTGATGGCACGATTTCATCATAGCTTATTGGCAAGACCATTCAATATGCATTTAAATGTTCTTCTTTTACATTAGGCTCAGTAATTTCCTTCATTCACTGTTTCCTTTATATTCCTAAATAATTCTCTGTAATTTTGTTTTACATCAGTCTTTAAAGCATGTCTAAGAATCAACAACAATTGATAAAATAGATGAACTCATACTTTTTCTTCATATAACAGCATTTCTGGAAGAGTTTCCATATTCTTTCTTATTGTTAGTTGCTCATGTGTTATCTAGCTTTGGGATCTTGGGCCTATTAGGCTTTTGCACTTAAAAATAATTGAAGGAATTTATTTTTGTCAACATAAAAGCTTTGGTTCAATTTACTCACTTTGCATAATTTTATTGAAAAGCTGCTCTACATTTCTGCGTCTCATCACTTTGTTTAAAGCATCTGGTGTAACAGCTGTCGAATGAAGTCTGCCTTGTGCTTTCAGATCCTTCCTTCTTCCCCTTGCCCTCACCCCTTATCGTTTCTCTCCTTACTCTGCCTCAAGATCTGTACTCTTTATTTAAAATAATTTTGCAAAAACTCTTTAGCATCATTACTGCTTGAACAAAATCTGTATCTTTATGTTAAAAAAATCCAAGTATTAAATCACCAGCAGTAAAAATAGTTGCAGCCTAACACTTAAAAGGACTATATTAATGGAATTTTAATGAATTGATAATCTACCCAATATCTTACGACAGTGGTTTTAAATTTTTAATGCATATCTAAGTACTTTGAAATCTATTTTTCTTTCTCTTTGAGCATTTGAAATAATTTACTATAATGCAATTTGATATTAATAAAATTGATGAGAAATTTGTGAATTGACTATAACATACAATCGTATCACAAGGACTTTGAGGAGTTTTGGAAATAAATATATTTGAAGGAGCTTTTTCATGGAAAAACAGAATTAAAAAATAACAGAGCTATAATAATGGGTACAAGAGTGAAGACGATTTCTAAAATTGATTTTCATGATTTGTACAATTCTTCATGTATTATGTAGTGTATTAATTAATATATTCAAGCCATTACATTTTTCATTAAATATGTCCATAAAACTATTCAAAAGATAATTAGACTTTTCCATGAACATTTTGAAGTACATATATTTGTAACCTTGATTTATATACCCACTTTGGATTACCTCTCACTTCAAAATATTTCAGTATTCACAGAAATTCTACTTACATATGGTATCCTCTAAAAAGAAATTATGTTTTGGGATCATTTTAAATAACAATTTTCTTTATTAGTTGGTCATTTGTTCTTGATATATGCAATTATTTGCCTACATTTACTAATTGATAAAATATAAGAGCTAAATTAATTTTTTAAAAACAAAATTGTATTACTTTTTCTTTGCTTCTGCTTATCTTTCCAGGTCAGTAATTTTGAACAAATAAAACTGGGTCTCATTGCTTTTGCTAGAGATTAAGTGTTTGGGTTTCAAATAATTTATCAACTACTTGGAATAGAATTGCAAAGTACATCTCTGGTTCACACAGCAACATCAAATGATGTGTCTGGTACAACAGTGAAAATGTGTGTGTGAGTCTGTATTTTAGTGGTAGAGGTGTCTTATATTGTACAATTGATATGTATTAATTATTTTAATTTTCTTTAAGAGATGTTACGAACAACTTATTCACTTCTCATACGTATATCATCATTAAGGAACGCGGGGCTATAACATACAGCAGAGATACAGCTCAACGGGAAATGCTAGGATACTGAAAGTCAGCAAAACATGTCAGAGCTCAACAAATCCACAAACCTTAACAAAAATGCTGTTCATCAATGTGACAAATAATTAGCAGTTGGCTTTTCAGAAGTCAGGAGTGAGGCAGGAAGACTTGAGCACACAAGCAGATCGCTTTCTTAACTTTATTCCATTATTTGACAAGTTTGTTTCTAATGAAATCAATTAAAATGGTTTGCAATCCCCATAAAGAGTGCCTATAAAATAGTCAAATACACGGTTGGAGACAGTAACTTGAACTCATGGTGATGTTAGTGAAACTGGATTTATGCTTCCAGCAGTTGGATTTGGAAATAAAACAAAAATCAAGGAGTGTCCATTCCATACAATCAATTTTGCACTCAACAGTTCAAAGTGCTCATAAAGAACTGGCATTCTAGCCCACTCAAACTCTCCCGGTTTTTCTTTTCCCGCTAATGGATCTCTGTCCTTCCTTTCACTCTAGTCCATATTTGTTAAACTTCTACACCCTTGTGTCAGCTTCCCAACCCTGTCTTCCCTCCCTTGGGGACCTCCAAATCTGTCCCCATTAATATACAAGGATTTGAGCTGTTTCTAATTTCTTGCTCTTGTGGATAGTGCTGCCATGAACACCTTTAGTACATATGTGTGTTTGTGAATGGCTCTTACTTCTTTAGGGTATATACCCGGCTGAAATATTGCTATTGGGTCTGTAAATATGTACAAATATTGTGGAAAGCAATATGCTGATTCCACAAACGATTGGGGACAAAATTTTGTATAATCCAGCAATATTGGCTGTTCTCTGTTTGTTTTTTTATTTTTCTCTCTTAAATTGCACTATTATAGCCGGTGTAAGTTGATACATCATCATTGTTTTGACTTCTCTCTCCTGGAGGATTAATGATCATGAGGATTTTTTCATATGTTCATTAGCCATTAGATGTCATTTTTGGTAAACTGTCTGTTCAAGTCCTTTGCACACTTTTAAATTGGATTATTTTATTTTCTTACTGATGTATTCCAGTTTTCTATGTATTATAGAGACTAGTCCCTTGCCCTTCATGCCTTTTCTAAAGATTTTTAGTCCAGTTCACACGTTCTCTTTGATTCTGTGCAGTCGTCAGATGCTCCTGAGTGTTTTGTTCCCAGTAGTCCCCGGTCATCTGGAGTGCCTTCTTCTAAGTGTGTTTCCTTTGTTGTGTGTGATAGCACGCCTGTGCCCTGCAATAGGTGTCGTGTTTGTCCTTATTTTTAGGACTGTGATCAACCTGGAGTGCATTTTTACATGTATTGAGATATGGTTGCTATTTCAATCTTTTGCAGGTGACTGTCTGATTTTGACAGCACCATTTGTTGAGGGAACCATCTCTTTCTTATTAGATGGTTTTGGCCATTTGTTGAAGGCAAGTTGTCTTGAAGGAATTTTTTTGCTGGATGTTTTATTTTGTTCTATTTATCTATGTACCTATCATTGTACCAGTAGTAGCATTGTATCAGTACCAGTATACCTATCATTTTCCGGAAGCTACTGTGATTGTGTAATAAGTTATGGGAATGAATAGTGAGAAGCCTATGACTTTATTCAGACTCTTAAGAAGTTCTTTGCTTATTTGTGTCTGTTATCTCTCAATATAAAGGTTGTTATTTTTTCTAGTGTTTACAATAATGTTTGGATCTGTTTCAAAATTCAATTGTAATTATAGATTGCTTTGAGTAGAAACCCTCCTGGCACTGTGGTTACAAGTTAGGATGCCAAGTGCAAGGTCAGCAGTTCACTATCAGCCACTCCATGAGAGAACGGGGCTAAAAACTGTGAAGAGTTACAATCTCAGAAACCCACAGGGGCATTTCTAACCTGTCCTACAAGTTCACCTGAGTTGGAATCTACGGGATCACAGTGAGTTTCCTTGTCTGTGCATGTGTGCGTGAGTTTTTTGTTGTTTTGTTTTGTTTTTTAAAATTTGGGTGGGTATTGACACTTTTACAATCTTATACCTCTCTATCCATGGATGTGGGATATTCGTCCATTTACATAGGCCACTTTTGGTTTCTTGTAGTAATATTCCATTGTTTTCTTTGTACAACTTTTTTGCTTGTTTGCTTTATTTTTCTGGTGAAGTCCATTCTTAGGTAATTCATCTTTAATGTGACTATTGTAAATTGGTATTGATTTTTGAGTTCAGTTTTAGAGTCCTCTTTGTTAGTATACAGGAATCCTATTGATTTTGTGTTTTGATTCTGTACCCTACATGGTGGCAAAGATTGTGCTTGTTACCAACAATGCTTGGCTGAGTCTTTGGAATTTTTTCTACATAAGATCAAATCATCTGCACAGAGCAAGAGTTTAACTTCGTCTTTGCTTTCTGTTTGTGGTCTATTAGTGCTAGCTAAGACTTCTAGCACAATGTTGAATAACCTTAGGGGCAATGGTAATCTCCTAGGTTGTAATTCTCATAGAAGCAGGTAATCAGATTGTTCTCTCACAGAGCTGCTGGTGGGATTTTTTAATCAGTCAAGGAACTAATAGCGATATCACCCCACTACAGGTCTATTCATCTACTTTGAAAAGTCACAAACTTGAGAACCCAGGGAGCAATTCCATCCTAGGCACGTGAAGTCTCCCAACTGGATTGTAACTAAAAGCCATTGTTTGACATACTTATTGCTATGATGTAAAACTATGTTTTTAAAGAGAGCAACTGTTAAGTGCAGTCATATAAATAAGAACTTTTCCAAGAAAATAATAGTACATTAGATCTTTGACTATGTTATCTGTGACTATGCATATGGTATAGAATCTCTGGTGGTAGATGGTTTATGAATCGGGTTGTTAAGTGAAAGATCAGCAGTTTGAAACTACCAGCAGCAACATAGGAGAAAGATGAGGCTTTCTACTCCTGTTGTCAGGAAAGACAAATTCTTGGCGAAGAATAGCCTGCTTGCTAGAAGAAAGAAAGAAAGGAATGTCCTTGACAAGATGAATTGAAACAGTGGCTGCACTAATAGGTTCTAACGTAAGCACCATCGTGCGGCTGCCACAGGCCATGCCAATGTTATATTTTGCTGCACCTAGTGATGCTATGAGCCAGATTGGGCTCAGTGTCATTTAATAACAGCAATAAAGGTTTAGAGTCTCAGAAACCCACAGAGGTGGTTCTACTCTAAGCTTGATGGTCACCATGTATCAGAGTAGACTCAAAGGAAGTGAGTTTGATATTTGAATGGTTAGTGTTGTAATGCATTACTATTGCTGCATACAATTCTCATTTTATTGGAATATTGTTCAATTTCTTGAATATGGTTTTAGGAGGTGAAGTCAAAAGTAAGGGATCAGCGGTAACAGATATGTTAGTGATTAAATTCTAAGCCCTTGATTTGCAGAAGGCTACAGGTTACAGGGATATTCAAAATCCATTTAGCGATGACATAAATTCATCTTTTACTGGATTCATACTGACCTTTAATGATCAATGTAACATTTTTCATCAGACAGAGTGTGCTTGAAAGTGGAGCTCTAACAAGCCCAAGAAGGAGCAATGATGAGTAATGCCTTGACCAACGTTGTAAGAAAGGTCCAGAACTAACCCCGTAAGACTTTCTAATCTGCCATTATCAGGAGAGTCCAGTGTCTGGAAAAAGGACATCACACTTGATAAAATAGAGGGTCAGTGAAAGAGGGGACGACCCTCCAGAAGCTGGATTTTCCAAGTGTCAGCAACAATGGGCCCAGAGAAACAGCAATTTTGAGGATGGTCCAGACCAATGTTTCCTTTGGTTATCCACAGGCTCTCATTGAGTCAGACCCAGTCAGCAATACCTTACACTACATTTGGCAATCTTCAATGGTCGATGCACTTACTGAAGGTCCTTTTGTCACTGAGGTAATTCCTCCCAGGACACGGTGGACTCCATCTTCCTTGCCTCCTGTAATGATTTGGTGATGGATTTCTTTGGTTTTAAATAATTAACTCCATGGCCATTAACACTTTGAGTATCATTATAGCCTCATACTGATGGTCTGCCTCAGCAGCATGATTTGCCTTTTACTCCTATTCAAGACTCGATAAGGCGATGTCTGTGAACTGTATTTGAACTAAGGTCCTTTGCCTCCTGAAACAAGGCACAGAGAGGCACACGCTGAATGTTTATATGTTTAATAGGTTTCTCTTTCTAATGTATGATTTTTAACTTGAAAAAATAGTGTCTCATGAATTCTTTTACACAACTGGATGACAATATATTTGTTTAAAATATATGAAATGCTTCTATATTATTCTACTTTGGAGGAATTTTTATGAGTTTAAATCTCTTATAAATCTCAAAAGATTAAAGAGCAAAAAATTATAAACCTGTCTTTATCAGTAAATCTGAAATATGGAAAAAATACTAAGTGTAGATGAGTGTTAGAGGTGATTTGCATGTTTTGGCTTTCATTATTTGCATTTCAAGAGTTAAATTTACAATAGAGAGTAAGAGATAGGATTCTTCTTTTTATTAGCCTGTCTAGTTGTCCACTGAAGTATCGTAGTAAGTTGCAGTGAATATAGAAGGAATTACTTTTCTAAAAAGCACACGAATCCGATAGCAAACTGTCTTTTCCAAATTCTCCTCTTTTGTACTTTGATTCTTTATGTTTGACTTAATCCATTCTTTGTTCTGATCCATGATTTCTGTGTCTCCACCATTTCTAACCATTCATGATACAACATTTTCTACTTGTGTGCCTTCTATAATATTTTCTTGATACTTCTATCTTATTCTGAATAATACCATTGTTCTTGGATTTTTAATTCTTTCATATTAATGCTACTTCTGCTTATGCAATGCCAACAAATGATATTTAGGATCAATATTAAATATAAAATGTCGTGCTGTTATTTAGTAATTGAAAAAACATAAATGGTTTCCTAAAAGTATCTTGCAATGTTATTATTTATTGTTATACTTAAGCAATATTTACTAAAAGAGAAAATTAAGAATGACTGCAAAATATGTGATTTTAAAATGTGTTCTTTTACCATGCCTGTCTTTTCAAGAAGTGACAGAAAGACTGTATGCATTAGAGGCTAGTATTTCATTAAAAAGCAGAAATGGCATGCATAATTTCTAGATAATCTATAGTAAAATCTAATTATGAAATTGAAACCTTAACTATTCAAAAAACTCAAAAATAAATTCAAATTCATTCATTCATTCAGTTATGTAAGAAGCATTAGTTTAGTATCTATCATGTATTAGGGATGCATAATTAGAAAAATATTCTAAAAGGTACTAGCTTTCAGTGTATTAGAAGAGGAAAAACAAAAAGTAGTAATAATTTATTAAATTGTGTTTTGTACAGGGTGAGGGAATTCTATAGGCCTAACAGTACAGGAAGAGTCCTGGGAGCATGTGGGCTACACATTCCCCTGCAAGGCACAAGGGCTGGGGATGAAGCCCCAGTGGCTCCATAGGAAAACCAGCTGAGAAACCTTTCTATTCTTGTAAAGAATTACACGTGGGTAGTTCTGGTCTACCTATCTGTCAAAAATCTATTGATTTCTGTGTATCTATTTAAAAGCTGCAGAAAATCCAAATACAGCTCCACTTTATAAATGGAATCTTTTCTTGTTTCATAAGACAATGACATACAGAAACAAACTATGAGTCAATAAAACCATTTGTCCACATGGAAAAATCTGTGTTGAGCTAAAAGACAGTCTTTAACAGTTTTAAGCATCCATAAGAAATCACTTTTAGAAAGGAGGGTTTGATCTAGCTTGGATCTCATTAAAAATAATAAAATAAGACAGATAAACCTCAGTTTATTGTTTCCTTTTTGTTTTCATCTTTCTATATATATAGCATCAAATTCAGGCCCTAGATTGTCTTATGAATATTAATTTGCAGTTAATTGGTCTTCTTCTTTGAAGGAGTGCTACAATGTCTGGTCCATCAAAGCACGCATACTAATTATAAGTAAATGTCCCTTCAAGGAAATGATAGTTTAATCTCAGGACTGTCACATTTTATTAGAATAGATGATGCCTGGCAACTCTGTGTCACAATGAGTTGTCAGAGGGGATACTTCAAATGCTCTCAGGTAGCTAACTGACAAAACAATCAAACAAAGAGGCAATCATAAATTCAATGAACAGCTCCATTTTTATGGTGTTTCTTACACTTCATACTACATAGAAAGTAGCTTTATATTTGAATAGAGGAAATTCTGCATTACAAGACAGAATCGGGGTGTCACTCCTCAACAGTATCTAAAGTTACATCTGAATGTGAGCCTGCTTATATTTAAAACATTCTACTTGAATAAAAATCACAACACAAAGCTTAACGTTTTTATTCTGTGCATTCAACTTGAGAACTTGGAGTGTGTTCTCCTTCTTGGGCTTTCTATCTCCACACATTTGCCATTTTTGTTATAATACTTTGTCTATTTTGTCATTCTTTAAACTATTGTGTTCAGCTCTTTTACTTCATCATTTCTTCTTACTCTTCTCTTTGTTGGCCTTTTTACCCCCTAATTACCTAAGAATGCTAGCAGCCACGTTCTCCCATCCTCTGATTCTGCCTTCAGGCCCCTTCCTACTCCTCCTGCCATCCCTACAACCCTGGCAATGACAACTCTTGAAAGAGACCCAATTTCTGGTCCTGGTGTCTGGTGCTGGGTGCCCAAGCTAAGTGATACAGTGTCTCAGGTGAGCATCTCTCTTCAAGTCTCCAGTTGTGTTTGCACTGTCTCTGCCCAAGGCAAGAACAGTGGCAGAGGTAGCCATAGATGGGCACAGAGACCTCTCTGCATGTCCATCTCAGGGCGAGGAAAGCCATGAGACCTGGAGAAAGTAAGACACCCATTAGATCTCTCTACTTAGCAAAGCACTTCCCCTATGTTCCAACAGCTCTTCATCTCTGCTCTTTAATCGACAGCGTATGGACTTCTGTGATTCACAGTGAAAACGTGGGTGAAAATCTGATGAGACCAATATATAGGCAAACTAATCTGTGCACGTTCTTTTCCCTGGGGACTTATCTTTGTAAAACAAAATACCGAATACAACTCTTCTTTTTCTACCTTCATATGATTTCTACCTCCACAATCTGCTTCTATAGTTTTTAAACAAAATCTGACATAAGGCAGGGAACACTACTAGTCAAATATAAGCAAATAGATCATTTTTAAAAGTTTCTGTGGCAGCAGAAACAAGACGAACAAATTTATGTAAAGAAGTAATAAAAAAGACAGTGCACCAAAGGTGGCATCTTGGAAATTCTGAATCTCACAACCTATAGAAAAAAACAAAAAAGAGAGCCCTCATTTTTTTATGAAAGCAGTTAGATGTCAGTACCAAGAATCTATGAGGAAAATAACTCAGTTCAAAGATTCATATCTTATTCCTATCCTCTGGCCAGCATCCAAGCAATTTCCCACTGATGAATCTGATGTAATAAATAGCAACAATTGTGTTTGGGAAATTGTGCTCAGCAAATAAATACTATTAATGAATTCTCAAAGCTATCAAAACATAGGGTGAGAGAACTTGGTTGTTATTTAAAAAATAATAACCTTTTAGTAAACACTGAGGCCTGAGACTTGGCAAAAGACAGTCTCTTTATATTTACAATCAAATCTAGACTTCAGTAGATTTGCCAGTGTTTCTCAAATAAACTTTAATGAATTAGCTTGCTTTTCAAATTAATGAACAAGTCTGTCATTATAGATAGAAATAAAATTTGATTGTCAGTAAATTTTAAAATATCACACAGTATATATTTTTCCAGGGCGATATATATGACAATATATTTCTGATATATATATAATAAAAATATGAAGTAATAGATAACAAAGATAAAGTAAATTCATTATAATTTGAGAGAAATCTGGTACCATTAATTTCAGTGCAACTAATTACTATGGAACATGGTTTTTATGAATAGTGGAAAGCCATAGACTTAACACATACTGTATACTTGTATAAATGATTTTCATTTTAAACAAGAACATTTATAAGCTTAAATTTCAGATTCAAATTAAGTAGCATAAAATTGGACGTTATTGTTTTCTTTACAAATAATTTTCATTGTTTTTATCTGATTGAGAATTATAAGGGCCTTTGGAAATGAAAAGACTCCAATAAAGGACTTTGTAGCTGTGACTGCCATTTGAACAAAGAGCCCAATGTCCCTAACATCATAAGCAGAGCTGTAGGTACACACCGTCTTTGTCACATCTTGTCATAAGAAAGTGATTCATCAGCACAGTGAGCCAATGACAGTTTCTCACTTTAGATCAATTTGACAGCATGGATTTTTTTTAGTTTACTTCAAGGTTATCTCTTGAATAAAGGAAACATTCTTGCGAGTTTATTCATCCTCCCGTTTAATGCATTTACCTTGAAATAAATAATTTTGTATGGTTTCTCCCCTGTTAAATTGCAGTTGCCTTGATAGCTTGGTGAAGAAATCTATCACTATTCAGAGCGTGGGGAGTATATTTGAATTAAATTATTTTTGCTTTTTTGAGGGGTGCTGATGGTACAAAGCAAGTGCTCACCTGCTAATGTAACATTTGGTAGTTTGAACCTACCAGATTCTTGACAGCAGAAAGATATGGCAGTGTGAATCCATAAAAACCAACAGCCAGGAAAACTCTGTGGGAAATTCTAGAGTTACAGGGTTTCTATGGACCAGAATGAATGCAGTGTTTGTTTGTTTGTTTTTAGCATCACTAGATTCGGCATCAGCCAATGCAATAATTAGCCCATCGATTTCTTCCTAGTCCTACAGAATCCTTGATCACATTTTTATCACTTTTAGCTTTAATCACAGATTTGTATGTGGTAAATATAATTATAAATAGCTTCAATAAAAATGTCCCCAATAAAATGATAAAACAAGATTTTAAAAGAAAATTCTTGGATTATTTGAAAACTAAAATTCTTTTGTAAAATATTTCTACATTAACATTTTCAAATACAGCATTATAAATAACTGAGTAGAAGCCATTTCTGTTTTATCTTTTTTTCCATTAATTAATCCTTTATTCTAATGTGTTCACAAGTTCTAATTGTCATAATATTGTAGCTAAAGCAACAGAAAATTTGGCAAAATCATCAACTAAAAAACCACTGTCAACAGCAAAAACAAGAACGTGCTAATGAGACACCTGATTTGAATTGTCATTGTAATTGGATAATAAGGACAGCCCTGAACAAGAAATTTCAAAGGTAAAATAGATTTCAGCCTTGTTGATATATGGATTCAGGTAAACTGGGCTTATAAATTTTTAAAATTTTATAACTAACTTCCTATTTCCTGTGCCAAAAGGACACTTCCAAATGGAAGAGACATTATGGACCACGGAAGACACCACTCCCCGTCCTGTGCCAGCCTTACCATCTCCCCTGTCCATCCCATCATCTCAGTCATGGGGTCGATCCACAGCATTGATGGTCTTCTTACTTTTTGCTAACCCTCTACTTGATTGACCAACACTCTGTCCTCTGACAGGCACTGACCCCTCATCATTACGCATTCAAAGAACATACGGTGATAACTCAGCATCCTTCTTTTTAAGGAGCTCTCTGGTTATACTTCTTCCAAGGTAGATTTGTGTTGCTGGGAGTATACTGATAGTATTCATAATAGTATAAGAAACAGTTTTTTGAAAAAAATCATACTTTAAAGGCATCAATTATCTAGTCTTTTCTATTCACTATCGAGGTATCACGTGTACATGAAATGGTTAAACAAATACAATGTCTGTGGGTACATTCCCCTTAGTCTTTTAGTGACAGTTCTACTTTTGAATGCTCTGAAGAGGCCTTTTAAAGGAGATTTTCCCAGTACAGTATGTTGCTTGATTTCTAGTCTTCTGGTTCCATCGATGTTGAATAAATGAGAATCTCAAACCTATCTGTTTATGTTCCTCTTTGTTATTGATCTAGTTGTAAAGAATTTTGTTTTCTTTATATTGAGGTGCAAACCATACTAAAGACTTCAGTTTCTGATGTTCATCAGTAAATGTTTCAAGTCCTTTTATTTTTCTTTCATCAAGAAAGGTTATATCATATGCATCCTCCAAGTTGTTAATAAATCTTCCTATAATCCAAGTGCCAAGTTGTTCTTATCTAATCTAGTGTGTTAGATGGGGTTTTCTAAAGAAACAAAACCAGCACAGGTATATATATTCATATTCATATATATACGTATGTATGTATGTATGTGTGTGTGTGTGTATATATATAGAGAGAGACATAGATATATACAGCATGAAGGATTATAACAGCTCATTAGTCCACACAGCAGTACAGAGGGCTCAGTTAAACTCACTTCTGTGGAGCAGTTAATGTATTGGAAGTTCTTCAACTCACAAAGGCTGCTGGGTCCAAGGCCAAGGACAGATAGTTGAGTCTTCCTTAGGAAAATGCACGCAATCTAGCCACAGGCAGCAACCATCAGGGAAGGCCACCAACAGTCAGACAGATGACAGGATCTGACAGTCCCAAGTTCAAGCGATATATACACCAACAATGTGTTGAAGCCGTTCTTGAAGGAACCTCATACTCTAGCGACATGATCCATAGGTTGGTGTCCCATGGATAGTGTAGCTTACAAGTTGAGGCAGAGAATTAGCAGCCGTACACTTGTCTGATTGCCAAAGAGAAAGAGAGAGACAGGCAGGGCTTGCGGGCCATTTATCCCTTTGTTCTCCATTCAAATTGCGACCATATTAATTCCACATGTTCCTATTGGCCAGGTTGGCACATTAAACCTACCTATTTCACCCAGCTTCTTGTATTATTTGTTCAGCATGCAAATTAAATAATTGTGGTGAAATAATACAAACCTGACGCACATATTTCATGATTCTGAATCACACAGCATCTCCTTGCTCTGGCCAAGGATTGTCTCTCGCCCTAAAGTTCTACTTCATCATAATTAAGTGTTCTGGGGTTTCTATTCTTCATAAGTTTACCTATAATTTACTATGATCAATAGAATTTGATGCCTTTGCATTGTAAATAAAACACGTTAGTGTCTTTCACACATCAGTATCTGCGATTCTTTTCTCAGCCAAGACTTATCTGGAATCAGGAATGTCATTCTAAATCCTTTTATCCCATATCCTCTCCTACACCCAGCTTCACTTTCTGGCAATCCATTCTCAATTTACCCAATTTCACCCGTATCAAAATTGTCTTAAGCAAACGTTTTCTTACATGTGCTACTAATGATATTGTCCACCAACTCCTGCGTTCTGTTGTATTGCTGGGATGGGCGCTAATATGAATTTCTTCCAGTGTGCTGTCCAAGTAGCTCTCTTCTAAATTTTCTAGTGTAGGAGAATCAGTACTTCCAGCATTGTATCCTGTGTTCATCTGGGCTGACTAGAGAATGTACGATTGAGTTTTATGTAAAGGGTAATCCCAACCCAGTCCATTCTAACCCTTAAATCCTATATTAGCTCATAAGTATGATACCAACCCGATATTTGCCCATGTTTCTGATACCGATCTATAAAATCCCCTTCAGATGCACAAAACACATGCAATGATACTGAATGCAGGAGGAGCACAGGCCAGTTGGTGGGAAGTCTTGTAGATCCAGTGGCATTGTTACAATCCTCGTGCTGGCAGGGGTCTCCATGTGGCTTCTCCAGGTCCAGGGTTCCGGCTGCATCAGGGTAGGTCCATGTGGCTTCTCCAGCTCAGGGCACTAGTGTAGTTCCATATGTTTTGTCAGCTGCAATGTCTCCCAGGGAGTCAGCAGAGAGAGTGTGTGTCTCCTGCCTCCAAGGAGGAAATATTGGATTACCCAGCATTCTCTGGAGAAGGCCCTCCCACGCAGAGGCTTCATTGGTTATATCTTGATTGAGAGGCCATTTTCCACCTCTTCACTCGTATTCCTCTCAAAGGGACACTAGATTACTTAGCTACCACATATTCACTATGAACGATCTCTGTTGATAATATGGCAATTTCTCACAGCTTGTTTTTCACCAGAGCCTTCACCAATGTAGCTATGACTTTTTTCTTTTATACAATCAGCTCTTGATTATATACTCGCTCAGGAATGGCTGGCTCTGTGTGTGTGTGTGTGTGTGTCTGTGTGTGTGTGTGTGTGTCTGTGTGTGTGTTTGTGTGTCTGTGTGTGTGTGTTTGTGTGTCTGTGTGTGTGTGTCTGTGTGTGTGTGTGTCTGTGTGTGTGTGTGTTTGTGTGTCTGTGTCTGTGTGTGTGTGTGTCTGTGTGTGTGTGTGTCTCTGTGTGTGTGTCTGTGTGTGTGTGTGTCTGTGTGTGTGTGTGTGTCTGTGTGTGTGTGTGTGTCTGTGTGTGTCTGTGTGTGTGTGTGTGTGTTTGTGTAGTGAGTCTGTGTATTTAGATATTCATTAGAGTGCTTCAACAATTTGACCTTAAAATTCTTCAAAATTATACCCGACTTGATTCCTTTCTTCACGTCTTTCAGCAGAAACAATAAACATATTTCTCTGTTTACAGTTTCTAACCCCAGGTATTTATGTATGTAATTATAATAATTTACTTTTTCTTCTTGAACCATCCTTTGGAATTTTCTCTTCAACTATTTAACTTCATGATTTTCCATTTGCTTTAACTATTTTTAAAAACAAGTTTTAGTCTTGTTTGTCACCCACTTTGGCCTTTTCTTCCTTTCTCATTTTTAATGATCGTTTAATTTACTCAGGTATGATATAACTGAGCCCACTCAACAGCCCATTTGAGTTTGGGTCATTACTGTGTTCTTGGCATAGTGTCTATGTTGTGGTGGGATATTTTGAAGTTGCGTCTTGTCTTTTACTAACTTGTTTTAACTTTCTTCGGCTTGAACGTGAACATGCATATAAGCAATTTATCATTTATTCTTTAGTTGGCCTCTGCTTTTGCTCTGACTGATGGTATTCAGCTTCCCCTCTGTCCTCTCAACAGACATATTCCTTTTTATCCATATCAATTCATATCAGAGAGGTCCACATGTATACCGGGTTTTGAAAAATAAGTTTAAAACATCATGATCCATTGTAACTTAAATACATTGCCTAAATTCAAGTATATATTATATAACAAAATAACAATTACACATATTGAGTAAAAAGTTAAATTATATCTATACATTTTAATATGTATTTTATATTCCATCTTTTTGAATTATTCTGAATTATCTTCTATAGAAATTTCTAATTTTAAATCTAAGATCCAGTCCAAGATCGCACTTTGCATTTAGTTGTTCATTAGAAAAACATATCGATGTTTTAAGATATGCATCAGAAATATAAAGAAATATTTTCAATTCAATTTTAGGACTTTAAGTTTTTTTTATCTAATATCTAAAAGCTTAGCTCTGTATCTCTTATCACCTCCTTGAAAAATTCAGTTACCAAGGAAAACCCAAACATCACTCATTATTTATTTGTATTCCTTTATTTTAATAGTTCTTATTTTAAATTTTACCATTTGTACTTATTATAAGTATTTTACTTTTTAAAAATGTTCCAAGCTCAATGAATGTCCAAAAGATAGAAGTCTACAAATTTACACAATTTGAACATTTTCTAACATCTGGGCTCTTTTGGTTACTTTAGAGCAAATCTTATTGCTGTAACTTTACATTCATTGTTTTTACTTGGATAACTAGATGAGGAAAGAATTGCTAAAGCAGAATTTAATCAGCACTTTCTTCCTCAGCTGAAAAACAGATGCATTTTGCTCATTTGAATCAGTCCCTTATATCCCTTTACCCTCTTGCTATCAGGCTGTTCTTCTTAAAATTTAATGTGAAATCAAATCACCTGGGAATCAGCTCCAATGTAGACTCTGGTTCAGTAGGTCTGAGAAAGGACCTTAGATTCTTTATCTCTAACAAGACTCTAGAAGACGTTAATGCTACTGATCATGGTCCAAAGGACTTTGTTCAATAACTACTATGCAACATTTCTTCAGTTGACATCTAGTTAAGTAAAGCTTCTGGGTAGGTAACTGATGATGCTGAACTAATGACGTTGTGGTGGTTGTTTTCCCTATGTTATTTTCTTATTTATTTTTATTCTCTAAATAATGCTAGACTAGCTGTGACAATGAGGATCTCTGCAGGGTGGTGATATCCTCGAGGCATTTCCCTGTAATATCAATGCAAGCTTATCACCTTGGTCTACTTACTTTCCTTCAACCAAGGTCAGCATCAATTTCATCACTTCCCAGTTGACCTTTGGTTGAGGCTCATATGGTAGTAAGTTGAGGTAAAGATGGCACTAGAAGATTGCTTTCCGGGAGTGACACCTGACTTCTCTCTTGAAACAAAATTGCTTGGAGCTAGTACCTGATTCCTACATGGGAATGCTGTGGAAAAGTTTGCTTGCCTTTTCTGGGGTCTGGATTTTATATCTGATTTTTGGACTTGAGCCAGCATTCTTGCCTACATTTCCTGGGCTAGCAGCCCACTGTCTTTCTTACAGATCCTCGATTCATTTCCCTCTGAAACCACAAGCTTGTCATTTTACATGTCAACCTTGGGTCAGTCTTTAGCCTCCCAGCCACATAAGTCAGGCGAAGTATCCAACTTGACATATGACGCAAAGACTTGGAATTCGCCAGCCTCTCCAGAGGTGTGAGTCACGTCCTTGGGTCTCTGTAAATAAACTTTATTGGTTTTATTTCTCTAGAGAACCTACGTGAAGAAACAGTGGAAGCCTACACATAGTAGGAAGAAAGGCATTGTGGTTTAATAAATTTCCAATAATTGGAAATAAGTTAGATCAATATCTATATGCTCTAGGAAATATTTTCCAATTTTTCACAATTTGGTTATATTTTTGGATATCTCATATGATAAATTTCCTTGCATCAAGTGATATGGTTGGGAAGTATTATTAGGTGAGTAAAAAAAATGTGCAAACATTTTCCCTTGTTTTAAAAATATTTGTCTTTGAAATCATTGTTTCTTATTTTAAGTCTTCGCCGATTATCATGCTATTTTTAACACTCTCCATGCACATACTGGTTGAAGATGTCAAGGATATTGTCTTACTTAGATCCACCTTCAATACTGTTTGAAATAGCTGTCGAGAGATCAGAAGGCATATTGCATTAGGTAAATCTGCTGCACAAGATTCTTTAGAGCACTGAGGAGTAAGGATTTTACATTAAGGTTTAAGGTTTGACTGACCCAAGTCATGGTATTCTCCATTTCTTCATGTATGTGAAAGTTAGACATTGAATAAAGAAGACCAAATAATTAATACATTTGGAGACGATTATTGCTAAAAGGACAAATCCATCTTAAATGGGAGAACTAAGACTAGATTACTATTGTGGTAGTTACATATTCTGGTGTCAATTTGAGGATTGAGAGTGAAGGGGTGAAGTCTAGCCTGTCAATCAGGATATAGCCAATGAGGCCTCTGTGTGGGCATGGCCTTCTCCTGAGGATTCTAGAAACTCCTGTATTTCCCTCCTTGGAGATGGGAGACACACTCTGTCTCTGCTCACTCCCTTGGAGACTCTCTCTTGTTCCCTGTTAGACATCCCTGAGGAGAAGTCACATGGATCTACCCTGATGCAGCCCTGAGAGCTGGAGAAGCCACGTGGAGATACCTACCAGCACTGAGATGCTTACAGTGCTACTGAATTCACAAGATTTTCCACTGATCTTCCTGTGTTCGGCATCATTGTTTGTGTTCTGTGAGTCTGAGGAGGACTCTATAGATTGGTATTAGACATATGGGCTAATATAGGATTTATGGACTTGATCTGGATTGGGTTGGAATGTTTTCTCAATATTCTCAATATTGAATTGCACTTGTATACAAAGATCTTTCCTATACACATGAGTGTCCATGAATTTTTTCTGTAGTCTACCCAGTCTAACACAACTACATAAAAGAAAAGATGGCAAGACTTCCTCTTACATACTTTAGACACAATGTCAAGAGAGACCAGCCCCTGGAGCAGGACATCACGTTTGATATCCTCGGCAAGAAGGGTTAATACAGCGGCTGCATCAATGGGTTCCGACCTGAGAACAACAGTGAGGATGCCACAAGACCTTGAATCGTTTCCTTTTGTAGTGCAGAGGGTCGCTTTGGGTTGGAGCTAACTCAATGGCACTTAACAACAAATGACATCAGTGTACATATAGAAGGGCATTTCCCCTCATGAAACTAGAAGAAAGAGCAAAAAGATGAGTTAAGGTGAGTCAATATGTGGATATTGGGTATTTTAAAAAAGAGTTTTTGTGCTTTTCTACTTTTGTATTTTCTGCTGACCTTTGAAGACAATGTCCATTTTAGCAAATAAGATGACATCAGTCATGGAGGAGCTTTTAAGAAAATGAGTAAAAAAAAAAGAAAATGAGTATTTACATTCGGACAGACAGAAATAGACTAAGGAAAAAGTGGCATTAGACACAATGAAACTTGTTCTACAATCATCATAGAAGTTATTGCTATAGCAACATCTTATGGATGGAAATATTTCCATTCATAAAGTCTGAACTTACCCTATGGTCAAGGCCATTCTGTAATCTTTCATTTTGTAAAAGTACCACTTTTGGTGATGAAGATGTGTTGAAAATTTTAAAGTAATGCACCAATGTTAAGAGCAATTGCTTTAAAAATTTATGGGCAAGTAATACTCACAAATAGAGGTATTTTCAAAAATTATGAAAAGGCTATTCCACTAAAAGTCAATAATTATACAGTAACCTCTAATGTGAGTCTTCATGTTCTACTACTCATATTAGCGTCATGAAAGAAAACACGACTGAGGGAAAACTATTCTGAAAACAAGTATAGGTCAATGCATTTCTCTTTCTTCAGAAAAACATGTTGAGGCTCTCTTTCCTTGGTAATGCATGATACTGTTTTCAGTAGAAGCCTTGCTTGGTGGTTTCCCCAGCTTTGCCTTTCAATTTTCTAAGATAATATTAGGTGAGCCGAAGCACAGTCTCTCATTCTCGTCCTGTTAGGTAAGTTCATAGCAGCAGATGACGTTCCTAAGGCCAATTTTGTACTCAGTGCTTTTGATGCAGGTTGGTTTGGGCTTTTATTTGCTTTTCTTTCAAGCTTTACCTTCTCTTGCTTATGTCCAATTATCCTGAGGTTATTGTGCTAATCATCTAGTGATGAGTGGCATTAACTTGCTCTTATCCCATTCCTTTGCATTTGATTTTTTTCAGTACACTACCATTCTACTTTGTCAAAGAGCTCTGGTAATATTTTATTGGACTGCTATCATTGACTATATGTTTGCTTTCTATTGCAGTAGCAATGCAAATTCAATTGATGGGGATTTGTAGGTGGAGTGGGGAGAAGTTCATCTTTCTTTTTGTCTTATTGCACTTATCTTTTTAAAATAATCTCCTTGAGTGTAACAGCCACCCTCTTGTGTTATGCCTACAAGTCTGCATATTTGACAGTGGTAGATGCCAGGAAAATACACTACTCCATCAGTGAACAGAGTGTCAATGGTTCTGTGCTGTTAATGAATTGAGTCCATAACATTTAGGCTGTTTTCCCCATTGTCCCTGATTACTACAAAATATTCCTGAAATCTCCCTTTGATAAGATACAACAGATATTTATTCCATAGTGCATTTTTAGATACTAGCAAATTAGGAACATATGATTCGGTCATTGAATCTCAAACAAACAGACACACAAGTAAATGTCATCTAAATGTCATCCAGTTAGTTCCTTGAACCAACCAGTCATAGTTCATCTGTCACCAAAGTGGCATTTTTTGGGGGGTACAATTTGAGCAAAAGCCATGCTCTGCTCAGTGTATGTTTCTGCCTCCTCAAGCTGCTAGACTGTGCTGTTGAGGGGCTACCTGAGGTTTTTTAATGACTGTGAGAATCATAAATATATGCTACATTGTTTAACAATTTTATCAAAAGGTGGCCAGTATGCCCCACCCACTTTTCTAACTGAAATTACAAACTGCTAAACACTTTTTCTGTCTTTCTAAAAACCTCTGATCAAACTCTGATCATGTTTCTTGGATTAGACTTTATAATCACAGTGATTGTGAGGATAACAGCCCCGCTTGCCCTGGGACAACCCTACACTGAAATGAAGTGTCATTTACTTACACATAGCATCAAATCTTCTCCTTAATCTTATTGGTGATATTATCTTTTAGAATGGGACGCAATACTCTGCACCTCTCTGTTTCCTTTCTTCTACATTTTCATGTTAAAATCGCACTCATTATGAATGGATATCTGAAGAAAGGCTAAACAATTATAAAACATGATTACAGAGGGAGCTATTAAAGGTGTCCAGCGAGTTTTAGTTTGGATTTCATTGCTCCCAATGGTCTAATTGCCCAGGCACCACTGGGAATAATTTTGTTCATTTTGCATCTTTTAAAATGACACACAAATGTGAAGAATGAAGACATGGACACATTTCAAGTGACGAACTAGGGAGCCAAGCCTTAAACTTTACAAACAGTCATTATCCTTGAGCTCAAAAATAAATCAATGAATCAGGATGATGCATGAGTGAGAAAGAATAATACTGGGACTGCCACCGAAGTTTCTTTGGTAAAAGACAGAGAGAGAGAGGACTAAAGAGCTATGTATAGTAGCACTGTCAGCATAAGAAAGGCCTTCTTTTCTCCCTTCCAAGTATATTTATTGTCGTTTGGTTTGGCTCCAGTCCTCCTCCCCTTGTTTTTGAATTAGATCCAGGCTTTATAGCTCCAGGGAAGCTAGTTGTGGTATTGAAATTTGCGCTTTCATTTCAACTGTGCTAATTGCAGCCACAATCACTGGTTCTTAGACCATGTAAATTAATGAAGAAAGAGACCTGTTAGATCATCTCTTCCACGTGATCCTCACAGTACAAGATGATTTTTACACTATGTCCTGGAGTATTCTGCTTGGTTAACTTTAAGTCACTGAAACAAGGCGCTTTCATCATTTCCCTTGGGAGAGAGTTGGTGTAGCCTAATAAACTTTAGTTAGAACATCGATCTGAAGATCAGCTTGGATTTTCTTTTTGCTTCATTTCATGCCATTAGTCCTAGTTATACACCCTTGGGTCACCCTAAACAATCCATTTTCCTTCTCCCTTTAATCCAATAAAGTTCCTGGCTATCATCCTGCAAAGTGGTCCAAAGATGTGTTGATTAGCTTTTATACGGAAGGATATGGTCCAGCTTAGCTGTGAAACAAAATAAAGCAGTTCATTATCCTATGAATCACTCCTGTCTAAAAAGAGGCTAGTGGAAACATCTTTTCAAAATAATAAGTTAAAATTCTAGAATGTAGTCATTTGCATTGTATCTGTACTACTTTCTGCTCCTTGATATTTTGACTGTGGTTTGACTGCAGATTTAATTTTTATCCTTCTTCAAAATGTTGGCATAGGTTCCAAGTGTTTGTCCGTTATGGTTATTCATTTTAAACACAATAGGACAGTTTTATATTATAAATTGTTTATGCCACTTCAATGACAGTCCTAGTATAATTTAAATGGTGATGAATCTGATATTTTTTATTATTAGCTGTAATGTATTTTATTATTAACTGATAATGAATGTACTAGCTACTTCAAGTTCTAGATTGAGGTTAAGTATTTGCTTAATATTTAGAAGTGAGAGAGTGTGAAAATAGAATACTATTCTCCATATATTATAATACCACACCAGGATAGTATTATTGTGGATCTTATTGCAGGTATATTAGCAGAGTTGATAGATTGTTCAGATTTTGAAAACAGCTTATTTTAAAACACTTATAACACATTAATCGTACATGTGTTTTACATGACATGGACACTAAATGGATGAGTTATAAACCAGTTACAGTTCCTTCATAAAGTAAGAGTCAATAAGAATCATAATGACCATTGTTCCCACAACATGAACATGTTTAAAGTAATCTAATTTATAAACATAAACTACTCAATCGTAGTGAGTAAATTAAGTGCTCCTGTTCATCAAAAAAGACTCGAAAGAAAGAATTTTATTATAACCATACTGCTCATGGGAATTCACTTCAAAATTGCAATATATCTTAAAGTTAAATACATTTTAGTAACTTTTAAGATATTTATATTCAATTCACATTCTCATATTATGTACTCAAGGGAAAAAATAAAAAGTAATAAAATGAAGATAAGACCCGTTATGAATCTTCTACATATAAACATTTTCTTCCTAACTTTTAAATGTCAACTTCAGTGAAATGTCACCTGGCTCTTTAAACGGATGTCCATTTATATGACTAGAGATCAAGTTAGTTTTATTTCTCCCTAATATTAAGCTATGTATTATATATTATACTTCAATGCTGAAACTTCTTCCTAAATTATTATCATAAATTAAAATCAAGCTTGAATTATAACAGCAATACAGGACTGATGTTTTTCTGCTATTTCATGAAGTTAATCATTGCCACAATCCTTCAATTTTTTATATTTTAAGGAAGTAATTTGAATAATTTTTTATGATTGATTTCAACACAATTTCAGTTTTAGTGTTACTTTATTTTTCACAGTAAAAATACTTAGTCAAAGCAAACAATGAAAACTGGTGATGTAGAGAATCATGAACTTATTTCTTTTCTTTTAAATCACTTTATTGGAGGCACGTGTTTTGCATGATCTGTATGAGTAAGAATTGATGCCATGGCTGTGAGTTTGTTTGCTTGTTTTTAAGGTGTCCTAATATAATATGCGAGCAATCTGTGGCTGAAGATGATTCAAAAACATTGACAATTAGCTTCCAGAAATCAGAAAAGATTGAGAAGATATGCAATGGGAGAAATCATGGTGAATTCAGAATAAATTTAACTGAAAGCAGGAATTTCAAGAAATATGTTTACTTCTATTTTATTGACTAAGCAAAGCATTCAATGATATGGATTATGTGGATTATAAGAAGCCAAGGATAACACTGCAGAGATAAGGAATCCAGAACAATTTATTGTGCTTCTTTGGAAACTGTACATGCATTAAAAGGCAGTTACTAGAAAAGAACAAAAGGGAACTTTTCTTTCAGAATCAGAAAAGGTGAGTGCTTGGGTTGTATCTTCTCAGACACATTCATTAGAAATGTATACTGAAGAAACAATTTGAGAAACTAGTATATGAAGCAGAACATCATATGAGGATTAGAGGAAGACACATCGACCTTCAATATGCCGATAATAAAACCTTGCTTACTGAAAGCCAAGATAACTTGAAGCAGTCACTGATGAAGACCAAAGACTATAGTGTCCACAAGAGAGTAAAGAGTTATCAAAAGAGAGGATTGGATGTGTAGTGCAAACGATCTGGGGATTTGATAATACTTGAACTTTTAAATGTAAAATTGAAGATCTTAAATATAAGACTCCTACCTGTGGGTTGGAATTGACTCAATGGAAGTGAGTTTGGTTTGAATTTTTATTCACAATTACAAAATATTTTAAATAATTAAAGAAAAACACACAAATCAACATTAAAAACAGCTAGAACTACAAAAATTATTGGTGCTTCATTGGCAGAATTGCCATATGAATTGAAACAAAATGCGTATGGGGTTTTGAATGTAAGATAATCTGCTCTGTAAACTATCTAATTTACAATAGAAAGGTTTTTTTGCTTTTTAAGACTATAATATGAATTATGGAAATAACTACATGTAAAAAAAGTCCCCAAGATTTGACTCATAGACAGCATCATGATCAATGAAAAAAACAAGAAAGTTGTCAAAGATCCTCAATAAATGCTCGTGGATACAGTACTCAAAATAAAATAAAATCTAAGGTGTGCTGAGCTCTGTTGGCATAGTGCAGTTGCACATTAGACTGCTAACCTCAAGGTCAGCAATTCCAAGTCACCTGAACTGCTTAAGAAAAGTAATTTTTTCTACTCCTGCAAAAATTTCTAGACCCAAAAACCTACACAGACAGTTCTCTTCTGTCCTATCAGGTTGCTATGAATCAGAATAAACTCAAGGAAAATCACAGAAGAACCTGAATTTTGGTGTTGGTGAAAAATAGAGAAAATATGAAATGTCAGAAGAACAAGGGCAATACAGATAGCAGAATGTCCCTTTGAAACTAGGGTGACGAGACTCTATCTCAGGTACTTTGGACATGCTGTCAGAAGAGGTCAGATCCTGGAAAAGGAAATGATGTGTGTTTTAGCAGAAATTCAGTGAAAAAGAAAGATTGACACGGAATGCAACCATGGACTCAAGCTCACACATGTGATGGTAGCGCCAAACTTGGCAGTGCTTCATTGTGTTGTAAACAAGGTCACTAGGAGCTTACTGTCAGTACCTAACAACCACAAACATCATAATAATCTTTCAGTGAAAAAATTATTTTTTCTCCCGGAAGAAGCAGATGTTTTCACTCTTTGGCCTTCTGGGAAGTCAACAAGCAAATGTCTCGATTCCCCAGAAATGAGCACCGTGACCTTTGCTCTTGGCCAGTCTGCTTCAGCTTTGTCAGATCCCTTCCTCCTCTCGGTAGCCTTGGCTGTTCTTGTGCCTGGTCGATGGGCAAGGGCGTCTCCTTGGAAATATAAATTTTCTTGAAGATTTTCATTAAATTGGCCTTCCGTTCAAATTTAGAATTGTATAATTTTTAAATTTTAAATGAATTGTTCTAAGACCATTACGGCTTTGAGACCCTTGAAAGTCTTCTCTGTTTTCATAATTAGTGGCATGGCCTTGGTCTGGAATGGGCGAGTGACCTACCAAGCTGTGTTGGGTTCAGCTTAAAAACCTTTAAAACTCCTTTCCTGAGTTATTTTAGTCCTGCTTAAATGCAAGTCTTCCTATTGCTAAACTCAAAGAATTATAGATAGCAATGTACAGCTTAGTGGTGACCATTTGAAAATAACTATGCTGCAAATATTATTTTCGAGCAATTCAGAAATTATAACAATATCAGGAGCATTTCCAATGCATTATTTTTGTCATAAATAAAGCTGTTTATTGAGAATCATTTTGCATGTTTTACATTCAGAAAGCACAGGAATAAGTGTATTAAATACATAATCAAAAGTAGGATTAAATATAAGTCAGTGATTCTGAGAATGGTGAGGAAGTGCTACTTCCTTAATACCCCTAAGATCTGAGTATTTCTTTAAGCAGAAGTTACAAATATCCTTATATTGACTGTTGGTGTTGTCTGAGAAGATTAAAGACAACCATAGAACACAAGCTTAAACTCTCCTGCAGTACAATCGGGGTGGGGGGGGGGAAATAAATGTTTTAAAGTGGCTTATTGAATGCCTCTGAATCTATTTATCTTGCTCTATTACTGCACAAATACTTACTTCTATTTTTAGGTACTATAAGAAATAAGACAAGAAGCAAGGTCTTCAGAGACTCATTAGGACCATTAGAAAAATGCTTCTAGCAGCTCCTATCAAAACAGCAGAAATAAATAACCTTTGTTCTTAGGACATGCATGCACCCTGGTTCTGCAGCCCTATTTCCAGATGATGTATGGCAGTCATTACAGTCACCTCTGTAGGACACTGTGTACACAAAGCGGGAGAAGCTCACCTCCCGGTTCTGGGTATTTCTTGATATATGAACCATTTGTCCTTGTCATATTTTCCAAGGTGAAAGAATAAAACTTTAAATATGAACCACTTCTAAGTAGCACATGTAGGAGAAGCAAATATTTTGTCTTACTTTTCATTGCCACTAAGAAAAAGGGGAAAATATACTGGTAAAGAAAATGGATTAAATGATGAAAACCTTTAGATAAAAGTCTTCCTTTTTATGAAAAAAAGCATCTTTAATAGAGTCATTCCATAAAAAAATCAAAATGCCAAAATCTCCTATTTGCAGGAAGTTGTATTTCATAACAAAGAAAAATGGTCTGGAGATTTATATCAGAAAGTACAAAGGGTTCTATTTCACTGGTAGAGAAAGAATTTAAAAAGTCACATATAGTACTTTATCCAATACCTATTACCTGAGTGACCTCAGAGGTTTATGACTATTTACTGATGAATGAACATTAATGAACACTTTTTCTCTGAAGAATTCCAAATGAATATAATTTGAGCATTATATTTTTGGATTATGTTGTATAACTTACATTTTATAATTTTAACTATGAACTAATTTTACATAAATTTTAAAAGTTAGCAAAAAATTGTGATTACCAGTTAAGACATTATCTCTCAGAGCAGGAATTTTGCATTAATATCTAGTCTCTAGATTCTAGTGGCATAATTTCCATGCTTTTTCTTATTCTCACCGATGCCAGTTTGGTATAATTTATTTGGTGTTAACTTCCCTCAAATTGATTCGCACTCATACAAGAGAAGGAAGCAGCCCAGGGCCCTGGGCCAGCCACGGAATTGCTCTCCTGCTCGAGCCAGTGTGGCAGCCACCGTGTTAATCCTCTTGTTGCGAGCCTCCTTGACTGATGCTACCCTGCTGCTTTACCAAGCATGATGCACGTGTCCAGGGACTCGTCTCTTACTGGAGCACTATGCCACATGAGAATCTCAACACTGTTTTCTAATGCATCCATCCAGAGACCACAGCGGTGGCTTTCTTTGGGACCTAGCAGGTAACACAGAAGAACAAGCAACTTGCCTCATAGTGATGCTTCAGATTAGAGTATATGTATCATGAAGTATCATGCTATCTGAGGCCGAATAAAATCTATATGAATACAAGGAAATTAATTAATACAACTATTATTCTAATTTACATACCAACCGTACAGCTAGTGATGAATAAAATGAAGAATTTTATCAACTTATTCAGTCTGAAATTGATCAAACATCCAATAAAGATGCACTGATTATTGACTGGAATGCAAAAGTGGGAAACAGAGGAAGGAATACTCGCTGGAAATTGTGGCCTTGGTGATAGAAACAAGCTGGAGATTTCATGGTGAATTTTATAAGACCACCTGATTCTTCATAGCAAATGACTTTTTCAACACAAGGGGATTCCGACAGGTAGAATGCACAGAGATCAAATTGACATCACTGTGGGAAGAGATCATGTCAAACCTCAATATCAGCAGCCAAAACCACGCCAGGGGCTGACTATGGACAGACCATCAATTGTTCCTATGTAAATTCAGCTTAATGCTGAAGGAAATAAAACGAGTCCATGAGAGCCAAAACATGACCTGGAATACATCTCATCTGCATTTTGTGATCTTCACAGAAGCCTGTTCCGTTATGGGATGACATCAAGAGCATTGTACATGAAGAAAACAAAAGGTCGATAAAAACATGGGAAAGAGAGACAAATCCAAAGTGAATTTTCAAAAGAGACTCTGAAACTTGGTCTTAAAATTAGAGTAGCTAAGACAAATGGAAGAAATCATGAGGTAAAACAGCTGAATAGAAAATTTAAAGAGGACAAAGTCAAGATTTATAATGAAATATGCAAATACCTGTAATTAGAAAGCCAAAAAGAAAGAACACACACAGAATACCTTATACTGAAAAAAATGAAGAAAAATCCAAGTCTCAAGTTGCTATATTGAAAAATTCTATGTGCAAAATATTGAGCGATACAGGAGACATTCAAAGACGATGGAAAGAATACAGACTCACTGTACCCAAAAGAACCAGTCAACGTGCAACCATACAATAGGTAGAATTTTATCAAAAACTGATGGTAATGCAACAAAGAAGTCTAAAGTGACAAGTAAGTTTTCAGGACTTGAAAACATTCCAATTGAAACGTCTTAACAGCCTGATGAAGCGCTGCACGTACTCATCACACTCGTACCCATCACGGTCATGCCCATCACGCTCGTGCCCATCACGCTCGTGCCCATCACGCTCGTACTCATCACGCTCCTACTTATCACGTACTTATACAACTTACTGTAAGAGAGTAATATTTTTATCCATTTCAAATAAAGTTGGCCTTTCAGAACGTGGAAATTATCAAATAATATTATGAATATAACATGCAAGTGAATTTTTTCTGAAGATTGATTAACAGCGATTGCAGCAGGGGTCTGCCAGAAATTCACATTGGATTGAGAAAAGAACCTCCCTGGGGGATGGATAACAGAAAAGTGGGTGAAGCGAGACATCGGGCAGTGTATGATATTATAAAATAATAATTTATAAATTATCAAGGGTTCATGCAGGAGGGAGAAGCAGGCAGGGAAGTTCAAAAAAAAGAAAAGAAAAATGAGGAGCTGATTCCAGGAGCCCAAGCAGAAAGCGAGTGTTTTGAGAATGATGAGGGTAAGTAATGTGTGCCGTAAACAATTGATATACGTATGGATTGTGATGAGTTGTATGAGCCCCAATAAAATGATTTTTTTAAAAGGAAGTAAAGAACAATGAACAAAGGACACCCTACCAATATTAGGTATATCTTGGTTAAAAACAGAGAATATCGTGTGTGGGGGGATGTTTCCTTGTGTTTTATTGACTATACAAAAGCATCCGATTGTGTGAATTATAACAAACTCTAGTTAATATTGAAAAGAATAGAAATGCCAGAACACTGTATGGTGTTCAGTTGGAACCTGTACCTGGATCAAGAGGCAGTGGTTTGTACACAAAGGACTATGGCATGGTTTATCATGAGGAATGGTGTGTGTCAGGATTCTATCTTCTTGCCATACTTATTCAATCTGTTTGCTGAGTAAATAACTCAAGAAATTGGACTACATTGAGATGAAATTAGCATAAGAATTTGAATCTGAAATTTGCAGATGCCGCAGTCTTGCTTGCTGAAAGGTCTTTGAAGCACTTTATGATGAAAAACAATGATTGTAGATTTCAATATGGATTACAAATCAATATAAAGCAAAAAGCAAAATCCGCTCTGTTGCGCCAATAGCTAATATCCAGATAAACTGAAAAATAATTGAAGTTTTCAAAGATTTTATCTTGCTTGCATCTATAGTCAATGCTCATGGAAACAGTAGTCAAGATATAAAAGGTGCATCCCATTGGGTAAATCTACTGCACAAAACATCTTCAAAGTATTGAAAAACAAAGACATTACTTTTAGGAATTTTAGGACATAGGTTCACTTGACTCAAGTCATCTTTCAAACAGCCCCTTTGTATTTTAGTGTTAGGCAGTGGATAAGTAAGACCACAGAAGAGCCTATGCACTTGAATCACTGTGCTGATGAAGCAAGTTGAAAGTCACAGGGACTGGTGAAAGACAAATACATCTGTCTTGGAAGAGCTCCGAGCAGAATGCTCTTGGAAAGTATGTCAAGGATGGTGAGAAGGTGTCCCAGAGCCATTAGATGTGTTAGCAGGAGACCAGTTGTCATGCTTGGTAAAGTGGAAGGTCAGCGAAAAAGAAGAATGTGAAGGATTGATAGTGGCTGCAACACTAGGCTCAAATATAACATGTGTCAGGATGATGCATAATGGAGCAGTGCTTTATTCTGTGGTAAATAGGGTTGCTATGAGACAGAAATCACTGGAAAATACATAACAAGGATATCATTAAAAAGATTTTATTTTTTAAAGTAAGAAAATAAAGCTTTGACATGTTGTTGTCAAGGTAAAAATATGTGCACCTCTAACTTCTGAATCTATAGCTGCTTACATTATGGTAAAAACAACAATTATATTTGCAACATATCATTTGGATTTACTATGGAGAGTCTTTTGTATTTATATGAATTTACTGTATGGAAGAGTTTTACCATTTCTCTAAAATCTTATACTTACTTTTATCTTTGATATTGTTGTTTTGCCCTTGAGTTGATTCTGATACAGAGCAACCCCATATGTCTCCCCACCCCCTTGGGATAGTATAGGCTGCAGGCTCCTGCAAGCATTGTTTTGCTGGATTTTCAAAAATAATCCCTACATTGGGAAAGAGCTGGTAATAAATCTTCATAAGATACTTTTAAGCTTTAGGATTATATGTGTGTGTGTACTTATGATTGTTCTATTATATTGAAGTTATTAAGAAATTTAAGAGCAATGTCCATGATGAGATTGACAGTGTTTGAATTTAGCGATATAGATAATAAGTAATAAATACTTTGTAAAGATTTTGAGGTATGTTGGAATTGGACTTTTTAAAGTATTTGGAACACGTTTTCTCTTATTCTTTTTCATGTTTAGTATATTCAGTTTCATGTTCTTACTCACATGCTTTATTTTATTCACCAAACATTCCTATTTTTATTTGCTGTCGAGCTGGTTCCATCTCACAGCAACTCTAAATCTGTAGAATGAGTCACTTCCCACTCCTGCACCATCCTCATAAATATTATATTTGAGCTTATAATGGAGACCATGTCCTCTTCTGAAGATGCGTACGTGAAACAAGGGACATCATTGCTGATGTCTGGTGGACCTTGTTTCAAAACCAGGAAGATATTTATTTTATTTCATGAACTGTGCCATGGCATTTGACTCTGTGGATTATAAGAAATCATCCATAACCTTAATTGTGTTCATGAGGAACTTGTTCATGGATCAAGGGGAATTTGTGAGAACAGGACCTGAGAATATTGCATGGTTTGAAAACGAAGACGTATCCTCTCACCATTCTTATTCAATATTTATTCTGAGAAACTCATCAGAGAAACTGGATTATATGAAGAAGATTATGGCATCAGGATTTGGTAAGGTTATTTAACAACCTGCAATATATAGATGAAACAACCATGCTTGCTGAAGGTGAGGAGGACTTGAGCCATTTGATGAAGAAGATCACGGATTTCAACATTCAGTATGTAAAGAATAACAAAACCCTCACAAATGGGCCAATAGATACTGTGATAAATTGAGACAAAGTTGATGTTGTCAATGACTTTGTCTTGCTTGAATCCAAAATCAATGCTTCTGGAAACAGCAGTCAACAGATCAAATGTTGCATGGGGTAAATATATTGCACAAAACTTTATTGTGTTGAAGCACAAAGATGGTACTCTGTGGACTAAGGTGAGCCTAGCCAAAGTCATAGTATTTTCAATTGCCTCATACTTATATGAACATGGGACATTGCATAACAAAATCCCAGAAGAATAAGTGCATTTGAATTGTGGTGCTGGAGAAGAGCATTGAAAGGACACACAAAAAGGACCAATCTGTCTTGGAAGGAGTCAAGTCAGAGTGCTCCCTAGAGGCAAGGATGGTCAGACTTCATTTTTAATACTTTGAACATGTTGTCTCCAGTCCCTAAAGGAGGTCGTCATTTTTGTAAAGTAGAGGGGTAGCCAAGGTGATAAAGCTCTCAAGGAGATGGGTTGATACCATGGCTGTAACAATGGGCTTAAGGACAGGAATAATTTTGAAGATGGTGCAGGACCCCACAGTGTTTCATTCATAAAGCTGCATAATGCAGCTAGCGGTTCGAACTAAATCAGTGGCATATTACAACAACATAGTTGCAACTACTGTGTCAATCCCTCTCAGTAAGGGGTTTCTTCTTCATTTAAAAAATCATTTTATTGGGGGCTCATACAATTCTTATCACAATTCATACATCCATCCATTGTGTCAAGCACATTTGTACATTTGTTGCCATTATTTTCAAAACATTTGCTTTCTACTTGAGTCCCTAATATCAGCTCCTCATTTCTCCCCTCCTTACACCCTCCCCCTCCGTTATGAACCCTTCATAATTCATAAATATTATTATTTTGTCATATCTTACACTGTCCGGTGTCTCCCTTCACCCACTTTTCTGTTGTCCATGCCCCAGGGAGGAGGTAATAATGTAGATTCTTTTAATTGATTCCCTCTTTCTACTCCTCCTTCCCTCCACCCTCCAGGTATTGCCACTCTCACAATTGGTCCTGAAGAGATCATCATCCTGGATTCCCTGTATTTCCAGTTGCTATCTTTACCAATGCACATCCTGTGGTCTAGCCATATTTGTAAGGTAGAATTGGGATCATAATAATGGGGAGGAAACATTTAAGATCTTGAGGAAAGTTATATGTTTCATCATTGCTACCTTGCACCCTGACTGGCTCATCTCCTCCCCACAACCCTTCAGTAAGTGGGTATTCAGCTGCCTACAGATGGGCTTTGAGTCTCTACTCTGCACTCACCCTCATTTAAAATGGTATGATTTTTTGTTCTTTGATGCCTGAAACCTGATCACTTGGAAACCTCGTGGTCACACAGGCTGGTATGCTCTTCCATGTGGCTCTGTTGCTTTTGAGTTAGATATCCGCTTGTTAATCTTCAAGCCTTTAAGACTCCAGATGCTATATCGTTTGATAGCTGGGCACCATCTGCTTTCTTCACCACATTTGTTTATGCACACGTTTGTCTTCAGGGTTTTCTTCTTTTTTCACTGCCCTTCTATTTACAACATAAGATGAATTTTCTAGGGACTGGTCTTCCTGATAGCAAGTCCAAAGTACTGACTTTGACTAGCATTGAGTTTATGCCAACCCATAGTGAATTGCCCCTGTGTTTTCCCTAGACTGCAACTGTTGACTGGGGCAAAAAGTCACCTCTTTCTCCTGAATAGCAGCTGGTGTTGTTGAACTGCTGATCGTGCAGTAAGCAACGCACCTCATAAATACTAGTCATTTCCATTGTAAACCACTTTGAGGTATTTGTTACAATAAATCATGGCTGCTACCATCATTTTCAGATCCAACTTTTAAAAATCTGCTGCTAGGGATTATTTATCTAAAACCATTAAATAAGACATTTTAGGGCAAAATAATTTGGGGGTATTAACTGAAGAAAGAGACATAAAATTCATGAATAATACATACATACTTACTGATCTTTCAAGGACTTTTTCAAATAGTTAGTTCCATGATATTTGCCACATGTAACCAAGCAGAACCATAAATGAATAAATACATAAAAATCCATTTCAGTCAAGCCCATTCTAACTCAGGACAGCCCTGGTTCTTAAAACACTTCCATCATGTTCACTGCCAGCAGGTCAATTCAAAGCCATAGTGCTGGGAGATGATGGCTGCTCTTTAGGGTGTCTATTACTTCAAGTCTTTGCAGGGGCAGAGTCTCCCCTTTGTCCTGCTGATAATCCGAGGAATTTCAATGACTGACCTTAGGTTGGTAGTCCAATACTTAACCTTCCATGGTTCAGGGCATCTTTGAGATGTTCATAACTGACATTTTAAAAAATGTAAATGGCTTAATGGCAAATGGCAAGGAATATCCTTTAAATTATTACACATATTTCATAAATTCATAATCCTATTTTCAAATTGCTCTGTAGTCTTGAGTTGAGTTTTGTTTTATCAGCATTAAAGGAATAACTGGTAAACAAACATTAACACATGAAATTGAGATGGGAGATTAAAGCATGAAGCCAAATATAAAACTGATGTAAATAGAACATATTAAAGATACTTATTGATTTATGAGACATTAGAATCCCATAACTATTTTATCAGTTATGGAACAATGGTTAAAATAACCTTCATACCCATAATGTAAGTTGAACAATATTCCATGTAGTAATTTTCTCTTTGAATTATATATGACAGATAGTTTAGATATGATGTCTAATTATCTATTGTGCATTAATGATTATATAACTAATTATATATTTCCCTGATCTCACCCAGAAAGTTCAGTTGTTTACTGATGTTTGTTTGCTTAGTCTGTGGATACAATCACAGAAGTCTCCTCTCTCTATCAATATACATTTTTATTTCATTAAATTTTTTTTAATATCTTTGGGAAATTTTTTAAGTATTTGAAAACTTTTAAAATATATTGACACATTATTAAACAATATCCCTAAATAGTTATGATTCAACATCTGTGGAGTCTGTGTTGGCCTGCTAACTTCAAGGTCAGCTGTTCTATAGAGAGGTATGTGTGTTGATACTCTCATAAAGATATCTGAAACCATGTAAAAGGTCATTAAGAATCAGGACCAACTCAATGGAAGTGAGCTTGAGAAATTGATGATAGCAATTGATTCTTTTATAACTTCCTCATTGTTGTTATTGTTATAAATCATTGAGTAGAATAACTATAAGCTGCATTGCAACCCTTCGCTTAGGCAAAATAGTCTTATAATAATATACTTCTCTTTTGATTTAAGATAAAGAGTAAGACTGGTGTTTTCACTATATATAACAGGAAGGCACTAAAACTCAGCCAATTAACAACAACAATTATAATAACATTGGAGTAGTTTCACTTTATAGAAATTTCAGTGCTTCCCATCTCTTCACACTGAAGATTATAATGGAACAAATAAAGTAAAAGGAGCCTTTTAGTACCAACCTTGTCAAAAACAGTGACACATTTTAATTTGTTGCCATTGTTGTCAAATCAGTTTTGAATCTTTGTCTAAGAGTAGTACCTTTTTTTTAAGGTGTGTGACCTGAAACTCATCTATCAGCTAATGTCTGTTTTCAAAGACCTCTCAAGTTAGTTATAAACTACAGTTCTATAAATTCAGAAAGGTCATCACTTGTATTCTATTTTGAGATTAAATATAGCTTTTCGGATGAAGAGGAATTTGACATAATCTAATCTAGCCTAATCAAGCTTGCATTACTTGCAAAAGCACAACAGGAGGTTATTGGCAATGCCCCCACCCCATCCCTGTGCAGAATAATTAAGCTGAGATTGGTTTGAATTCTTTTATAATTCCATGCTGTTGGACTTGAGAAGTTAATTACAACCATTTTCATGCCTATAATGCAGAAATAATCTCTCAGTTACGTACAAATTTGACAAGTCTTTAGAAGGATGTTAGATGATGGTGCCTGGCTATACATATCACCCCACTTTGACAGTTGCTGGAAATCTATGAGGCATTTTTAATGCTTCAAAAGTATTTCAATCATTTCTGCATGAGTACAGAGGAGAAATAGGTGACACTATTCAAAGGCCAGAGTTGCACAAAGATGCTTAACTTAAAACTGGAAACCTTTGCAAATCATCATATTTCTATTTTGAAATATGAATATTTGGCCTAGTTCAAAATGCAGAAAAATTATGTTAACAGCTTGTAAAGTTGAATCAAGTACCACTGTAAGTAATTCTAGTTTTATAAATGTAAACTAACTTTTAGAGACCCCTTGAAATTCTTATTAAAAAAAAGATGAAAAACTGAATGTATTGAACAAGTATAGCTGCATTGCTTACAGGAAAATAAAACACATTTGATGTTAACACATTTTACCTCAAAAGAAAAACTGCATTTAATGCACCAGCCTGATAGTTCATGATCCTACAGTCAGTTTTTGAGAGCTTGAATATTGCTATGATGTTGGAAACTATGTCCTTGATATTTCAAAGACAACTAAATTCACCTGTAATGATATCATAATGGGCATTCCAGCATAAAACAAACTGGAGGAAAAGATTTAATGATCTACTTTTAAAAATTATCCAATGGAAAATCCCTGTGAATCACAACAAAATATTGTCTGACTTAGTTTTTTTGAGCACAACATCAGACAAAATCAATCCCTGGGGATTGTATAATATGGGGGGCGGGGGATACAGACTCATTCAGAGGGGAAAGACCCTTAGTGAGATAGACTGGTACAGGAGCTACAATGACGAACTCTCATATGCCAGTAGTCAGGAGGAAGATTCAAGACTAGGCAACATTTAGTTCTATTGCACATAAGGTTTCCATGAGTAGAAATTTACTCAAGAGTAGCTATATAATAATTTTTAGGCTGACATTATTCTTTAACAATGTATTTGGATTGACAATGATTTTTATATGACACATTGTATTTCCATGTATGAAATACATGCACATTGGATATCCAACAGATGT
Source organism: Tenrec ecaudatus (assembly GCF_050624435.1). NCBI lineage: Eukaryota > Metazoa > Chordata > Mammalia > Afrosoricida > Tenrecidae > Tenrec > Tenrec ecaudatus. Next base: position 158,756,677 of record NC_134532.1, on the reverse strand, counting down.
ATTAAGGTCAAAAATATTCCATTAGGCTCCAAGTTCCCAGACCAGTATGTAAGAAACTTGGTGGTAATGCCAATTTTTACATCAAGATAAATGCTAAAACACTGGGCTTCAACAACCCTTCTTAGAACTTCCAGAGAACTGAGGGTACAGGGCACACTGCTGTCTTGCACAGAGATTAGACACATTCAAGAAGAAAGACAAATATACAGAATAACCATTTACTGGAAGCAGAGACTGTCACTACCACTGCTGAGCCAAAAAAACCCAATATTAACTATGAATACTTACAAGTAAATTCAATAGTTGCTAGCAAATGATCATGGATGAGCTTGAGCTACAAATTCTCCTTGAGAGCTCTATTGGGAGGACCCCTATAGTTTTATGAACCTCATCTCCAAGAGCCTCATTATGTTTTCATTGTAATGTTCAGAAAAAATTCCTTCCTGCAAGAAGAGGGAGGAAAGTGACTGTTGTGAAATCGTACGTGGTTCTTTATACCAGCTTTCAATCAAGAATCTATTCTCTTTTTAAATTTTGAGAAATCATTTTATTGAGGGCTCATACAAATCTTATCACAATCCATACAAGAGAACCCAGCAAAGCACTGGGATTTGTTAGATACTATTCACCTTGGGGAAAGCCCTGGTGGCCTAGGGGGCTGCACATTGCACACTGAGTTACTAATCCCAAAGTTAGCAGTGTGAACACACTAGTCCCTCTTTGGGGGAAAGATAAGACTTTTTCCTCTGGTAAATATTTACAGTCTTTAAAACCAAAGAAGTAGTTCTACATGGCCATATAGGATCATTATGAATCAGAATGAACTCTAAGACACTAAGTATACTAAGTATACAAATTGGCAAAGGATAGATTGCTTCCTTCAACCCAAGTGCTTTCCATAATAAAGAGAATTTAAAATACAAGCTCTGTGAGTCTTTGATGTGGGGAAAGATGAATGCCCAAATCTATACCCCTCCCATCATCTTATTTCATATAAGGGATGGAATGCATAACAAGCAAAACAAAACTGTGAAACATTTATGAAGATGATATTTCAAAGAGACGAAAGAGAGACAACTCATCATAGGACTATAGAAATCCTCTCTAAGCCCCATAATTTACCACCATGTCAACAATATAAATTTATAACCAAACCTCATATTTTCAAAATATCATTTCTGGCTTTCAACAACAACAGAAAAATTGCAAAAAATATATGTAAACACATACCCTCAGAAAAGATTTGGTTAGCACTAGACTCAGACGTAAATCCTGCAGAGATGTCAGAATGATTGACAGGGAATATAATATAACTCTATGTGACTCTAATTGACTCCAAGGCAGTTAGTTTGGTCATCTTCATTAAATATTGTACTGGAATAGATCAACAATGCACAAAATTAAACCATAACCTAAGTAAAGAGATTGGAGTTTTAAGAAATCCTTAAGAAATGGAAATGTGCCAAGTCCAGAAAATACTACAAAATAAGTTAAAATGCCTTTAATGGGCTCATTTGTATGTTGCACAGCTTAGGAGAAAATCAGAGAGCATGAAGATACGCTAGTGGAAATGCTCTAAACTATTAATAAAATAGTGAGAGAAAACCAAGAACTTTAGGATTGTTGTTGAAAGTGAAATGCCAATGTAATAGGAATACTAAAAAGAGAACCAAAAGGAAATATTTAATGTAGTAATAACTGAGAATATTAAATAATTGCTGATCTAGACCCAACCACAGATCAAGAAATGCCAGAGAACACTAAAAGAGATACATTATATAAAATCTACTCATAGACATTTGATATTCACACTGATATAAATCAATGAAAAACAGAAAAGTTTGAAAGAAGCCTGAAGGTAAACCAATATATACTAATATATTTTTATTACCTATGAAAAAACATGATTATAAAGAAAAATGCCTATAAAGAAACAAGTGTCTCAGGTGGCGAAGTGGCTATGAAGGGATCTGCCAACCATGAGGTTAGCAGTTTAAAAATGTCCAGCACTCCCCAGGGAACCGTGAGGCTTTCTACTACCATAGAGGGTTACAGTCTCAGAAACCCACTGGGGAGATTCTCCTCTCTCCTATGGGGCCATGCTGTCAAAATTAATGAGATGGCAGTGAGGAATATATATGTACAAGGATAATAATGTTATCCAGTTTCTCTCCAGAAAGCGCACAAACAAGAAGAGAAAGGAGGGAAATATTCATAGTGTCCAACACAAACACAGTGGGGAACCTGTTGTGTTGCTGTTGGGTGACATCCCGTCTGATGGACTCCTGACAGCCCTTAGGGCAGCAGAACGCACCACAACCCATACGGCGGCGTCCTCACAGCTGTTCTTAGGTTTGAGCCCATTATTGCCACCACTGTGGCAATCCATCTCATTGAGGGCTTTTCCCCGAACCTCCATTTTGCCAAGCATGATGTTCTTATCCAGGGATTGGTCTTTCCTGATAACATGTCCAAAATAAATGAGACTTCAGTCTTGCCATTGCTGGCTCTAAGGTGCATTCAGGCTGCATCTCTTCCAAGACAGAGCTATTTGTTCTTTGGCAGTCCGTGGTACTTTAAGTAATCTTCTCTACCACCATGGACCAAATGCATCAATATTTCTTTCTGATTCAAAGTTCAAATTTACAGTCATATGAGGCAATTGAAAATAGCCTGGCTTGGGTCAGGCACACTTTAGTCCTCAAAATAACATCTCTGCTTTTCAATAATTGAATAAATATTGTGCAGCAAATTTACTGAATAATGTGTATTCTCTCTCGTGACTACTTCTGTAAGCATTGATTGTGGATCCAAGCAAGAGGAAATTCTTGACAACTTCAATCTTTACTCATCTTGTTATCCATTGGTCAAGGTGTGAGGAGTTTGGTTTTTTTCACAATGAGTTGTAATCCAAACTGAAGACTGGAACCCTTGATCTTCATCATCAAGGCTTCAAGTCCTCCTCACTCTCTGCAGGCAAGTTTGTGTCATCTGAGGACCAACAAAACCTCTGCTAACCTAGACACCTCTACCCATCAATACAAATTTATTTTAGTTATATTTATTCCAAGTTTTTAAGTGCAGAAGTAATATTTTGTATTATAAGCAAAAGTGGACGGTATTTATCATCAGTAGTTTCTTCTTAGGAGTCCTGGTGGCATCATGCTGTGTTTGAGGCTGCTAACTACAAAGTAAGCAGTTGAAACCCACCAGGCACTCCAGGAGAGAAAGAAGTTTTCTATTCCCATGTAGAGTTACTGCCAATGATATCAATTAGTTCTTTCAAAATCTCAAAAAGGAAGCTCAGCTCTTTCCTACGAGCTTGTTACTAGTCAAATCAACTCAATGGAAGTGAATTTAGATTTACATTTTAAAATGTGTCTTACATGAAACATTAATATTTCCAAGATCAAATTATTATCTGCTTTGAATTGTCTGAAATAGAAGGCCTTTCTATTAAAAAGGATGACAAGACATTGTCTCACATACTTTGGATATATTATCAGCAGGGAGCAGTCATTGGGGAAGGACATTATGCTGGGTAAAGTCAAAGTCAGAGAAAAAGAAGACTGTCTCTGAGATGGATTGACATGGTGGTTACAATGGGTTCAAACATAGAAACAATTGTGAGGATGGAGTGGGGCCAGGCAATGTTTTCTGTTGTGCATTGGGTTGCTGGACTCAGTAGCTATCCAGTGGTACCTAACACAACAATCTATCATTAACCAAATTAAGTATGACTAATCTAAACTATACAAATACATATTACCTACCAAAACTCATTATTGAGGTAACTATTTAAATTTAAGGCACAGAATATTTCAAAGCAAGAAAATTGTGGTGGATTAAAAGATTTACTGCACAAATAAAGAAGCCAATTCTCCAGAAACACATAGCATCCTATAATGTGCAAGTACCAAGTAATCAAACTCAAAGAGCTAAACTCATTGCTATTACGTCTGTTTTGGTTTTCCTTGGCACTTTCAATATTTTTTGTCAACATAATCGTTCAAATTATTCAGTTCTTCAGTCTTCTTTGTTCTTTTTTCCAATTTTTGCACGCATACGAGGCAACTGAAAATGCCATGGTTTCAGTTACCTGCACCTTGCTCTTGAAAATAATTGGCCTTCAACACTTAAAGAGGTCTTATTTATCAGATTTTCCCAAGCAATATGTTGTTTAATATCATTTTTGCTACTTCTTTGAACATTTATTTTGAATCCAAACAAAAGAAAATCAATTATTTCTCTTTCATTATGTTGTCCATTGACATAATTGTATTTCTTTTTTAATAATGAGGTATAATTCATAGTGGAGGCTGTAAACCCTGATCTTCATAAAAATATATCTAAGTCATGTTCAATTCCAGTGAGGGAGGGTGGATCATCTGCATATCATATGTTATTTATGAGCCTGCTTCCAATTCTTGTTGTACAGTCTTTTATGTATCACAATGGCTCAGATTCTTTTGATAGCACCAATATTGAATAAATGTGGTAAAAAGATGCAAACGTTACATATACCCAACCTGATTCAAACTATGTAGTTTCCCTTGTTCTGTATAACCAGCTGACTCTTGATGGAATATTATAAGCGAGTATAATTGAGTGTGCTAGACTCCCAAAGCTTTAAGTATTATCTAAAATATTTGTTGTGTAATAAAGTGAAATACCTTTGCAGAGTTAATAAAATATAATGAGCATATTTGTGGTATTTTTGCTTACAACCTAAACCCTTCTGACATGTGCAATGATATTCCTAGTTCCATGTTCTATTATGAATGTGGCTTAAATTTCTTGCAGGTCTTTTTGATGGACTGCTGCAATTAATTTTAATGACTTCACTAAATTTTACTTTAGTGTAATATTAGTAATATTATAGCATGAAGTCACATTCAATTGGATCACATTACTTTGGAATGGGCACACATATGCATCTCTTCTAGAAGGTTGGCCAGAAGTTGACTTCCAAGTGGGTGCGCATAGATGAGTGTGTCCAGAGCTCGCTTTTTGTGTTGAAACATCTAAATAGGTATTCCTTCTACTATTGCATCCTAGTTTTTCATCAGTCTCCAGTGCAGCTTGGAATTCTTTCTTCCATATATTTGACTCACGTTAATATAATAATATAAATCGTGCTGTAAGGGTTGAAGGTCAACCAAGTCTTTTGAGTTCAGTAACTATCTATCTGAGGCTTTCTACTTTGCCTAGTATTTTCCCCAAATAATCTTTATAATAATTTCAATATTTCAACTTTTTCTTCATTCTTTTCTGCTTAAAAAGTGTCCAGTCTGTTCTCTTTTTGTTTTATTACTCCAAGTATTTGTAAATTTTATTGCAATACTTTTCACTGTCTTTGAAATCTGTTCATCTCTTTTGTTTCATCATTTCTTCTATTGGCTTAGCTACTCATGTTAATGACCAAGTCTCAGAGTCTCTTCTGAACTATATTTTGGTCTTCCCACCCACCTTTCATTTATTCACGTTTGGCTTCCTCATGTAGCATGTCCTGATCACAACATACAGCTCATCTAATCTTCAGTCATTTGAGTTTAACATATCAACAACCAATTCTTATGATTGGATCTAAATTAAGATGAGATGCACTCAAGATTCTATTTTGTGTTTTGCAGATTTGTTTTCACTTCTTGAGCCTCAACTTCCACCTGCATGTTAGCTACCGTTGGTCTGTTCCACAGTCAGCCCTGACTTTGTTTTAACTGATGTTGAGCTTTCCTATTGTCTCTTCCTACAGATGTCCTCAATTTGCTTCATGTGCATTCCATCCAGTGAGAACTATCTGTAGAGTCACTATTTATATTATTGAAGAAAGTTATTTTTTGAAGAAAGTTATTTTTAATAAATAATTCATTGGTCTTCCAAAACTCTATCATTCAAAATGCAAAATCATTTATAACATTGTGGAATTATATTTCAATTATGTATATTTATAGTTTCTAACTCTTGCAATCCAATATTCAGCAATTGCTCATGGACCTTGATTACATATTTTATCAATTTCAGATTACAGATGTTGATAAAATCTTAAATTTCTTTATCCTGAGTAATAGTGGGTGATGTGCAAAGTTGAGTAATAGTTATATAATCTTCATTGATAGTATATGGACGTTATCTCATCTGTGACAGTAATCTAATTCTACATTGACTAAATTTTTTTTAAGATGAAAGGAACACTTTCTCTTCAACTAGTTATTCCTATCTTAATAGACAATATGGCTATCTAATTAAAAGGGTCAATATAATTTCATTTCAGCTCATTAATTCCAGCACATTGATTTTCAAGTGTTTTTTTTTTAATTTTGCAACTTAAAAATTTACCTGATTTGTATTTTTACTTTACATCTTCTTATTAGATGTTTGTAAACCTCCTACACACACACACACACACATTCACATTTTGAGCTTTATCACCAATTAGGGCTTCAAAAATTTGTGGACAAATTCTATTATATTTTAATTATATTTTCTGACAACTTTCTGAAATTTCCTTATATATTCCAACTCCTCAAGTTTTAAATGATGCTATTTATGTACACATTTCAATGTTTTTAAGACTTTCAACCCCTTCCAAAACTTTGTATATTATATTTCACTTCAAAAATCAAACTGATTATATTTATGGGATAGCAACAAGCAAGGGGTGACTGTGAAACACACTCTTAAGTACTTGTAAGCAAATTCAGGTTGAAGTATGTGTTAGTTCTGGTTGACTAGAGAAACAAATCCATGTACACCCTTCTTTGTGTAAGAAAGAGTTTTTTTATATATAAAAGCAATTGTATATTGAGAAAACATCCCATTCCAGTCCAGATCAAGTCCATAAATCCAAAATTAGCCCATATGTCCAATACTAACCTATACATTTCTCTTCAGATTCACAACAATGATACCAGATATAGGAAGATCATAGGCTGGGAGTGAACAGCAGCAGTGGAAGCATCTCAGTGCTGGCACAAGTCTCCACGTGACTCCTCCAGGTCTCTGAGTGTGACTCCTAAACAGGAAGGTGAAGCGGAGAGAGAGTGTGGCCCACCTTTCAAGAGAAAGAGAGGAAGTTCCCAGAATCCTTATGAGAAGGCCACACCCACAAGGAGGCATTATCAGGCTGTGTCTTGATTGACAGGCTAGATCCACCTCATCACTCTTAATAGTCTCAAGGTGACACGGGATTATGTAACTACTACAGAAACCTAGAATCAGAGTCACTATGAGTAGGAATTAACCTGAAGGCACCTAAAAACAACAGCTCTAAGAAGGTGAAACAAACTTCATGGGAGTTATTCAAATTCTAAGACAAGAGGAGAACCAGTCCTTTTCCCAAAGCCTGCTGCTCTTTGATTTCTAAATTTACCCACTGAGTTCTTGGCCTCATCTCTCTGGTCATTTTCCTTAAAATGTTGGCCATGGTAACAGATGAGTTGCAGTCGTATAAAGTTCCAAGATCATAAAAAAGTAGGGAGCTTGAGCAGTTTTAAGTGGGTAAAGCCCACATTAGTGGTTAACTATGTTATTGAGAAAATCAGAAAACATGTCTGCTTGTGTTTTATTTATGCCATGGTATTCAGTTGTGTTGACCATAGCAAACTATAGATATCCTTGAGAAGCATGGGAATTCTGGATCACGGGATTGTTCTCATGATGAATCTGAATATAGATCAAAAAGCAGTTTTGCAAACAGAGCATGGGCATAGTGGCATGATTTAAAATCAGAAAAGATTTGTGTCAGGGATGCATTCACTTACCATAATTGATCAATCTTTATGCTGAGCAAATAAGCAAAGAAACTGGCTTATAGAAAAAGAATGGAGTATTAGATTGGAGGAAGGCTAATTAACAACCTGTGATATGCTGACAGACATTGCTTGCTGAAAGAGAAGAGGCCTTGAAGCACTTAGTGATGAAGATCAAGGATTGCACTCTTCTTTTACAATGAAATGTATAGTAAATAATAATAATCACAACTAAATCAGTAGACAACATCATGATAAACAGAGAAAACATTGAAATTGTCAAGGATTTAGTCCTGCTGTTACCCATACTCAATGTTTCTGGAGGGAGTCAAGGGATAAAATGGCACAATATATTGGCTAAATCTGTTGCACAAGATCTCTCTTAAGTATTGCAAAGCAAGTGTGTCCCTTGTGTAACCAAGGTGCGCCTGAACCAAGTCATGGTATTTTCAGTTGCTTTATGTGTATGAGAAACTTTGGCATTGAATAAGGAAGAACAAAGGAGAATCAGTGCATTTGAATTATGGTTCTGGAGAAGAATATTGAAAGTACTAGATACTGTCAAAGCACAAACATATCTGTACAGTCTGAGAACTCTTTGGTAGCAAGGATGGTGAGCCCTCATTCCATGGACTGTGGACATGTTTTCAGGATAAACCATTTCTTCGAAAGGGATATTATGCTTGGTAAAATAGAAGGGTAGCAAATAGTTGGAAAACCCTTGTGGTAGTTATATAATCTCATATCAACTTGAGGATATTAAGAGTGAAAGGGTGGAGTTTTGCCTGTCAACCAAGTTGCCCCTCGATGACCTTATTTGGTGGCACGAAGGAGAGAAATAGCTCACTGCAGGCCAGGACCGCTCTCTTTCCCTTCCCCTTTCTGCTGTTGAGACACTCAGTGTTGAGACACTTCAATGTTGGCCAGCATTGAGATGCTTCCCCTGCCACTGACTCCACGACTTTCTACCGACCGTCCTGTGATCTTCCTGAATTTGGCATCATCACAGGTGCTGTGTGAGTCTGAAGAGGAATTTATATACCAGGATCAGACATAAGGGCTAATATCTGAATTATGGAATTGACCCAGACTGGCCTGTGCTGTTTTCGCAATATACAATTTGACCCTCTAGTTCTATTCTCACCTTAGTCCTGCAGAGCTAACCCAGAGTGTACAAGTTAGAAAGACACTTTCATTTAGGTTGCTAAATAAGCAGATGCAATCCACTGATGCCTCTCAATACTCTTGTGGATTTCTTATTTCGTGGAATAACTCATAGAATTCATGAAAGTACACTTATGACCACACATTTATTCAAATAGCAGAGACATATAGGAATATAACTGATAAGAGTCCATATGAAGCTTTCATACCCCTACAAGGGAAATGTTATGTTTTCATGGGCATGGTCATCAATGAGGGATTTCTTCTAGGCCTCAGGGTTCGGTGATTATATCATGCCTTTTGATGCTTAGTCAACACCAAGCTCCCAGGTGGTGACTCTTGGTTGCTCACTGGCACTCAGCAATCTTCAATGTTGACCAGGCTAAAAACAAAGGGAAAATTACTTTCTGCAAGATTATTGCAATAAAGTTTCTTTTGTTCTAATATTGCTTTTATTTTTCTTCCTAAAAGGTGGAATTTTGAAAGTATAAAACAAAAAAATTCTTTAAAGATATTTCATGAATCTGATATGGTTGACATCATTAAACAACACCCCCTCCACCGATACACACACACACACACACACACACACACACACACACACACACACACTCTCACATACACACACACTCACACACACACACACACTGTGCATGCAAACGTCTTCAGGACATGTAGCTCTCATCGTGGACTAGCAGGGTCTCATGGTCGGCAGCTCTCAGCTTGCTGAATTCATGTAAAACATGGTCCATAAGATTTTCAGAAGTATTTTGGTTTAGAAGAGAATTTTGGAGACATTTTTAATATCTTTCTGAAATATTAATACAAAGTCTCACAACTCCACTACAGTAATAATCTCTACCATAAATTAGATATTTTCCCTGAGGCAATTTCATGGTTTGAATATGTTTTGCCAGCTATAGTAATCTGAATGGAAAATAAGTTTAGGTTATAAAACAGCATATCCTAGCCTAGAAAAATTTGCCCTTACTTCTTTAATTTGGAGAGTTTCTTCTTTAATAGATTTATCTCTTTTTGAATTTTATCATAATTGAAAACATTATTTGGAACAATCTTCTGGAAATATCTGCAGTCAATTCAAAAGATGTATTAAATATATTCCTAATTCTACATATGAAGTCCACACAATTCTACATTAGGCATATTTCTGCTATGTCCACATTTTCATAAGTAAATATGTTGCCAAATATTCTACCACTTTAAAGCATATCTCCCTTCCAGCCTTCAATAACAATTTTCTCAAAATCTTTTGAGCTACCTCACTAGCAGTTTGTACTCCAAGTTTTTGCATTTTTTCTGGTATAAAATAAATATCAAGTAATTTTGGACAGTTAATTTATCTAACCTGGTCATTCTTTGTACCGTACCATTAGGAAACTGAAATATTGCTTCATAAACTGACCTTCATTCACATGTCTACTTCATTTGCCCCTACTCTGTAGCAAAAAGTCAAATGTAAATATTATGACTGAAAGAGTGCCTTTGTAACCAGTTTCTATAAAGATTCCCAGTTCTGACCAGTAGTAGTATATTTTATTCTCTTGGGAACAATATTATTCTTCACCCAAATTTTAACACAATATGAATTACAAATATTAAAGGTAAAAATATATAAAAAGGAAGTATATTTTTTGTACTATAACATGAGAAGCACATTCTTCAAGGACTTTAGGAGGTATTGCCATACAATTGTAGACCATGGCTGTACAGGTTTACTCCAAACCAAATCTATTTTTAAGATGTTTCTGTGACCACAGAATGGATACAGGCCATTTCTCAGCAATGTGCTTGGCTTAGTCATGTCATAAATAACAACAACCATGCAAAAAAGAAAAATATTTTAAAGTCAAGGCTAATATTATGTTATTAATAAATCTTAATTGAATATAATTCCAAATAACTGAAAGTTTGCAACAAGTTTTATGGAAATGCAGCTTAATGTAAAACAGTAATTTTTAGATGGTGCAAGTATTTTTAAAAATGTCCTCATGACCTCAGAAATGAGCCAAGAGAGGAAGACCATCATGTCAATGAATACGGAAACAGGAACTGAAATCTAGAAAGTGCTGTAAGAAGACCACAGACTTATCCTCAAGACAATCGCTACTGAAGTTGGATCTCACCTGGTACAGCAGCATCAGCTTTCAGTGAATATCTTTGTATCAGAAAGCTTTCAGTTCAACAGATACCTAATGTTTTGTATGAAGATAAACTAGTCCAAAGAGCTGATGATTCTATCAGTGCTTTCAATCAAGACTGAATGCAATGAAGACACTTTAATATTATGAATTTATAACTGAGGATGAGTATTGCATTTTCCAATAAAATATGGGGAGACAGGCTCAATCAAATAGTAGCTTCCATGGGGAGATCTATGGGTCAGTTAAATTCAGGGCAGAGAGGTAAGCTCAGAAGACATGAAAACCGTTTTTTGAGAGATTCCAAAGAAGTAAACTTGAGAGAATGCCATGAAGTTCAAAGGATGTTTATGGGGTCATAGGAATTGGAAATTTTAAGAAAGTCGAAAATGGAATTGATGAGGGAAAAGATGGTGAAATTAATTAAGCAAAAAGAATTTCAATCTTAAAATGCTGACCTGTACCTGATCTTGTGTAAGGTTATCAAGAGCCATTCTGTGAGCATTTTATTGGATAACCTTGTCATTCACACTGAACTCATGATGTTGCCTCTTCAGATTCCTGTTAGTTTTAAAAATTCAGTGTTAAGGATCACAACTTTAGTCTTGTGAGATACAAAACCTGTCCCTTTGATGCAATATAAATGGAAGTGCAGAATTCCCGAGGGGATGATGGTGGTGGTTGGGTCCCATAGAGTGGGTTCCAACCCATAGCCACCTTAGGTACAAATGCACTTGTTTTGCTTGAGCTTCCAGACAAAGAAGAGAAGTTGGCTCCCTCTCAGAGAATGACTGAAAACTACATGCATAGCTTCAGGGAAGAGTTGGAGACATGGAAACACCACCTTCCTAAGTGTGCATGTCTAGTTGTAGGATATGTTGAGAAGCAGCAGCTTCATTCTTGAATGGTTTTGTGAATGAAAGCTTCTATGCTAGTGCCCACCACTCCTCTGTCAATTTGTCATACTGTGATAGCTTGCATGCTTCCGTGATTCTGGAAGCTGTTTCAAGTACCAGCAGAGAAACCCAAGCTGTCAATGTTTTAGAAGAGCTTCTGCACTATAAATAGACTTGGAAGAAGGAGTAGTCAGTCTGACAGAATAAAACATCATGAAGAGCATAGAAGATAGTCAGGTACTGTGCCAGAAGATGAGCCACTTAGGTTGGCAGGCACTGATAATGCTACTGTGAAAGCTGCTGACCAAAAGCAGTAATACTTTCCATTTGCAGACAGGGTAAGGCCAAATGAGAAGGAACAGCTGCAGGCATCATTAAAAAACAAGTCATAGGGTGTAAAAAGTATGAATATTGGAAATTAGAAGTTGTGAATAATGAAATGAAATGCAAAAAGGTTGATATTAAAGGCATTCATGGCCTGAAATGGAGTGCTCTTAGCCTTTGTGAGGTAGACCAGCCAGGGATGACACATTCAAGAAAAATAACATTATTCCCACTGTAAAAAAAAACAAAACAAAAACAGTTCATGATCTATTTTGAAGTATAAGGATCTCTTTAATAGGATAATATTTTTATCACTCAAGATGCATGTATAAATATTGGCAATAACAATTCAAAAATAGAAAAAAAAAAGGAAGAGTCAAAACAAACAAATTCACCGCCATAGAGTTGATTGCAACGCATCTCAGCCCTATAAGACAGGACAGCACTTTCTTGCTTCCAGATGGTAGCTCTTTATAGAAATAGATGATAGTCATGGTGATAGAAATGAAGCTAGGGGTCACATTATGAATTGTTACAAAATCAATGACGTTTAATTGTAAATATCTTTTTCTGACGGCGTGTTGACTCTATACATGATTATGTTCCTATCCTAAAGCATGAACTTTTCAATCACTTATATGCATATTAAAGAAAGATCACAGGAGAATTGATGTACTTGAGTTGTGTTGTTGGCAAAGAATATTGAAAGTACCATGGGCTGTCGGAAGACATCATGCTTAGGAAACTATAAGCTCCCCAGAAAGGTGGGAGACTCTCAATGACGTGGATTGACCTTGGCTGTTAAAGAGTGCTCAAACAGAAGGAAAATGGTGAGGAGAGCTGCCAGGCTGGGTAATGTTTCATTCTGTTGTACACAGGGTCACTATGAGATGAAATACTCAATGGCATCTTACACACACACACACACACACACACACTCACACACACACATATAACTACTCCGTAATAAATTGAAGGAAGTTTTGCTATTCTCACTTTGTCTTAGCGCATTCTTCTTATCTGTTTCTCATTTATTGTCCAGATTTTTAAAAATCATCTTATTAGGGGCTCATACAACTCTTATCACAATCCATACATACATCGATTGTGTACAAAAGCACATTTGTACAGTCATTGCCCTCATCATTCTCAAATCATTTTCTCTCCACCTAAGCCCCTGGCATCAACTCCTCATTTTCCCCTTCCTCCAAGCTCCGCCCTCCCTCATGAGCCCTTGATGATTTATAAATTATTATTTTGTCATATCTTGCCCTGTCTAACATCTCCCTTCACCTACTTTTCTGTTGTCTGTCCCCCGGGGAGGAGGTCACATGTAGATCACTGTAATCGGTTCCCCCTTTCCAACCTACCCTCCCTCCACTCTCCCAGCATCACCACTCATACCACTGGTCCTGAAGGGATCATCTGCCCTGGATTCCCTGCATTTCCAGTTCCTATCTATACCTGTGTACATCCTTTGGTCTAGCCAGACTTCCAATATAAAATTTGGATCATGACAGTGGGGGCGGGGTGAAATTTAGGAACTAGAGGAAAGTTGTAGGTTTCATCATTGCAACATCACACCCTGACTGGCTTGTCTTCTCCCCAAGACCCTTCTGTAAGGGGATGTCCAGTGGCCTACAAATGGGCTTTGGGTCACCACTGCACACTTACTCCCTCATTCACTAGAGGATATTTTGTTCTGATAATGGCTGATACCTGATCCCTTCGACCCTTCAAGCCTTTAAGACCCTAGACACTATATCTTTTGATAGCTGGACATCAGCTTTCTTCACCACATTTACTTATTCACCCACTTTTTCTTTAGCAGTTTTCAGGAAGGTGAGTATCATAGAATGGCAATTTAATAGAATAAAGTATTCTTGCATTGAGAGAGTACTTGAGTGGAGGCCCAATGTCCTTCTGCTACCTTAATACTAAACCTATCAATGTATGCACATAGATCTATTTCCCCATCCTCATACATAAATATATGTATATATGTACATGACTTTATCTAGACCTCTATAAATGCCCTTTGCCTCTTTGCTCTTTCCTCTATTTTCTTTGGCTTTCCTCAGGTCCCACTATCTTGCAAAGTCTCTACCTGTGTTTCAGCAATTCCTCTTGGTTACATTCCCCTTGATCATGCCCGACCAGGCCTCCCACACCCTCCTCATCACCAATCTGGATCACTTGTTGGTCCCTTGTCTCTAGGTTGGTTAACATCACTACCTTTCCCTACACCCCCCCTCTCCCATGTCCCCCCAGAACTGTCGGTCCCATTGTTTTCTACTCTAGATTGTTCATCCCGCCTATCTTATTTAGACAGACCTGTGGAGATAATAACATGCACAAAAACAAGACAGAGCAAAACCAAGCAACAATATACAACAAAACGACAACAAGAAACCAATGACAAAAACCAAAATAAAACACAACAAGAAAGAAAAGCTTGTAGTAAGTTCAAGGATTGTTTGTTGACCTTTAGGAGTGTTTTCCAGTCCAGTCTGTTGGGACACCACGTCCTGGCCCCGAAGTCCACCTTCAGCATTCCCTGGGGACCTAGTCGCTCTGTTCTCTTGCTGTTCTGTTTCACCCCCTTAGTGTTTTGCCTCGGTGTGGTGGGTCAGATCGGGTGCAATTCCCACACCGTGTCTCCGCTGTTGTCCCCTGTAGGGCTATGGGTCATTGAGGTACGTCATGCCTCATAGTGGGTCCGGCCATGTGGTCCTCTCTGTGGACTGGCTGCTCTAATCGGGAACATTGTCCTCAAGGCCTGGTAGTCCATGATTTGCTCCACTTTCTCGTCCTCCCCCTTCATCTGCTCCCATGTGCTCTGATCAGATCTGTCCCTCTCCCAGAGCTGCAGATTCAATGCCGTCTTTTGAAATACATTCTTCTGGGGGAAGGGGCAGGTGTCCATGTGGCAGTTGGGATTATGGCTGGCCCCCCACACCTCTCCACTGGTTCCCTACTCCACACTGGCATGTTGCATTCACATCTTGGAGCACGAGGTTGAAGTCTGGTCCCTCTTTCCCTGTGGAGGCACAGAAATCATTGTCCAGATTATTAAAGTTGCATGTGTTCATTGAAAATATTGTGGCTTGAATCAAGCATACCTTTGTCTTCAAAAATGATATCTTTAACACATTAAAGGTGTTTTTCAACAGAATTATCACTTTTATATCTGATTTTTGTACTTTGGTGGCTTGTGTGTTTCTGTGTTGCTGGAAAGTATGCCTCTTATATTTTAAACTCCAGAAAGTTTCATCCATGGTGAATAGGTGTCAGTGAACTGCCCGTTTGAGCCAGATCAGGAGGAAGAAACTGGCAGATCAACTTGGAAAATTCACCCTATGAAAACCTTCTGAGTTGCAGTAGAACTTTGGCATAAAAATTACAGCCTTGGAAATCCTGCAGGCAGGATCTATTTTGGTCATCGATGGTCACTATGAGTAGGAATGAGTTTGAGAGAAGCATGCTTTGCAATCTATATATTACGTACTATATCATGCCAGCATCCATTTCCCAGTCGCTGAATTGTTTTCCTGAAAACAAACATCAATGTGTGCCATTGGATCAACACAGAAATATTAACTGACAAATGACAGACTATCAAGTAAAAGTTCTGTAATTCTTTTTGTTAAAGTGAAAAAATATATTCAAATGTTTACATTTGCTACACTATTTCCAAAATTCTTATAATTTCCTTTTGCAATATCTGTGATTGAGTCACTGGTGAAACCTAAGTGAATTATCATTTGACCTGTAGTGTTTAACAAGTATCAATATATCAAGAGATGTAAGAGCTTGTGATTAATAGGCTATTTTGATTATATAAATTAGCTATTTATTAATTTATCCTGTTAACTATTTTTATTTAAAAATCATTTTAACCATAAATCCCTGGCTGTTTTGTAGAATTATCTAGATCAAATAAAATACATTTTGAAATATAACATAAACAGGAATCAATTGTGGAAAAAATGATGACATATACATTTATTTGTTTCATATGAATATTTTTAAAGGAGCATAATAATCCAAAAATCATTCAAAATGCACTCTGCCAGTCCACTCTTTAGAATATTACAAACACTAAAAAAATAGAAAGACAGAAATATGCTGCAATATGATCTCAAAATTGCAAGTTACATAGTAACTAATCTTTGAATTACTTGGTAATATCAAGTGTAATTATCAAGTAATTTGTAGGAACATGTAATTCCCCTGTAATTATAGAGCTATTACAGATGCCCTGCAAAATAGAATGCCAGTGCAGCCCTACCAATCTAGAATCATTGCCTCCTTTTAACATTCACTGACTGCAATGTTCATGAATGAAACATCTGACTTTTAAGTGAAAGGCTGCAGATGTACCACGTACAATAGACGTTCTTTCAATCAAAACTATGGTTCATTCTCATAATATGCAAAATATGATTCCCTCCCATCATTTACTACAAAGCATTCTGAAATGTTACTCTGCATATTTAAGTATCACATGAACAACGAAAATGCACAAAAGAGGTTTACAATGTCAAACTTGGTCTTACCTTTCTCAAATTGTTTGATGTTGTTGTTTTCTATTTTTAACACAATTTAAACAACTAAGACTATTTGGAATTGAGTGACCTGCTATGTTTTGACAAAATCTTCAAACACATGGATATGTTTTTCAATCGCAATAATATTGCATGAAGTAACACTGAACATTAAAACATTTCAAAAATTAAATGCAAGGATAACCTAGTCTGTGAGAAAAATGGTTTCTGTGCTACATTTCTGCTGGGAATGGAGTCAGCAGTGGTCCTTTGTCTTCTACTGAGTCCGAGTGATACTCTCTCACTTCATGTGTCCCAGTACTTTCAAATTCAATTCTCTACATGAACATAAAATTAAAGGAGACTGATTATGAGACTGGAAATCCCAGAACCACTGGTTCAATCTAGGAATACTGTGCTTATATTGTTATTGCTCTGATTTTGAATTTTGAGGCCATTATGAATGAATTTTACTTGTGTTTTTGTAAGCTCAACTTTATATTTCAAAGTTGACAAAGGTCATCGTATCAAGCACATTGCCAGAAATAAAAGCCTCATTATTGACATGCTATAGTAAAACTGAATTCAAAACCAAATATATTTTTTGGATTATCAAACTTAAAATCTCAAACTCACTGACTTTGAGTTGATACTGACTTATAGAAATCCTAAAAAATAAAAATTATCAAACTCAAATAGCCATTGAATCAATGCCAGTTCTTAGCAAACCTAGAGGAGAGGGTGGAACTGGCTCTGTGAGTGTCTGAGACTGCCACGCCCCTTGAAGCGAGTAGAAAAACCCTTCTTTCTCCCACAGATGGATGATGGTTGGATTTGCTGACCTTTCAGTTAATAGCCCAACATGTAACCACTGTACCACCACAATTACTAATTATTTCAACCATTCCTTAAACTATTCTCTGATATTTACTATTTTACCACACAACATAGCTCCGGTATAAAGCTGTTTCTTATTTCTTTACTCAGATTAAATTTTATTTTGGAACCTGTAATAATTTCAAATAACCATTTCAAAAAACAAGCAAGACAGTGCTATTCTTTAGCTTGTAGAATGGAAGATTACTCAAATTTGTAAAGATAGTAAAGTTTTATCCTTTCCCCTTAAGCATTTCGTCTCTCTTCTGAATAGATAATCCCAGAAGCCAGACCACATGAAGACAAATCGTGTAACATCAGGATTGGAAGAATACTCATGAAAAACCTATGACATAATCTAGCTTGCCAAAAATGAAGGTAAATGATTACAGCTGAATGTAAGGAAAACAAAACTCTTCCCTAGGGGATCAATAAATAACATCATGACAAATGGGGGATAAATAAAAATTGTCACAAATTTCATTCTAAGTGGATCAATGATTGATATTCAAGGAAGTTACAGAAAAATATCAAGTGACTAATTGCATTGAGTAAGTGAACTCCGAAAGACTTTGAAAAATCTAAAAAGCTAAGATAACACTTGGATGGATAAAGTGCAGCAAACTCCAACCCTGGTTTGTTTTTGTTTGTTTGTTTTTCAGTCACCACATGTGTATACAACAGCTGATCATTGCAAAGTATGAACTGAAGTAAAATAGATGTATTTTCGTTGCACTATTTATGAAGAATATTGAATAGAAAGAAGACTGTCAGAAAAACTAACACGTAGAAAAAATCTCAGAAAAAATCCAATGCTCCCCAGAAATAAGGATGACAAACTTTCGTCTTACTTACTCCGAACATGTCCTCCGGAAACTCCAGTTGCTAGAAAACATTAATGTGTTCAGTAAAGAGAGGAGAAGCAAAAAGAGCGAATTAAATATTACTAATGATCTGCCTAAACATATTAGAATAAGAACACATCCTCCTGGGTTACTCCAAACCTTTCCAATGTTGAAAACTTTGCCTTGCTTCAATTATAATTTTAAGTATTTTAAAATTTAGGTTTGTATGATATACATCTGCTAAGAGTAGGAATTTACTCAACATTAATCCAACAATGAATGATCAATGAAGTAATCTACAAAACCCAATTTAATTTTTCAGAGTCATTTCCTAAATATGTATTTATGTAAACAATTATATGAATATGTAGTTTATAAAGTGGATGAAACAGTAGCAAAAACATATTATCTGCCCCTCTTATTTAGCAAGCACAAAAAATAGGATTTGTGATTCATCCAGTCACACCTCGGTGTCAATGCTACAACTACTTAATGGCCTAACTTTTTAAACTTTACAACTTTGAAGCTGTTTTTTAGGTGTGTCTTAGATTATTTGTGCCTACCTACAGGCCTCTAGGTGGCAGAAAATGTTCGTGCTTGACTGCTAAGCCAAAGAATGGAGGCTTGAACCTAGCGCAGAAGAAAGTGCTGGAATCTGCTTCTGTCCGTTTATGCAGGAGTCGATCCTGTAACCCTGATGGCCAGAGGTTCAAATTCACTTCACTGACGCGTCTACTGGTAAGATAGACAGCGCTTTAGAGAACACCATTCTGGCTAGAAACTCAGCAGGTTCCAAAGACAGTATTGTTCTAGAGATCTTCTACTTTCCCCACCCTGCCATGCTTGTACAATCGATTATAACTAATTTTATGTATAAAAGTGCCCCATTTCAATTATCCACCGTTTCATCTTTTAAATTATCACCTTTAGGAAATATAGAGCTTTACACATGCAATTTATAAAAGCAAGGCCAGATATTAACTACATTATTGTTTTTTAGGAAAATTAAGCTGATGCTATTGCTGATGAGATGCATCACGAGAAAATAGCTTAAAAGAACTGAAATGAAGAATAGCCAGTATTAAGCTTCATTATTTGAAACACTTTATTTCAAGTACTCTAGAAAATAAAATAATAAAATTATGGTTCATACAATCCTAAGCATTAGAAAATAATTACTTTAAATATATGTACATACTAATCTGTCACTGAATTTTTTATCTTGGTTGAAATGTTTTAACTTAAAGCTGATATGACATTAAATATTTTATTTTTCCTGTTATTGAACTAATGAAGTGGAAAGTGTGTTACATTAAAATTAAAGATGCCTTATTACTACATTTCGTTCTGAAACTACATATGACTGTGAATTTTGAGAAGCTGTTTAACCTAGTCTTTCTCTCAGTTCTGTAAAACAACTTCCATGGCCTCCTCATACTATTTGAAAAGTTAAAAAATTGGACTAAATAACCTATAAGGTCCCAGATCTAATATGGTATAATTTTAATGCATGTGCATGTAATGCATTCTACACAGCTAAAACACATTGATATTCAGTGTGTTACAAGGTCCCCAATTCGTATTTATAAGACATGGACTCAGGGTAATGTACTGTGGCAGGAAATACATAATAAACACATGAATGAATAATGCAGAATTCTTGATCCTTAACCCTTGCCAGCATCTCTCATTAATTGAATGTCTAATTTTCAAGGAAGCCACAAATAAAATATCTGCTTCATTCAATTTAACTTTTAAATGAAGAGGCTCCTACTGTGAACATAATATCTAATGATTTACTATCTGAAACAAAGCTTTATGTCCACATCCCTCAAATTTTACCCTTTTATTTTATCTGATTTGTTTTACTATTTCTACCCACTGATCATACAAATGATAAAATTACAAAACAGAATACTTATTAGTGAATTACATAAATGTCAGACTAGAGTAATAACTAAATTTGTATAAATAGTATAGTCTCTCTGGTTGAATAATCAAGAAACATACATTTCTGTGTTTTAATAAGTTTAATCATTGATAAACCTTATAAGTACCTTAATACTGGCTGTTTTCAGACTGTGTAACTTACTTTGCCATTACAGAGTTACTGTAATTTAAATTCTTAGCTCAGTTGTATGAGATGTAACTTCACTCTCTTCTCTACTTTACGCACGTAAATATACAGTCTACAGAGTAAAGTGAAGTAATTTCATACAGAAGTTATGCATTGTGGATCCCAACGTGATACAACCTTATTTACTGTTGTGTGATATTAGCCCTCTCAATGGATCAGCCCGGCTGGTTAAGGACAGACCATAACTATTCTCTTTGATCTTCCTCTCAAATAATTCAGTCAGAAAGAAAGAGAACCCAACAAACTGAAACCGTTTTCTTTAAAGTCACTTAATAAAATAACTTTTGCCCATTAATTTATTCTTGTCTTTGTATTGTTAAGTTGTAGGATTTTCTATATATGCCTAAGGAAAGATTTTTAATATATTTTTTCACATTTTTCATTTTATCTGCACATTTTATTAACGTAACATTGTTAAAATACATGTTTTACTTTAGACCATTTTGAGGTTTACAGAAAAAAATATTAAATTAGAGCAGGAATCTCCTAAACATGGAGCCCAGATTTCCTTATTATCAATATCATATACTAGAATGGTATATTTGCTAAAATTAAAGAGTATAACTATAGAACTATTAAGTAAAGATCACACTGTTTCAAATGTCTTCATTTTTAATAGAGCTATCAATTTCGAAGTCTCACCTGGGCTATTACCTTGCAATCACTCACCATGTCTATAGGCTGAACCTCCTGACGCTGGCATTTTCTCAGATGCTCTTAGTTTCTGATGATGTAACCATTTTATAGAACACTGGGCTTTTGTAGAATGTCCATTCATCTACAGCAATTTGATAGGTTGTTTGTTCATAGGGTTTTTTTTTCATTGTGAGTATTTAATTTTAAAAATTATTTTAAAGATCATTTTATTGGGAGCTCTTACAGCTCTTATAACAATCCATACATCAAATGTATCAAACATATTTTACATATGTTGCCATCATCATTTTCTAACCATCCGCTTTCCATTTGAGCCCTTGGTATCAGCTCCTCTTTTTTCTCTCCCTCCTTACCCCCCTTTTGACTCCTTGAGAAATTATAAATTATTATTATTTTCATTGTGTACACTGACTGCTGTCTCCCTTCCCCCATGTTTCTGTTGTTTGTACCTCTCAAGGGGTGGTGAGGGGTTTGTGCATCGAACGTTGATTTGGATCCCCTTTCTCCCCTCTTCCCCTCTGAGGGGTTTGTTTTACGTGGGTTCCTTGTGTTGTGAGCTCTTATCTGTTCCAGTGCACATGCTCCGGTCTAGCCGGAATGGAAAGGCAGGACTAGGCTCGTGATGGTGGGGGTGCAGAAGCCTCAAAGAGCCAAAGGAACAGTGTGTGTTTCATTGGTGCTGTACTCTGTCCTGGTTGACCCATCCCTTTCTGTGGCCCTTCTGAGGGGATGTCCTATTGTCTACAGATGGATTTGGAGACTCTACTCAGACCCTGCTTGTTCTCAACAATATTTTGTTTGTTTGTTTGTTTATTTGTTTGTTTTGGGTCTTCTGATGCCTGTTACCTGACCCACCGACACCTCATGATCGCATAGGCTGGTGTGCTTATTCCATGGGGGCTAGCTGCTTCTCTGCCAGATGGCAGCTGGTTTAATGTCAAGCCTTTCGGACCCCAGATCCTATATCTTTTGATAACTGGGCACCATCAGCTTACTTCACATTTGTTTATGCACCCATTTTATGTTCAGTGATCTTGTTGAGAGAGTGAGCATCAAAGAATGCCAGGATGTCAAAACAAAGTGTTCGTGTGTTGCCAGAGGACTTGAGCAAAAGACCAAAGGCCGTCCACTTCCTCAATTTATTCTCACATAATTATATGTACATAGGCCAAATTTTCTATTTTTATGAATTGCTACATTTACATATGTACACATCTATGTTTATACTTCTATTGATAATTTTGTGTCCTAGATCTTTCTTCTATTTCCTTTTACTTTCCACCTGCCCCACTTTCACACTTGCCCTTTTTGTGCCTCTTAGTAATTCCTTTCAGCTACATAGCTGTTGTTCCAACACCACCAGGAACTGTATATCTTCCTCATTGTTCATTTTAATTCCCAATTATTCCCCTATCTATGGCATTGTTTGCTCACCACTCCCTTCCCCTGCCTCCCCCTACTCCACCACCCCCCCCATGTCCCTCCAGAACCACAGGTCCCATTGCTTTCTCCTCAGACTTGCTTCCCATACCTAGTTTATATAGGTAGACCAAACAACAATAACAGAGACACAACAAAAACAAAACAAAAGATTGAATAAAAAGAGGGGAAAAAACTAGCAAAAAACCCAGAAAAGCACATAATTCCAGGTCTTTCTGCTGATTATGATGACTCTCTCCCTACTGGTCGTGGGGGATTCTGGGAACTGCCCCTTCTATCCTGAAGTCTATTTGGGGGGTCCCTTGGGGGTGTTATGGCTTTGCTCCCTTTGCTGATCTGTTATATTCCCTTCTTCTTGATTTTGCCCACTAGGGATGAGGAGGGGTGCAGTCAGACTGGGCTCACTGCCCACTGTGTGTCCCCAGTATTGTCCTCTGTCAAGGACATTCTCTGAGGAGGGGACATTGTTTCACAAGCTGTTGTCTGGTCTGTCGTCCTCTCAGAGATTCTCAGCTCTGTGCAGGGATGTCGTCCTCAGGGACTGCTGCTCCAGTAGGGGGCTAGTCCCTCGCTTTCTCCTTTTCTTTCTTAGTTTTCTTCTGTTTGGCATTGGCAGGCTGGCCCTCTCCCCAATCTGTAGGTTTAGTGCTCTCCTCTGTAGCAAATACTGCTAGGAGGGGATCAGTTTGGCTCTGATTGGGGCTGGCACTGTAGCATTCTCTGTTCATGAGTTGCCTTCATGGTTATGTTGCCTTCAGGGTTTGGTGTACCATGGTGGGGTCTGCACTCATACTCCCCTTTTTGTGGAGACATGAGCAATACCCTTCCCCTGGGTGGACTAGTGCTCTGCTCCCTGAGTGCCATCCCCCTGCCCCCCACCGCCACCTACCCCCTACCCATTTCGCTTTTTTTGTGTTGGAATGGCATGTGCCTACCCAATTGCCTGTACCTCAACCTATATAGTGTGAGGTAAGTGGCTTTTCTTCTATACCTACATTGCTGATCATACTTACCTCAGTGGGCTCATTTTGTACATGTGAGTGGCTAACTTTGCTTAGCATAGTTTCCTCCAACTCTTCCCAGGATGTGTCAATCTTTCCCAAGGCACTATATAAGTTTAATCCTATCCTGATTCAGACACCAACAACCTTCTTCAAATTGTTGGCAAAAATTGACCACCAATTTCATATGAATAGGCAAAGAGTCAAGAAGCCCAGAATTAGCTAAGAACTCCTCAAGAAGGACAAAGTCTGAGGGCTCACCTTACCTGACTTTATTACCCACTATATAGCCACAGTGGTCATGATACTGGAATAATGTGTCAATGTGAAAGGATTAAGAGTGAAGGGGTGCAGTTTAGTCTGTCAATCATGATGTAGCCTGATGCCCTCATTTGGAAGTGCTAAAGAGATAAATAGCTTGCTGGAAGCAGGACACAGGCTCACTCCCAGTGAGGCATTTCTGACAAGAATCCACATGAATCTACCATGATGCAGTGAGAGTCCTGGAAGCTGGAGACACACGCAGGTAACCCTGGCAGCACTGAGATGCTTACAATGCCACTGGATCCACATGATTTCCCATGACAGGCCTTTGATCTTCCTGCATTTGGCATCAATGCATATGTTTGTTTTGCACAGGACAAAAACAAGGTGGATCACAGACCTGCAAGTAAAACCCCAAACTATAAGGACTTTCAAGCCAAACCTAAGAACCCTAGTGCAGGGAATACATAAGCTACCTGAAATAAGAAAGCTTGCGCACATAGATGAAGCTGAAATTGACAAGTGGCGTATACTAAGGATAAAACAACTATGTGCGTCCAAAGACTTCACCAAAAGAGTAGCAAGAGAATCCACAGACTGGGAGATAATTTTTAGCAATGACACAACAGAAAAAGGGCTTATTATTAAAAGCTTCAATACTCTCCTAGCCTGCATAAAGAAGAAAGCAGTCCACCTCCTGCTTCATAATTATTATGTACTTAAGAATCTACTAAATACTTAAGTCTCAAAACAACCAAATCTGAAATTAAATTAATTGATAATTACTGGTAATTGGAATATGGAAGTTGAAAGCAAAGAGGAAAAATCAGTACTTGGAAAAGATGGCTTTAGTGATAATCACAACCTGGAGATCACATGGTAGAATTTTCTAAAATCAAGGGCTACTTCTATACAAATATTCTGTTTTTTAGCCATAACATGGTATCTATTCATGGTAACTTTGCCATATGGTAACTTTGCCACATAGATCCATTACACATAGATCAAATTACACATACATCTAATACATCTGTGGGAAGATACATGGAGGAACTCAAGTAAACAAAATCAATGACTGGCAGTATAAATGTTCATCAATTGTTCTTAAGGTAGTTCAAGTTAAAACTGAAGGAAAGTAAAATAAGTCCATGAGAGCCAAAACATGACATTGAGACATCCCACTTGCGTTTATAGCCAATCTCGGGAATATATGTGGAGCACAGAACATTGAAACCCCAAGCCAAAGGAGTTATGAGATAGCATCAAGAATACTGAACATGAAGAAAGCAAAAGGTCTTTTAAAAGGCAGGGGATAAATAAAAGACCAATGGATGATGGAAGAGATCCTAAAGCTTGCTCTTGGACATAGAATAACTACAGCAAATAGAAGAAATAGAAAAACCAAATAGATGACCAGAAAATTTCAAATAAGAACTAGAAAAACAAAATAGCCATTATGATGAAATGTGTTATGACTTGAATTTAGGAAACCAGACGGGATGAACATGTCCAGCATATCTAAAGTGATGAAAAACTCAAGGATTATGTTGCAATATTGAAGGATTCTATGGGAATTTCAAATCCTTGGAGGACTTGCCCATGAAGATCAAAGACAGCAACCTTTGGTATGGATTATAAATTGATGAAAAGAAAACCTAAATTCTTACAATTGATTAAATAAACAACATTACAATAAATGGAAAAAATGAGGTTGCCAAAGATTAACTTTTCTTGGCTCTCTAGTCAATGCTCATGAAAACAGCCATTAAGAAATTAAATGACATATGCAATGGGAAAATATGCTGCACAAGATATCTCCAAAGTATTACAAAACTATGATATCACTTTGAGGACTAAGGTGCATCTGTCCCATTCCATGGTATTTCCAATTGTCTCACATACACATGACACTGACAATGGATAAAAAATACCACAGAAAAATAGATTCATTTTAATTGTGGTATTAGCAATGAATTTTGAAAGTACCCTGGACCTCCAGGAGAGTAAATAAATCTGTTTTGGAAGAATGACAACCAGAGACCACTTGAGAAGGGATGTTATGAGACTTTGTCTCACATACTTTGGACATGTTGTCAGGAGAGACTAATTCCTGAAAAAGAACAACATCCCTGCTCACATAGAAGGTAGGCAGAAAAGCGAAAGATCTTCAGAGAAATGAACTGACATAATGGCTGTAACAAGGAGCTCAGGCCTAATATCAATTGTGAGAATGGCACAAGTCTGGGCAGTGTTTCATTGTGTTGTTCAAGTTGGGTTGGACCCAACCTGAAGTCATTTAACAACAACACGTGCAAAATATTGACTAATGCCAAAGGGTCAGAAGCAGATAGAAGGTATTCACAATTACTAACACAAAATTAATTGGTCAACCCTCAACCATTCCAGGTGGAGGCATCTGAGCAAGAACTCATGGTGCTGAAGGAAGAAGTCCAAGCCACACCGATTCCATTAGCAAAAAAAAAAACAAAAAAACAACCAAGTCTCTAGAAACTGATAGACTACCAAGCAAAATATTTAAAAAACGAATGCAGTGTGAAAGCCAAGAAACTTGAAATATGAACAGCCTGGAGGAGATACCAAAGAGAGGTGATACAACATACATTGAAGTTGTCAAACAATGTTGCTAATAAAGCATCCAAATTGGTGAAAATAACTCAAAGATGGTTGCAGGTGGCAGGAATTCAACCAGGACTCAGAGGATTGTGTTAGAGGGCTGTCATTGCTGATGTCATATGGATCTCAGCTGACAGCAGATAACACAAGAGATGTGTTTATTTGTTTTATTGGCTATGAAGAGTCATTTAACTGTCATATAACTACAGAAAACACTGAGAAAAATGGCAACTCCAGAACACTTAGTAGTGCCCATACATAGTCTAAGAAGCAATTATTTGTTAATAACTAGGGGATAACGCATGGCTTCAAATCAGCATAGTTTTGTGTAACCCTTGTTGTATATATTAAATCAGAATCCTGAAAAATAATGTAAGAAGCTGAACCTTATGAATAAGTACACTATATCAGGATTAGGAAAAGACTC
The DNA here is from genome assembly GCF_050624435.1 of Tenrec ecaudatus. Taxonomy (NCBI): domain Eukaryota; kingdom Metazoa; phylum Chordata; class Mammalia; order Afrosoricida; family Tenrecidae; genus Tenrec; species Tenrec ecaudatus. Next base: position 158,729,555 of record NC_134532.1, on the reverse strand, counting down.
GTTAACAGCTTGCAATATACAAATAATCCAGGTTGTGTTTTAAATAAACCTCTTTGAGATATAAAAGAAAAAAATTAGCCTGTAAAGCAAGATTGGAAATGGAAATGATCCAAATAATGAAACTACCAAGGAACCTAAGAATGGGAAGTTGAAAGAGGCAGACTTTTCCAAAGTTGATAATAAAACGAGGATTTCTCTAGAATTGATACCTTCAATTTAGACTGCTAGCCTCCTAAACTGTGAGAAACAAATTTCTCCTTGATAAAATCATTTACTTGTGATATTTCCATTAAAGTAACACAAAATAACTAAGATATTCCTTCAATTAGTTATTTTAATTTAATACCTTTGATTAATAAAAATATATAATTTGAGAATGCTCTTTCTTCAACTAGCATTTATGTATTTGTCGAGTTCTTCCTCAAATATTAAAGTGTAACAGCATTAACTTTGGGATCAGAAGTATAGTATATGAGTCTAAACAATGCTTCTACAACTTAGTAGCTCTGTAATATTTTTATCACTTCAAAGGGATGTTATTTTTTTTCTTCTGCAAACTTGAGTAAATGAGAACATCTTCATTTTCTGTGAATAAATCATAGTTATTAATATATTTAAATTCATCAAATAGTTCCCTCAAGCATAATACTCCACAGAGTTGTACACACATATATACCATTATCATAAAATGCAAGCAAGCATATAATTGTATATATTGTTATCATTCAAATGCTTTACCTACTTAGCTCTATAGCTAAGTGTATCAGAATCCAAAATGTAATTATTTAGTAGCGTAAAGTAAGATTCTATAACAGCTTGAAAATGCAGGTTAATAAATTTTTATTTAGGAGATTGAACATATTACTTAGGCTTTTAAATTTTATTATATGAAGGAAAATTTAAAAATATTTATCATACATATCCTTAGATATACTGCATAAAATATATAAAGAACAAAATCAAACTCAACATCATTGAATCCTTTCCAATTCATAGCGTCTCAATAGGACAGAGCAGAACTGCCTTTGGGGTTTCCAAGACTGTCCGTCGTCATGGGCATTGAAAGCCTTATCTCTCTTCTGATAAATCATGTAAGTGACATCATGGATATGTGCTTTATTATTCAAATAGTAATGAACATGTTTATGAACGTATATTCTTTAAAGATAATTTTGATATTGATTATAATTCTAATATCAAAGTGATAATAACACATATATCATTTCAGTTGAATAGAGTCCAACTTTTCGTTTGTCCAAAGGAGGCAATAGAACTATTCTATAGGATTTCCAAGCCTGTCAAGCTTTAGCAAACTAACTGCCCCTTCCTTTTCCCACAAATCAGTTGGTGAGTTAAGTCTGCTGACCTTCCGTTTGACAAAGGAGACCTGGTGGCATAGTGGATCACACCTGGGATAATTAACCACAAAGTTAGTGGTTGGACCCCACTGGCTGTTCCCAGGAGAAAGACAAAGCTTTCTAATTATTTAAAACTACAATCACTATTCACTCCTAAATAGGTTAAAAAGAACAGTGACTTGGACCATGAAGACCTGGTAAAGCTGATTTTGAATTTTAAATTAAAATTAATAATACTTCTTTAGTAATTTCCTTTGAAAATATTCAAATAAAATCTCCCCATACACAGATGGGTAGATGTAATTGATAAATAGATAGATATAAAAATAGCAAAGGAATTTGGGTAGATTTGAAAGCAATTTACTTCTATAATTCCACCTATTTCAATACTGCATTCTGATCTCATTCACTCAATTTTAATGAGAAAAATGAATCGTTACAGTGAAGACAGTAAATGAGCTGTTTAGGAAGACATATTATTAATTTTCTTAAAGGAAACTCAACATTAATGAGATCAATCATATTTTATAAAGTAATCTATACTTTCTCTAAGTCATTAAAGTTGTACGAAGAAAGAATAATATTATAAACTCAATTAATATAACTAATAGTTGACAAGAAAATACTACACAATTAAATTGATCTACTTTATTTATGGGATACTGTGACAAATTGTGTTCTCCAGGAGTAGAAGTTTAGGATTAGGGTGAAGTGCAAAATCTGATTTACATAGATTAAATCATGCATAAGTAGAAACTGGAGAGCAGGCTTCAGGAGATGTTGAATTCCCCCACCCCCCCAAAAAAAACACTTGATAAAACCTTGACATACTTCACAAGACCATTATAGAAGATTATATTCCTGAGTAGTCTATGGTAGGTCTCAATGGTCAGGCTATTAATTTCTTTATTTGTCAGATACAGACTGCCTTGGGAAAGAATGTCAAACTTTTTGTTTGAGGAAGTATCCATTTGGCTCCAGGTACTGGAGCAAAGACTAAATTCAAAGATGGCTGCATAACAGCATTTTACAGTTAATATCAGAAATCATTCCTTGAAAGGAAATCAGGCAAGTTACCGTTTTTAGGAAATGTTCATTCAGAAATATTTTCTCTTTCCCAGTTGTTTTTAATGTGCTGTCTAGAGAATTCCACCTCTGAGCCACACTATGTATAACTGAAGGAACACTGCCAAGCCTGGCACCACCCAAAAACTTGTTATGCTTGAAGCCATTGTTGGCAAGGACTGTGTCCATTCATCTCACTGAGGGTCTTCCTCTTTCCCCCGACCTTCTACTTTACCAAGAACGAAGTTCTTTCCCAGGGACTAGTCTTTCCTGAAAACATGTTTGAAATACACGAGACCAAGTATTGCCTTCTGTGTTAGGCTGGGCTCTCTAGAGATGCAAAACCAGTGATATATGCACCTCTGGTTTTGCGTATATATGTGTGTTTGTGTGTAGATGATAGATGATGATGATGATGATGAAGATAGATAGATAGATATGGATAGATGGATGGATACACACACACACTAACAGAGAGATTCATATCATGAAAATTACTCACAAAGAGATTCATATCACAAAAATTAATTCACAAAAAAAGAGATTAATTCATATCACTAAAATTACTCACTTCAGAGTCCGCACAGGCTGGCGGATGTGGAGGAAGACACATGCAAGGTTAGTAGGTCAGGCCGTGCCTGCACAGATGGCAGAATACAAGGATGGAAGATCAGATAACAGGTCAAATAGCAGATTGGTGAGGTTTCCTGGGATCCACAAGCAAAATGGTAGGTCATTTGCTCAAGTCCAAAAACCAGAGGCTCATGAGCCAGATGTGGAATCCAGACCCAGCAAAAAGCAAAGAAGCTTTTCTACAGAGTTCGTGGACTAGAAGGTGGCCTCACTCTGGAGTAAATTCCTTTCAGTTGTATCAGGTGTGTGATATGAATACGGGGTAACTTTTCAAGCTAATCTTCTTATAACTCATTGGTTATTGATAAAAAAAAACTTCCTTATGGAGCTGATCACGTTGAGTTGGGGTATATCATAATTGATTATTAGGTTTTAAATGAAAAACCACTAAGAATTCTTACCCAGAAAAATTAACAAAAAACCCAAGTATCACACTATCCTTTTATCTAAGAAGCATTTGGGCTGTCCTTTTTCCAATACAGATGTGTTTGTTCTTCTGGCAGTCCAAGAAACTTTAAATATTCTTTGCCATCACCATAATTCAAGCACATAAATTCTTGTAAGATCTTCCTTAATCATCTCCTACTTTCAGATGCATGTAAGACACTGAAGACACCACAGAGTGGGTTTAATATATATTAACGTCGAAGTGGCATCCTTCTGTTTAACACTTAGCGAGGTCTTGCACAGAAAATTGGCCCAATCCAGCATGCTTCCATGAACACTCATTGTAGATCCAAGCACAATGAAATTCTCAACCACTCAAAAATTTTTTTCTATTTATAATGATTTCTCTATTGGTCAACTTTTGATGATTTCGGTTTTCTTTACATTGAATTTTAATCCAAACTTAAAGATACAACTCTTGATCTTCATCAGCAAGGGCTTCAAGTCCTCCTTGCTTTCAGCAAGCAAGGTTGCTTCATCTGTATATTGCAGGCTGTTAATAAGCCTTCCCCTAATCCTAATGCCTACAATTCAGCTTGCAGATTGAATATGTTTAGTTTAAGCATACAAAACTGATGCAGTTTCCCTGATTTTAAATCAGATAATTTTTCTATTTGTATAACTGCCTCTTGATCTATGTACAAATTCTGTATGGACAGAATAAAATGTTCTGAAATTTCCATTATTCTCAATGTTGTGCATAATTTCTGATTCACATAGTCAAACTATTTTGCATATATGATAAAACTGTAGTAGACACATTTCTTGTATTTTCTGCATTCAGCTAAGATCCATCCAACATCACTAATGAGATTCCATATGCCACATGTTCTTCTAAATCCAGCTCGAATGTCTGGTATCTCTACTTATTTACTGCTGCAACTTCTCTTGTGACAGAATCTATTTTCTTGCATGCAATTTTAATAATAATTATTCAGTATTTTCTGCATTCAGTTCACTTCCCTTTCTTTGAAATAGGAACAAATATACATGTCTTCCGGTCAGATGGTCAGATAAATATCCTCCAAATTTCTTGGCAGAGACAAGCGTGTCTTAATTAGCTTGTTGAAACATTTCAGTTGGTGTCCTTTCAATTACTTGAGTCTTGTTTCTCCCTAATGATTTCATGCAGTTTGGTCTTATCTTTTCAATATCATTAGTTCTTTATCTTATGAAATGGTTAAATGTGGATCAATTCTTTTTGGTACTAACCAAAACAAACTCTGTGCTATATGGTTGATGCCAACTCATAGCCACCCTATAAGACACGATAGAATTGCTCCTAGACACTGTTTATGGCAGTAGAAAGCCCTGTCTTTCTCCCGCAGAGTGGTGGGTGGTTTCTAACTGCTGACCTTGTCGATCACAGCCCAACGCATAACCACTGGGACACCAGGGCTATTCCATTTGGGAGCATGAGTGAAATCCTTCCATCATCTTCTGATGCTTCCAGCATCATTCAGTGCTTTCCTCGGGTTGTTGTTGGGGTTAGGTGCCATCAAGTTGCTTCTCATTCATGTGGCTCAATGCACACCGGAACTAAACACTGCCCGGCCCTCCACAAGCATATCGTTTGTTCCTGTGCTTCAGCTCATTATTGCAGGCACTGTGTTAATCCATCTCCTTGAGGGTCTCTCTCTCTTTGGCTGTCCAGCTACATTACCAGCTCTTGGGCATCGCTTCTTCCATTTGCCTTAGCAATTTTACAAGAGCAACATGTCAAACAGGTGGTAAGATTTTGTTTCCTTCATTGCAGCTCCCTGAGCATTAATTGTGGATCTAAGCAAGACAAATTCCTTCACATCTTCAATATTTTCATAATTTATCATGATGTTACCTATTGGCCCAGTTATGAGGATTTTGTTATTCTTGACATTGAGTTGTAATTCATACTGAAAACTAAAATCCTTGATCCCCAGCATCATTTGACTCAAGCTTTCAGCAAACAATATTGCAGCATCTGTATATCGCAGGTTGTGAATAGGCTTTCTTCCAACCTTGATAAATAAACTTCCTGATTTTAAAAGTTACCTTATTCCTTTTTTTTCTCCTCTTGAAAATTCCATCTTGATCTATGGGCATAATAAAGAGTTGTGGAATTATCCTTCTTCTCAAGGCTATCCATTGGTTGTTATGAGTCACACAGTTAAATGCCTTGGCATATTCAATAAAACACAAGTAAACATCTTGCGGATATTCTCTACTCTCAATCAAGTTCAAACTGACATCAGCAATGAGAGTCTTTTCTGTGTATCTTCTTAGTGAGCCTGAACCTCTGGCAGATCCCTATCAATTTACAGTTGCAATTTTGTTGGATGATGTTCAGCAAAATTTTATGGGCATGCATATCAGTGATATTTTAGCATTCAGGATGGTTTGAGCATTCTCTTGCATCATCCTTGGATGGTTACGGACATGGATCTCTTCTAGTCAGTTAGCCAAGTAGCTATATTCCAGAATTTCTGCCAGAGACAAAGGAGTGCTTCCAGTGCTTCATCAACTTCTTCAACTATTTCAATTGGTATTGCATCAATTTCTTTAAAAAATCATTTTACTGGGGGCTCATATAGCTCTTATCAAAATCCCTACATCCATCCATTGTGTCAAGCACATTTGTACATTTGTTGCCATCATCATTCTCAAAACATTTTCTTTCTACTTGAGCCCTTGGTAGCAGCTCCTCATTTTGCCCCTCCTTTCACCACTGTTCCTCTCTCCCTCCCTCTCTCACTCAAGAAACCTTAAAAATTTATAAACTATTTTTTTTGTCTTACACCGACCTATGTCTCCCTTCACCCACTTTTCTGTTGGTTACCCACTAGGGTTTGGATTATATGTAGATCATTGTGATTGGTTCCCCCTTTCTCTCCATACCTTCCCCTTACCCTCCTGGTATCACTACTCTCATTATTGGTCCTGAGGGATTATCTGTGCCTGGGTACATTCTCTGATCTAGCTGAATTTGTAAGGTAGAATTGGAATCATTATAGTGGGGAGAAGGAAGCATTAAAGAACCAGAGGAAAGTTGTATGTTTCATCAGTGCTATACTGCACCCTGACTGACGCATCTCTTTCTTGCGACCCTTCTGTAAGGGGATGTCAAATTGTTTACAGATAGGCGTTGGGTCTCCACTCTGCACTCCTCTGCATTCACATTGATATAATTTTTTTTCCTGGGTCTTTGATGCCTGATACCTGATCCTATCAACACCTCATGATTATACAGGCTGGTGTGCTTCCCTGTGTACTTTGCTGTTTTCCAGGTAGAGGGACGCTTGTTTGTCTTCAAGCCTTTTAGATTCCAGACACTATATATTTTGATAGCCAGACACCATCAGCTTTCTCCACCACATTTGCTTCTGCCCACACTTTGTCTTCAGTGATCTTGCCCAGAAGGTGAGCATGATGGACTGTCAGGTTATTAGAACAAACTATTGTCATATATAAATATATGTACATACGTACATGACTGTATTTAGACCTCTATAAATGCCTCCTGGTTACTTCTTCTTTTTCCTTTTACCCTGTTCTTGTCTCACTATCATGTTTGGTCTTCATTGGGGTTTCAATAATTCCTTTCGGATATACTGCCCTTGATCAAGCCCTACCAGACATCCTACACCCTCCTCGCCATTGATTTTAAATCACTTGTTATTCCATTGTCCCTGGGTTTGTTAATATCCACTTCCTTTATCTGCCTCCTCTCTCCCATGTCCCCTGGAACCATTGATTCCTTTGTTTTCTCCTCTGTATTGTTTATCCCATCTATCTTATCTAGATAGATATGCAGAGGCAATAATAAGCACAAAAACAAGGCAGAGCAAAACAATAAAAGAAAACCAAACAACAACAAAAGAAAACAATGACAAAAAAAGAAAAGCCTATAAATAGTTCCAGGTCTATTTGTTGACCTATAGGCATGTTTTCTGGTCCTGTCTGATGGGGTGCCATGCCCTGACCCCAAAGTCTATTTTTGGTACTCCTTGGGGGACTTCATTATGTTGCTCCCCTTGCTGCTCTGTTGCATGTCCTTAGCGTTTAGCCCCAGTGTGGTGGGCTCAGATTGGGCACCATTCCTGTACTGTGCCTCCAGGTGTTGTCCTCGTAGTGATATGGGTCAGTGAGGGGCATCTTGTCTTGTGGTGGGGCTGTCCCTACTGTCCTCTCTGTGCATTGGGTGTTCTGAACAGGAATATCGTCCTTCATCAATTCCTGGAGCCTTGTTTTTGGCTAAGGCCTGCATTGCAGCTTATATGGCTTCCTTCAGCACCATTCATTCTTGATCATATGCTATCTCCTGAAATGGTGGCATTTCAAATAGTTATTTTTAGTAGAGTGATTCTGTGTATTTCTTTCATCTTCTTTTATGCTTCCTCCATTATTCAATATTTCTCCCAAATAACTTTTTGATATTATAGTCTGAGGCTTGCATTTTTTTTTTCTGTGTTCCTTCAGTTTCAGATATTTGGAGGAGGTTATTTCTTTGTTTTATCTAACCCTAGAGCTTTGCACATTTTATTATAACATTATACTTTGTCTTCCCATGTTACCTTTGAAATTTTCTGTTCAGCTTATTGAACAGAATTTCTTCCATGTACCTTTCCTACTCTATGATTAAGAGAAAATTCCAGTCTCTTCTGACATGCACACTGATCTTTTCTTTCCTGTCTTTTTAATAACCGTTTGATTTCTCCACTAATGGCGATTTTAATACCCTCCTACAACTCATCAGATCTTCTCTCATTAGTGTTTAATGAATCAAATCTGTTCTTAACATGTTCTCAAAACTTATATGGGACAGACTCAAGGTTGTATTTTGGCTCTCAGGGATATGTTTTAATTTTCTTCATCTTCAACCTGAACTTACATATGAATAAATGACAGCTTACATATAAGAGTAAATGATAATCTGTTCCACAGTCAGCCTTGGCCTTCTTTTAGCTGCTGATATTGAGCTTCTCCATTGTTTCTGCCCACAGATATAGTCAATTTGATTCCTGTGTAGTCCATCTGGAGAAACCCACATGGGTTATCTCCATTTGTGCTGTTAAAGACAAGTTGGTGATCTTATAAAATTCTACCGCATGGTCTACAGTTTCATTTTCCATCACTGACACTATATATTACAACTACGGTTCCTTGTTCTTTGTTTTCATCTTGTGCATTTCAGTTGCCAGTAATTATCAATGCATCTTTATTGCATGTTTGATCAATTGTAGACTAAAGGAATTTATAGAATTCTTCAATTTCTTCATTGCTAGCATATGGGTTTGTGCATAAATTTTATTATTAATTGTATTGAGTGGATTTCCTTGAAGGAAGATGGATAAAATCTTTTCATACACAGAATTATAGTTCAAGATAGACCTTGAAATATCATTTTTGACAATGAATGGAACAACCTTTCTACAGATTGTATCGATCCCATTAGAGTAAACCTACCTCATGATGAGGCAGCTCTTCCCAAGTCATATTTTAAGTGCTTTCCAATCTCAGAGGCTCATCTTCTGGCACAACACCTATCAATGTTCCACTGCTATTCAAAAGACTAAATCCTCAGAAGTGGACAACCTATTTCTTCTTCACAGTCTCTTCTTAGTCTGGGTGAACAAATCACAGCAACACACAGCCACCATAGAGAAATTGTGGTACATATACATCCTCTATATTCTACTACTATTATATACTATATTATATTAAAGTAATATCTTAAATATTATGATATGCATTTTAAATAATATGTATATGAAATATGGGTCTTGTTTATATATATGCATATATATATGAAATATGGGTCCTATTTCAATTTTCTTCAACTTCACCCTTAACAGCAATTTTTAAGATGGAGCAGGACTGAGTAGTGTTTCCTTGTGTTTTTCATACGGTCCAACTTGTCTCTTTCAATGACACCTAATAACAACATGTATATACAAATATAATAAACATAAATAGGAATATGTGAAAATTCAAGTGTAAAAACAAAGTACATGATCAAACCTGAGTACTTTCTTATAAAGAGTACTCTTGACCATTGGGACCCTGTCCATTCACTCAATAAAGGTAATCATTTATAATACATATTATAGATAATATATTCAGGTTGAAGCTGATGAGAGTTAAAACAAGTCCATAAGAGTCCAAATTCTTAGATGCAGATGATAGTTATAACATCGAAAGAGCAGCAACAGAACTAGAAACCAGAGCATAGATCTGAGTGGCGAACTGCCTGTGTACGTCTGCATAGACTAGGGAAACAAATCCAGAGAGACTCATGTGTGTAAGAAAGAGCTTTATTTACAAAACCTGTTGAATATTAAGAAACCATCCAGCCCAGTCCAGATCGTCCATAAGTCCAACATAACCCAAATGTCTTATACCAATCTATAAAGGCCTCTTCAGACTCACAAAACACATGCAATGACACTGAATGCAGGAAGATCCCAGGCCAGTGGGTTGGAAGTCTTGTAGATCCAGTGGCATTGTAAGCATCTTCACAATGGAAAGGGTTTCCACCTGGTTCCTTCACCTCTGATACTCTGACTGCCTCAAGGTAACTTCATGTGACTTCTCCTCAGAATTGTCTTACAGGGAGTGAGCCTTATCAGTAGAGATTCTCCAAGGGAGTTGGCAGAGAGAGTGTTTCCTACCTCCAAGGAGGAAAAACAAGAGTACCCAGAATCCTCAGGAGAAGTCCATGCCCTCATTGAGGCCTCACTGGTGATGATCCGATTGACAGACTAGACTCCACCCCTTCATTCTTAATCCTGTCAAGTGCAAATTGACACCAGATTATGTAACTACCACCCTTCCCCAACATTGGAGCAAGTTAAAATGAGTGCAGATGACTGGCTTGTAGAGTGACGTGCTTCTGAACAATCAATTCAGGACATTGGGCTTACTGATACATAGAACTTGAGCTTTATACATTTAGGTTGAGGTTTATAGCAAAGTAGTATGCCCTTTTGGGCATTTATTAGCAGACCTATAACTTTGTAACATGTCCTGTTGAAGTTTTCTAAGAATTCCTCACAGGCATTACAACTTGTTGACATCCTTAATAAATCCTCTAAACAAGGATTTTGTCTGTGTGTTTAGGTATAGCCATCACAATGGATATACGACCCCAGAAATTTGAATTAGAAAAATAGAGAACACTAATTAAGACAACTCGCTAAGTGTGTTCCTACTTTTTAGTTTCCTAATTCTAGGTTTTTGAGCATTTCATTATAATGTTTTACTTTGCCTTCTTGAGCTGCCCTTTGAAATTTTCTCAAAGCAACACCCTTGATTTTCAGCACTTGGAGTGTAGCTAAGCTATTGCTTTGTTTCTTTCCATTTGCTTAGCTACACTACAAATGTTAGAAAGCAACGACTTTCCTTGAGGACTACAGTGCACCAGATCCACACTATGGTATTTTCAATTGCTTCATATGCATGTGAAATTTGGACATTGAATAGGAAGACATTAGAAGAATAGATGCATTTGAATTGTGGTGCTGGTGAAGAATCTTGAACCTACCATGGACTGCCCAAAAAACCAACAGATCTTTCTTGGAAGAAGTTCATACAGAATATTTCATGGAGGCAAGGATGGTGCGACTTTGTCTTAAGTACTTTGAACATGCTGTCAGGAGTGACCCATCCTTGCAGATGACATCGTGCTTAATAAAGTACCAGAACAATTTAAAAGAGGAAGACCTGTGACAGGTTAAGCTTCCTAGTCGCAACATGGAAGTGCTCAAACCTTAGAACAATTGTGAAATGACATGAGATAGTTGTGACATTCTGCTGTTGATAGGATCATTGTGAGTCAGAACTGACTCCATGGCACCTAAGAGCCAACAACTCTAAAATTAAAAACATGTTTCAAAGTCTCTTCTAACATTCACTTTGATATATTTCTTTTTTTCCTGTCTTTTTAATAACCTTTCGCCTTCTTCATGTATGATGTTCTTTTCATCCCATGGCTCATCAGGTCTTCTGTCATTAATGTTTAATGCTTTAAATCTGTCCTTGAGATATTCTTGAAATTCAGATGGGATATAATTAAGGTCCTCTTTTGGCTTTCATGGACTTACTTTCATTTCTTCAACATCAATATAAGCAATAGATGATCTGTTCCACAGTCAGCCTTTGGCCTGGTTTATCACTGTGTTATAAGCCTCAACCTGATAGCATTTGACTCAAGCTATAAGGGTCAGGAAGCCCAAGTCCTCGAATTAAGTGTCCAAAGACATCCCAAGTCAGTAAGCCTCAGTCAAAAGGAGTCAGTTCTACTTCGGTTTTTGAGCAAGTCAAATCTCCCAAATGCACTGCTCAGAGGCATGCCATTCCACAAGCCAGACTCACCTTAACTTGCTCAGTGCCTTGGGAAGTCCGCCACTCTTCTATCCTGTAGCTCCTAGTTTTACTGCCTCTTATTTGATGGTACAGCTGTCATCTGGATCCAAGAGGTTCACTGTGAAAGGTGTTGGGCCTAGAGGATGTGTTCCACTCCTAGGACTTGCTGGAAATGAGGTTCCTGCTTTGCAGAGTGTTCATTGTAGACAGAGCAGGATGGCATTCCAGGGAATTCTGCTTGCAATTACTCACAAGTGAATCTAATCACTATTTTCCCCCACCTTCTTACTAGTCCCATACATTGAAAGGTTGGTGGGAGTTAGAAGGTTTGGCTAGATGAGTCAAATTAAATAATTCATTGCCTCTACAATCAACATGTCTAAAACTGAAGAAAAAGTCAAGCCTCATGTTGCAATACCAAAAGACTCTATGTGCAAAGTATTGGACGAAGCATAAAAAAGAGGGAAATAATACACAGTCACTTTAATAAAAATAAATATTTTACAGCGAACCTTTCAAGGGGTATAATATGATAAAGTACCAATTAGTCACAAAAAAGGCTCCGGTAAATGTTGGAATACCAATTGATATGATTCAACAAGCTGATGAAGCCCTAAAAACACTTACTTGTCAATGCTAAGAAATTTGAAAGACAGCTAATTGGACAACCGACTGGAAGAGATCGATATTTGTACCTTTCAGAATGCTCTACTTATAGAACAATATCATTGACACCACTCTCAAGTAAAATAGGGCTAGAGACATCTAACAATGGTTGCAGCAATACACTGAGAGGGTGCTGTCAGAGTTTCAGGTTGGATTCTAAACAGGATGTGAAACAAGGGATATAATTTCTGACGTTCGATGGATCTTAGCTCAAAGCAAAGTATACCAGAACAATGTTTACTTGTGTGTGTGTGTGTGTGTGTGTGTGTGTGTGTTTAGCTATGCCATTGCATTCCACTGTGTGGGTGAGAAAAACATATGGAAGCCTTAAGAAGAATAGTACTTCCAGAACTCTTCACTGAGCTTATGCGCAAGAGTCAGTTATGAGAGCAGAACAAATGAGTACTTCCTGGCTTAAAATTAGGAACGTGTGTGTCAGGGTGGTATCTTCTCACTGTATTTATCCAAATGACATGCTGAACAAATAATCAGAGAAACTGGGTTAGATGAAAAATAATGTGGTATCAGGATCAGAGGAGAGTTTATTCACAATTTATTATATAAAGCTGTCATAATCCTGCTTGCTAAATGTGAGGGGGTTTTCACGCACTTACTGGTGAAGATTGCAGGCTTCAGCACAAATTACAACTCAATTTAAAGAAGGCAACATTCTCACAAACTATACCAACAAATAGCATCATGATAAATGGAGAAAAATTAAGGTTTTCAGGGATTTTGTTTTACTTGGATCCACAATTGATTCTCATGCAATTAGAATCTCTATTAAAATAAAAAACTAAACCTATTTGTGTTAGTCCAGGTTGACTAGAGAAACAAATTAATGGACACTCATATATGTGTAAGACAGAACATTGTATCTAGAAACTTTATATCAAGAAGTAATTATGCATCAATAAGATATACCAACCCTGTCTAGGTCAAGTCCATAAATCCAATATTAGCCCATATGTCCGATATCAATCTACAATTTCCTCTTCAGATTCACACAAAATATGCAATGATGCTAAATGTAGGGAGATCACAGACAGTGGTTGGAAAGTCTTGTGGATCCGGTGTCAGTGGAAACATCTCTAGGACTTTTCCAGCTCATGAGTGTTCTCCTCAGCAGGAAAGGGAAAGCAGAGAGAGTGTGTCCTGCCTCCCAGAAGGAAGAGAGGAAATTCACAGAATTTTCGTGAGAAGGCCACACCCACAAGGAGGCATCAATCAGGCTGTGACCTGATTCACAGACTAGACTCCACCCCTATAAGCTATTTAACAAAATGACACGAAATTATGTAATTACTACACTGTAGAAACAAATAAGTATTGCAGGAGGACTCTATGAACAGGGAACCAACATAGAAGAGAATTTAGAGGAAAAGGGATACATTTCTTGAAGCCCATGATGCCCTACAATGACCCGAGAAGATATAATGGATCTCAATGGACCCATAACAATGAATAGACTGTGTAGTTATGAACTCCCCCAAACTTCAAAAAATTTCTGGATCAGTTAACTTCACTAAGATATTCTACTAAACTGTTATAGAATTGACCATAATCTTACATAAAGTCTTCCCAAACTAGAAAATCTGTGAACACTTGCTAATATGTTCTATGAACTGTGCATTACTCTTATACCAAAATTAGATATGGATATCATTAAAGCAGTTTATATCCCAGTATTCCCAATAGACATATATGAAAATATGCTTAACAAAATTCTAGCAAACCAAATCTAAATGTTATTTAAAGGGTTATGCATGATAATCAAATGTGTTTTTCTTCATAAATAAAAGTGGTTCAGTATTTGTGATAAGTAGCTTTATTGTGCTAACCTGGCCAAGAGAAACATGTGAGGTTAATAGAGTTGCAGTTTAATCGAGGGCAAGGAGATAAATGGCTCAGCAAGCCTCACCAGTCAGTCTCTTGCTTTCTGACGATCAGATCAGTGTGTGGCTGCCTTAGGTAGTTCTCTGCCTTAACTTGTGAGCTACACTACCTGTGGGACACCCAACCTGTGGACCCTGTCACTACAGTTTGAGGTTTCTTCGAGACCTGCTTTGCCACACTGCTGGTGTATACATCACTTCTGCTGGGGACTGTCACACCCTGTCATCTGGCTGACTGTTGGTGACCTGCCCTGCTGTTTGCTACCTGTGTCCAGACTGCCTATGTTGCTTTCATGAAGACTCAGCTGTCTGTTTCCTTGCACCCAACAGCCCTAGTGAGTTGAAGGATTTGCCAGGATATTAACTATCTCACAGAAGTGAGTTGAACTAAGCCCTCTGTGGAAATAGAATAGCTGCTTATTTCTCATAAGTGTCCTGGTTTTGTTTCTGTAGGGAACCCTGTCTAACACAGTGTTAAAAATAAATTAGCATAATATATCTGATTAATAATAAAAAACAACCAGAGATGCTAAATGTGAAGAATACACTGTTAAAAATGCTATAAATAAAAAATGGACTGCTTTATAATTCAGTTGATAACTCATATTTCTCCATGTACCAATGTATAATATTGATTATTATAATTGTAATGTCTGGTTTTTAGATAGAATGATTGATAAATTGTGAGTTTTTTTCCAAATCACCATTTTTATGTATCAAAAATTAAGACATAGTTTTTCTAGAGTACAAACATGATACATACACTCTATTCAGCAGATATATATGATTAAAAAACCAGCAACACAAAAGTAAACTCTGAAAATCACCAAATTTATTCTGGGAGCATAATTAGACCTCAGTGTACACAACTGGATCTCCAACCTTTCAATTATGTTTACAGATAACTTACTTCCTACATTGTGTCTGGGTTTCACTTCAGGACCTGAGGGCTGTGACTCATTCATGTTAATTCTTGGGAAGTGGCACACAAGAGGCACCTTTAAGCTAATACATGCATAAATTATGCTTTAGTAAGCTTGAGTCTTTATATTTTGTTTTGATCTTCATGAAATCATGTCTTCCTGTGCTCCTGGGTTATTTCCAACTGTGTTCTGCAGCTGTTGGTTCAATTCACAATAAACAATTGATTACACAGACCACAGAACAAGATAATCAGTCTGGGCCTTCGGTAATGAAAAATAAAGCCCTAGCAAGTTAATATATCAGTCGTAAGTAGAAGCGATATCTAGACTAATTAAACACTCATTCCAGGGACAGTGATTTAAGCTCCTGTGCTGAAAGCTTTATACTCCCTAGAATCACCGTTTTCATAATGGTGGTATCAAATCACACCTTCATCCTTTGCATCAGTGTAATTAAGCACTATGAAGCAAATATTGCCTTATGAAAAAGTAACCTTGAAGGAAGAATAGAAATAATGCGGGAGGGGGTGTGCTAAAATATGAGTTTGGGGCTGGGGTGTGATGAATGATTTGAAGTGTTGGATGCAGAGTTGATAGTCCGAAATGTTACTCCCCCTACCAAACTCACAGTTTAAACTTCATTTCAAAATGACCTTGAAGTCAACGTTTTTTAAGAATTACAAACTATCATATAAGGATTGACATTATCTGACAAACTTTAATATTCCTTGGGAAGATAAGTTCTAGGAAATATCCAGCCTCATTTCATAGACAGCACATTATAGTAATGAATCTTTCAATCACATTTTGAAGGGTAGAATTTTGTATTGTCGTTGTTGCTGTCAGGTGTCATTGACTCAGTTCCAACTCATAGTGACCTTGTGTACAATTGCAGGAAACCCCACCCTCTCCTGCACCATCCTCACTTCTGCTCTCATGTTCAAGCCCATTGTTGCAGCCACTGCGTCAGTCTATCTCCTTGAGTGTCTCCCCTTTCCTCACTGCCCATCCTGTTTATCCTGTATGATCTCCTTCTCCAGAGTCTGATCTCTCCTGATAACATATCCAAAATGCCTGTGACAAGTCTTGCCATTCTTGCCTCTGAGGAGAATTTTGACTATACTTCTTCCAGCACATGGTACTTTCAACGTTCTTCCCCAGCACCATCATTTAAATGCACCTGTCTTCTGTTTTCCTTTGTCAGTAGTCAACTTCCACAGGGATATGAAGTGAACGAAAATACCATGGCTTGAGTCAGGAGTCCTTTCGTCTTTAAAGTAGCATCTTTACAACAGCTTTACTCCATGCAATGCATCATTTAATCTCTAAACTGCTGTCGACGTCAATCTTTTCTCTATGATAAATAAATATTCAGCTCTTCAGTGTTTTCATTTTGCATCTAAGATGAATCATCGAACTAAAGTTATTGATTCACTCACTTCCATAGAGTCAATTCAGACTCAGTGACCCTATGGGACAGAGTAGAACTGTCCCTCTGGCTATGTGAGACTTTAATGCTTCACAGAAGTAGAAAGTTTCCTGTTCCTCCCATGGAGTGGCTGGGGAACTTGGACTGCTGTCATTGTGGGTAGCAACCCAGCGCATGAAACACTACATAACAATTTTGGGGTAGTTCGACTCTCTCCCATGTGCTCCGTTTCTATCAGTCAATGTAAATCATTAGTCAAAAGTTAGGTGATTGGTACAAGTTTTAAGCTCCATTCTAAAGAGAGAGGAAAATTCAATCTCACATACACGCACACACGCGGAGGTACCCCCCACCCCCACCCCTGCCAATGGGCATTGCACTGGGTAGAGTGGAGCTTTCTAGTATGCATTTATCCCATGAGGCAAGCATACAGAAACTCACTCTGAGTTAGTGCACCCAGTGAGGTTGCCTAGGAAGGTTCTCTCTGGTCTCAGTGAATTTTTCATGAAAACAGCTTTGCTCTAACCTTGTTTGTGGTGACGGCCAATTTAAGAGAACAGCGTGGTGTGGCTGTGAAATTTTGTTTCTTGCTTGGGAAAAATGTCACAGAAATGGTTGTAATGTTGAACACCACTTACGATGATAGCACTATTGGAAAAACGTAAGGGTACCAGTGCTTTTCTCATTTCAAAAATGGTGAAATAGCTATTGATGACAAACCTCATTTTGGACGTCGGTCAACTTCCTGAACGGATGAACATCTTGACTTGTAGTTCATTTGGATTCATTCAACTAGGTCATACTGTTAATTAAGTTTTCTATTTAGGGGTACTGAAAAGATTGTGCAACAGTGTGTGACAAAAACAAAAACTGGCCTGATTTGTGGCAGAAATGGGGACTGGTTTTGCCACCAAAACAATGCATCTGCTTACGCAAATATCTCAGTGCAGCAATTTTGGACCCCTTGTGATTTCTTATTGTTTCCCTAAATGCTGAGGGACACGAAAGGACAGCAATTTGATGACATTGAAGAGCTGAAGAAAATAAAAACTAGGGAGGTGCTGTCAGCCATCCAAACAGATGAATCTGAAAAGTGTTTCCAAGAATGAAATTGCAGATTTGACAAATCTATTAAGTGTAATGGAGGATACTTTGAAGGAGATAACTTGTTGCAGGATCCAATTCCAAAAGAAATGTCAAACTTTCCCTCAGAAATTGCTTAACAAGGAGCAGATCATAAGCCCAAAGAGTCTTTCTTCCAATGTCACCAAGACTGTCAGAACTAAGGAGATTTTGTAAGGATCCTGGATGTAAGACCTAGTATAAAACAATTTCCCCTCTCCTCTCTCTTGCTGGTGACATAGTGGATTGTGAGTTGAACTACTAACCACAAGATTAGCAGTTCAAAAACACCATCATCTCCACAGGAGAGGTGGAACTCTCTAGTCTCAAAAAGATCCATAGTATCCAAGATCCACTTGCACAAGTCAACTCTGTCTTATAGAGACACTATGAGATGGAATCAACATAATGGCAGTGAGGTTTCTCTGGTTTACTTTTAGTTACAAGATCAGCAGTTTGAAACCACTGGCCGCTCCTTGAGTGAAAGATTAGGCTTTCCATTCCCATAGAGAGTTACAGCCTCAGAAAGCCACAGGGCCAGTTCTGCTTTGCCCTATATGAGGTCACTATGTGTCAGGTGGGGGAGAGGGAGTGAAGCCAAGGAAATGAAAATGCTTATGCATCAGTGACCAAGAGATCAAGGGACACATTGTAATAAGTAAATCTATTGCAGAAGAACTCTAGGTGAACCTGACTCAAGCTATGATATTTTCAATTGCCTCATGTGCATGTGAAAATTGGAAACTGACTAAGAAAGAGAGAAGAAAAGGCAATCTATTTGGGTTACAGTGCCGACAAAGATAATTGTAAAGTACCGTGGATTGACAAGTGAGCAAATAAATCTATCCTGAAGGAAATACAACCAGAACGCTCCATGGCAACCAGGATATCAAAACTTTGCCTCATTTCCTTTGAACATGTTTTCCAGGGAGACCTTTCCCTGGAAAGGGCAGTCGTGCTTGGTGAAGGAGAAAGGCAGCGGGAAAAGAGAAGGCTCTCCAAAAGATGGGGTGACCAATTGGCTGGAACGATGGGAAAAACTGTAACAACAATCTTGAGACAGTGTTTCATTCCGTTGAACTTGAGTCTGTATGAGTAGGTACTAACTCAATGAACCCAATAACAAGATGTTTTATTGAAAAATAATATCATTTACTGTGTCTGAAATGAAAAATTGAAGATGACTGTTTTCACTGTTTATCATAATGCAAAATTTTCAAGATCTGTCTCAAGTTATAATGCTGTATAAACAGGCTAATATAGCCGTGCCTCCAAGGAAGATCAGATAATTAAAGGGTATAACCCACATTAACACACCTAGAATGATAAAGATGAATAAATTGATAACTTTTACCATCTACTGAAGTCTGTGACTGATTACAATTGTGAGGCATTGATAACTTTTGATTGGAATGAGAAAGTTAGAAACTAATAAATTAGATCAGATTTGAAAAGTAGACCTGCTAACAGAAACCACGCTGGATGTCACATGGCAGGATTGGTAAGACCAATGGCTGCTTCATTGCAGATGCTTTTCAACAAATCAATAGTGACTCCACACGGACCTTATCAGATGGAATACCGAAAGATCAGATCAATTGTGTCTGCAAAAGAGAAAATCGAGCTCAAAATCATCACCAGAACAAGGACTATGGTCAAATGTGAAACAGATAATCAGTTGCACATATGCAGACTGTAGTTGAGAATTAAGCATTCCAAAAATGCTATAGTAAGTAATTATGCATATTCCTTTGAATTTAGAGACCATTTACTAATAAAATTGAGACATTGCTGAAAGTCTAGTGGGTGACTCCTGGAACGAGTACAATTTCTCATTTATATTAAGTCTAGGATGACTGACTCTCAGATTGTCAATAATGGATAAATATGGTTGCCAAAGATTGATACATTGCTTTCAAGGTAGTAAGAACTGGAAAATGTATGTGTTGATATTATGAAGCATGTAAAGCATTTGCAGACACCCTAAGTAAATTTTTACCTTGCTATTGCCTCACATTCTCCTACCTTTCAGGAAAATGCAGGACATGAATATTTTACTTTTCATTTTATAGTGGCAGAAAATGGAAAAAAGAGAAGGAATGTTACATATTTGTGTAGGATTCGATACATTGCAGTCTACTTATATATAAAATTATATATATAATAAATTAGAATGTGTGCTTTAAACCACTAATAGAAATTTTAAACTGGGGATGTGTGAGTGGTGGGGAAGATCTACTGTAGAGATACACAGAATGAAAAACCTAAATTCAACTCAAGCTTAGCCTTGAAATTAAGCCCTGGGAAGCTTACTAATGCATTCTTTTCTCTGGTCTGATTTATTTTTAGTCCATTCCTTCTCTCTGCGTTTTGCACTCTTTTATGCCTGTTCTTCCTTTCACAGGAGTACAACCAAGCTACAGCTTCTAAGATACAAAGAAATAACTACTCTCTTTGAAGGACTACTTAATATCTAAGAAATATAGTCTGATATTACCATTTTTCAAAATGTTTAGCTCTGTTTGTTCAAGTGTGGCTCATTTCAAGAAATTATGTTGCAAACCTGGATGCTAAAGGTGCAAATCTATTGGATTATGGACTATTTTATCATGTTCAGATTTTCTAACAACAATTTTATAAAGCTTGAATACACTTTTAAAATTTAGAATGAATTGATAAATCAAGTTTGGGACCCAAAGAAATGTTAATAGTGTTGATATTAATATAAATAGCTTTTTACAACAGAATAATTGATACTTGCATATTAGACACAATATTGGATACAGCCATGGATAGCAGCTTGTAAAATCTCCAGAAATTATTAATTTATTGAATTTGAATTTTAGACAATTCAACCAAGTGAAGTTTTTCATCTATAGAACAGACATAGTCAGCTTAGAATCATTAACTTCCATTTGTATGTCCCATAAACTTTGAATAGAGAAAAGGGTGGACATGCAAATGTCCTTGCCTCTCTCAAAGTCAGAGCTGCGGGTTTGGATACCATAGAAACAATAGCAAAGCAGATCCACTTTTCTATCCAATTAAGAGATACAGAAATACAAGCATAGTAAAAGAGAAAAGCTGAGAGTGACGTAGGGAGCTTTGCTGGTTCTTTGTCAATTTAAGCATACCTTTTTCTTTGGAAAAGAGTAAGAAACTACAAAGAATAAAGAGATGTAATTTTTCCAATATTTCTGAAAGTCTTGAGCCAAATAAGAACAATGTTATATGAAGAAACGTTTCTCCTATTCATAATGTCAGTGACAAGATATTATCCCTGCACCTACAAAGAAGACCAGGTAATGGAACTATTAGAATATTTTAGATTTATGAAGTAACTAATGCCAAAAATGAAAAAATTGAAAGTTGTAACAAAATTTTGTAGTTTGAAACTGTTCAAGTGTTCAAATAAGATGCGCTCATAATTACTTATGTATGATTGGAATATGAAAGTTAGAAAGAGGAGGTAGGACCAGAAGATGGAAACTATGGCTTTGGTGATAAAATTTTTAAAATAGTGATAAAAGTATGCAAGACCAATGAATTACTCACTGTAGTGTTATTTTTTAACAACATAAACAGTGAATATGCATCTGAATCTCACCAGATGGAACACAAAGGAATAAAATAAAATGTATCTATAGAGAAGAGATGATGAAGGAATGCAATATCAGTAGTTCAAGGTAAAGGGCCAAGGGAAAAGTAGGATATATGTGCACATATGAAAGTTCCATTTGTGACTGGAGAAAATTACCACATGGGCTACATGAGCCAAAGTGTACTTGAGTGAATCCCACCTAAATTCAGAGACTCTCTCAAGAACTAATTCAACCCACTCATCGCTGATGACATCAGACCAGAGGAGTTGTGTGATGACACCAAGAACACCATGCATGAAGAAAGCAAAAATCATTAAAATGCAGGAAAGAAAAGACCCAAATGGATATGACAAGAGACTCTCTATTGCTCTTAAACACAGAGTAGCTAAAGCAAAAGAAAGAAATGTAACGTAAAATGGTTTTACAGAAGATTCCAAAAGACAACAGGAAAAGACAAGGTATTATAGTAAAATGTGCAAACCACTAATTTTGAAACCAGAAGGAAAAGGATGTTTGTTATTTCACAAGCTGAAAACTAACAACTCAATAATGCCCCCAAACATTAGTAAAAACTAGAGAAAAGATATTCAGAAACAAACAAGTTTACACTGGTAAAGGGCAGCTAATGTAAGTCATCAAAGGAAGAGTCGTAACAGAAAGCCCCCCAAATCCAATTGATTAGTTTTAGTAGTGTTAAAGGTTGTTATCGTTCTTGTTACGTGTCAGGTGCCATGGAGTTCAGACTCATAGTGACTCTGTGCACCACAGAAAAAAATACTGTCTTGCCCTGGGCCATACTGACAATTGTTCCTCTTCCTGAACACATTGTTGTCACCACTGTGTCCATCCATCTTACTGAGGGCTTTCCTCTTTTTCACTGCCCACCCCCTTTCTCGAACATGTCTTTCTCCAGGGACCATTTACCCTTGCCTCTAAAGAGCACGGTGGCCACACCTCTTCAAAGACAGATCAGTTTGTGCTCTCAGCAGTCCGTGAAACTTCACTATTCTTCTCCTGCACAGCAATTCAAATGTACCAATTCTTCTTCTGTCATCCTTATTCAATTTCCCACTTTTCCATGCATATGACACAATTGCTTGTGTTAGGCACACCTTAGTTCTCAAAGTAATGTTCTTGTGTTTCAGTACTCTCTGGGAATCTTGTGCAGAACACCTGGGTAACGCAACAAGTATTTTGATTTGTTCACTGCTGCTTCTGTGAACATTGATTGTACATCCAAGAAAGATGAAATCCTTACCAACTTCCACCTTTGCTCCATTTTGAATCTTCTAACGTGAGTCTTCATCCATACTGAAGGCTGCTGCCATTCTTGACCTTTGGCAGCCAAGCGCTCTGAGCTCTCAGCAAGCTCTTAATGTTCAGTGAGCAAGCTTGTGTCATCTGCATACCACAGGCTGTTAATAAACTTTCCTCCAAATCTGATGCCAGGTTTGTCTTCAGATAGTACAGTTCCTCTGACTATTTTCTCAGGGTACAGATTGATGAAGTATGGGGAGAGGACACAACCTTGATGCATACCTTTTTAAATTAAAAAAATGCAATATGCCCTGATCTGTGTTCACAACTGTCTCTTGATTCACGAACAAGTTGCTTATAAACACAATGAAGTATTCGGAATTCCCATTCTTCTCAAGGCAGTCCATAGTTTCTTATGATTCCCATAGTCGAATGCCTTAGTGTAGTCAATAAAATTCAAATAAACATCTTTCTCCATTCATTTCTTTCAGACAAGATACATCTGATATCAGTAATTAGAGCCCTTGTTTCATATAGCCTTCAGAGTCCAGTCTGGACCTCTGGCAGCTTCCTGTCAATGTACTGACTGCTGTAAACTTTTTTGGAAGATATAAAGCAAAATTTTATTTGCAAACAACATTAGTGATATTCTGTACTTTGAGCATCTGTAGCATTACCTTTCTTTGGAATGGGTTCAAGTATTGACCTTTTCCAGTGATTTGGCCAGCTGGCTCTCTTACAAATTCCTTCCCTTTAATGAGTATTCCAGTACTTCACCATCCCGTTAAAACAGTTTCATTCATTTTCCTCCAGCATCAGAGCCTTGATTTTGGTCCCTGGCTTCAGTGCCGTGTGGACTTCTTCCTTTAGTACCATTAGTTCTTGCAAGCATGCTTCCTCTGGCAACACATGAATGTTGCCTAGTTCTGTTCGATACAATGATTCTGTGTATTCCTTCCTTCACTTTTATACTTACTGTATCATTCGATATCACACCCATAGAATACTTCAATATTGCAACTCCAGGCTTATCTGTCAGTCTGTCATACTGTAGTGACTTGTTTGTTGCTGTGATACTGAGAGCTATGTTACTTGTATTCCAAATATCAGCAGGATCACCCACAATGAACACTTTTCAGTAGAGTGTCCAGACTAAGAACAGACTAAAAAGGAAAAAAGTAAAAGCCTGTCAACTTCAGAGGATTTAGACACTGAAAACCCTAAAGATAGCATTGCAATCTTGGAAGCCACCAAAAACTTTATGAACAGAATCACAGCATTGTCAGTGATAGTGGCGGAGGATGAACCCTTCATGCCAGAAGTTACTAAGCAGAGTCAACAACAATGATATAGGAAGGAGTAAGCCTTTGCGGTCTTCATTTGCTGATCTGACACATCACAAAATAAGAAAACATCTTCAAACAATAATTACTACTTGGAGCATATGAAGTATGAATCTAGGGAATTTGAAGTTATTAAAAATCACATAGAATATATGAATATTAATGCCCTGCGTATTCGTGATCTTGAATGGACTAGGAGTGGTCACTTTGATTCAGAAAATACTATAGTTTATTATTCTAGGCTTGACACAATCATGAGGAAGAGCATTACCTTCACTATCAAAAAAGAATATTTCAAAATAGATCTTAAAGTACAATGCTATTTGTAATAGTATAATGTCTACCCTCATACAAGGAAATACAGTCAAAACTATGATTCAAATTTATGCAGCCACCCCTAAAGTTAATACTACAGAAATTGAAGAATGCTACTAATGTCTTTAGTATTGAAGGAATAGAGCCTGGATGCCCCATAGCAGCAAGAATAGAGACACATTGTTTTATGTACTTTGAGCATGTTACCAATAGAGACCTATCCCTGGAGAAGGACATCATGTTTAGCAAAGGAACTGGGCAATGAAAAAGAGGAAGAACTTTGACAAGATGGGTTGGCAGAGCAGGTGCAACAATGGGCTCAAACAAAAGAGCAATGGTCAGGATGTCATAGGGCTGGGCAGTGTTTCATTCTGTTGTAAATATGGTCACTGTGAGTTGGAACAGGCTGGAGAACACCTAACCCCAACATTGATGTGCTCAGGCTGAAATTTATCAGACATGTGATCAAAATTCATGGATAATTATTGGTGATTGGAATAAAAATGTGGAAAACAAAGAGGCATGAAAAGTGGTTGAAAAGTATGGTCTTGATAGAAATGAAGCCGGAATTTGGATGATAGAATTTTTCAAGACTAATTACTTGTTCATAGCAAATATTTTTTTCAACAACCCAAAATGCAATTTTACGTGTGGACATCTCCAGTTTGAAAAACAGAAATCAAATGAACAACATCAATGAGAAGAGACAAAGGAGAAGCTAAGTATCAGCAGCTTAACCAAGGCCAGTGGTCTACTGTGGAAAGCAGAACCCTAATGTAATACGTAAGTTCCTGTTGAAACGGAAGAAAATGAAAACAATTCCTCAAGAGCCAAAATAGAGCCTAGAGGCTATTCCAGCTCAATTTTGATAATAACTAAAGAATGGATTTCATGCCTTAAAAGCTAATGACGCTAGGCTTGTGGAAGAAATTATGAAGTCAAAGAGCTGAACAAAAAAATTCTAAAGTTCTAAGGACAGCTTGTGAGGACAAAGAAAAACAAAGTGAAAGGTAGAAAAAATTACAATTAAAACCCAAAAAGGAATAACATGCTTAGCATATCCTACATGGGAAAAACTGAAGAAAAACTTCAAGCCACTAGATGCAATATTGAAAGATTCTATGGGGAAAATACTGAATGATACAGAAAGCATCAAAAGAAGATGGAAATGATGCACACTATCACTGTACCAAAAATAACTAGTTGCCATTCAGCGTTCTCAAGAGGCAGCATACGAACAAGAGCTAACGGTGCTCAAGAAAGCAATCCGAGCTGCTCTAAAAGCAAGAGTTAAAACTGAGAGTCCAAGAACGGATGCTTTGAGCATGATGATGGCAACATACGTACGAATGTGCTGGGCACAAATGATGTGTGTAAGGACTGCAAAAAGAGTTGTATGAGCCCCTACTAAATGATTTTTAAGAAAGTGTTGAAAATCAAGGATATTACTTTGAGGACTAATGTGTAGCCCTAGTCAAATGCAAAGGGAAAGAAATGCATTTGAAATAGGATATTGGCAAAACTTTTTGAAAGTGCCATGGCAGGCTCATGGAACAAGGAGGTCTGTCTTGGAAGAAGTGTAACCAGCGTGCTTCTAAGAGGCTAGAAAGGGGACATGTGCCTCAAGTGCTATCAATCTTTTATCAGGAGAGACCACTGCCTGGTAACGTGCATCATGCTTTATAAATGAAGAGGCAGTTTAGAAGGAAAGAAGTTTGGAGCCATTGTGGGATCGTTTTTGGTGACTTCTTTTAACTTGAAATATGATGAGAGCATTGTTCATTTTCAGTTTTCTGCACATTTCATTACAATACTTTTTGTTTTCTTGAGCTGCTGTTTGAAAATTTCTATCATGGTTTCTTCTATTTCCTTTAGCGATGCTATGGTTAAGAGCAAATGTCAGTCTCTTCTGACATCCAGTTTGCTGTTCTCTTTCTGTCCTTTACTCTTAAAGATCTTTTGGCTTTTCTTGCTATAAGGTGTTACTTATGCTATCCCACAGCTGATTGGTGCTCGGTCATTACTGTTCAATGAGCTAAACCTACTTTTGAGATATTCTTGATATTCGGGAGGGATATAATTACAGCTATATTTTGTGGATCTATAATTTTCTTCAGCTTCAACGTGAACTTACATAAGTTACTGATGGTCTGCTCAGCTTTCATCCCTTGCCTCATTTTACCTTCTGTCATGAGCTTCTCTACAGTTTCTTCCCACAGATGTAGTCAATTGGATTTCTTTATATTTTTATGGAGACATCCATGTGTATAATTGCTCTTTGTGTTGTTTAAAATGTTTGTCTGTAGTCCGTGGGTGTGAATAATCTCACTATCAGACAGAGAGCATTGTAATGTTAATTATGGATGACATAGTTAGGTTTAAAATGTAATACCTTATCATGTGTTCTCCCTTATTTTACTTACCATATATACTCCTGTATAAACCGATGGGGCAGTGGTGCCCCAGCGAGGTGTAACATCTCGCGGGTGAGTGCAGGTCCTCCTCTGATCATTCAAAGCCCTGCTGACACTGCAGGGCTTTTAACGTTTGTTTACTCACATTTAACCAATCAGAGCTGTCCTATGACGTGGATGGCTCCAATTCACAGAGGCACGTGTAGTGATTCACTTAGGCTGGCAGCTGATCTGGTAAGGATGTGTCTGTGGCTGCTCTCCATCTGTTCCCTCTGGTCTCTGTGTTAATTCACATCCTGCATTTCCCACCCTAGGCTTATACTCGAGTCAATCAGTTTTTCTAGTTTCCCAGGTAATAATTACATACCTTGGCTTATACTTGGGTTGGCTTATATTTAAGTATATATGTTATTTTAAAGTTGTTTAAGTTTGGAATATTTTCTGATTTCTTTTTAATTGATATGTTTTCTCTATTTTGTTTTGTTAATATTGCTACCTTTTTTGTTTCTTTCTTGTTTTTATCCTGTATGATTTTCTGCATATGAAATCAAAACCAACTCACTACTATTGAGATAATTCCAACTCCTAGCTGTCCTATAGGACAGATGAGAATGTCCTCTGTGGATTTCTGAGACTATAACGCTTTACTGGAGTAGAATGCCTTGCTTTTCTCCCTTTGAGTGGCTAGTTGTTTCTAATTGCTAACTTTGAAGTTTGCAGTAAAAAACATAACTAACTGTTTAACCAGGGCTTTTTATTTACATATTCATTTTTATACATGAAATCCAAGATGACAACATTTATAGAGAGGGATACTGATTTAATATTTACCTAGAGCCATGCGAGGGAAAATTGAGGGGAAAGTAAAACTAAAAGGAATTAGTAAGAGAAAGAATAACATGTTGTGAAATTGATTTTGGTGATGATTGCACAACTTTAAAAAATATGTTTGACTATTAAATTTTAAAATATCTGAATTATATACCAATAAAATAATTTTGTAAGTTAATTGCAATGAAGAAGTTATTGGTTTGGCAACATTCAATCATGTAATCTCCACCTTCAATTCCATCACCAAGGCCATATTTTCCAACTACTACTTTGTTGTTTCCAATTTCCCATTCAATTGCCAATAATTATTAATGCATCTTGATGGAATGTCTCGTAATTTCAGAATGAAAGAGTTGATATAATTCTTCAATTTTTCCACCAGTAATTTTGTTGGTGGTGGATAAATTTAGCTAATAATTGCATATCTAGATTTCTTATATGTGCATAGATCACCTTTTCACAGATAGCATTTTCAGAGGAGATACTGAACTGTCCTTTTTGACAATGAATGAAATACCATTCTTCTTGAACTTATCATTATAGGAATGGTAAATCATATGAGTGTCTGATCCAAAATGGCCCAAGCCAGCCCATTTTACCTCACTAGGATATCTATCTTTATTTGTCCATTTCCTTTTGAAAACTTCCAATTTTCCAAGATTCATATTTCTTGCACTCCATGTTCCAGTTATTTTTTCCAAAAACGTTTTTTGGGGTGGGCTAATTCAGATATGTTATCATTCTGTAGTTCAATCACATCAAGCAATATTGTAAAATTGCTACCACAATCCATGTCAAATTATTCTCTTTCTACTTGAACTCCTTGATGACATCTCCCTTTTACCCCCACCCTCTCCCACTGTACCTCCACCAAATTTCAGTTATTAATAAATATGTATAGTGATTTATTCTCTTTTTGAGGCATGCTCCATCAGCAACGCAAAGGTCCCAAAATCTGTACCCCATCCATTTTATTGTGGTCCACATTCTAGGTGGCTCACTCTGCATTTTGAGTACCTTCCCACTTGAGCTCATCTTCTGACACTATGTGTAACAATGGTCCACTTCCATACTGAAGCTATTCAGGGAACATTCAGTATCTGACAATGCTCCACTCTTATTCACAATACTTTCAGCATTTAATTCCTCAGAAGTGGGCAGGAGTGAATAAGGGAGGGGATGGTATTTTATTTCTTTGCTATTGTACTTCCAGTAGATTTCTGCACATGACAACCTCATGTCTACAGAGTAAACTGAAGTGCTCCACATCCTGTATCAGTGCGGTGACCTTTTGGAAGGAGAATACCAGGCCTGTGTTTTTGTGCCTATTAGATTTTTAACATTTATCCATTCACATTATTCCAATAGTTCAGTTGTCTTTGTAAACAGACAATAATGAGGATACTAGACAAGAAATTCAACACATTTTTGTTTTGTTTTATATTTTTACCTTTACTTCAAAGATTAGAGATCATTGTTTAGTTGATCAAATGTTATAGACAGGTAAGTTAACAGTATAACCAGAAATAAAAATGTGCACATAAAACACAAAACATCATTAATATTTCAAATTTGAAATAACAAATTTAACTATGTACACAAAATTTATGGGTAAATATAAATATCTAAATTTCAGATATTGACATTATCAAACAAGGACATTAAATTTCTAGGTATCTTATTTGAAATATTAAAACCAAAAATTTTGGGATACTTGAATGTTAGGACAGTTGAGATATTTTTTAAATGGAAAGATTAGGGTAATTAATATCAATGAATAATTATTAGAACAAGACCTAGGATCAATGCTGTTGCATTCACTTTGCTACTGTCAATCTGCATTAAGAATATCTCAAGAATAGTTTGTTATCTTGAATGTTGATTCAGCATTTAACTGTAATCCTGATCCAAAATCAATTCTGTTAAAGCACAATTGATTTTAGATTTTCTTTTATAAGTCAGAAACATAAGATTAGTTTCCATGGATAAACCTGTTTTTTTCAATATGTCAACCTGACCTCTGCGTGGGTGTTTTATTACAAGTACACTAAATCTTCACAAATTGCATTTACCATCTTTAATATTTTACCTTTTTAAATTTGTTATGAGTTTAATTTTAAATATGTGTTCACTTAATTCCAATGTAAACATTAAATTCAATGAGAAATATTGTTTTCATTTTATCTTTATTTTCCAATATATGCATTTCTAATTCAAGATTATAACAGGACAAGTGAAAAATTAGCAATTAGCTAATAATTAAAAAAAGTACTTGGTCCAAATATAAGTACCTAATGTATCGTGTAGTTTTATATACCTGATGTTAATAACCAAAACAGTAGAAGAGGATTCTAAATGTTTCCTAATGATATATTTAGATGCTATTGAGCTAAACTTAGCATAATTAATTTTAAGCACATAAAAAGAAAAGTATATTGTATACTAGAACTTATATACAAATAAAACAAAAAACAGAATAGAGTGGAAATAATTAAGGCTGAAATTTTAATGTATAATCAAATATCACATGAAAAAACACAACTAACCCACATTGAAGCAATTCTAAACCATTCTCATCCCACCCCCATAGAATAAGGTAGAACTGCCCGTGTCAGTTTCCGATACTGTAAATCTTTAAGGTAGTAGGAAGCCTTACCTTCACCCTGTGGAGTAGCTTGCGGTTTTGAACTAATGACCTGGTAATTAGCAGCCCAACACATAATCACTTTGTCACCAATTATTCTGGGTATTCATTGAATAGCATGTTAATGATTATTCTGAAAAAAATAAAATATATACTTTATTAAAATTCCAAATATATGCATTAGTGCTCTTTCCAAGAAAAATAAAAACAATAAATTGCACCATAAATAATATTGGATAATCACAAAAGAATTGAGGATGATAATGAGACCTTGTACTTTGAAAATAGAAGTTGTTTTAGGTGCTGTCATATTATTAGGTGTTGAATAACTGTCATGTTATTCACCATAACAGATTGAATGGCATTTCAAACAATGATGTGTTAAATTGTCTAGATTAACAAATCCAGTGATTACAGTGTGCATTTGTATATAAAAAGTTATTCATATAGAGAAATGTCTTAGGAGATTTAATTGAGAAATGGCTTACAGTTGTAGAACTGGGAAAATCCATTCCAGTTCAAGACAAGCTTTCCTGACTCACGTAGTGGTGGAAGCTGATTAACAAGAAACAGTAAAATGAAGCAAGGGGGTCCCAGGCTGGGATGCAGTGATAAAGTAATCCAAGGTCAGCTGAATGAATCCACCATTGGTAGTCTAATGCCAGCTCCCAGGATCAGTAACACTCAAAAGAACTTGATGAATGAGAAAGAAGACCCAGCTCAAGCAGAAGATGAAAGGTCCAAGAGAATTCCAGTTCTGTTCAGTCTCTGTCTTATACAAAAGGTCACACCCCCATGGAGTTGTCATTAGGCTGCAACCTGATTGATAAATTGGGTTCCACCTCTACCATTAGCCAGTAACATCTAGTTGACATAATCCCTTACCATCACAGATCATCCTTGTCAACTTGCTACGTATACACAACCATTTAACCATACCTACTCTTCAAACAACAACAATAATAAAATCATATTTGCACCTACAATAATACAACTAACACACATATGACAAAAAATGCACAACCCCCAAACTTATTATAAGTGAACAAAACAAAAATATTTGGTGTGAATATACAAATAAGAATTATTCATAAAGAGTACAGGCTCCAGTTCTTTTGTTGGTTACAAGGATATGGCTAGTACTTAGAATTAATCTCTACTACCATTACATATGTTTTGTGCACAATGAGTACCTTGGCTAGTCGTGGTTATTTTCTTGATGGAGTGACCAAAACCTTCATCCCTGAAGAGTCTGGCCTATTAGTAGTCATGTCAGAATTAGGGTTATGTAGTTTAACATTGACTTTATTCACAGGGCTTGGCAGTACTTAGAGACACATAAGAAACTCCTGGACCAGATATATTCTGCTTTACCTCCATTATGCACTACTAAACCCATATCCCCTTAGTAGTCTCCTTGGTATTGCCTTAGATGAATTTGCTGCACAACACTTTTTTAGAGATTTGAAAAGCAAGGTTGTTAATTTGAGGACTAAGGTGCACCTGACTTAAGCCATGATGTTTTCACTGTCTTATATACATGTAGATGTTGGAAAGTGAATAAAGAAGACTGAAGAAGAATTAATGCATTTAAATTAGGGTACTAGAGAAAAATATTTGAATGTACCATAGAATGCTAAAAGGCCAAACCAATTTGTCTAAGAAGAAATAGGGTAGAATGCTCCTTAGAGGCAAGGATGGCAAGACTTAAACGTACATTCTTTGGAAATGTTTGGGAGGGCCACGTCCCTGGAAAAGGACTTCATATTAAATAAAGTAGAGATGCAGAAAAGGAGAGAAAGGCCCTCACAAAGATGGATTGACACTGGCTGCAACAATGGGCTCAGGCATAGGAACAATGATGAGGATGGCAAAGGACATGTCGCTGTTTTGTTCTGTTGTGCATAGGTTGCTATAGGTCAGAACTGACTCAATGGAACTTAACAACAATAACAATTCAGATAGATCTCACCACTAAACACAATAATGTCCTTCTTTGTTTATTGTTCCTGAGTCATTCAGAGCCCAAAATGGCCAAAGGCATTCTTAATTTCCAGTTAAATGGAATTTGTGCTGTGTATCCTGGTAGAAGTATTCCTCCCTTTGGAACGAACACCTCCAAACCCTGACTGACATAGAAAGTAGCCTTTTTATGAGGGAGACACTGGGGACTTCTTGTCCTTTGCCTTCCTCCTTTCAGGTACTCTGTTTGTCTCCAAGGGCGACTTATGTGGGCTGATAACTAGGAAAACTGCAGGGTCTTTTCCATGTACAAGTTCCAAACATACACTATGAAGTGTTCTAGAATTCACTTTCTTCTCAAGGTCATTCACAGGTTAGTATGGACCACACAGTTGAGTGTCTGTGCATCGTCATTGTGCTCATTCAGAAATTGTACATGCCTCGAGAGGCAGCGGTGCCAACAGAACAAGGGAATACTGTGTGCCAGCCTGGATAGGCTAGAGAAACAAAACTAGGGCACAAATGAGCAGGCAAGTTAAAGGCAACAGTGGTGCTATAAATTGCTCCCTTATTTTAATTTTTCTATTATTCCTGCTATACACTATTCTTATTTTCTTTTTCTTCAATTCCATTTTATAGCCTTTGACATTCTTTCTAATTTGTGCCATGGATCTTAGCAATAAGGAAGATAAGTGAAATAAAGTTTCATTTAGCTTTCAATTCAGATTTATGTATATGAACACATCAACATTTTCCCAAATTATTTTCTTCATAAGTTTATACGACATTCATTGTTGTCTCAAGAATCACAGAATAACCAAGAATTACTTGTATGAATATATGAACTTTTGTTTCCAGATAATTTTATCAAAGTCTCATGACTTTATGTATCATCTACATACTAAATGATTCCAAATTATCTTCAATCCTAATTTGTTCCTGGACTTTCAATTCTTATATCCACCTGCTAATACTACTGATTCATGTGTATATAACTATATTTTGAAACCTAAAATGTGGGAATAGTTTTTTTTTCTGCCACCCCAAACATCACCAACATTTCAGAAATTGATGCTAAAATAAGAAATTTGTTCAGAAAAAATTTTAGAAATTGTCATTTGATCCCATTTTCTTTGGCCTACTTTGTACTGTCTTCATGGAGCTAAGTTTCCACTTACGAATAAAAAAGGAAGCAAGTCATGCAAACACTGGAAGAAAAACATCCCAAGAAAAAGAAATAGCATATAGAAGGACAATGATTACTTTTTCTGTTTTGTTTGCCTACATTTGACAAGTCTTTTTTTTTAATCATTTCACTGGGGGCTCATACAACTCTTATGACAATCCATACATACATTCATTGTGCTAGTTGCCATCATAATTCTCAAAACATTTGCGTTCTACTTGAGCCCTTGGTATCAGCTAAACTCAGGCATTAAAAGAATGAGGCTAGCGGACTGGCTTAGAAAATACAGTCCATCAATCTGCTGCCCACAGGAGACACATCTCAATGCTACAGACAAAAATAGGCTGAGAATCAAAGCCTGGAGAAAGGTATACCAAGCAAACAACAATCCAAAAAAGCAGGGGGTGAAATACTAATCTCAGATAAAATTAACTTCAAAGTGCAAATCATAAAAATAAATGAGGTGGGACACTTTATAATGCTCAAGGGAATGGTAGACAAAGAACAGGTAACCATTGTAAACATATATTCCCTGAATGAGAGACCCACTGAATAAGTCAACCAAACACTCCAAAAGATGAAAAAAGAAATCACAGCCTCAATAATTATAGTCGGTCACTTCAATAAACCACTCTGAGAAATATAGATCACAGGGAAAGAAACTCAACAAGGAAGCAACACTACAATTAGTCAATTTGACCTGATAGATATTTACAGAGCTTTTCATCCAAATACAAAATAAATTCACATTCTTTTCAAGCCTGGGTGGCACATATTCTAAGATAGACCACATTCCCATAGCAATAGAATAAATAGACAAGGTTATCAAAGGATTACCAACAAAAATCCCCTGGACTGGATGGCTTCACAGGAGAATTCTACCAAGCATCCAAGCATCTATGGAAGAACTAACACCAATTCTACCCAAATTCTTCCAGGTCATAGAAAATGATGGCAAACTCCAGAACTTCTTCTATGAAGCTAGTATAATTCAGATACCAAAACCGGGCAAGGATCCCACAAGAATCAAGAACTACAGAACAATATCACTAAAGAACATCAATGCAAAAATCCTTAACGAATTACTGGCCAATAGAATACAGAAGTATATAAAACAAATAATTCACCATGACAAAGTGGGATTAATAACAGTGATTCAGGGGTGGTTCAACATACGAAAGACCATTGATATCATTTGCCACATTGACATGACAAACTATAAGAACCACATGATAATATTGATAGATGCAGAAAATGCATTCGTCAACATCCAACACCAATTCCTGTTTAAGACACTTGAGAAGATATAAATGGAAGGAAAATTCCTCAATACAATACAAACTATATATGAAAGTCCAACAGCGAATGTGGTAGTCAATGAAGAAAAGACTAACACAATCCTACTGAAAAAGGGGACCAGACAAAGATGCCCCTTTGTTTCAACTCTTATTTGATATCATACTGGAGGTTTTAGCTAACAGCACACGGCAAAGAAAAGACATTAATGGTGTTCATCTGGGGAAGGAAGAGGTGAAACTATTGTTATTTTCAGATGATAATATTTTATATATTGAAAATCCCAAAAGCTCCACAAGGGGAGTACTAGAACAATGGAGGAGTTTGGCAGAGTGGCTGGATACAAGATCAAGAAACAGAAGTCCAACAGACTACTATACACATCTGATAAGACCACAGAAGAGGAGATCAAAAAGGTGATACCCTTCACAATAGCCAAACGCAAATTGAAATATCTAGGAATATACCTGACTAAAAGAACAAAAGATCTATATGAGGAAAACTACAGAAATTATTACAAGAAACCAAAAGTGACCTCAACAAATGGAAGAATATCCCATGCTTGTAGATTGGAAGGCTCTATGTAGTAATGATGTCAGTTCTGCCCAAGGCACTATGCAAGTTTAATGCAATTATGATACAATTACCCTCATCTTTCTTCAAAGAAATGGAAAACCTGATTACCAAGTTCATATGGAAAAGGAAGAAGCCCAGAAGGACACAGTTGGAGGGCTTGCTTTACCTGACTTTAACACATACTATACAGCTATAGTTTTCAAAGCCACATGGTACTAGTACAATCACAGATATTCAGACCAATGGAAAAGAACTCAAAACCCAGAAATAAAATCATCAGCATACAGACAACTAACTGATCTTTGATAAGGGCTCAAAAATATCCAATGGGAAGCAGATGTCCTCTTTAACAAGTGATGCTTGAAAAAATGGATATCTACCTGCAGAAGAATGAAACCAGACCCTTATCTCTCACTCCATGCAGGAGAATAAACCCAAGGTGGATCACAGACCTTGAAGTTAAACCCCAAACTATTAGGGCCATCAATGAGGGAACTGGGACCAACTTGAGAACTTTGGCAAAGGGAATACACAGACTATCAGAAATAGGGAAGGACACAAACACAGAGGAGGCACAAATTGAAAAATGGGATATACTGAAGAAAAAACACCTGTGTACATCGAAACAATTCACAAAGAGAAGAATACGCGAGTCCATGGACTGAGTCCACATCAGACAAAGACTTTATTACCAAAATCTATAATACCCTGCTAGATTCCAAAAAGAAAAAAAATCTAATTGCCTACTGAGGAAGTAGGCAAAGGACCTGAACAGAAGTTTCAAAGGGGCAGAAATCTGAATGGCCAACAAACATGAGTAAATGTTCCCAATCATTAGCCATAAGAGAAATGCAGATTAAAACTACAATAAGGTACCACCTAACACCATCAAAGATAGCCCAACTCAGAAATCAACATGTTTTGGAAGGGCTATGGGGAGACAGGAACTCTCATCCACTGCTGGTGTACATGTAAATATGTACAGTCACTATGGAAATCAATCTGGCGATATCTAAAACAGATGGAAATCGAGTTACCACACGACCCAGCAATCCTCCTACTGGGCATATACCCACAAGAGGCAAGAAACAAGCCATGGGCAGACATCGATACTCCAATGTTAATTGCAGCACAGTTCACAATTGCAAGGAATTGTAAACAACACAAATTTCAATCATTGATGAGTGGATTAAAACGTTGTGGTATACAATTGCAATGAGTACTATGCATTTGCTAAAAAGCAGTGATGAACGTATGAAGCACATCACTGCATGGGAAGAACTTGAGGAAATCATGCTAAGGAAAGTAAGTCAAGCACACAAGGAAGGACAAGTACAACATGAGTCCTCTGAGATAAATTTTTTTAAAAATTGCAAAAGGGATATAGGTAAAAAGCTACTGTATACAAACATTCCTGAGGTGAGGACCATGTAGTGCGGCAGGGGCCAGACCAAATCCGGAGATATATATGGTAGTGAACTATAAAGGAGGTGAGGAAAGGGAAAAAAAATAAAAATGGGTAGTGGGGGCACAGGGCACTAACCCACCCAAGGGGAGCTATTGTTTATATCTCCACAGGGAAAGAGGGACCAGATTTTAACCCTGTACTCAAAAATGTGAATGTAACATGCCGGCATGGAGTAGGAAACCAGTGGAGAGGTCTGAGGCACCAGCCCCAATCTCAACTACGTGGACAGCTGCCCCTCTCCCCAGAAGAATCATTTTCAGAGGTCAGCACTGAATCTCCAGCTCCAGGAGAAGAACATGTCTGATCAGAGCACACAGGAGAAAATGAAGGGGGAAGAAGAGAGAGTGGAGCACATCCTGGCTCACCAAGCCTTGAGGAAGATATTCCCGTTCAGAGCAGCTAATCCACAGTGAAGACCACATGGCCAGTCCCACTATGAGACAAGACATCCCTCACTGTCCCATAGCCCTACAGGGGACAACACTGGATACACAGTGTGGGCATTCCACCCGATCAGACCCCACCACACCAAGGCAAAATGGAAGGGTGTGCAACAGAGCAGCAAGGGAACAGAGCAACGAAATCCCCAGGGAATACCAAAACTAGACTTTGGGGTCAGGGCTTGGTGCTCCAACAGACTCTACTGGAAAACACTCCTAAAGGCCACAAAACAGTCCTGAACTAACTACAAGTTTTTCTTTATTGTTGTATTTTGTTTTGTTGTTTTTTGTCATTAGTTTGTTGTTGTTATTGTTTTTGCTTTATTTTTTGCTTGGTTTTGCTATGTTCTGTTTGTGTGCATGTTATTATCTCCACAGGTCTGTCTAAATAAGATCAGATGGATGAACAATCTGGAGGAGAAAACAATGGGACCAACAGTTCCAGGGGATCAAGGGAGAGGAGGAGGTGGGGGGAAGGCTGGTGGTGTTAACAAACCCAGGGACAAGGGAACAATAAGTGATCCAAATTGTTGGTGAGGAGAGTGCAGGAGACCTGGTAGGGTGTGATCACAGGTAATATAACCAAGAGGAATTACTGAAACCCACAGTGGGTCAAGAGGAACATCAAAGGAAATAGATGAAAGAGCTAGGAGGCAAAGGGCATTTATAGAGGTCTAAATAAAGCATATACATATGTAAATATATTTATATATGTAGATGGGGAAATAGATCTATGTGCATACATTTGTAGGTTCAGTATTAAGGTAACAGATGATCATTGGGCCTCCACTCAAGAACTCCCTCAATGCAAGTATACTTTGTTTTATTAAACTGGCATTCCATGATGCTCACCTTCCTGGCACAATCTGTGAAGACAAAGCAGGTGAATAAGCAAATGTATGTGGTGAAGAAAGCTGATGGTGCCCGGCTATCACAAGGTATAATGTCTGGGGTCTTAAAGGCTTAGCTCAGAAGCAACAAAGCCCACATGGAAGAAGCACACCAGCATGAATGCTCATGAGGTGCCAAAGGGATAAATTATCAGGCATCAAACAACAAAAAGATCATATCATTGTGTGCTCACCTCCCTGATATGATCACTGAACACAAATGGGTGCATAAGAAAACATGTCGAAGAAAGCTGATGGTGTCCACCTATCAAAAGATATAGCGTCTGGGGTCTTAAAGGCTTGAAGGTAAACAAGCGGTCATCTAGCTCAGAAGCAACAAAGTCCACATGGAAGAAGCACACCAGCCTCTGTGATGATGAGATATCGAAGGGATAAGGTATCAGGCATCAAACAACAACAAATCATATCATTGTGTATGAGGGGAGTGCGGGGTGGAGACCCAAAGCACATCTGAAGGCAATTGGCCATCCCCTTATTGAAGGGTGTTGGGAAGGAGACGAACCATCAGGGTGCAATGTAGCAACGAAGAAACATACAACTTTCCACTAGTTCCTAAATGTTTCCTCCCCACCCACTATCATGATCCCAATTCTACCTTACAAGTCTGGCTAGACCAGAGGATGTAGACTGGTACAGATAGGAACTGGAAACACAGGAAATCCGGGGCTGATGATCCCTTCAGGACCAGTGGTGGAAGTGATGATACTGTGAGGGTGGACGAAGGGTGGGTTGAAAAGGAGGAACCAATTATAAGGATTCATATTTGACCTCCCTGGGGGACAGACAACAGAAAGTTGGATGATGGGAGATGTCAGACAGTGAAAGATATGACAAAATAATAATTTATAAATTCTCAAGGTTTCATGAGGTTGGGGGTAGTAGAGGCAAGGGAGGGGAAAAATGAGGAGCTGATGCCAGGGGCTTAAGTTGAGAGCAAAAGTTTTGATAATAATGAGGAAAATTAATGTACAAATGTGCTTTATGCAATTGATGTACATATGGATTGTGATAAGAGTTGTATGATCCCCTAATAAAATGATTAAAAATACAGAAAACAACCCCCCAAAAACAAACAAACATAAAAAGGCTTGTGTTGAGAATATGACAATCTGTGTTGTAATAATAACCAAATTAATCCATTTTTGTCAAGTCATTTCTGAGAGATTATCCATTGAAAGCCTTATTAATAACAAGAGAAGCGTGTCTGACTTTTTGTTGAAAGATGAATCCTTAGGTTGGAAGGCACTGAAAAAGACTAAGGAAAAGTTGCCTCCTTAAAAGAGTCTACTTTAAGGACCAAAATGGACCAATAGGCTTGAGATCTTTGTTTGTGATGGGGCAAGATTCAGAATGAGAAGAAACAGCTGAAAACATCTATCAATAATCAAAATATCCAATGTGTGAATTGAAATTAGGAAAGCTGTGAATCAATGTTGTATTCTTTCTTCATACTTTTTCAATCTGTGTGGTGAGCAAGTACTCAGAAAAGCTGGATCATATTAAGAAAAGCATAGCATCAGGATTGCAGGAATGTCAGTTAATTAATTAGAAAGAGCACCAAAGAATGAATGCACTGGGTAAATCTGTTGCACACGACCTCTTTAGAGGATTCAAAACCAAGAATGTTACATTGAGGACTCATGCATGTGGAAGTTGGACATTGAATAAAGATCAAAGAAGAATCAATGCATATGAATTGTGATGCTGGAGAGCATATTGAAATTACCATGGATTGCTAAAAGGAAAAACCAATCTGTCTTGGAAGAAGCAAGAATGGTGAGACTTTATGCCATGTGTACCTGGGACATGTCAGGAGATGCCATTCCCAGGAGAAGAAGATCATGTTTGTTAAAGTAGAGGGGCAGCAAAGAAGAGAGATTGACACTCAAACATAGGAACAATTGTAAGATGGTCCAGGACCATGCAGTTTCATTCTGTTGTTTATAAGGTTTCCATGGGCCAGAATGGGCTCAATGGCTCCTAATATGAGCATATGGCAAAAAAAAAAAAATCTAAGTGTAAATAAAGGAGAGAACACTGCCTGCATGAACATATTTCAATCATTTTTCTCACTTTTTATTTGATCGTCAAATTGCTACAAAATGCCTCCACTTAAAGTAAAAGCTATTAACCTCTGGACATTGCTAACTTCTCTTCACTCTATCTTTTCTCTGAATGACACCCAGCTTCAGGATACTACTGATAATGAAGTTGCCGATTTGCTGAATATATACTTGTTCACATATTCTATTTTTCCTCAATAAGCAAACAAATATCTGTACATTATTCTAAATCAATTAAACTTTCCACTTACCAGTAAAGGTAGAAGAGGTTAATTTCCTCTAAATAAGGCTTAATTGGCATTTTCTTGCAGACTAAAGGGGTCTTCTAAGGTTAAAATTAATTTCCCTAAACAGTGAGGTGAGTAATTATTGAAGAGTATCCGTTGGAAAATTAGAAGATTTCTATGAACATTCTCTGTGTCCTCTTTTCACAAAACTCACAGACTCATAATGACCATATAGGGTACAGTAACACTGTACTATAGGATTTATGAGGCTCTAAATGTTGATGAAAGCAAACTGCACATCATTCTCTCCATGAATTAGCTGGTGGGTTCTAACTGTCAATATTTTAGCTAATAATTGCATGTTTCAAGCATTCCACCATGAAACATGGTATTTTAAGAACACATGTAAGTAAGATTTTGTTGAAGAAAATTCAACAATATTTGCAGCCGTCCATTAGGAGGGCGATTTCAGACGTTCAAGCTGGGTTGGGAAGAGGAATAGCAATGAATTATATCATTACTGATATCTGGCTCAAAGCAGAAGATGCCAGAAATGTGTTTGCTAATGTTTTATTGACTGTGCAAAGGCACTGGACAGTGAATATAGTAACAAAACACAAATAGACTGCAGAAGAAGGGTAGTCCCAAAACATTTCATTGCATTTCTGTGGAACTTGAACATGGATCACGAGGCAGTGTGGAAATGCAACAAAGGAATACTGCAGGGTTTAAAACCAGGAATGCTGTGTTTCAGTATTGGTTCCTCTCACCATACATAATCAATCTGTATGCTGAGCAAATCGAGGAATTAGATTAAATGAAGAAGAATTGACATTAGGTTTGGATGACAATGTATTTAACAAATAATACAAACTTTATTGCTGATAGTGGGGAGTCCTTGAAATATTTGCTGATGAAGATTAAAGATTTCAACCTTAAGTGTGAACTACAATTCAACATAACAAAATCTAAAATCCTCATAGTAGGAATGGTAGGTAACATCATAGTAACTGAAGGAAAGATATAAAGTTTTCATTATTTCATTTTGTTTGCATATACCATCACTGCTCATGGAGCTGCAGTCAAGAAATCAAATGATATATTGCCTCAGGCAGATCTGCTGCACAAGACCTCCTGTAAGTGGTGAAGCGCAGGAGCATCACTATGAATGGCGATTAGTATCACTTAACCCTTGTTATCTTCAATCCCCTCATATTCATATTTCAAAGGAAAGTTGATTTTAATAAGGAAGACTACAGAAAATTGACACATTTGACTTATGATGTTGGCAAGGAATACAGAAAAGTCAGTGCTGGCACAAACATCTTCTTGCAAAAAATATGGACAGAATGTTCCTTAGAAGAGAGAGTGGTGACAGTGTATCTCATACTTTGGGCACATTATTTATCTGGAAAGACCAGCCCCTGGAAAACGATGATGCTAGGTAAAGAAGATCTGTAAAATGGTGAGAGTTTATGTCAACTAGACGCTCCAGTGTAAAGGAGGGGTGGAGCCCAATCTATCAACCAAGTGGTAGTATGATGGTATGAAGACATCCTCTTGGGATGTGGCTTTTTAAAATTAAAAGATCATTTTATTTGAGGTTCTTACAACTCTTATTACAATCCATACATCAATTGTATCAAGCATATTTGTGTATATGTTGCCATCGTTCTTCTCTAGACATTTACTTTCTATTGAGCCCTAGGCATCAGCTCCTCTTTTCTTCCTTCCCCCACCCCACCCTCGTGGATTCTTGACAAATTATAAATTATTATTATTTTCATATCTCACACTGACCACTGTCTCCCTTCCACTCTGGTTTCTGTTGTTCTTCCCCCTGGAGGGGTGTGTGTGATTGTGTGCCAGTCATTGTGATCTGTTCCCCTTTCCTTCCCTTCTCTCCCTCCTTCCCCCTACCCTTTTGGAATGGCTATTATGATTCCTGTTCCTGGATTCCATGTGTTGTAAGCTCTATCTTTTGTCGATAAACATGTACATGTCCAGTCCAGAGTGAGAAGCAGCACTAAGGTCATGAGAATGAGGGGTGAGGAAGCCTCAAGGAATCAGAGGACTGTTGCGTGATCCATCGGTGCTCAACTGTACCTTGATTGACTCATCCTTTCCCTGGGACCCCTTTGTGGGGGGATGTTTCATGGGTGTGGCTTTTGGCATGAGAGAGACACAAAGCAGAGTTGAGCATTCTTGCCCCTTTTCCTTCTTCTGGGGCTGGAGCCTGTGTCTGATTCATCAATCTTCTTTTCTGTCAGCGGACGTTGTGCTCAGATTTATTTGGCTGACCTGGGATTCATTACCTGTGCATTCACCAGCCTCTTTCCTCATCCTGCTTCCTGTTCCTCAGCTTCTGCAACCACATGAGTTCAGAGAAATCCCTGGCTTATATCTCACTTGTAGACATTAACTTAATAAGATAACCTACTACTATAACTATATTGTAATCCATTTCTTGATATAAATATCTTTCTATGTTTTACTTCTCCAGAGAACCCAACCCAATACAGTCAGCAAAAACAAACAAACAAAACCCACGTTGGATTGACACAGTGGCTGTAACAATGCGCTCAAATATAACACAAATTATGAGGATGGTGCATGATCTGTCAATTTTTTGTTCTGTCATGCATAGGATCACTGTTAATTTGATCAGACTTGTTGTTACTTAGTAACAACAGTCATCATCTTTTTGCAGGAAATTGGCACAATGCAATATGTCATACCACTTTTTTGAGTAAGTGTCCATGGTCATTGAGTGGTGATCCAAGTACAGTGACATCAGTAACAACTTTCATTTTCTTTTGATATTGCATAATATTTATTCTTGATACAGTTGTGCAGATTTTTATTTTATTTACCCTTATGTAGAATTTATACAGTAAGTAGACTGTACCCCTTTGTGCCTCATGAGCAGGTGCATTAACTTGCTTTCAGTTTTGATGAGCAAGGTTGTGCCATCTGCGTATCAGTTAGTGAGTCTTCTTCAAATCATGATGCCACCTTATTCTTTACTTAATTCAGTTTCTCAGAATACCACTGTGTAAACCTGGATCTTTTTGCTTTGAGCTTTCTCCATGGCATAACACAATTCATATTTTCCTCTAACATTTCTTTTAGGATTTACCTACTTCTAAATTTTTTACTTTCCTCATATGTGGTATACTTGGTTATGTTCCAGCACCTCTTCTGGTTTTCAGTGACTTGTGCCCAGAACATCAAATCTGTTCTTGAGAAGGTCTTTAAATTCAGGTGTGGCATGTTCAAGGTCATACTCTTTTTCTTCTAGTCCTGCAATTCTGAGGTTCAATTTGACTTACACACAAGCAGTAGATTATCTCTTCTGTAGTTAACCCAGTTTTTCTCATGTTTTGAGCTTGTCATCAATTTTTAATAGTCAGTTATAAAAAAATGAAACAAAAACAGCAACAAAAAGCTAACCGCCATCAAGTCAAGGCTGACTCATGGATACCCTAGTCAGTGGTAGTGTTGTTGGAAAAAGGCGAGAAAACATTGAAAAATGTTCTAGAATTTCCATTCTTCTCAATTTGGCTCATAATTTGTTGTGACCAAAATAGTCAGATGCCTATTCTTACCCAAAAAACACAACTAAACATTATTAAATGTTCTCTGATTTTATCCAACATTCATCTGATATCAGCAGTGATATTCCTCATGCCACATCTTCTGAAATAAGCTTGAATTTCTGGCAGCCCCTGTTAATATACGGATGTAACTGCTGTTGAATGATCTTCAGCAACATATTACTTACATATGATGTTAATGATAATATGTAATAATGATCACATCTGTTATATCACCTTTCTTTACAATGTGAACAGATATGAATCACTTCCAGTCAGTTGCCCAGTTAACTTCCTTTCAAATGTCTTGGCTTCAATAAGTGAATATTGCAGTGCTTCATCAGATGGTTGAAACAGTTCCATCAGTATTCTGTAGATTCCTGGACCCTGTTTTTCATTGACACCTTTAGTGCAGCTCGGATTTC
Organism: Tenrec ecaudatus; assembly: GCF_050624435.1. Classification (NCBI taxonomy): domain Eukaryota; kingdom Metazoa; phylum Chordata; class Mammalia; order Afrosoricida; family Tenrecidae; genus Tenrec; species Tenrec ecaudatus. Next base: position 158,685,121 of record NC_134532.1, on the reverse strand, counting down.
TTTCGGTATCATTACTTCTTGACCATATGCTTCCTCTTGAAGGAACTCAAAACCAAATACAAAGTATTGCTTTTGAGCCAATCTTTACACATTGCAATCCTATGGAACAGAATTTACTATTCCTTTGTGTTTCAATTAATTTAAACATTTACAAAATTAGCTTCATTTACTTCTCATGGAGTGGCTGATAAGTTTGAACCACTGACCTAGCAGCAAGCAGTTCAACGTGTAGTCCACTATGCCATTAAAGATCTCTAAATGGAAGTAGCCAGATTTAAATAATAAAACAAATAGGTTGTTCTCATCTATGTCATCTCATGTATGTTGTTGCTTTTGTTGTTGTGTGTCATCAAGTTGATTGCAATTCCTACGGGCCCTATAGGGCAGAATAGCAGTGCCCATTCAATAGTATCTTATGCTTTTAACCTTACAGTATCAAAGTGCTCAGTCTTTTTGCATGTAGTTCATTTGGCAGATTGAAACCATGGACATTTAGGTTCGTAAAATAGCACAACAGTTGTGCTCTCCAGGATCTTTTAACTCAGCAATACCAAAGAAAGATCTCTCTTATTTATTTGTTTACACCATTGCTTCCCTTTTACCAAGTGACTTCTTCTTCATCTATTGGATTCTCAATAATTTGATTATTATCACGTCATCATAAAGAGAATACAATTTCTTCTCATTACTATGTGTAAATCCTCAAAAACAAAACCCGTAAGATCCAGTTGCTATGAGAATGAAGTGAATTCTGTTTACTCCATTCATCCTATCACTTGATTTTCATATAAACAGGCACACTAATACCAAGTATAATTACATATATTTTAAATTTATTGAGGACAACAATGAATATTCTTAGTGAAATGGGCACTTTTTCATCCTAGTTTCCCAGTATTACGGAAACAGTATAAGAAGGTGACCTGAAAGACCAGAATGTATTTTCTCACAAGTCATGAGACGAAAGTCTGCATTCAGTAATTGCCAGGGCAATCCTCTCTCCCTGTCAACTCTAGGGGATTATCTTTGCTTTAGCTTTTGTAGCCCTCAAGTTTCCAATGTCCTTAGTGATCTTCATGTGATATCAATATCTCACCCCTTACCCTTTTGCAATTGATTACCTCCCTGGTCGTACTTTTCCTTATAATTAAGAAATGATTGGGTCTAAGGTTCATTCAACAAAGATATGGCTTAATTTAATGAAACTTGATACCCTATACCTAAGTAAAATCACATCCACAGATACATTCATGCTTTTTTTAGCTGTCCCAGAGTAGAAATCTTGATTCATGATAAATTCATATGGTAAATCATTTTTCAGTCTATTCTGTCTCATGAAAACTCAGCTACATCACTTTAGAACTGTGCTCTGCATAATTAATACGAGTTAGAATTTTAGGTGTAGATTGCAAGAAACAGACTCCCAAAGTGCCTCTGTGGGTAGACTTAAATGCCCAATTTTTCTCCTGGTAAATTTTAAGGCATATTCCTTCCAACAGGACCACACACCAACTGATTACTACAAGCAACTCATTCCTGTGGGGTGATTTTGCACATCATACTAAATCCATTAACTCTTGCAAGGCACCTGGAATTACATTTTGTTCATACTGTTCTTCTTCTTATTGTTATGTGTAATTGCAGAGAATTTGGACTCAGCATCCCTATGCACAAAAGAAGGAAACACTGTTTAGTCCTGCCTAGCAGGAGTTACCAATTGATTTACCTGTGCCTACATTGTATGCATTGCCAAATTGCTTCCTGTGTTTGTTATAAATTTATGTAAAATTTATTTAAATAAGTATTAAATAACTTAAAATGTTTTATGTCAACATTCTGATATGATTTGCCCATAACTTTCCTTAAGGTTTAATTCTAATTATTTATAAACTTAAAAATAAACATGTCTGTAAACGAAGGTGATAAAACCTCCCAATAAATATCGTTTGAATATCAAAATTGGCAAGTAAATGCAAGGTTAGTCAGAGAGTTTGATTAATTAATGTTTGCAACTTGTTTAGGCCAGTTTCTTCAAATATTTCAGGGTTAATGAGAAATTAGGACCACTAATAAATGAAGAGTGAGTGACATCAAATTATTGATGACTTTAAAGCTGCTGGGAGATTGAACTCATCAATTGAATTTATCCTTAATAAGAAAAACATTAAAGAGGAATCCCTGCAATTAGCAGCAAAATTCATGTAGTAAAGGCAACTCTTGATAAAAGAAGACATAAGATATTTGATTATTTTTCCATTTCTATACACATTTAAAGAAACTTTATATGCAATAAATAGTATGGAAAAATTAGAAGGCATATTTTAAACATCTATAAAATCTATAGAATCTCTAAATATAAGAAGCACATCAAATCATATATATGAAACCAAAATAGATATTTAATACTAAAATGATCATTAGCACAAAATAGAATCTTACAACAAAAGATTAAGACATCAGTAAGTACAAATTCTATGATATTATGTGATGATTAATACTTTTAGTCAAACTTTCAAAGTCATGACTTTCAGAATTTGCCACACTGGTATTTCATAATTAATATCATCATACATTTTTACCCATACATACACTAGGTCTAATGAGAGCTGTCAATCAGTTTAAGGTCTATTCAGTTGAAAGACATCCTAGAGGATGTGGCCTGCACACAATATTTATATGAACGTTATGGAAAAGTTCTCTACTCTTGATCCTGCATTAAATTTGTCATCCTTTAAGGTCCACTTCTTGATATGAGAATGAACAGCCTGCCAGACTTGCATTCCTACATAGAACTGTGACATCAAGAATCATTTCTCTGAAATCTCTCTCTCTCTGTGTTTATGTGTGTGTGTCTTCTGAATCTTTCTTTGAAAAGGTTTGTTATCTTTGAATTCCTCTTTCCGCAAATACTGTTGAAGTATTTCTCTTTGTGTATATGGCTGTGCAATGAATACAGCAGTAATTGTTAAGGGGGCTGAGGTTAAGACCAGGTTCAGAAGAGGATGTAGAACAATGGATAGTATTGTTGATGTCAGGCGAACTTTGACTCAAAACTGAGAATAACACAACAGAGAAAAATATTTACTGTGTCTTGTTTACAATGCCATGGAATTAGATTGTGTATATCATAAAAACAACTACGGATACCCTTGTGAAAACGGGAAACATGGAATACTAACTGTGCTCACGTGGAACTTGGATTTGGACCAAAAGGCAGTTGTGCAAATATAACAAGAACTACTGCACAGTTTAAAATCAGGACATATGTCAGTCAGGATTGTATCTTCTCACCACATAGATTCAATCTGTATGCTGAGCAAGTCATGAGAAAAGCTGGATTATAGGAATGGAAGAATGCATATTAGCAACTTGCAATAAACAGATGACACAGACTTGCCTGCTGAAAGCGAAAACTTGAAGAACTTGCTGATGAACATACAGAATTGCAGCCTTCAGAACAGATCACAACTAAATGTAAATAAGGCAAAAAATCCTCACAATTAGACCAATAGGGAACATCGTGCTAACCAGAGAAAATATTAACATTTTTGGATATTTCGTCTTGCTTGTATCCACAATCAATGCTCATGAAAGAATCAGTTAAGAGATCAGAAGACTCATTGTATTGGGCAAGCGCACTACATAAGGCCTCTTTGGAGTATTGAAAAGCAAGGATGTTACTTTGAGAATTAAGGTGTACCTGACACAAATCATGGGATTTTCAATTGCTTCATGTGAATGTGAAAGTTCAACATTGAATAAGGAAGATCAATGAAAAAATTACGATTTTCAAATGTGGTGCCAGTGAAAATATTGAAAGTACCATACATAGCCAAAAGAATAAACACATCTGTCTATGGAGAAGTTCCAACCAGATTGGTCCTTAATGCAAGAATAGCAAGACTTTGTCATACATACTTTGGATATGTAGTTAGGAGAGACCAATCCTTGAAGACCCATTGTACTGGATAAATATGCACAGATTAAAAAGCAAGTATTTTACTTTGAGAACTAAGATGAGCTTGCCCCAAACCACGGTATTTTTTAAGTGTCATAGTAAAGTTGGACGTTGAATAAGGGAGAATTAAGAAGAATCAACGTATTTGAATGTTTGTGCTCGTGAATATTGAAAGTGTCATGGATGACAAACAATCTGTTTTGAAATCAGTAAAGCCAGAGAGTTCTTTAGATGAAACAATGGATAAACTAGTCTCAAGCTTTTCAGATAGGTTTTCAGGGGAGACTGGTCTCTGGAAAAGGACATCATACTTGCTAACGTAGAGTGACAGCCAAAAGTGGAAGACCGTCAACAAGAGACGGCCTGACACCGCCACTGCAACAGTGGACTCCAGCACGTGATCACTGTGGGGACTGCACAGGACCCATCAGTGTCTGCTTCCGCTGTGCATGACGCCACTAGGGATGGGAGCCAACCAGACGGCACCTAAGAACAAACACATTTGTTCAGTTTGTCAAAGTGGCTTAAACCACCAAAATACTTCCCCTTCTCCCTTTTCATCTAGCTACCAAAAGAACAACAATAAGAAGATAAACAAGAAAAACTGTAATTTAAAAATCTTCAAACACCAAATTACAAAAGAAAGCAGAAACAAAATCATTACTATAATGCTGATTTGGGGCATTTGATAATCTATACATTGTACAGTTGAAGTATATTTTAAAGATTTTATTTTAATCTATGACCTCTCAGCCACCTCCACCTTAATGCTAGCAGCAGAGCATGTGTTCATTTGCAATGTAGGTTTACTATGTAAGTCCTGAATGACACTAACGCTAAGAAGACTTCCTTGAGTTTCTTGCTGGGTTCAGTGTATTTATGTGTACACTAATTGTGCAAGAGGAATCAAAAGATTTGATAGTTGGGCTCAAATTTGTTCATGTAATGTTTTACTCCAAATAAAATGTGCTTAAACATAGTTCTATGAAAAGTGGATGGTTGCATGCAATATGCTTGTCTTAGTCTTGTTAAGATGCCCTCAAAATTAGTGTCCTATCAAAATAGTTGCTTAAAATGCGCTCTCTTGAAGCAATGATACTTAAGGGGTCAGCTCAAGAAGATATGTTGTTGTTGTTGCTCTTGTTAGATGTCATCAAGTCAGTTCTGACCCACAGTGACCTTGTGCACAACAGAATGAAACACTGCCTGGTCCTGTACCCTCCTTACAATTATTCCTATGGCAGATACCATTTTTTGTAGTCACAGTGTCAAACCATCTTGCTCCAGGCCTTACTGTTTTCCCTGCCCCTCCTCTTTTCCAAGCATGATGTCCGTAGTCAGTGACTGGGCTCTCCTGAGAACATATGCCCAAAGTGTGTAAGATGAAGTCCTGCTGTCCTTGTCAAAAGGAGCAGCCAAATTTCTCCTAAAACATATTTGTTTGTCCTTTTAGCAGTCCATCACGCTTTCAGTATTCTTCTCCAGCACCACAGGTCAATGATCACTTATTCTCCATTCTTCCGTATGCTATGCCCAACTCCACATGCGTGGAACACAATGAAAAATAACAGTGCTCACTTTCAGAAAGACACAGAGATTATTTTTGATATTTCAAATGGATAATATTGATAGATTATTCTCAAAGGATTTAGGACAATCACAGTGGCTTTTTATTAACATTTAAGAAAATTTAAATCTACATTTGTTAGAAAAAGACAAGAAAAGTTATGTGGAGTATATTTCCTTCATCATGACAATATAACCAGCTCATTGTTTACATGTAGCAAGGGCTGTCCTATGAAATTTCATTGGGATCCCTTAATCCATCCAGTCTACAACCCTGATATTGCCCCTTCAGTCTTCTTGTCTTCAAAATTTTAAAAAAAAGAAATTGAACACAAGTTGAGTTCCCAAAGTTTGCTCCAACTCCTATTTTAAATCATAGCACCCAGAATGATTTGCAGAAATGCTAAATATGGGAAAGCAACCTTTAGAAGTGCATAGACCTAAATGCAGAATATGGTGAGAAACTAGCTTCATAGTTTGATGCTTTTGGTTAAGAAAAAATTCCGTGATGTTTTACCAATACACATTTGACGTATTTTGCATGTCCTATCAGAAGCTGTATGATCTTGCATGCATATCTCGTCTGTTGCTTCTTGGAGAATAATGTGTCTTTTTGAGAACCATTTTATCCCAGTAACCAGAGAGATGCTCAGTAGCCATGTTCTGAGTGAATGAATAGATTGCATTCCTCTTTGTTTGGAATATTGACATCAAACAAGAAAATTATACTGCAATGCCTCTTTACGTACAAATCTGTATGTCTTTTTATATTCCAATATAAATTATATAGCAGTTCCATACATTTTAGAAAGACCTTGTCATCCATACATGAAAGTATAAGAGAAATTATAAAATGTTTAAAACATTGAGCCACACCCAATGATATCAGAAATGTTATTTCTTGAAATAAGCACACATTATATCAAAGAATCCTGGAAAAGCATGACAATGGATCTTTCTTGGATGTGAAATTTTATTGATATCACTAATCTTCACAAAAGGGTCTGACAGCATTCTTAAATCATGGACACAAAACTTGGTTTCTACCAACAAAATATGTAAATATATATAGCACACTCATAAAAGATACTTAATAAATTGGCCAGAAAATTCTGAAATATTTTAGAATGCCACTGAGCTGCAGCATGTACTGAGGTGTCAGATATACTATCCACATAGAATGATCCTGACTACATTACCAGTTATGTATTTATCTATGTGTGACCCTTCTGGAAAGTTAGTGATGAAATATTCTACTAGAGATCAAGTCAGGTGAATACATTTTCTATTAGTTGCAGATCAATCGTGGCAGGACTCGGATGGGAGATCCTTGTAAAGTCAGCTTGTCACAGGTAACGACGCCTTTGTTATTTTAATTTTAATGTAAAAATAATTTTATTGGGGCTTGTACACTTCTTATCACAATCCATACACGTATCCATTGTGTCAAGCACATTTGGACATTTGTTGTCATCATCATTTTCATAACATTTGATTTCTACTTGAGCCCCTGACATCAGCTCCTCATTTTTCTTCTCCCTTCCCGTTCCTTCATCCCTCATGAACCCTTGATAATTTATAAATTATAATTTTGTCATATCTTACACTGTCCAACGTCTCCCTTCACCCACTTTTCTGTTGTCCATCCCCCAGGGAGGAGGTTATATGTAGATCCTTGTAATTGGTTGCCCCTTTCTACCCCATCTTCCCTCCACCCTCCCGGTATCGCCACTCTCACCACTGGTCCTGAAGGATCATCTTCCCTGGATTAGCCATGTTTCCAGTTTCTATCTGTACCAGTGTACATCCTCCGGTCTAGTTGGATTTGTAAGGTAGAATTGCTATCATGATAGTGGGGGAGGAAGTATGAAGAACTAGAGAAAAGTTGTATGTGTCATTATTGTTACCCTGCACCCTGACTTGCTCGTCTCCTCCCCATGAGCCTTCTGTAAGGGGATGTCCAGTTGTCTACAGATGTGCTTTAGATCTCCACTCTGCACTCCCCCTCATTTGCCATGATAGTATTTTTGTCCAAGGGATCAAGTATCAGGCCTCAAAGAACAAATGCCTTTGTCACTGACACTGCAACAAGATTGTCCTCCCTGTTGTGCTCACTGTCAAACCACCACAGGTCCTTGACTACACTTCCAGTTTTTCTTTGCATGACACTTTATTTATGTTAAAACATTTATAACCAGTTATTTAAAAGTATTATCAAAGTCCTAGGAACTTATCACAACAAGTTATCTGAAGTGAAAAAATAGCTAGTATAGATCCTTATCATCTGCATTCCCATACACTTTGATTTTCTCAGAATAGTCTGATTTATGCCAATTTTCCTGGTACATTATTAATAATGTCTCTTTTCATCCTCAAAAGACATGATTTGAACAATAAATTATATGTCACTCAATTTTTATAAAGTATATTTAAGTGATATTAGTCCTATATAAAGTTCTTAGCAAAAAAACACTATTTTAATTGATAAAATTATTTAACTGCTCACTGAAATATCAGCCACTCAATAGGAAACAGGGTGATCCTTTCTGCCTCCATAAAGATTTATAGCCTGGGATGCTCACTGGGGCAGTTCTACTCTGTCCTGTAGGGCCACTTTGAGTCAGTATGGGATCTATGGCAGTGAGTTAAATATTAAAATTTTAAAGATAAACCATTACAATACTAAATTACTAACAGAAATTATTTTTTATTATTTTTGATGAAATATAATATCAGAGAACACTTGAAAACAATCACAAAATTATATTCTATTAAAAAGTGATCTTCAATCTCATGTAAAATAATTTGACATGGCTATTAGAGTAATTAATAAAGTTATAACTTATGCTTATCATAAAATTACTTTTCACCTCAGGTTTTAATAGTAAGTAAAATGGAACAGGAGAAAATAAGATGAAGAACCCAATTAAACAAAAACTATTTCTAAAAAATAGAGAAATTTCCAGGTAGTACACAAACAAGTTAATTTTTCCTGGAAAAGACCTAGGTTTATCTATGAATTTTTCTCACAATTTCAGAAGGGAATTTATAGATAACACTTGGTGATATTTTTAGGAATACAACTTGTTACTTCTGGTAATTTATTAGAAAATTACATGTGATACACTTCTACAGATGTATAGATTCAAAAGAAATTGTAATAATTTCTGCTCAAGCATGTGTTCTACACTTTTATATGAAATATCTGAAGTTTGAAAGCTTAATTTTGAAATACATTGATATATAAAATGTATGAGATTTATTCTTAAATGCATCTGCACATATATCTTAAAAATTAATCTTGAGTCAATACTGCAGCACTTGACACTGAACTAAAACAATCAAACAATTGTTAAATAATTGCTCCATCTTGAATATTTATTGCTTCAAATTTTCTTTCTTAATACTTCTACTAAGAACACTTGATTGGGAAGTAGAACATGCAGTATTGCCTATAAATTTGCAATGGTATTGTATATAATGCACTACCCTTTTAAAATTTAAAACACTAAGTTAGCTTTATAACATGCCCAATTTGAAAGAGAAATTTTAATTCTGAGACATTAATAATATCAATCAAACTATCAGTATCAGGACTCAAATTTTAGCACTAGAGCCTATAGAGAGAACCACTAAATCATGTTGTTTTCCACTCATCCTTTCTAGCAAATTATCTATCCAATTGTCCTATCTATTGAGTATAATATTCTTTGAATAAGTAAATGTTAGCATTTTCTAATTAAAGATTATAAGCAATCAAATTGAATTTGAGTTAATAAAGACATGAAAATCCCTGATGTGCCTTACAAATGCTTTTTTATTATTATAAATATGAGGCATTGTTGTGAACCTTTATCCCCTGCACCTTACTCCTGTAAAGCATTTCAAACATCTTGATGTTTTTCTTCTGAATATCACAAAACACTCTGAAACAGAAGACTAATGGAATATCTATATATAGGTAGATAGATGATAGATAGATAGATAGATAGATAGATAGATAGATAGATAGATAGATAGAGTAATGTGGAACAGAAAACTAGATTTCATCTTAAAAATCAATATTTCTAATGGAGTTCCCATAGGATTTCCATGGCCAATTCCTCAGAAGTGGACAGCCTACTCCTTCCCGGTCTGTTCTTTGTCTGGAAGCTCTGATGAAATCTGTTCATTTTACTTGATTTAGCAGGTCATACTAGTGACACCGCTTTCTACATCACAGCAACACACCAGTCACCACAGTATGAGAAACTGACAGACAAAAGGCGGTGGGTAATTTGACAGTTTTCACTTCATGGCAAGAAGGGATTTGGAAACCATTATTCTGAGTGAAGTTAATCACAAAGGACAAATACTGTTAGTCCACTACAGTAAAGAAGGCACCAAGATGAGGGGAATTATTGCTTTCATGGCATGCAATCCACTAACCCAGTCTGTCCAGCAATGTGGTGGATATCCTGAATAGTGTCCATGAAGCATACAGCACTCTCTATATTGGTGGTCCTCAATCTCTGGGTCGTGACCCCTTTGGTGGTTGACTGATCCTTTCATGGGGGTCACCTGATTCATAACAGTAGCAAAATTAAAGTTATGAAGTAGCAACAAAAAATAATTTTATGGTTGAGGGGTTACCATAACATGAGGAACTATATTAAAGAGTCATAGCATTAGGAAGGTTGAGAACCACTGGCCTATATACATATCTTAAAAACCACTTTGAAGAGGGGAACTCACTTCAACCATGATCAGATTATTTTCTAGATCAGGCAAAAGGAAGGTAACCATTGACTTGCTGTGATACAAAACGTGCTAAGGTCAACCCAAACCCTCAGACATTCCTACCAGAGGGAAACCGACACCGATGGAGGAATCAAGTAAAGAGGGTTAGGGGGGCATACACATCTCAGAGGACACAACTGCATTTCTATTTGTACAAAAAAACAGGAAAGATCAACCACAAGGCATGGGGAAAAGAAGAAAAAGCTAATAATAATTATAGAGAACAAAAGGGGAGAATACACTTGGTATCATTCTCCCAATAGGGCACATTGAACCCCATTATACAAAGCCCCTTGGGACCCAGACTGTGTGCCATAGAATGCTGAGATATTGGGCCCTGAAATTTGGAGGTGCACAACATACTCCAGAAGCCATACCAGAGGGATGTAATGTGCAAACCCCACTAGGCATACTAAGCTCTACTCAAAAGCACCAGTAGTAGGCCAAGAAGGTAAGGTTGAAACTACATTGTGGGGGAAGAGGCAGAAGACAGCTGTACCAAGAATATTGAACTGTTGGGAATCAGATTACCATTTACTTACTCCTTGAAGGCCCTATTTATTAAGATTTGCATTAATCTGGCAGAACTTGGAATATTTGTCATTTTCAATCAGAACATATATGATTAACGATGCTGTCAATGAAACCAGGCAGAGGAATGGTGTTGCATCAGTTGCCATAATGGCTATTTTAAGATCTATCTTGAAGAACAATGTTGGCTTGTAACAGGATTAGATCAATTCTCCTTCAAGAAAATCCAATCAATTCAATTAAAAATTGAATTTATGTATTAATCAAAAAAGGAAAAAAATTAAAGAACTATGAATGTTTTCAATCTGAAAGTGATCAAATATACAATCAAAAGAATGATAATCGCTGGCAATTAGAATGAAATTTTTAAATGAAAGAGTAAGGAACAATATAGAAAACAAGTTGGAAAATATAGTCTTGGTGACAGAAATGAAGCTGGGAATCAAATCATATAATTTTGCAAAACCAACTACCTTCTCATCTCCTAATCCTTTTGTCAACAACACAAAAACAACTGTACACATGGACTTATCTAGAATACACAGAAATCAAACTGAATACATCTGTGAGATGAGACAATGGAAAGCTCAACATCACCAGTTAAACCCAGGAAAAGGGCTGAATGCTGAAGGGACCATCAATTGCCTATATGCGAGTTCAGGTTGAACTTGATGAAAAGGGGAAAAAAAGGTTCTTAAGCCAAAATAAGACCTTGGGTATATCCTGAATTTTGAGACCATCTCAGGAAGAGATTTGACAAATCAAATATTGATATAAGACCTGAAGAGCTGTGGGATGATATCAATAATGTCATTCCTGAAGAAAGTAAAATGTGACTCAAAGATAAGAAAGAAAGAAAATTTCAAAGCGGATGACAGAAGGGACTCTGAAACCTGCTAGTAATGGTACAGTAGCTAAGGCATGTGAAAAAAGATGAAGTGAAAAACTGAATAGAAAAATTCACAGGGCAACTAGAGAAGACACATTAAAATACTATAATGACAGGCGCACAGCCCTACAGGCAGAAAATGTCAAAATGTACCCACTCAACATGTCTTAAACTGAACAAACTCATGAAAAAAAATCAAGCTTCAATTTTCAAAATAAAAATTTCTACGGACAAGATATTGAATGATGCAGGCACCATCCATCCAAAAAAGATAGAATGAATACAAAGAGTATAAGAAAGAAATACCTGACATTCAACCAGAGGTACCATATGAGCAGGAACCCAGGGTGCTGACGGAAGAAGTTCAACCTGTACTGAAGGCATTAGCAAAAACTAGACTCCTGGAATTGGTGGAATACCAACTGAAATGTTTCAGAAAGCTGATGAAGCACGGGAAGCACTCACTTGTCTTTTAGGAAATTTGGAAGACAGCTTCTTGGTCAATTGGTTGGGAAAGATCCATTTTGTACCCATTCCAAAGAAAGGTTACCCACAGAAACCTCAAATTATAGAACAATATCATTGATAGCACATTCAAGCAAAGTCTTACTGAAGATCGTCCAACAATGGTTAAAACAGTCTATGTCCCGGAACGACCAGAGGTTCAGGCTGGATTCAGAAGAGGACATGGCACAAGGGATATCATTGCTAATATCAGGTGGATATTGGCTGAAAGGCAAGATTACCAGAAGGATGATTACTTATTGACCATAAAATGATATTTGATCATGCGAATCATAATAAATCATGCATAGTCTTGAGAAGAAAGGAAATCCCAGAACTCTACATTGTGATCTCGATTAATAGACACAAAGGCATATGGCATGGTTTAAAATCAGGAAATATGTGAGTCAAGGGTGTACACTAAGCAAATAATATGAGAATCAAGATTCTATGAAGAGGAGTGATGCATCAGGACTGGAGAATTGTGTGTTAGTCCACATCGAATAGAGAAACAAATCCAGACACTCATGTATCAAAGAGCATAGTATACTGAGAAAACATACCAGCCCAGTCCAGTTCAAGTCCCTAAGTCTGATATTAGCCCATATATCCAATACTAGTTCATAAATTCCATTTTACACTCGTGTAACACATGCAATGATGCCGAATACAGAAAAGTAACAGGCCGGTGGGTGGAAACTCCTGTGGATCCAATGGTGATGGACACATCTCCAGGTCTCTGGCTGCCATCATTGTGGCTCCATGTGATGTCAGACAGAAGGTGAAACAGCGAAAGGAAGAGATAGTGACCCACCTCTTCTGCTGGCAAAGTCCCAGGATCCTTTTGAAAAGGCCACGCCTACAAGGAGGGATCAATCAGGCTGTGACCTCATTGACAGGCTAAACTCCACTCCTTCATTTTTCTATCAAGTTGACATGAAATTGTGTAACTACCACAGAATGCATATTAATATCCTGGCTTATGCAAATGACACAACTATTTTTGAGGAGGACATGAAGCATTTGCTGATTAATATCAAGGAATGCAGCCTTCAGCAGTGCATTTTTATGCAAGTAATGCCCACTCACATAGGATTTATTCTGTACAAGTTAGTAATCCATGCATTATGATATGTGTTAGCTAACACTTGTTCAATCTCCCTTTTTCCATACTTTTAAGAAATTAGTACCATGGGCTAATCAATGACAATATAAGCAAAAGGCCCTTATTCCATAGGGAGACAATCAATAAAATTCTCTACCACAAATTAACAAGAAGGTCTCTAAGGAACCAGAGTCAGAAAAAAATAAATAAAAAAGAAGAAGCATTGAATCAGGACTGGATTTGGGGCTTGCACTTAATCTAAACTCCAATCTAAGCACAATTAGTTCTTGCAACATGGCCCTGCTCAGTACTCACCCTCATGAAGCAAACACAGAGATTTGAGTGCTATAGGGAAGGGCCATGAAAACATTTTTTGGTGCAGGGCTATTAGAAAGAATAGCACCTGGGCTTTTATTGACTTGTTTTCAAACAAGCAGTCATTTAAATGTGACATCAATTAAGTCCATATGGAAAAATCACATCAACATTTGTGATACAAGGATTGGAAATTATATAATTCATATACAAAGGTTGTAATAGTATCAGTTTTTATAATGTGAAATTCTGATGTGCAGAAGGCTGCGGATGATAATGGAAGGCCCACATACATTTGCAGGGCCTACACAGGGAGTAAGCCTCCGGTGATTTCCCTCTAACTACATCTGAGGGAAGACAATAACCTGGTTATCAGAGAGAGAGAGAGCATTAGATGGGTGATGATAATAGATTAAAATGATAACTCTGTCTTGAATAGTTAAAACCTTGTCATTGGGTTTCCCTTTTGATACACCTTGTACTTAATCTGTTGGATTTTAAAAAATATATTCTAGGTTTATTTTTTTCATATTGAGGTTTGTCTCTGTTAATTTTTTTCATTTATGGTAGCTTCTTGACTCCCTGTATGTGGATTTTAATGTTTTTTAAATATATGAAACCCAGAATATATAGCTGAATATAGAGAGACAACAAGTAGAATAAAGGTTCCAAGGAGTTAAAAAAGAAGAAACTTTTTTTTGAAACGGATAGTGGTAGTGATTTTAAATTACTGCTCGATACGATTGAACTATGGAATAGTTCGATGTCTGGATGAACTCCTAATAAAATGGTTTTGGGGGAAAAATCCTCACAACTGTATCAGTAAGCAACGTTGTTATGCATGGGGAAAGATTGATATTGTCAAGGGCTTTCTATTGTTTTTATCCAAAATCAATATTCATGAAGCAAATGTCAAGAGATCAAAGAAGTGTTTCATTAGGTAGTTTGTTGTACATGACATCTTTAAAGTGCTGAACAGGAAGAATGTTACTTTGAGTGCTAAGGTGTGCCTCTCTCATGCCATAGTATTCTCACTGGTGTTTTAAGTCCGTGAGAAGTGGACATGGAACAAAGAAGAAGAATCCATGGATTTGAATTATGGAGTTGGTACAGAATATTTAAATAAGCAATGATGGAGTACCAAAAAAATACAGAGATGTGTGTTGGAAGAAGTACAGCCAGCATGCTCCTTAGAGGCAAAGGTGGGGAAAATTCACCTCACTTGTTGGACATGCATGTAATCAAGAGGAATTTGTCCCTGGAAAAGGATAGCATGCATAGTACAGCTGTTAAAAATAAAACTTTTTTTAAACATTTTATTAGGGGCTCATACAAGCCTTATCACAATCCATACATATACATACATCAATTGTATAAAGTAGATCTGTGCATTCTTTGTCCTAATCATTTTCAAAGCATTTGCTCTCCACTTAAGCCCTTTGCATCAAGTCCTCTTTTTGTTCCCTCTCCCTCCCCACTCCCCTTCCCTCATGAGCCCTTGATAATTTATAGATTATTATTTTGTAATATCTTGCCCTATCCAGAGTCTCCCTTCACCCCCTTCTCTGTTGTCAGTCTCCCAGGGAGGAGGTCACATGTAGATCCTTGTAATCAGTTCCCACTTTCCAACCCACTCACCTTCTACTCTCCCAGTATCGCCCCTCACACCCTTGGTCCTGAAGGTATCATCCACCCTGGATTCCCTGTGCCTCCAGCTCCTATATGCACCAGTGTACAACCTCTGTTCTATCCAGTCTTGCAAAGTAGAATTCGGATCATGGTAGTTGGGGGAGGAAGCATCCAGGATCTGGGGGAAAGCTGTATTCTTCATCGGTACTACATCACACCCTGACTGACTTATCTCCTCCCCTAGACCCCTCTATGAGGGGATCTCCAGTGGCCGACAAATGGGCTTTGGGTTTCCACTCTGCACTAACCCCTTCATTCACTATGGTATTTTTTTTGTATTATGCCTTATACCTGGTCTCTTTGGCACTCGTGACCGCACAGGCTGGTGTGCTTCTTCCATGGCTTTATTGTTTCTGATCTAGATGGCTGCTTGTTCACCTTCAAGCATTTAAGACCCCAGACACCATCTCTTTTGATAGCCGGGCACCATCAGTTTTCTTCACCACATTTACTGATTCGCCCGCTTTGGCTTCAGCAGTTGTGTCGGAGGGTGAGCATCGTAGAGTGCTAATTTAATAAAAGAAAGTATTCATGCATTGAGGGAGTACTTGAGAAGAGGTCCAAGGTCCTTCCACCACCTTAATAATAAACCTATAAACATAGACACATAGATCTGTTTCCCCATCCTCATATATATATTTGCATGTATTTGTCTTGTCTAGACCTCTATAAATGTCCTTTGTCACTTAGCTCTTTCCTCCATCTCCCTTGACTTTCCTCCTGCCCCACTACCATGCTCTGTCCCCACCTGGGTTACAGCTATACCTCTTCTTTACGTAACCTTACCCTTGATCGTTCCCTTCCAGGCCTGCCATTCCCTCCTCACCACAAAAAGAAAACTTTTGACAAGACTGATTGGCTTTGTGTTGACTACATCCATGGACTCAAATATAAGAACAATTATGAGAATGACACTGGACTGGGCAGCATTCTTCTATTGTACATATGGTTTCTATGAGTCAGAACTGAGTCAATGACATTTGATAACAATTACAATCACAACAGCCTGGTAATTTGTATGTTCTTCACCAGTCCCATAACTGAAACGCATTGATTCTTCTTCAGGAAACCTTATTCAGTGTTCAACTCACACATGCATATGAAGTAATTGAAAATATCACAGCTGGGATCAGGTCCACTTTAGTCCTTAAAGTAATATCCATTCTTGAAAGACATCTTGGGCAGCAGATTTACCTGATGCAGTGCATTGTTTAACCTCTTGACTGCTGCTTCCATGAACATTGATTGTTCATGCAGTTCTGGACAACTTCAGTCTTTTTTCAGTTTATCATGAGGAGTGTAGAAGTTAGAAAACATACACCTTGTTTTAGAAGCTAAATATTATAAAATCCAAGGAAAATTGTTTATTTTTTAAAAAATAATTTAGGTAACCAATATTTAACATTGTTTATGAATAAAATATGACATTAAGTGACTATATATAAATATATATGTATTTTATGTAAATGTATGCAAATGTAACAGGGAAGCAGATGGATTTTGAGCCTCTACTTAAATCTTACCACTCACGGATAGTTCTAATAATGCAGCATTGTATGATACTTACCTTTCTGACAAATATCCATGAAATAAAATGAGTGCATCAACAAAGGTGGTAAAGAAAGCTGATGGTGCCTAGTAATTACAAGACATAGTGTCTAGGGTCTTCAGGCTTGTAATTTAACAAGCAGCCAGCTAGCAGGAAAGCAACAAAGCCCATATGGGTGGAGCACAGCAGCTTGTGTGAGAATGAGGTGTCAACAGGAAGATATATTAAGGTGTCAACAGGAAGAGATACCAGAGGTTCAAAAGCAAATAACCAAAATGATGTGAATGGGCGTAGATGTAGTGGAAATCCAAAATACTCCTGTATAATAATTGGACAGTCTCTCTCAGAAGGGATGAAAAGTCCAGGGTGTAGTAAAACCCAGAGGAAGTGCATAATTATCCTCTAGTTCTTTAATATTTCCTCCCCTTACTATTAGGTTTTTGGTTTATCTCATTAATCATGTTAGATATGCGTGTGTTCATTTGTCTATGTAATATATTTCAGTACATGGAAGCCAAGAGAGATAACTCTTCAGAAATAGTAATGGGGTAATGGTTCCCTAGGGGGTACTGGAAGAGAGCAGCAGGGGAGAGGGTGGGGGGATTGGGAGCTGATAGCATTTATGACTGTATAACCCCACTTGATGGGATTGAACAACCAAATTGTATGAGAATGGATATATTGAAACATGTAAGATATGTAAAAATTATTACAGGAAAAAATAGAGGTTCCTTAGGGCTAGAGTCAGGAGAGTGGGGTGGGAAAGGGGAGCTGATATCAAGGAGTTCAAGAAGCAAGAACATGTTTTGAAACTTATTGAGATAGCAGCTATAGAATACTGTTTAGAGTGACTGAACTAAGGATTGCCATGATATGTGTAAGAACTCCCAGTAAAGTGATTAAATTTTGTAAAATAAGATTCATTTTTTTATTTCTAAAATTCTCTAGATTAGATATAAAAATATCTCAGTCATGGTATGAAAAACTCAAAAAATAGAAAATAACTATATCTGTTGTACAGTACTGAATATAGTTCTAATTTTTTTCTAGTCCATAAGGTACGGTATATAATTAGGAAGATACATTGTTTTAACTACCTTGATGGAGTTTTTTCAGTTATTGGTCATATACATTTATAAATGTGTGCAAAGAGAATGTCTAATGCTTACTGTGCATACTTAATGAAGTCATGCTATGTTTCTGGGATTAGGCAAGGTACCAAAGCAGAGTCATTGATAACTTGTCCTGCAGGACAGGACAGACGGCCTTGTGAGTTTCCAAGATGGTGACTATTTAAGGGAGCAGAAAGCCCAGTCTTTCTCCCCTGGAGAGGCTGGTGGTTTCAAACTGCTGGCCTTATTATCAACTCCATGCGTAACCACTACCCCATGGCCTGGGATTACTCCAAAAGTTATTGATGACCAAAAAATTATAGATATATTTTCTACTTCATGAAGCAACAGCACAAAATTAGGTTTAAAAATAGAAATGTAAGTAAACAACAATGGTTTGGTATTAAGGCCACATTTACAGTAGTTACCTGCATGCTAAGGAACTAGAATAGAAGTAGCCATATATGTCTGAGTGATTACCATAAGGCTGTACACTGGTTCTGATTGGTCCAATAGGAGTTGATCAAATAAAATATGTGTTACTTTTGTGAGGTATCTGCAGCTAATGATGTTTTCTCTTTGTTTTCAATGTTAACATTATAAACACCAATATATCAGTGCATCTCTTTTAACAATATTGTAACGTTTACTTAAAATATGTCAAGGGTCTGTCATTGATACGGCCTATGTTTAATATGGTTATGTTACCTGATTTGCATATTACCTTTATTATTAAGTGGTGTTCTTTGTTGTTTCTCATGATTTTTTTTTTGCCTCACATCATTTATCAGAGGCTAAGATAGCCACTCCAGGTTCTTTTTGTTGTTAAAACTAGCTTGGTAAATTTTTCTTTTATCCTTGATTTTTGGTCTATTTTTGTCTTTGTAATTGGGTGTATCTCTTGTAAGCAGAATATTGATGAGTCTTATTTTCCAATCCAGTCTAATGTTCTATGTTTCTTCACTGGGTCATTGAATCAATTGATATCCAATGTCATTATTAATATATGTGGGTTTGTTGCCATCATTTTGCTATGTTATTTATTTTATTATTTGAGGTTTGTTTGGTTTTATTTTTCTTCTTCTATTCATGTTTTTATAAGGATACTATTTCAATTGTATTGGTTTCTGGGTCCTGTTGTCCCATATGATTCTCTCATATGTGCCTGTTGTTTATTCTCTGTCAATAGTGTTCTCATTAGCATTTTTGTAATGCTGGTCTTGTTTTAAAAACCAATTCATCCTATTTTGTCTGATAATACATTTAATTCTTCACATTTGAGGAATAGTTTAACTCTAGTATTATTGTTACTAGATAAGTTCAATACTTACTTAAATATTTCTAGTGAAACAACAACAACCAAAAAACCTGATTCCTTATCTGGACTTGAGTTTAACTGGTGAACAAATGAAATGTATAATAAGCTTCTGATTTCATTGAGTTAAAAAATATTTCTAAGTAAGGTTTGCTATGTTGCATTAAGATTTCTTTGTCTTTTTAATATACCAATAGAACATAATTTAACATTTTTACATAGCACTTTTTAAAACACTCAAATGTATCTAAGTTTTCTTTCAGTGTCCTTATTTCCAGGCTAGCCATTTCCATTAACATGACTTATTCACTGTGTACGCCAGAACTCATGGATCAGTTAACTTTGCTCAAATCCCTTAGTCAAAATGTAACCTTTTACTTCTAAAGGCTGTATTATTTTTTATATATTCATGAATGGAGATGGCTTGAAGAATATTTATGGATCAGTGAACAATTGTCCCTAAGCCTAGAAAAAATATTTCAAAATATGAGGGATATCCCCCCACCCCACCCCCAAAAAAAACACGCAATGGAATAAAGCTTTGCTGGGCAGAGCTGGTTGGAACTTTTTTTTTTAATTAATTTATTTATTTATTTATTTACATTTTATTAGGGGCTCATACAACTCTTATCACAATCCATACATATACATATACATACATCAATTGTATAAAGCACATCCGTACATTCTTTGCCCTAATCATTTTCTTTCTTTTTAAATCTTTTTATTGGGGCTCATAAGGCTCTTATCACAATCTGTGCATACATCAAATGAGCAAAGCACCCTTATACATTCCCTGCACTCGTCACTCTCATAATTCACCTTCCACTTGGGTTCCTGGAATCAGCTCGGTTTCCCTTTTTTTTTCCCCATCCCCCTCCCTCCCCGATCCCACCCCTGGTCCCTTGATAGTTTATAAATAATTATTATATCTTATCTTACACTCCCCGGTGTCTCCCCTCACCCGCCTCCCCCTTGACAATCTCCCAGAGAGGAGGTTACACATAGATCTCCGAGATCGGTTCTCCCTTTCTACACCCCCTTCCCTCCTGGTGTTGCCACTCCCACCGCTGGTGTTGAAGGGTTCATCTGTCCTAGATTCCCTGTGCCTCCAGATCCCCACTGCACCGCTGTACAACCTCTGGTACAACCAGGTCCGCAAGGCAAGGTAGGATTGGGGTCATGATGATTGGGAGGGGAGGAAGCGTTCAGGAACTAGAGGAAGGTTTTGAGTTTCATTGTTGTTACACTGAACCCTGTGTGGCCCATCTCCTCCTCGCTACCCCTCTGGAAGGGGTGTTCAGCTCTCTACAGGTGGGCATTGGGTCCCCATCATGCACTCCCCCTCTTTCACGGTGATGTGATTCTCACCACCACCCCACCTTTGATGTTGGAGACCTGGTCTCCTCTGTCCTTCATGGTCACCTATGTTGGTGTGCTGCTTCCGTGTGGGCTCGGTTGCTTCTGGGCTAGATGGCCGCTTGTTTGCTTTCAAGCCTTTAAGTCCTCAGACGCTATATCTCTCAGTAGCCGGGCACCATCCGCCTTCTTCACCACACTTGCTTATGCACACTTTCGTCTTCAGCCATTATGTGAGGAAGGTGATCACACAATGATTGTTTTTGTTCCTTTGTATCTGCTACACGGTCCATTCAACACCTTGTGTTCGCTTAGGCCGTGTGCTTCTTCTCTGTGGGCTTTGTTGCTTCTGAGCTAGATGGCCGCTTACTTGCCTTCAAGCCTTTAAGACCCCAGATGCTATATCTTTTTTTGATAGCCAGGCACCATCAGCCTTCTTCACCACATTTGCTTACACACACGGCTGTCTTCCGTGATCATGGCGGGAAGATGGGTATCCTGCAATGGCTGCTTAGCAGGGCGAGGTGCTATTGTATTGGGGGATTATGCATGAGGAGGCCCAATGTCCATCTGCTACCCTACTACTGAACCTATAAATATATGCATATAAATCTATTGCCCCCATAATCATAAATATATTTACATATGTACATGTCTGTATTTAGGCTTCTCTGTATGCACTTTGCCTCCTACTCCTTTCCTCTATTTCCTTTCGCTTTCCTCCCGACCCATTACCATGTTTGGCCTTCATTCTGGATTCAGTAGTTCCTCTCAGTTACCTTGCTCTTGGTCACTCCCTTCCAGTCCTCCCCTCCCCTCCCTCCTCTGGTTTAGAACCATTCGCTGTTCCCTTGTTTCTGTGTTGGGCGACACCTCCTCCCTTCCCCTACCTCCCACGCTCTCATGTCCCTCCAGGACCGTTGGTCCTGTTGTTTTCTTCTCTCATTATTTGTCCAGCCTATCTTGTCTAGGTGGACCTGCTGACATAGTAATATGTGCATACAAATGGATATGACGTTGACTGTACCCAAGTGGCCCATAAGAACATGGCTTTGACAGAAGCAACATCAACATGCTGATAAGCAGAAAAGCCACTAACATACAAAATTTACAAGGTAAAAAACAAAACAAATTAAAAAAGACTAAGCAAAAAGATAGCAAATATTAAAAGAAAAATTGCTAGTAGTTCAAGGTCCTTTCGTTGGCCTGTAGACCATCCTTTATACTCCCTCGGGCTCCCTTTGCTCTGCTTCCTCTGTAGAACACATTTTTTCACACCAGGTGAATATCCAGCAACTCCCTCTGAGTTACTACACACAGTGCCATCACCTGGAAAGGTTCTCTAAGGTCCCAGTAAATATTTTCCTAAAAGCAGTTTCACTACAACCTCAAGTTTTTTGTTTGTTTGCTTTTGTTTTTGCTTTTTGTGTGCAAAGCAATTGGAGGCTGTGACATTTAGTTTCCTGCTCTGGAAACATGTTGCAGAAACTGCTGTGATGATGAACACAGTTCACAAGGACAACGCTATGTGGAAAACTCAAGCGCAAGAGTGGTTTTCTCATTTCAAAAAAGGTGACACGTCGCTTGATGACAAGCCTCATTCTGGATGTGGGTCAACTTCCCGAAAGAACGAAAATGTCTACTAACTTCTTGCATTTGTGCTCGAAGACTGACAACGGGCCACTGAAGAGATGGGGGAGTTATCTGGACTAGCGTGGGGCTCAGTTCAGCGAGTTTGACCAGATTTGGGAATGAGAAGTGTCGCTGCGAACTTTGTGCCTCTGGTTCTGACTGACCCGGAGAAAGCGTCCAGTGGAAACATGCTCTGCTTGGAAAGAACAGCTCCTTCGCGACTCAGACTTTTTTCTCAAATGTCATTACTGGTGATGAGACATGGTGCTATACTTATGACCCCAAAGCAAACAGCAATCAAGTCAGTGGAAGACGCCATCAACACTTTGCCCTAAAACAAGCACATTACGTGAAATCAAAGATCAAGATCATGCTTTTTGAGCATCTGGAGTTCTTACCACCAGGTCAGATTGTTAATCAAGCTTTCTATTTAGAGGTGCTGAAAAGATTCCTAACAGTATGTGACCAAATATGTCTGATTTGTGGCAGATGGGAGACTGATTTTGCCACAATGACCATACACTTGGTCACACAGCCATCTCAGTGCCCCAGTTTTTGGTGAGAAAAGTTATGTCTCTCTACCCCACGCATCTTACTCACCTGGCCCCACCCATGCTACTACTTCTTTTTTTTTTCTCCTGTGAATGAAGAGGGACAAGATAGGACAGCAATTTGACAATGTAGGTGAAGTTAAGAAATAACGATGGAGGTGCTGTCAGCCATCCAAACAGATGAGTTTGAAAAATGTTTCCAAGAATGGAATCGCATTGACAACTGTATTAAGCGTAATGGAGAGTCCTTTGAAGGTTATAAGATTGTGTTGTAAGAAACATTTAAATATATAGCTTTGAAAAATGAATTCTGGGTTGTTTTGGAGAGGGTATCCCCTTGCATGTGCTCTCCACATTGAAAGTCAGGAGTGTCATTTAAGAATATATGTCTATATATTCGGTTTAGATTGGGAATGCTCATATTGAAAAATAAACCAAAGTTTTGGCTTTATATTCCTTTTAAGTTTGTAGAACACTCCTCCTTGGAAATTTTTATGAAGAAAAAAGTAAAACAAAGCATTCCTTAAATGATCATTCTTTAAAGTAGTCCATCGTTACATGGGCTATTCTCCATATAGTATTCAATTGTACAAAATGCGCCTTATTAAAATTGTTTTTATTTTCCTTTTGTGTGTTCTTTTTAATCCTTTCCAACTTACGTTAAGCTATTCTTATTGCAAGCAAAATGCTAGTCATCAATGTTATATTATTTACATTTTTCATGACAGCAGTAAATCAGAAGCATTACAATAAAGTGGAACCAGGCAAATTATGCTTTAACAACATTACCACGTGTTTGCTAATAATAAACACCAAAAATCTCACAATATAATTAAAATGTATTATTAATGGATTTAAATCATGAAGACTATAGGTATAAAAAAGAGGAAATTATCCTAGATATTTGTTAGGGAAAAAAGTGATTAATTAATTAGATAACATTTTTGTTCTTTGTGAATCAAAAACTACTATGAAATTAGAAATGAACAACATAATTATATAATGTTGAAGCTTTGCTAGTTGTTGAAACATATCATATGGAAATGAGGAATTGTCATAGAACGGACACTGAATTGAAAGTTGAACTAATCAATAATGTTGACAGCAATCTACCACTGTGGTTTAGAGCCTAGATAAGGGTTAAAATAGCATCCTTGAAGGAAGACATCCAAGAGATTTGCCTTTGTCTAATAAATTGTAACCCTCTTCCTCGTCGAAGGTTAGAATGAAATAAGAACTAGACAAGCAGATTATGTAGAACCTTTACAGGATATACCCTACTGAAATAAGCCTTAATACTCATATTGATGTATTAATATTAACTTCATGCTTGGTCATGAAATTTACATTGGACTTACTTTGAATGAGACTTAAACATCTCAGAAGCAGAAGTACTATCCACATGAAATCAGTCAACCCACATATTTTTGAGGAGTAATAGTGTGTTTTTTCTTTAAACACTGTATTAGGCTGAATCATTAATCAACAAGAGGTAACTGCAAAATAGATCAAAGTGACATGGCTGATAGGTAGCCTAAAGGGTTGCCTGAAGCTGTGACTCAATTAGATACTCTTACCCAAGAGTTCACAGAGCCCTGGGGGTGTCATGGTTATATGTTGGACTGCTACCTGAAAGGTCAGCATTAGAAGGTCTCCATCAGCTCTGTGGGTGGAAAGCTGGGCATTCTACTGCTTTAAAGAATTACGGCATGGGAAACTCACAGGACAATTCTACCCTGTCTTATAGAGTCACTAGAGACAGCATTGACTTGCTGGGCCTTGATTTTTGGACCCATCTATTTTGTTACTTCTTTAAGAGGTCCTTGAAGAAGATCTGTTCAATGCATTGTTGTTTCTTTATTGCTACTTACATAGGAACTGATTGTGAATACGAGTAAAATAAATTCCTTGAAAAAATTGAATCACTTTCTGTATTTAGCATAATGTTGCTTGTTAGTCCATTGTTGGAATATATTTTTTTATCTTGAGATGTAATCCAAACTGATGGGTTTCATATTTTATCTTTATCAATAACATGAATGAACTCGTTAAATTCACTGAGAACTACTGAGTATGGAGAAATGCTCTTTGTGAAGTTTTAATATATTTAGCTACTAGAAATAAATTAACAAACATATAAAAATAAAGCATATTTAATTTATGCTCCCTTCTCAAGCCCCAGCTAAATTTATTTCTTAAGTCACCTACAATTTTTGTGTTCTATGATGGGTTGGAAACATTGAACTCTTATTAATTACTATTATTATTTCCTGATGTTTCTTATCCAGATTATTTCATTTTTATGTCAATTAAGGTATAATTATTAGACTAATGGGCTCTACAAAACCAATTATACAGCAAGATTAAATGGGATTTTTCTGTAGTAATTGAGTTTCACAATTTAAGATCAAAATAAGTGAATCAAATAGTAATGTGGAATCATTAATCCCTCAGGCATCAACAATAAGGTTGAAATTGCTTATCTACCTCAAGGACAGTTGATATTTTACGATGTCTGATTAGTTGATATATAGGTTCGGTTTCACATGAGTAAAACTGTGTCCATCTGCTTTTCAGACAGCCCCTTGTCACATATTTTTGGCACAACTTTTCTTACCATAGGTTTATATTTGACCTTGGAAGTTTGCTGTTACAACAAACCTTGGATCTCATGTAGTGTCTTTGATGAACCTAAGAAATTAAATATCTAGTATATATTTCCCTTTAAAGTAAGGGAGAATGAACACCTATACACTTAGTATTAGATACTTGCTCTAAAATGTCAATGTCAATGAGTAGAGTCTGATATCAAATGTCAGGATCCAAAAAGATAATATAAATTTGAATCTTGCAGAGTTGTACATTCTAAATACCCAGTATAGCAACACTATACACTATGTTTAAGTAAAACCAAAACATACATTTCCTTCTAGTGGTTAATGACTGATAGTGACCCTATAGGACAGAGCAAAGGTATGCCACAGAGTCTGGAGGCTAAAAAGGCTATAATGTTTACAGTAGGAGACACATTTTTTTTTCTACAAAGCAGCTGTTGGTATTTAACTGCTAACCTTTCAGTAAGCAGGCACTTTCTTAAGAATGTTTTCAGTAAACTTTTTTTTTATATATGAGTAGGACCTTTTAATAAATTGTATTTAAAAACACACAGGAAACTAGAATTTAAGGGGAGAAAAACAGGGCTTGTAGCCTCAATAGATATGAATTAGATTGAAAGTGAAAGGCATTTGTTGTTATGTGCCAAAGGGTCACTTCCAACTCAAAGGGACCTTATGTTCAACACAACAAAACATGATTCCTGGTTCTGCACCTGCTCAAAATTATCCCTATATTTTTCCCACTCCTGCAGTCACTGTTTCATTACATGCCTCTTTTGGCTGACGCTCTATTTTACTAAGCTTGATGCACTTTTTCAGGGACTGGTGTTTATAGAGTTTCTTTTAAAATCTGTGTGACAAAATCATCTTGCCTTTGAAGAGCACTCTGTCTTTACATTTTACATGAGAGTTCATTATTCTGGAATTCTATTGAGTATTCAATATTCTTTATAAACATGATAATTGAAATATATAAATTCATTTTGTATATTCTTTCTTTCTTTCCTATGATATGAGGCACTTGAAAATCTCATGCCTTGGGTAAGTCACACTTTGATTTATATAGATTCTGGAAGAGCACAAATAAGTGTACTGAAATTCCAAATTTTAGTAATTTTATATTTAATTTGTTATGATTCAATCAGTCAAATGTCTTTATAAAATCAATAAAACCTCAGTAAACATATTGCTGCTATTGTCTGCTGTGAGCTGACATCAGCAGTGACGAACTAATTCATGTTCGCTTGTGAATCCAACATGAATTTGTGGCAGTTCTCTGTTGATGTAATGCTCCAAACTTTTAAAAATTATCTTAAGCAAAAATTTACTTGCATTTGGTATTAATAATATTATTTTATAACTTCCCAATTCCGTTGGGTTACTCTACCTGAGTATGAATCAAGGTATAGATAGGTTTCTGAGAGCTGGATGGCCAGGTAGCTGTCTTCCAAACTTCTTGGCATAGATGAAAGCACATCCAGTGTTTTGTCAGTACACTGAAGACCGTTAACTTGGCAGGCCATCCAGTCCTCGTTTTGTTTGTATCAAAACATTGATTGTCTCTGTATAGCTTCAGTCTCTTCCTTTGAGTCCATTGGTATCATCCTCTGGCAGACACAGTTCTGCATTAGTCAGATTTTACAGAGAAATAACACTGACAGAGCATACATACACACTCATACTTCTTATGTGTTAGTCTTTTTGAGGTAGATTGAATGTCGCTTCGATGTTGGTGTTGCCCTGATGCAGGACGCTGTGCCACTGGCATTTCAAATGCCAGCAGGGTCATCCTTGGTGTGTAGGTTTCAGTGAAGTTTCTAGATGTTTTCGACAGGATAGGAAGAAGGAATAGACTGCCCACTTCCCAGGGCTTAGCTACATAAAGCTCAGAAATGTAAACAATGCAATATATTTTAGTATGTATTTCATTCTAATTCTCGTTTCAATCCAAAGTTTGGTCAGTATGGATTCAATTAGGGAAAAGGTAGAATAATTGACCTGAAAATGTACAGATTAGTGTAGAACCCACACAAAATGTAGTACAGCTCTACAATTATTTGTTGGGACAGAAGTATTTCAATATAGGTATATAGATTTCTTATAGATGACTTGAAATTACACTTTATGATCAGAATAAAAAACAGGATTCTCTTTAATGATGTGGGATTTTTACAAACCTAGCACTTTAGGCATATTCAGGTGATTGATAGTCTTCTTAAGTGACATTATATGCCATTACGTAAGTGAATGGTTCATATGGCATTTTTGCAAATCAAGATTTAATTTCTGCATGCACATTGTATACTTCAATAACTTAAAAATGGAGACTATCTTACCTGAGAGATGAATTCTTTATTTATTAAAGAATATCCAATGAATATATGATGTCTCATTAATAATAGAAATGAGAAATCTAGCTATCATATATTGGGCACTTAGTTTATATCCAGTTCTGAATTAAGCACTATACATAGATGAGCTCATTTATTTCTTGCAATAACATATCATATTGATTGAGCACGTGCTATGATTGTTTCTTTTGTTCAGATGTGGAAATCAAAGTTCAGAAAAATTAAGTAACAAGACACCAACTGCAAAATGCTGGCATAGACAACAAAGTCTTTGTTGTAACGCAGTACTATATTTAACCTGGATTAAGCACCTTCCGTGAAGTCAAATTCTTGCTATAGATGTTGTGATATTAGTCTTTGTCATTTCCACCCAATGACTGAGTGTTAAAAAAGACATAGCTAATATACAAGTAGGGTTGAGAGGACGTTTAAACAAGGACTGGCCGTATTTGTCATTCCTTTCAGGGTAAAAGTGAGCCTTCCGAATCAAGAAGATAGAAGGCCAGGCCATCAACAAAGAAGCGCCATTCACGGAGTACCTGTGAGAGAGCACAGACACAACAGAAGGCTCAGGTCCAGATCATGTGACAGCAGAAAGGAGCCCCCCAAGTTGGCACTGGCCCGGTGAAGCAGTGCCCTTGGCTTAAGGCTGACTTCGAGGGTGGCGTGACTTTAGGGCACTCATGAGCACTCACGGAGTTGTGTGACAGTTGTCTGAGAAGAACAGAAGACAAAGCGTCGGTCATATGACCGAGGCTAAGCACCAGAGAGACATGCTGGCTAGCAGGCCTCAAAAGTTATACTACAGACGAAAGAATTATGCCCTTAATGTTTTCGACTTCTGACTTGCGGTAACTTTTCATCATCCCCAATAAACCCCAATAATAGTGAGCGTTCCCGGTGAATTCTGTGTGGGTACTGCAGAGAATCAGAGCGCCTGGAAAGGATGGCTGGTGTCAGCATTGTGCACATACAGGTGGAGAGTAGAGGCACATGTGACCGCTCTGTCTTGTACAAACCATCCATGGTCAGATGCGGAAGTGGGTTCTTCTTTCTGTGTAGTGGGAGAAGGCCAAGTGCGGGCTCTGCATCGTTTTCTCAACAGCAGGTCAGTATGCAGACGTGTGATAGTTCAAGGTTTTGAGTCAACTTGCTGAGTCAGAACGCTCAGTGTTTGGCAGTTAAGACCTAGTACTTATCTATGATGATATCTCCTCAGGGTTGGCGTCTGTGATCAATGTAATCAAATGTTGTGGGAAATACAGGCTTGGTTTGTATTGGGTCTGGATTCTGCAACTGGCCTGTCACTTAATCTCTGGTGCTTTGGGTTTGAACCAGCGGCCGGATGTATTGCCTGCTAGGAATTGCCAGCAGCGTACCCTCTTCCCTGCCATGCTTGAATTCAATTGGCTTTGTAGCTAGATGCCTGCTGATTATCTTGCCAATCTTGGGTTCAGCAGCCCCTGAGCCTTCAACGTGCTATCTAATGCATGAACTTGAAACTTGTCCACCTCTAAAACTCTATGAGCATTTTCGAATATATGAAGTTTTATTTAATATATATATAGAAGCTTCATTGGCTTTGTTTCTCTAGAGAACCAAGCCCAAGACAAGAGATAAAGCTTACCTCTCAGTTTACTGTGCATTCATCTAACAATAAGTAACGATTTGTCAGAATTAAGACTATATTTTCATTGTCACTTTTCAACTCTTAGGTTTTACTTTTATTTTAGCCAGTATACTATATGGATTTAGAATTCAGCCTGTAGAAATAGACTTCCTGGATTCAAATGGAAACTTATTTTTAACAGTGTAATTTTGGACAAATTACTGAAAGATTCTGTGCTTAAATTTATTTCTTAATACATGTAAGTAATATAGAACAGATCTCCTACATTTATGGTTGTGATTTATTAAGAAAAGATTTATATATATTTGATATATAGCGAAATGGAGGAAATTGAAGATAAATCATATTAACTATTTTAAATTTATGTAATAAAGGGGATAAAATATATTCATATTTGATTACATGTCCATAAAGTAACAGTAGAAGAATGAAAAAAGAAGTTAATTGAAATAACTACCTAAATGGAGAGTGAGATTTTCAATTGTAAATTTGATTTGTAAATAGTTACTAGAGTCCTTGATTATATACTGTTCCGATGCTTATAATCTAATTTTGTGAAAAAAAATTATGGGAATAAAACATATTTAATAGAATGGTAAGCCAGAGGAAGATTTGCATACATTGTCCTGAATAAAAATGAACTAATATTGGAGAAAAAGAGTGAACCTAAATCTCTGAGGAAAATCTTTGATCTGTAGTTCAGTAACAGTTCAGAAGAACAAACAATATTGTTTTACTGCAAGGGAAAAACAAGCCACTACAAAAATCCAGTGGGAGATATTTTAAAGGAAGTTTTCAAGTAAAGTAAAAGAAAATAAAGCTACAATATCCTAGTGGCGTAGTGGTTAAACGGAGGGCTGTGATCTGCAAGCTGTACAATTCAAATCCACTAGCCACTCCACAGGAGAAAGAAGGGATTTTCTACCCTAGAAACACGGGAGCCCCTGTAGCATCGCTATGACGTTAGACTCCATGGCAATTAGTTTGGGTTTTATAACTTGGTATTCAATAATTAAATTAATATTCATATTATAATACTGCATCCCTCCCTCCCCATTATGCTGATGTATTTTAAACCTGTGGGAGAAAACTGAGGGAGAAAAAAATGTTCTTAACAAAGAAAGATCTTGTCTTTTGAAAAAGGTGAGGAAACTGAATTAGGTGACTAAACTATAAACAAATAAGAGTAAAAAGGGAAAACTTGAAAAAGAGATGGCTAAATTTTAATTGACTTGATGTACTTTCCTTTGCAAAAGAAAGCTCATAATGTCTACTCCACACAATTAGAGGAGTTAGCCAAAGTACGTCTACTTAATGGAGGAGAGATTTTCTCTAAGTATATAAATAATAAAATAAAGCATGCATTTGATTCAAAATAAAATCAAACTCACTGCCGTGGAGTTTGTGCTGACTCGCAGTGGCCTGATAGGACAGGGTAGAGTGGTCCCTGTGGCTTTCCAAGACTGTGATGCATTCTGGGACTAGAAGCATTGTTCTTCACCCACAGAACAGCTAGTGGTCTTGATCTGTTGATCTTGATCATTGCTGAGCAACATGTAACTACTACACCACCAGGGTATGACCTACACATTTTTCATCACACAATATTCCTGAAAAACCATGAGTTTTTATTGGATGAATCAACGATCAGTTTCAGAGCTATAGATGTGATTATATGGTCTTCCAAGGTTTCTAGTAATGGGTTGTTATACTGGAAGATGACTAGAAAGGACCTAACAAGTACACATTTATCATGACCTAATCAATATATCAAAGAAAAGAGATCATATCTTCAAATATGGGTCTTAGGGTCTACAACACACATTCGGGGATGTTGAAGACACGATTGAATTCATAACAGTACTTAAGTTCTTCACCTTTTTCCAAAAGTTCAAAATGTACTAAATATGTTTTATCAAAGACATTCTCTGATTTTGTTTTTGGTAAGAAGGCACTGCAAAACTAAAGTCCTCTGATTTAAAAAATGTTTGTAGGCTAAAACAAGTTGATTTCGAATGTAAGTTGCCTTAAATGTTTTTTTCATTCTAAATGCCATTTTGCTTATCTGGAATCTGAAACTAATACTTTAATTGAATTTGAGATATATATTTTCAATGTATTTTTTTCAATACTTGTCAATTTAGCAACACATGTTTTATTTTTATACCTTAATAAATTGAAAATTTAAAGTCCTGGGCTCCCCCCAAACCCTTTTATATCAATAATGATCATCTGTAGTTTTCTTTTCTCAATCTCAACAACGCAGCACTGAGCCCTCAAAGTCAAATGACCATGTCAGTCCTGTATTCAGTTCTCTTATATTTCTGCCTCAAATCCCTCCACTTGCCTGTAGCAATTACTGACTAAAATAAACCTATTAAAATGAGATTCCTGTCAAAACAATTTCAGAAAATTTCTATTGAACAATGCAACAATCTTTTAAATTTGGCCAATTCTCCCACCCTCTCCTTCTCCTAAAGATCTGACAATAATTATACTTTAATAAATACATCATAAGACTAACAATGAACCTATTAGGTTACCTGGCATACAGTGTTCGCGTTTTCCTTTATGAAATAATGTTTGGCATTCCAATTTTGCTTAGGTGGGAAGAAAATAAAAAATAGAAATCAAGAATAGAAGCAGAACTGATTAAAAAGACTCATTATTTTTCCTTCCAAGCTACAAAGTAACATTTGCTCTGACTTATTCTTATCCACCAGAACATAGAAACACTGCCTTTGTAAAAAACTCACTTTTATGAGTATCATCTGCTTTGCCAATAGTCGTTCTCATTGTCTACAACACTGCTGTGCTTTATAATGGCAAGACACATATTTCATCATGTGTAGTGCATATTCTGCTTGAAAGGATAGATGATTAATCTTGATGGCTAATTGATTTTATCCTAAATAGCATGCTATTGTTTTACTGACAACACCATATGTTCTGATTAGTCAAAATTTTCAACTGCCAAGTATGTAAATGTTAAATTTTGGAAATCAGTGCTTGGAAAATTGTTATCAACAGTACATTTCCAGGTGAACCATTATCCCATTATAAAAAATCTAAATGCTTGGTACATTTTAACAATTAAAGAAAAACAATATTCAAAAGAGAAAGGATACCCTCAAGTACCAAATTTAGAGTGAAAAATGAAACAAAGACTTAAGATAAATGATGGCTTTGTGGTTGCCTGAATGGGCTTCACAGTCACCCCGGTGGCAATGAGGGATAAACAGTTGGCTACTAGCTGCGTGGCTGGAGGTTCAAACCCACTAATGGTTTGTAAGTAACAATATCGTACGGCTGACTCCAGTAAAGCTTGACAATCTAAGGAGTAGTTTTACTGTGCCCTGTAAATTCATTTTGAACAGAATTGACTCAATGGCAGCGGGTTTGGGGTACTTTGGTTTGAGGAGGTTTACAGAGTAATACAGGTTCTAGGAGTGTGTCTGGATTCCCGAGGCTCACATCAAGACATGAACCTTCTGGAAAGAGGAAGTCCACAGGAGGTGTACACTACAAAACAAAAACAAACAAACAGGACAACAATGAGCAATACACATCTCCCCTAATACAGGATCAGAAACAAGCATGGATTGTTCCCAACAGTTTGGACAAAGTGTTAGGAAATTTGCATTGTGACTGGTGTGAAGAGTGTGAAGAGATATTTAAAACATCAAAGGCCCCACTTTGCCTCATAATGATCTTGATGATTAAATTTGCAAATGTACACTGTGATGAAGTTTTTAGTATTATAGAGTTGGAGGGGGATTGAATGTTTAAATATAGGAAGATAATAGATAACACTATGTAAATGTGTTCTGTGGAATACAAATTTAGATAGAAAAAACTAGTTTGCATGAAAACATGAATAAATATGCAAATATGATTTAAGTCAAAAAGCCAAGAAACAAATTGCATGATTTATTAGCACGATACAAATAACAATAATATCAATAATGCAGTAACAATGCCACCATAAATATCTTATCAGAATGGCCTCATGGTGTTAAAACTCAATGGAATTTGGATATAAGGTATGTTCTAAGCAGTTATTTTATGTAGGGAGACCATTTTGATTCCAGAAAAGGCAAAGTACTGGAACAATTTAGGTATAACAAATACTGTAAAGAGAAATAGAGGAAGAAATATAGATCAATGACTAACCAACTAATATTATCATGATTAATGGAATTCTGCCCTTAGTAGAGCAAATGACAAAGTCACACAATGAATGGCCTCTTGTCTTCCAAGCAGTCAAATATCTTGAAATTCAAATTTAGAAAGCTCAGCTTCTTATAGGAAAGAAAAGATTAGTAAGTATGTGTAAGCAAAAAGCCACTGGAAGGATATTTCTTTTGTCAGAAATTTCTTTCAGTAAAATATATCATTGCATGGATAAGGAAACTTTAAAATAAAATTAAGATGTCTGTAAATTGGTTTGTCCATTTGATGATGGGAAATACATATAAGAAATCTATTAAGGTGATGCTAGTGCTGAAGATTGAATGAATGTAATTTTGGCTCTAGCATGTAAGGGTGAATAGGATAACTTATTCCCAAATAAGTTAATAGAATAAACTAATAATTATGAGATGGTCTTGGGATAATGAACAACAACTTATTAAACCTGATACCTATTAATTACTAAAATGAAACAGACACTCACTGCCAACAGTCAATTCCAACTCATAATAACCCTATAGACAGGGTAGACTCTTCCTATGGGTTCTGAGATGATAATTCTTCATGCATTTAGATAGCTTTATCTTTCTCAGAGTGGTGGGTGGTTTTGAACTAGTGACCCTGCAGGTAGCAGCCCAAATCATAGACCACTATGCCATCAGGACACTAGATATTTTATGGGACAAAGATGAATATTATGACAATTAAAAATGCATGTATTTTAAAAAGTGTGGAATTCTACTTAAGAGATATTAGGTCAGAAGTTCCAGTTTCAGCATAATGGCATGAAGTTCTCTGTAGACCCATGTCACCTCTACAGTGGGACTGGTGGACATTACAGCCATTAATAAAAATAAAACAATAAAATAATTTTAAGTTTCTTACAATTATCCTAATATACAGCTAACTAAGAAGTACTTATTTAAGAAAATCTAAAGCCTTTAAGACCCCAGACATTATATCTTTTGATAGCCAGGCACCATCACCTTTCTTCACCACATTTGCTTATTCACCTGCTCTGTCTTCAGCAGTTGTGTCTGGAAGGTGAGCATCATAGAATGCCAATTTAATAGAAGAAAGCATTCTTACATTGAGGGTGTACTTGAGTGGAGGCCCAATGTCCTTCTGCTACCTTAGTACTAAACCTATAAATATATACACATAAATCTATTTCCCCATCCTCATATATAAATATATTTGCATAATTACATACATTTATTTAGACCTCTATAAATACCCTTTGCCTCCTAGCTCTTTCCTCTGTTTCCTTTGAATTTCCTGCTGTCCCACTATCATGATCAGTATTCATTTGGGTTTCAGTAATTCCTCTTGGTTACATTACCTTTGATCACACCCTACCAGGCCTCCTACAACCTTCTCACCATTTATTTTGATCACTTGTTATTCCCTTTTCTCTGGGTTAACACCACTACCTTTCCTCCCACATTCCCCTCTCCATGTCCCTCCACTCAGAAGCAGCAAAGTCCACTTGGAAGAAGCACACCAGCCTGTTTGATCTCGAGGTGTTGAAGGGATCAGGCATCATCAGAAGAAAAAAATCATCATAGTGAATGAGGGAGGGAGTGCGGAGTGGAGACCTAAAAGCCATTTGTAGGCCACTGAACATCCCCTTACAGCAGTGTCTCAGGGAGGAGAGGGGCCAGTCAGGGTGCGATTTAGCAACGATGAAACATAAACCTTTCCTCTAGTTCCTAAATGCTTCCTCCTCCCCCACTATCATGATCACAATTCTACCTTACAAATCTGGCTAAACCAGTGGATGTACACTGGTACAGATAGGAACTGGAAACACAGGGAATCCCGGGCAGAAGATCCCTTCAGGACCAGTGGTGCAAGTGGCGATACTGTGAGAGTAGACGGAGGGTGGGTTGGAAAGGGGGAACCAATTACAAGGATCTACACGTGACCTTCTCCCTGGGGGACAGACAACAGAAAAGTGGGTAAAGGGAGGCGTCGGACAGGACAAGATATGACAAAATAATAATTTATAAATTAAGGGTTCATGATGGAGTAAGGAGCAGGGAGGGAAGGGGGAAAATGAGGAGCTGATGCCAGGGGCTTAGGTGGAGAGTAAATATTTTCAGAATGATGAGGGCAATGAATGTACAAATGTGCTTTACACAATTGATGTATGTCTGGATTGTGATAAGAGTTGTATGAACCTCAATAAAATGATTAAAAATAATAATAAATAAAAATAAAAGATCAAACACCAAAAAAAAAAAAGAAAATCTAAAATCTTCTTCCTTGAAAAGCAAAGATGCTATATGAGGACTAAGGTGTGGTTGACCCATGCCAGGGTATTTTCACTCACCTCATATGTATGTGAAAGTTGCACACTGAATAATGAAGACAGAAGGAGAATCACTGCATTTGAATTACGACCTTGGGGAAGAATATCGGAAAAGAATACACAAATTGTTAAAAGACTAAACAAATCTGTATTGGAATAATACAGAAAGCTCTTAGAGACAAGGATGATAGGCCTTTATCACATGTCGTCAGGAGAGACCAGTCTCTGTAGAAGGACAGTATGCTTGCTAAGGTAGCTGGTAAGTGAAAAGAGGAAGATTTTTGACAAGACTGATTGACCTGGGTGGACTCAAGTGTAAGAACAGTTATGAGGCTGGCACCAGGCCAAGCAGTGCCCCTCCTGCTGCACATACCATCTCTGTGGGCAGCACCAAGCCCAGCAACAACACAGTCCAGCTCAATTTGCTAAGCACAACTAGAGATTTAGACTGATGCTTTCTCTTTCCTCTCACACATTATCAAGGTGGAAATTTCATTCCAGAATTATATCAGAATTGGGTTGCTATAGTTTCCAGACTCTTCTTGAGGACCCAGTTGAAGATTCTTTCTGGCAAAATTGTCTCTCATTTTCTATGGAATATTGTTCAGTCAACTCACTCAACGAGTTTCATCTAGTTAATTCTTTCAGGGACCATAGAGTGTGGGGCTTGAACAATCATTTAGGGTTTCTGAGGCTGTCAATCTTTGCAGGAGAATGTTAGCCTAAACCTCCATTCAATCTGCCATACCTCGTCCAATTTTGCTTAGAAATTCAAAGATTGACTCATTGAACATGCTAGATAA
Organism: Tenrec ecaudatus; assembly: GCF_050624435.1. Lineage (NCBI taxonomy): Eukaryota > Metazoa > Chordata > Mammalia > Afrosoricida > Tenrecidae > Tenrec > Tenrec ecaudatus. Next base: position 158,648,363 of record NC_134532.1, on the reverse strand, counting down.
TATGCCAGAAACAAAAAGAGACACTTATGGAAGTTGGCCTACTGGAGTAAAAACAAATCGTAAGGACTAATTCAGGAAATGTGCCATTCAAATGAGACATAATTTGTCTGATGAATCTATGGAGCAACTTAGGTCTTTGTGCAGGGTTGAAAACAATAGCACAATTAATGTGCAAATAGTGGAAATTAGTTTTTGAGTGGGTCAGGAAAATGAACATCAAACATAGCTCTGTTCAAACCACTGCCTTCCCAGAGAGCTATGGGCACACAGTAAATATCTGTGGTGCTGCCGTGGCCTATGGACTGGCCTACTAACCCCAAGGCTGGTGCATCGAACACACCAGCTGCTGTGTAGAAGAAATATGAAGCTTTCTTGTTCCCTACAAATTAACAGTCTAAGGAATCCTATAAATTAATGGACTCTGACAATGAATTTTATTGGATTTGGCAGATATACTCAAGGTTGTGCCAATGAGCAAAGTATCCGAGCTTTCCCATGTCCGTCAGCAAAGGAAATAATGTTTCCATTGTTGTTAGGTGCCATCAAATCAGTTCACAGTAATAGCAACCCCGTGCACAACACGAAACACTGCCCAGTCCACAAGATCTTCACAATTGTTGTTTGACCCATTGCTGCATTGGCATCTGCTGTGTCTTGCCATCATGTCAAGGGTGTTCCTCTTTTCCACTGACGCTCCACTTTACCAAGAATGATGTCCTTTTCCAGGGATTTATGTCTCCTAATAAGTTCAAAATACATGATATTAAAGCTTTGCTATTCTTGCTTCTAGAAGCATTCTGGCTGTTCTTCTTGCAAGTTCTCCTGTTCCTTTTCAGTACATGGAACTTTCAAAATTCTTTTCCAATACTTTGATTCAAATACACCAGTTCTTCTGTGGGAAACTGAGGACCTGGAAGGAAGTGTGCATGACCTACTTGCAGGACTGGTGACAGCAGGGATGGGCACAGCATCACTGGCACGAGGCGTGCATCTGCAGGGAGAGAGAAGGGGAAAAGCTCAATGCACAAAATTCCAGGAAGTACATTTCTCCACAGCTTATCTGCCTTCCAGAAATGCTTAGACAAAGTTGTGTCCTGCAGCTGATTAACTCTTCACATACACAATTACAGTAAATTTATCCCTAAGATTTGTTCCCTTTGTCACTTATCTTAGGCATCTCTTGAGCCTCTTGTCTCCTGTATGCTTTGTACTCCCTTTAACGTATTCCCTTTGAAGGCTTGCAATACCAAGATGAATACATTCTGAGGGGCCCATACTCTCCACTCTCTATAATTGCTTCCATTCGTTAGACACCCAGTAGCTGGCAATGTCTCAAGGCTATGCATAGGATTTTAAGTGACTCTTACCTCCAAAGTTGGTAGGCTATTCCTTGATCAGTGCTGTGTCTTCAGGTGAGAATATTCTTTCTTTTGGAACACTTCTGAGGCCAAATTAACTTTCTTGTGTCACTGTACAGCTGGAACTATTTTTAAATAATCTTCACAGAATACTAGCTTGTGGTATTAACATTTTTATTGATTAATTTGTGCATCTTGTTGGGTCACTTTTCTTTAGAATGCGATCAAATAAGTATTTCTTTCAGTCAGGTGTCATTTAATTGTTATGAGTATCTCTTCCTTGTCTTCTTAAGTTCATAAATATATATTTGTGTGTATACATAATCAAATGTATTTTTGTTCTATTCTGTTATTCCATTTATTTTTGTAAAATATAATGTGTCTCTCCAGAACTGAAGAGCATAGAGCCTCAGAGACAGTAAGTAAATGTTACGAGTTGGTCACTAGAAGTAATTGTGTGTGGTATCACTGATTTTCAGGCCTTGGTTAGTGGATCTGAATCCTGGCTATTGGAGAAACTACATCATGTATTGTATTCTGTTTATATGTGTACCGGTCCCTGGAGAGTACTACTGCAGCTTGACAAGCTATTTACACCAAACGAGCAGTCCCGCTGTGTCTTTAGTTTCTACTTATACATTCGGGCACTGCTGAAATAACTACAGAATGGGTGTGGTGACACCCTAGCTCCTGAACCAACATTCTGTTAATAATTCTGATTTACAGCTGCTCCCGCTCTGACTGGTGAGTCTTAAGTTCATTTGAGATCTCCTATAATTAGTGTCAATTCAGTAATCCCCCTAGTTAAAGATATTTCCTTTTCCCCAATAAGCAATCACTCTTGTAAAATACTATAGATACTTTTATGGAAGGCTTAGAGCAATATTAACTGCACATGTTTAGTGGGGTACTTGGTTTTTTTCCTCAAAGGGACCTAGCTTCCCTTTCCCTCAAGGGATTGTCTATCTGTGAACTGGCTCAAGTCTAGAATTACTGGCAGGTTGAGACTCTCTCTCGTGATTATATTAAAACTGCCACTCACCTGAGTGGCACCCCAGTGAGGTGTAACATCTCCCAGGTGATTGCCTTTCCTCTGCTGTTCATTCAAAGCCCCACTGACATTGCAGGGCTTTGAATGTTTGTTTGCTCCCATCTAACCAATCAGAGCCGTCCTATGATGTGGACGGCTCCAATTCACAGAAGCACCATAGTGATTCACTTACGCCGGCAGCTGAACTGGTAAGAATGTGTCTGTGGCTGCGCTCTATCTCTCCCCTCTGGTCTCTATGTTAATTCACATCCTGCATTTCCCACCTTAGGCTTATACTCGAGTCAATCAGTTTTTTCTGGTTTCCCAGGTAATAATTAGATACCTCGGTTTATACTCTGGCCGGCTTATATTCGAGTATATATGGTATTTTCCTTTTGTAAATCGAGTAAATATTTAGTAGATTTTTCCATCTATTTAACTCATAGGGATAGTTTTTTAAGTATTCAATACCATAAATTCATGTGAGTCAAACTGTTCTGATTACTACTTTGAATCTCCTTCCTATTATGATAACCATGCCACTTCATCTCTGTTGATTAAATATTGCCACTTGGCTCCTACCACCATGAGACCCAATCAGCTTCCCTGGAGTTTGGTGCATTATTTAATTAGGTCACGTTCCACTGGCTAACCTGGCTTACCTAACATAGCTCGCACAGTTCTCTTCAGAGATGCGGGGGCTCCTTTCAAAATCCGTTTCTTACTATTATGACAAAAGATGTATACTCTCTGGGTCTATGGGTATATTTTTATAAATCCACTTTAATTTGCCAATTTGTCTAATCTTTCTGACAACTTCTACAATATTTCAAGTTAGGTCTGCTACATCTATTTTACTTATTGTAGTCCATCAAACAATCCAGGCTTCAGTAAATGAAGTAAGTAAATGACTACATCCTCTCTTAAACTCACAAGCTGAATGAAGAATGTATGCTTAGTAGTCCATATGAACAAACTCAGATTTTTCCAAACTTATATTCCTTGCATTGTAATCTTATATCCTGAAGAACTATTCCCACACTAATTATCCAGGTTTCTGCCTGTGCACAGTAGAAACCTCTATTTGGGCAGTATAGCATACATCTTCCTCAGAAACCATTTGTACTTCATCTTTTAGGAGGTGTTGAGAATTAAGTTTATTTGTAGGTCTAGAAGCAATATGGATAGTGAAGATGTTTATAGGGAAAATTTAGCAAAATCATCATGAACAGTTGAGCTAATATCTTCAAGTGTGGGTGGAGAGGATAATAGTTTTGTTTATAGCAGTTTTTAGGCAAAAGTAGAGGGCTGATTTTGTTGGTAGAAGTGGTTCAATGAAATTTAGTGACCCTATATCCACCTCCCAAGAGTCATCTCCAGGTTCCCATTTCTTTCCAATAAATGCCCTTATTTTAACATCAGACAACATTATAGTTTGGAAATTTAGTTGGTATTGCATTATGAACGTTAATTTTTAGTGATATCAATTCTGTTCCTACAAGATATATTATTTCAGTTTTTGCAGAACTGGAAACTTTGACGTGTTTTATGGGGTGTTGATTTATGCTCTGAGCTTATCTATTTCCTTTACCACTTTGTCTATTGGAAGCAGATAAACCAACTAGATGGTCTTTACTTATCTTGACACAATTTCTGAAAAATTACCAAACACATGATCACTCAGGGACTCACTACTCATCAACGTTTACTCATTAGGAGGAGATATTTGGGGTATTATCAGTGTCACTTCACATTATGCTTTAACAGCTACGCATTAACTTTACTAATAGTTAAGGGTTATTGTGCCAAGCTGGGCGATAGACACATGTGGGATTAATTGAAGACCAGAGAGATGAATGGCTCAGTGAGCCTCACTTTTCTAGGTCTCAGGTCTCTTACTTTCTGATGGTAGAAAAATTAATCTCCCATATTTTGATAGAATTCTTATGTCATTGCTTTTTTTAATAATCGGTGAAATACTGATAAATTAGATTTGAATATTGGTACAATGGTACCCTCTGATGATGACATCTTTGTCTGTTTCTCCCTAACATTTTATGCACTTAAATATATCTTAAACGAGCAAGAATAATATAAATAATACTTTAAATGTTGCTTATTTAAAATTTATATATATAATTTTACAAAACCACGTTATGATTTCCATGATTCAAATGGTCATTTGTTTGGATTTGTTGTCTTTGATATAATTCACTTAAAAAAAAACTGTCCTAACCTACTGTTATGGGTTGAATTGCATCTCCCAAAATATATGTAGTAATTTATAAACACCATGCTTATTATAATCCAATTTAGAAAATGTCTTGTCGTCTTATGTTAATGAGGCAGAATTAGTGCATCTTGAATGAATCTCATTTGGGTTGCATTGAGATTAAACAAGCGAGAGAGAGAAGCAGATATGGGGGAAGAGAGATAAGAAGCTATAACTGGCCGGCAGCAGAAACTAGAATCAAGGACTTTCCTCCAAATCAAAATAGAAAACATCTCCTTAGCACCAACATAAGGAATTAAAAAATACTGGTCTCCTGATATGTGCTAAGTGCATGTACATTTACTAAAGCCGTCTACTTGTGATAGTTCTATAATGCGATAATTCACTAGAAAATTCAGACAGAATTTGGTCCTCACAGAGGAGCTTCTACTCAACACAAAGCACAAAGGTGGAAATGTCTCTGACATTGTCTAATAACTGGGAGCAGGAAGAGCTGTAAGGTGCCTCATAATCAAAGCACTGCTTCAGGATTGGGGGAAGGCTTATTGACATCCTTCAATATGCTGATGACATAACCTTACATGCTGAACATGGGGAGGGCTAGAAACCCTTGCTTATGAAGATCAAGGACTGCAGCCTTCAACATGGGTTACAACTCAAAGTAAACAAAAGAAAACAAAATCCTCACACTGGACCAACAGGTATCTCATGATATATGGAGACATAAAGATTTCATCTTATTTGGCTCTCATGGAAGATTTCATCTTATTGTCAAAGATTTCATCTTATTTGGCTCTCATGGAAGCAGCAGTCAAGAGATCAAATGATGTACTCTATTAGGTACAGCTGCTGCATAAGAGCTCTTTAGTGCTCATATGGAACTTCTAAAGGGGCCAAGATGGACTCGTGCCAACAGAACAAGGGCACGCTTCATGGTTTAAGGTGAAGGAAGATGCGTGTTAGGGTTGTTTCTTCTCACCATACTTATTTTGTCTGTATGCTGATCATATAATCAGAGAAGCTGGGAATTATGAAGAACTGAACATCAGGTTTAGAGGAAGTATTAACAACATGTGATATGCTGATGACACAGTCTTGATTGTTGAACTTGAGGCAGTTGCTAATAAAGATCAAAATTACAGCCTTCCATGTGGATTCCAATTCAATATAAAGAAAATCAAAATCCTCACAACTGGACCACTGCTAAACATTTTAATAAATGGAGAAAATATTGACGTTTTCGAGGAATTTTATTTACTCAGCACCACAATCAATGCTCACGTAAACAGCAGCCATGTAATCAAAAGACATGCTCCATTGGGGAAATCTACAACACAAAATATTTTAAGAATGTTGAAAATCAAGGATGTTACTTTGAGGACTAAAGTATGCCTGAGCCAAGCCATGACATGTTAAATTGTCTCTTACACATATGAAACAGTGGAAGAACCATCTCTCTTGGCAGAGGTGCATCCAAAAATCATCCTCAGAACCAAGGACAGTAAGATTTCCTCTCATGTACTTTGGACATGTTGTCGAGAGAGAGGAGTTAGTCCCTGGAGGACATCGTGCTTGGTACAGTGGGGGCGCACCAAAAAAAAAGAGGAAGGGCTTCAACAGGATGGATTGGCCCGGTGGCTGCACCACTGGGTTCAAATATGGGAACTGTGGAAATGGTGCAAAAGCAGGCGCTCTTTGTGCACAGTGCTTCTATGGGTTGGAAAGCACTAGATGACACCTAAGAACAAGTCTGAGCCAAGAATATAAGCATTCACTGCCTTCTGTTCCACATGCATGCAAGTTATTTATTATCACCCTGTCTCATAAAAGTAGAAGAAACAAAAACAACAAAAGCATTTACCACATCGTGACTGCACATCATGGAGTTGACAACTTGTTAATTTATTCAAGGAAAGTTGCCACACCTGGGCCACAGGTGCTATTAGTGAAAGGATTTGGTTAAGCTTTCAGAAGGTTGTTTGCAGGACCCATCAAACTTTTGTAAACCTTATCAGCAAACAAAACGGGGCATCATTTTAGGTCTTTAAGTAATATTTGCCTATTCTGCATGAATCAGTTCTCTGTGTATTTTAATGTCTGCATGGGGACAGAGACAGCTTCAAAGCTTTCTACTTAGCAATTCATGCTATGATGGTCCTTACCCTCCAGACCAAGTCATCACTGTGGGCACCTAGCCAAACTCCAACTATGTCCATTTCAAATTTACATGGTTCCAGTGAGCTCACTGCAAGCTGACTCTGGACTGTGATCATATTTACCTTTGTGAGCATCCATGCCATCTCTGTTTGCACTGAATCGTGGGGTTGCTCCTAGGGGCATAGAGTTGCTTCTGACTCGTAGCGAGCCTGTGAAGACCGGACTGAAACAAAGTGGCGCATGATCTGGCACCATCCTCTCAAGTGTCCTTAGGCGCATTGTCACAGCAACTCTTTCAGTCTACCTTGTTGAGCGTTTTCCTCTTTTTCGCTGCCCTTACTCTTACCAAGAATGATGTCCTTCGCCAGAGGCTGGTCTCTCCAGACAACATGTCTAAAGCACATGACACAAAGTGTCTCCATCTTTGCCGCTAAGGTGTACTCTAGCTCTACTTCTCCCAAGACACATCTGTGTGTGCTTTGGGCACTCTGTGGTTATTTATTTATTAAATATTATAAATATTTTTTTTTACCAACACCATAATTCAAATGCATGGATTTTTTTGGTCTTCCTTACTCAATATCCTACTTTCACATACATATGAGACAATGAAACATCCAAACTTAGTCTTCAAAGTAACCTCCTTGCTTTTCAGTTTTAAAGAGCACTTATGCAGCAGCTGTACCTAATAGAGCACATCATTTGATCTCTTGACTGCTGCTTCCATGAGAACCAATAAGATGAAATCTTTGACAACATCAACTTTGTCTCCATGTATCATGAGATACCTGTTGGTCCAGTGTGAGGATTTTGTTTTCTTTTGTTTACCTTGAGCTGTAACCCACGTTGAAGGCTGCAGTCCTTGATCTTCATAAGCAAGGGTTTCTAGTCCTCCTCATGTTCAGCATGTAAGGTTGTGTCATCAGCATATTGAAGGATGTCAATAAGCCTTCCGCCAATCCTGAAGCAGTGCTTTGATTATGAGGCACCTTACAACTCTTCCTGCTCCCAGTTGTTAGACAATGCCAGAGACATTTCCACCTTTGCACTTTGTGTTGAGTAGACCCTCCAGTGTGAGGACCAAATTCTATCTGAATTCTCTAGTGAATTATCGCATTATAGAACTATCACAAGTAGACGGCTTTAATAAATATACATGCACTTAGCACATTTCAGGAGACCAGTATTTTTTAATTCATTATGTTGGTGCTAAGGGGATGTTTTCTATTGCGATTTGGAGGAAGGTCCTTGATTCTGAGTTTCTGCTGCTGGCCAGTTATAGCTTCTTATCTCTCTTCCCCCATCTCTGCTTCTCTATCTCGCTTGCTTAATCTCAAGGTAACCCAAATGAGATTCATTCAAGACACATTATGCGCTAATTCTGCCTCATTAACATAAGACGACAAGACTTTCCTTAATTGCAATATAATGTACTTGGTGTTTATAAATTACTACATATATTTTGGGAGATGCATTTCAACCTATAACAGTAGGTAAGGAGAGATTTTTTAATGTGAATTATGTCAAAGACAAAAAATACAAATAAATGGCCATTTGAATAATGGAAAACATAACATAGTTTTATATCATTTTAATTAGAAAATTTTACTCTTTCAAATAAACAATTTTAAAATTACTTATATTATTCCTGGTCCTTTAAGGTATATTTTAGTGCATAAAAGTGTCACAGAAAAACAGACAAAAATGTCATCATAAAGTGCAGTTTTGTACCAATATTCAATTCTAATTCATCAGTAATTCATTGCCTATTAAAAAGCAATGAGATAAGTATTCTATCAAACTATATGAGATTAGTTTTTCTACCTGTGTCAAAGATAAATATTTTTAGGCCATATTGATGTGCTACTCATAATGAGGGAAAATAACTTCTTGAACTTTTTTTCCAATTTATTATCCTTATTTCTATTAAACAAGTTTATTGAGTCAGAAAACCTCATTGATTTCTACCTGGTATCTCTCCTGCATAATTAATTTTTAATTTAATTAATGAGAAAAACTAATTTTATATTAGTCTAGAATTTTTTTAAAAGCTTAAGGTTTTGCTTTGATTTTTAATCTTTAAATTTATTCAACTCATGTATTGTGTTCATTCTTTATATTCTTCTTAGTATTAATGATAAAAATATTCCCTTATTCTATAATATATACTTTGAAAATATTTAAATCTACAGAAGTTGAAAATGTAGAACTTCAGAAAGTTTTCTTTGTGCTGTTGCCAAATAAAGGAGCACCGATAGCATGATAGCACTCAGGGGGGTGAGTCACAGTAACCCTGTGATTCAGGGAGGAAGACCTGGGACTCTGCTTCTGCTAGAAAGCCCCAGGAAGCCCCTCTCCTTTGTCACATGCCGTCACTACTGGGTGACATCAGACTGGACAACACCCATCATCAATGAATTGCTTAACACAGAATGAGGGTAGAAGAACTGAAACAAATTAGAAATATTTTTTAATACTGGGCAATGGGATGTAGAAAACAGATTACTATTTCAAGAGTGGAAATTACAATGATCATTTTACACTCAGACTAAAAAAGAACTGTAAAGTATTTTCCAAGAAGTACAGGAAACATTTTATAGAAGGTATTCACTCGCAAAACACTTAAAATATTCGATCAAAACAAATTGCAACTTAAATTATTTCAGCTTTTATACGAATGATATAGCAGCCTGTATACATTCCACTTTTTAATACAGAATAGTATAGTAGTTGATAGGATCAGAAGAATCTTCAATCAGTGCTCATGGAAGCAGCAGTCAAGAAGGAAGCAGCACAGTGCATTGTGTAAATCTTCTGCAAAAGACCTCTTTAAAGTGTTAAAGAGCAATGTGTAATGTTGTGGTTGCCACCTAATCTGGTGGCAAGTTAAGGACTAAGAGTGTAGGGGTGGAGTCTAGGCTGTCAAGCTGGAGATAGCCAATGAGACCTCTGTGCGAGCATGACCTTCTCGTGAGAATTTTGGGAAATCTGGGACTTCCTCCATGGAGGCAGAAGACACCTCTCTCTCTCTCTCTGCTACTCACTGAGAGACATTGCAGAAGACAAGCCATGTGAATGCAACCAACCTCGGGAGACAGAGAAGCTGCAGAGACCCCTGCCAGTGCTGAGATGTTTCCAATGACACTGGATCCAAAGACTTTCTGCCCACTGTTCTGTGATCTTCTGCATTCAGTGTCATGCATGTGTTTTATGAGTCTGAAGAGGATTTATAGATTGATGTCAGAAATATGAGCTAATATCTGACTTACGGACTTGATCTGGACTGGACTGGGATGTTTTCTCAATGTTCAATTGCTCGTGTATATAAATCTCTTTCTTATACACATATGTGTGTCATGGATTTGTTTCTCAAGTCTACCCAGACTAACACAAATATTAAAGTCCAAAGTGCTCCTAACTTGAACGGTGGAATTTTCAATCATGTCATATGCATGGAGAGGCTGGATAAGGAATAAAGAAGACTGTAGAAACATTGATGTATTGAATTACATTGTCAGCAAGGATATTGCAATTACCAAAAAATCCTAGACGTATGAAAAAATCTGTCTTGGAAGAAGTACACCTGGAATATTCCTTAGAAGCAAAAACAGGAATTATTCTTCTCCTGCTATCAAGAAGCCCCTGTCCCCGGAGAAAATAGTATTTGTAAAAGAGATAGTCAGTGAGAAATAAAAGCTATCTTCAACAAGATAGATTGATACTGGCTGCAGCAATGGCCACAAACATAACAGTTGTGGGATTGGTGCAAGATCTGTAAGTGTTTCTGTTGTACACATAGTTTTTATGAGTTAGAGTCAAGTAGGTGAAGTCAAGCAACAAGCAGCAATAAAGCACACTAGTGACAGGTTATTCTTGTAATTGTAAATGGATAAGTGTGGATGGATTGCACATCTACAATTAGCAAGGCAACCTGGACATCTGTAAGCGAACAAAGTATTCACTTGTGTTTATATCATATAATATAAAATATAAGGTAAAGGGTGAAATAGATTAAAAGACTAAGAAAAAGTAAGCCTAAAATGTTCCCTTGTTGCTGCCAATAAAAAATTATATTTTATAATAGTCATGTTCATGTTATATAAATAAATATAATATGTATAATACACCACTTGTCCATCAATCCATTGTATTTTGGTGAACTGCACACTACTGTGATGCTGAAACCTATTTCACGGGTATTCCAAATACCAGTATGGTCTCCAAAAGTAAACAGTTTACCACTGGGTTTCCAAACTAAGAACAGACTAGGAAGAAGGACTAGCCACATGGGAAAACTTAGACTTTGGAAACTTTAAGGATAGCATCAAAACATTTTCCGTTACTGAAAACTTTATGAATAGAAACAAGTTATTGTCAGAGTTAGTGCCAAAATAGGATCTCCTTAGGTCAGAAGGCACTTAACATATGACTAAGGCAGGGTTTCCTTCTCATACTACAGTTGAACTTGACAGAAATGGAGTTAGCCTATGGGAGTAGGCTTCTGGACACTTACTTGTTGATATATCATGAGTGAAAATGCAAAGAAACAGTGGCAAACATCTATAAATAATTGGAACTTTGAACGTACAAAGTATGAATCAATAAAAATCAGAAAATGTCAAAAATGAAAATGGAAATAAAAGATTGGTATTATAGGCAACGGTGAGCTGACATGAACTGTTGTTAGTGATTTTGAATCAGATTTTGATTTTGTTTGCCCTTCTGGGAAAGCGCATTCAAGAGGAAAGCTTTGCGTTCACCATGTACAGATAAGAGCGCAAGACACACGGAATCCAGGGTATCCAAAAACAGAATACCCCAAGAACAGAAATGGGAGTGGCAATACCAGGAGGATAGGGGAAGGTGGAGAAGAGGAGGGGGAAGGAAGATGATCACAATGATAGATGCCTAATACCCCCCTCCATAGGGACTACTAAAGAAATATGGGTGAAGGGAAAGAGCTGTAACTGTAAGGTGTTAACAAATTATTTATAGTTTATCAAGCGGTCACAACGGTGGGGATAGAATGGAGGGGGAAACAGGAGCTGAACTAAGGGCTCAACTAAAACGTAAATGTTTAGAAAATGACGATGGCAACATGTGTACAAAAATGCTTGATACAATTGATGCATGGACTGTTATAAGAGCAGTAAGAGCCCCAGTCAGGGTGCAGTGTAGCAACGATGAAACATACAACTTTCCTCTAGTTCCTCAATGCTTTCCCCCCTCCCCTCTATCATGGTCTCAATTCTACCTTACAAATCTGCTAGATCAGAGTATGTACACTGGTAAAGATAGGAACTGGAAACAAAGGCAATCCAGGGCAGATGATCCCTTCGGAACCAGTGGTGAGAGTGGTGATACCAGGAGGGTGGAAGGAGGTTTGGGTAGAAAGGGGGAACTGATTTCAGGGATCTACATATAACCTCCTCCCTGGGGGACAGACAACAGAAAAGTGGGTGAAGGGAGATATCAGACAGTGTAAGATATGACAAAATAATAATTTATAAATTATCAAGGGTTCCTGATGGAGGGGTGAGTGGGGAACTAGGGAGAAAGATGAGGAGCTAATGCCAGGGGCTTAAGTGGAGAGCAAATGTTTTGAGAATGATAAAGACAACGAATGTACAAATGTGCTTTACACAATTGATGCATCTATGGATTGTGACAATAGTTGTAAGGGCCACCAATAAAATGATTAAAAAAGGAAGAAAGAAAGATAAAAAAGAGTGTTTAAAATGTAAAAACGAAAAAGAGAAAAGAAGCAAGATGAATATAGAAAAGACTCTGAAACTTGTTCTTAAATTCATAGTGGTCAATGCAAATGTAAAAATAATGAAGTAAAAAATTGAACAGAATATTTTAAAGGGCATTCAAGAAGAGAACATGAAATAGTACAATGAACTGTACAGAGATCTGGAGTTAGAAAACCAAAAAGAAATATTATATTCAATATACCTGAAGCTGAAAACTCAAGAAAAATATCATGACTTGAGTTTCAATATTGAATGATTCTATGGGCTAAACATTGAACCATGCTGCAAGAATTAAAAGGAAATGGAAAACATATATAGAGTTGTCATACCCAAATCATGTAGTCGACAATCCCTCTATTTCACAAAGGAGTAAGTAAAATCAACATGACCAGAAGATGGAGTTCCAGCTGCACTAAAAGCATTAGACAAAACCAAAGCTCCGGGAATTGATGGAATACCCATTAAAATGTTCAGCAAGTTGATGACGTACTGGAAGCTCTCATCTCTTTGAAAGAGTGCGATCGTACTTGGCCAGCTGACTGGAAGAGATCCCTATTTAGAACCATTCCAAAGAAAATTGCCTCAAAAGAATGCTCAAATTACAGAACACCATCATTTTTAACACATGCAAGTACATATAGAAAAGATCATTCCACCGTGGCTACAGCGGGTCATTGACAGGAGCTGTCAGAGGTTCAGGCTTGATTCAGAGGAGGATGTACAACAAGGGGCATAGCATTGCTGATGTCAAGTGGACATTGGCTGAAAGTAGAGATGCCAGAGAAGATGCTTCCTGGTGCTTTTTATTATGCCACGGCACTCACCTGTGTGGGTCATAACCAACTATGGATAATCTTGAGATAAATGGCAATTCCAGAGCATTCCATGTGCTTTGTCAAACCTACACACGAATAAAGAGGAAATTGTAGGAATAGAACAAGTAAATACTGCACGGGTTACAATAAAGAAAGGTGTGTGTTAAGGTTCTATCCTTCCATCATACTCATTCAATCTGCTTGCTGAGAAAATCATCAGATAAGCTGCATGATATGAAGCCGGACTGAACACCAGGACTGAAGGGAGGCTCATCAACCTGCAATATGCCGGAGGCGCACTATTACATGCTGGAAGTGAGGAGGTCTTGAAACACTCGCTGATAAAGATCAGCGACTGCAGCCTTTAGTAAGAATTGCAACTCAACATATGCAAAAGCAAACTCTCACAAATAGACCAATATGTAGCCCGTGATAAATGGAGAAAAGGTCGAGTTTGTCAGGAGTTTCATCCAGCTTGTATCCGCATCTAAGGCTCATGGAAGCAGTAGTCAAGGGATCAGAAAGCAGGTTGCATTTGGTAAATCTGTGGCACAAGATAACTTTAAAATTTGAGACAGCCAGGATGTTTCTTCAAAAACTAAAATATTTTCAATTGACTCATATGCATATGAAATTTGGACATTAAATACAGAAGATTAAAGGAACAAACAAAATAAACACACGCATTTGCACTTTAGTGTCGGCAAAGAATGCTGTACGTACCATGGCTTGGAGCTTGGGCACCTGAGTTAGGAGGTTCCAGTCTGGAGAAGGACATCATGCTTGGGAAATAGACGGGCAGCAGAAAAGAGGAAGGCCCTGGGAGAGCTGTATTGATCCAGTGGCTGCGACAATGGCTCACGCGTCCCAAACATTGTGAGGGTGGCCCAGGACCAGGCAGTGTTTGCTTCTGCTGCACATGGGGTAGTGATTCGTTGGACTTGAGTCAAAGGCACCTAACAGCAACGCAGTAATGACTGTTTAGTACCTGTGTTCATCTAATGAACAAATACCATATTCTGACATTGTAGTTGGTTGGGTTCTTTAAAGAAGCAAAACCAGTGATGCTTACATGTGTTTGTGTATGGAAATATATTCACACCAAGAAATGGCATAGTCGGTTGTAGAAATAGGTAAGTCCAGTTCAGACTTCTCCTCAATCTGGGAAACCGACAAACAGGAAACGTGATGCCAAAGCACAGATATCAGACGGGGCATGGGGACGTTGGAGCTCGGGGATGAAGAGGTCCAAAACTGGTGCAATTAACCCACTGTCCCTAGTCACACGATGCATGATGGCTCCTGGCACTGGCTGAAAATGCAAAAATGCAAAGGAGATCCAGGAATAAGATGCAAGGTCTAGCTTTGGCAATAAGTGAAGTGCTCAAGAGTCTCTCGTGCTTGGTATCTCTGTGTAATACCACAGGCTTATACTACCACGGGGGTGTCATCAGGCTTCAACCCAGTTGATAGGTTGGGCTTTACCCTAACCTTTAGCCAGAATTGTCTACTTGACATAAGCCCTAATCATCACAGATCACCCCTTGTCACCTTGACAACAGTATACAAGGCTTTAACCTTAAATCGTCACCAAAGATTATAATAAAACCATACTTACTTAGCATATTACCAATAAAGATACAACAAAACACACTAGTTCTCATTTTGATATTTTAAGTAAACAAAACAAAAATATTTGCTTCATACATACAAATAGGAATGCTCATAACCAGCACAGTCCTTGTCTCTGCAGCTGGTCATGCGCTGCAACTTCTATTTAAAACTGCTGTGCTCTACTAGCCTTCCCGTAGTTCCTTCACTCTCAGTGGGTACCCGACTGGCTGTGGTTTTCTGCCTGGTAGGCTGACCCAAACCTTCATTCCTGAAGAGTCTGGGCTATTATTAGTAGTCAGTTCATGACTGTGGTGCTGTATTTTGCCATTGATTTTATTCACAGGATATGGTAGTACTAAAAGATGGCCAGAGGAATCCTTTTGATTCCAGACATATTCTTTACCTCAATTATGTAACATCAATTCAATCCCCCCCAGTAATCAGGATCAATCACACCACTCAATACAGTAACACCCCTTCTTTAGCTCTTAATCCCAAGGCATGCGGATCCCCAGCAGACCAGAGGGTATTCTTAACTGCCACTTCAATTGAATCCATGCTGTGGTTCCAGGTGAGAATATTCTTTCCTTTGGAAGGAGGACCTCTAGTCCTGAAGGCATAGGGTTTCACGGAGAAGAAGCAAAATATTGTACATGGATCATTAGGAGTAATAGTGAGTGACACCATTCACTGACATATGAAGTTAATGAAATTTTTGTCAGTAATCTGAATGTTCTGTTGGTTCACCTTTCTTTGGAATGGGTACAAATATAGATCTTTTCCAGTCAGTTAGCCAAGTGGCTGTCTTCCAAAGTTCCAGGCATTGATTATTAAGTGTTTCAAGTAATTTTGCTATCCTGCTAGGTATAAAATGAGCCAGCTCACCAGCAAAAATGGTTAATCTTATCACCATCACCAAAGAAGAGTCAGTAACCTTCAATTCCTGAACATTAAACTTGTCCATCCAGGGACAGACAGGTGTGATAACGAAAAGCAGTAAACAAGTGGCAGAGAAGCAACAGTGATGGATCTGAAAGCCAAAGCAAGAGACAAAACTATGGGTGTCCTAGTTCTGGAGCAAGTTTAACTGAGAAACTTACTTGTGAAATGAGACGCCCACAGGTACTTAAATGGGGCAGCTAAGTTTACAGACCCACAGAGATGGAGCTAAATGCCTTTGGGCTGAGACTTAGAACATAATGAGGTGTCCTTTGCATATTTATCAGTAGTCCTAAAATAGCTTTATAACCTTGTTTGAGAAAAGCAAATGCCAAGGGCCCAGTGGCTAGAAGATCAAGGACCAAAGAGCAGCCTGTTTGGGGAAACAGTTGTGAAGTGACTATCTAGATTGAAGAACTATGTCTTGAACATTATGATTCTTAATTATGACCTGTTAATTTCCCTAATAAAGCCCATAATTATATTTAGGGTATGTGAGATCTGGATATCCATTTTAAGGAAGCATTGAGCCCAGTCAAGAATTAGAGAATGCTGTTTGAATGTTGGAGACTTGGTCACAATTTGCGTTAGGTGTTGAGCTTCTGATCACAAAGTCAGTAGTTCAAACCCATCAGCCATTCAAAGAACGAGATTGGGCTGGTGGCATCTACAAAGTTTCTCAATTTCAAAAATTTAAAGGAGCAGTTTCATTCTGTCCTATAGGGTAATTATGAGTCAAAATTGACTTAGTGGCAAGAATGGGGGTGTTGGGAAAGAGAAGGATGACTTGTATCAGAATCGATATGAAGGTGGGAGGGTGGAGGCATTTCTGATCCCTGGCTTATAGGAATCCGATGTAAGCTGATGTGGAATCATTTTTCTTCCCCTTTGTGAAGTCAGAAGACTCAGATCCTTATAACCTATAACTTTTTTTTTTTTTACAATATGTGACTATTTTGGTAAACTATGCGGATATGGGTAAAATTTTAAGACTTGATTATTAGTGTCTTTTATTATGTTTAACAATTTGCCAATACTTTATTCCACCACTTTGAATATTATATTTCATTCATATTGAAAACCTTAATATTAGGCTACTACATGGTTACACATTATAAATTACTGATTTCTATCAATAGAATTTTATTACATAGAGTGGACATAGAAAATGTCACCAAACAATGATAAGTTAGTGGTTGTCCGCTGTCATCCATGTGGACCCTGACCAACAGAGAAGCCGTGCTTGGTCCTGTGACATCACTATGACATGATGCAGCTCAGACAATTGCAATCCGTAGAGCTTTCCTTGGCTAATATTAGGAAGTAAATCCACTTCTGTCTTACTTCTCTGTCTTATGATGAAAGCTACCCTGCACTCTGTTCAAAAGTCTAAGAGCTTCAAGCCTCCATTCACAAATGACAGGTAGCTATGCATGAAGCACACTGAGCAGTAATGGTCTCTTTTGTTCAAGATAAGAACTTTACCACTGAATCCATTGTTCCATTGGAAGGTTACATTTTCTGAAATTCGTATGCTTCTCAAGTTATAAATAACATATTTACTTATTTAGAAAACGATGTGATAGATTGTTTTTCTAAATATTTATCCATGTCTTCATTTAAAAAAAATAAATAAAAAGAAAAATTTCAAAATATTAAAAAAAAAAGAAAACGATGTGAATAATTGCATATGAACTTACTTGACAACTTTTATTGCAGACACCTCACTTTTTTAATGCAGATAAATCTCATAAAGCTATATATAATGTAGCTCATGGCACTCACAGTAGAGGCAGAAACTAAACTGCTTTTCAACAAGTATTTTTAAACTCATATGGTTAAGAGGACATACAGATATATTTTAACTGTATAATCTCAATGAGAATCATTGAGACAATGGCTAACTTTGTCTCTAACTACTTCTACTACTAATTACTAAAGCTTGTATTGCAGTGTCTGAGTGGCATTTCTAAAAGTAACCAGAAGAGCGCATTCGTGTGTATCTCAGAGACACAGTGGCTAAATGAATTAGACACTGAAGATCCACCACAGGGTTCAAGACACATCTCATTGAGGAAATGATGATGAATTTCCTGTGATTATGTTCAAATGGCTTAGGCAAGAAAATGACTCAGGATAGTTGAACTTCCAAGAGCCAAAAGACTCATAAACAAATGAACCCAATTTAACCAGGTCCCAGTTCTACAAATTTGTTGTCAAGACAATTTAGACTAAGCAGTACAGTCATATATTTATGCCAGGACACACCAGTCCACTAATCTAATTACTGAATGGGTTCTGAGAAAGAGAAAATTAAATTAAGGAAAATTGTTTTACATAACAGTGATTTATAGCCTACTTAACACTTCAAACTAGTGAGAACTAGGAAATCCAAGACTTTCAGGATGTGATTTTAATTGTAGAAGGACAAAAATGCAAATTTAATAGGAAGAAAAGAATAAAAACCATGACTCATCAAATCAAAGAGAAATTATAAGGAACTATTACATGTTAGAGTTGTTTTGAATATTCAGGTTCTTATTCTAGTAAACAAGAATATTGTTACTTTGAAATATAATGGCATAATTTTGACTTTCTGTATATGCAAATTATTTGTATATTGATGATGTTTTTTCAACTATGCCTTTATTTTAAAGTCTTTATTATTTTAATTCATCTAGGTTTCTTATTCCATGAACTTGAACCTCAATATTTGAATCAAAATAGCATTCTCTCTCATATATTTCATCTAAATTAGGCCATGCTTTCTTTTTGTAATGTTGCATGCTAAACTATAAATATATTAAATGCATAAATCAAAATTATTAACTGTAGATTACAACATTTTCACCATGAGCACATATTAGAGAGTCTGTTTGTTCGAATTAAATTTCTATATACTTTTCACAAAAGAGAATTCAGAAGAAAATGCTCTTTTATAAAAGGCTGGCTCAAAAAGTGATTTCATAAAGAAATAATTAAAATTAAAGATTTTTTTTTTCATTCCATGGAAAATCAGCATCTCTGCCCTTTTCCTGGCCATTCCTCTACCTTCACTTTTTCCTCCACTTATTTTCTGCTGATTTTCTTCTTTCTCTTCAGGTCCAATGTACAGAAATGCCAATGCATTGAAAAATGGTCAGAGATTCAACTGTCCCAAGTGGGAACTACTAATTTGATGAAATTATGCAGACTCCTCACAAGAAAATGGATCTGGAACATGAAATTCTCCTTGAAATTTTAAACCATAAAAAGACTGCTCTTCCACAGTGAAATACGGATCCCTTAAGTGAGCGATGTATACATTTCATATTACAAAATAAATTAAACATTCAGTGCAGGCATCTCATTTTCAAAATAATGTACTGAATTGAATTTCTCAAGATGAAAATAACTGTTTTAGATTATTGTAATGAAAATGTTGCATTGTAATTCATTAAGTTATATTCATATTAGGTAACACTATGAGAAAAAGGGTTGTTGTTGTTGTTAGAAGCCTTCCAGTAGGTTCCAGGTTATAGACCCTATGTACAACGTAATGAATTATTCCGTCCTGCAAAATTCTTATATTGGAGACCCTCGTTGCAGCCATTATATCAATTATGTCGTTCCATCTCCTTTTTCTGAACTCCTTACTTTACTAAGCATGAGGTTAATTTTCAGAAATTAGTCTTTCCTTATAACATATAAGTATGAAAGATGAAGATTTGCCATCCTCACTTCTAAGAAACATTCTGACTATACATCTCTCAAGAGCGATGTGGTAGTTTTTCTGGCTGTGCCTGGTCCTGCGCTACATTCACATTTGTTCCTATGCTCGATTCACCGTGGAGTTCACTGTCTCAACCCTTTTTGCTGAGGGCCTTCCTCATTTTCATTGTCCCTCTACTTTACCAAGCATTATGTCCTTCTCCAAGCACACTTCTTGACATGTTCAAAGTAGGTGAGACAAAGTCTCGCCATCCTTGCCTCTAAGGAGCATCCTGGCTGTACTTCCACGGCAGAGCTGTTTCAATACCATTTTTTGACAGCATCGTAATTCAGATGCGTCAATTCTTCTTTTGGCCTTCCTTACTCCAGGTCTAACTTTTATATGCATTGGAGTCAATTAAAAAGAATCAATTGTTGTAAAGTGCACCTTGGTCCTCAAGCTAACCTTCTTGTTTTACATGAAGGTAAAATCACACTAAAGGATACAGCCCTGAATTTTCTTCTGCTAGTGCTTCAATTTTCCCTGACTCTCAGCAAGCAAGTTTTTGAAATCTGCATATCATAGAGTTTTAAGAAAACTTCCTCCAATTCTGATATCACATTTTCTTTATATAATCCAGTTTCTTAATTTGCGCAGCATACAGATGGAATAAATACGGTGAAAAGATGCAAACCTGACATACACCTTTTTGAAATTTTAAAGCCTGATGTTATTTTTGTAGATGAATTACTACTTCTTTTGAACTTGTCATTCCTGGCATATTAAATCATATAACTGTTTGATTTAAAAATGATCATTACGAATCCACTTCAGATAATTAATGTCATAATATTCCCTTGTTCTCTTCAAATGACTCCTTTGTCTTATATTCAAGTGACTAATGAACACACACATGTTCTAGAATTCCCATTTTCTCAACGTTATCTATATTCTATTCTGATACACACGGTTGAATGCCTTTGCATAGTCAATATAATACAAATAAACATCATTATAGTAAGTTTACATCTTTCATACTTTCAGTAAAGATCCATCTGACATCAGTGATAATATCCCTTTTTACCCCCAACTCTTCTAAATCTGGCTTGAGCTTTGAGAAGCTCCGTGTGGATGAACTAGTGCAGTTTTGTTTTTTTTTAATTATCTTTTGAATATCAACTGATGGGATTAGAGTCATTCTGGCTATCCTTTTGATGTGTGTGTGTGTGTGTGTGTGTGTGTGTTTTCTGAAATTTGATATTTTTCCCTAGAAAATCCTTCAATACTTCAGCTCAAGGCTTGGATATTTCAATTCTCTCAGGTTGGGATATATTAAGAATTTGGCGGGGGGGGCTTTTGACTCAAATTCTTTAAACATTTCATTATAATACTCTATTTTGTCTTCTTAAGATGATCTGTGAAATTTTATATTTGGGTCTTGACTTCATCAAGTCATCCATATGTTTTAAGGGATTATACATTCAAGGGGGAGTCGCAAAGTCTCTCTGACATGCACTTTGGCTCTTTCTTTCTTTCTTTCTTGTGATTTAATTGATATTTTGCCATTACAACCTTCATTTATAGTGTTCTTGATGCTGCTCTCAACTTCCCTGGTCATATTAGTCTCAGAGCTGCTTTTCAGAGGGACTCTGAATTCAGAGGATGGGTTGGAGGCCATAACTTGGTGTTCATGGATTATTTGTTTATCTCCAGCTTCCAATTAAGTGTATAAATGAGCAAATATTGTTGTGTTCCACAGTTTGCCCATGTTCTTGCTTTGGCTCATGATATCGAGTTTTTATATTGATTTTGCCTATTGGACTATTTGACTGCTTTGAATTCCATATGTTATGGTCCACACATATAGCCACCTTTATGTTGTTGAAAACTAGAATATGCCATGAAAAATGTGTTGGTCTTGTAAAATCCTACTGTGAGAGCGCTAGTTTTGTAATTCTCATCAGGGCCCTATTTTCAAATTACTAAACTTTCCTTTTTTTTTTCCCACTGACCACGTGCCAAACCCTGATAATCATGAATATATCTTTATTTCATGTTTCCTAAATTTTAAACCAAAACCTGTCAGAATTTTATTATTCACCATTAACCTAAATTGTCAGTGCCTAAATTTGAATCATAATAAGATTAATTAGACATCCTGAAGTGTATAGCTAGTCCATCACAGAGGCGTTGTGCTTCAGCAAAGATTTTGAAATGCTATTTTTGATGATGCATACACTGTTTCTTTTAAAGTTGTCCTTCATGGCATAGTAAGCAACATGATTGATTCAAAATGGCCCATTCTTGTGCACTTGAGCACCCTAATGCCGTGGCAGTGATCTTCATGAGTTCCACTTCATTTCAACGAGCCCCAACTTTCCTAGATCCATACTTAGTGCATTACAAGATCTGACTCCTAATAGATATTTGTATATGTTTCTTCTCATTTTGATTGGTACCTCTTCGGCAAAGACAAGTCCTGAATGGGTTACTCCATCCATGTCATCAAGATGGACCGTACTTTGAGGAGGATGCTCTTCATCAGTAGTTTTATTTGTATTTTTTTGAGTTCGTTCCCATGTAAAGGCCTCATCTTCTGGCACTATATCTAAAACTGTTCTATGTACCATGAGTCATGTGATTTTCAATGGCCAATCATGCAGTAAATAGCCTATTCCTTCTCTGTAGTCTGTTCTTCCTCTGGAGGCTATGCTGAAACATTTTTCACCATGGGTGGACCCTGCTCATACTTGAAATACCGGTGACATAGTTTTCAGCCTTAGAGTAATAAGCAAGCCACGACAGCTTGACAAAATGACAGATGAACGGTGGTAGAATGCGTGAATCTCTGTGCTGTTCATTTACCTACACATTGCTACTGATAAAATTGTATGAATTGAATACTGCTGTATACAAATCGAACATAGTTATCAAATAAAAAAATGAAAGAAACATCACATACTTCTTCACATAAACACTTTAAATCGACACAATTATGTCACATGTTTTCTATGCAATTTCAGATATTACCAATAGGATATCACAACCAGGGTAATACAAATATTATGTCTTAGTGTTTTATCATTCTATACCAAATTTTCTGCTAAAATGCTTATATGTCATATTACTTTCAATTATGAGTATTAAATGGAAAAGTGTAAGAAAAATACAATTTAAACTTGCCCCTTTTTTGATTGGAGGATGTATTAGTCTGGGTACTTTAGAGAAACAAATCCACAGAAACTCACATGTATAAGAGAGAATTTTATATAAAGGTTAAATGAGCATCAGAAAACATCCCAACCCAGTGCTGCCCAAGCCCACAAGTCCAACATCAACCCATTAACCCATATGTCTGACACCAATCCACAAAGTCTTCCTCCATCTCACAAAACAGACGCAATGACCCCAGCTGCAGGAGGAAAGCCGAGTCAGTGACTGTGTCAGCATCTCAGCGCTGGTAGGGGTCTCCACATGGCTGCTTCAGCGCCCATCAGGGTAGGTCCATGTGGATTCTCCTTGGAGTTGTCTTGCAAGAAGTCAGCCTTGCAAGCTGAAGCTGGGAATTGCTAAGGCACCCTGATCTGACCATCACAAAGCAAGAGACCTGAGAACCCGAAAGGTGAGGCTCACTGAGCCATTTATCCCTTGAATTAATCCCACGGGCATTTATCGGCCTGGTTGGCGCAATAAATGAACTAACTCAATCCACCTCTTGCCAACCTGGCACCTGTACGTAATTCTTTAGCTTCACAATTGCAATTAAGGAACACCTACACTTTAATCCTATAATCCCATGAATATGTTCCCCTACCTATGAAAGTTTGTAAGCCAACCATTTCATGCCTTTATCCCCTCTATTTTGAGTATCCAATATATATACTGCCCACTTACAGAGGGTATAGCATGAACTAGTCCATAGGAAATGAAACCGATTCAAGACTTTTTTATTTAGTGTGTAAATGCTTTTTTTAAAAAAGATGTGAAATCCTTTATGATTATTTATTTACTTTCAGTACAACCAAAGGGATGTTGAACTGTAGGAAGATTTGACTGTCTTGGGTGTCATGGTAACATTCCATGGGACATGGAGGAGTTTTTGAATCCTGAATGCAAAGCATACGTAATGGCAAGTTAGAGTCACTGCCATGCATCTTTATGACTTGAACATATACAATTCTGTGTCCATGTTGTTCATTTGAGTAGACTGTGTCTGAAAATCATTCTGTCATGATGACTTATTTTGTCAGTACTGTGTGTCTTCTCTAACATGGTTGGTTGTGGTCATCAAGTTTCCTTGATAGCATTGGCATGTGCTATGAAGGGCTGAACATTTGAGTGTGTAGTGTATGTGACAATAAATTTTTGAATTGGTAGGATATAAGATATAACAGTTTGTCAACATTTGAAGATAATGGTACTTTCTAACCTCTTTAAAATCTTGCCTCCAAATTTAAAGTTGAAGATTCACTGGAATTTTGCAAAAGATTTGTATCTACATGACATTTTAAGATTTTGGTATGTGTGCTAAGAAATGTGTGAACATTTTTCACAATATATACTGACCTCTAAACAATTAATAAAATGCCAGTTTCAAAAATGTGGTGAGGGGAATGAATGCATATGGTTGTTTTAGATCAAATGGAATAATCCAGTTGAATCTCTTTATTTTAATGTCAGCAAATTTAATACTATTTGTAACATTAAACATCCCCACCCCCTTACCATGTAACAACACGTTGTCTAGAGCAATCACATATTATATAACTATAAATTGATTCATAATATTTGTTTCCTTGTTATTTGTCTTTATATAAAATGCAGTCTTAATATGTATTCCTCAAAAGGTTTATCATGCGCACACAGTGTGGGGCCTACTGAGCACTCTAAATCGGATGCTGCTACATTTCCCCTCTAGCAATTATTTTCCAAAGCAGTCAAAAATAAAGCCATTAACTGTAATCTATTGAAGTATTGATACTCAATACCACATTCACTTGCTTATTTGATTCTCCTTAACAATTTAAGCACTTTCTTTTTAAAAAACATTTTATTAGGGACTCATACAACTCTTATCACAATCCATCCATACATCAATTGTGTAAAGCACATGGGTACATTCCTAGCCCTCATCATTTTCAAAGCATTTGCTCTCCACTTAAGCCCTTTGCATCAGGTCCTCTTTTCTTTAATAGCTTATCACGAATTATTTTAAAAACCACGGGGCCAGTATGGATACACTGGCCATGTGCATACATCATTTATTCTGTAGCTGAATTTTGTTACAAAGTAAGTAGGGCTTTTTGTTTTGTTTTCGGAAAGTATCCAGACACTGTGTGGAAAGTGAGAAGGGAAAGGCATGTGCTGATCCCCATTTCTGCTCCTGCTGGCTTGCTTATTGCCCAAGCACTCTTTTAGACATTGTCCCTAATTTCAGTTGTTCAGTGAAGAGGCAGACCTCGGAGCACATGGCCACAGTCCATCTGGAGGAAAACCCGAGTGTGGAACCAAACCTGTGCCAGAGTAAATGTCGCGTCTCAGTGGTTCTCTTCTGATGACTGCCACTGCTGACCCAGGACCAGCAGCACACTGAGCTGCATTGATGGAGAATGCAAATTATCCTCTTTATTTGTTAAGTAGGCCTGGAGGGCTGAGATGCCACTTGCTTGAGGCATTTCCTACTTCACCATTCCTGAAAGTCTTATGTATGTTTAGCAAATGCAAGTCATTGTATTTGCTAGTTTTAAGTGTGGCTTTTCAGTTTTAGGTATTTCGAAACTCACAATTGTCACAGAACTAATCTTAGATTTATTATAAGTAACAGATGTTTATTTGTGTTCCATCCCTTTGTCCTTCACATTTGTTTACTCTCACAGTATACTTAGAACATTTTTCAATTTATGAAGTTTAACTTCCATTGCGGAAGGGTTGAATTACAAGATTCTCAACTCTTGTTCATGATGTTATATATTTCTATCTGCTGAATATGATACTACACAAAAGAATAAAGAATTATAAATGGCGATGTACTGATTTTGACTTCAGGGTATGACATAAGTATTCTATGCAAAAAGGTGAAGGATGAATTGGTCATTCTTAACTTTTTACTAATATTAAAAAATAAAAAGAAAGCCATGTTCATAGGAGTGTCTTTTGTTAATATATTGTTTTGTTTAACAAGGAAGAAAAAAAAGGAAAGTTTAACATCAATTAATAATAAATGCTTTGACCTTACTCCAATTTGTGCAAACAATAGGAGTCAGGTCTTTGCTAGTTAATATATATTTACATATTTTGACTAGTGTAAGGCTTATGATTCAGGCAAAATGACTATTACCATGTCTTTCTTCACAGTATAATATATAATACATTCACATAAAAAATAAAGTTATCTCTATGCACATTATTTTTAATACTTATTAATCCACAGTTCATTATTGTTATAATTTTTTAAATATAATTTGTTGTATTAAATTAGGAAAAATATGGAAACTTGTCTTAATAAAAAATAATAACATCAACAAACTAGTTATGAATTATAACTTTATATATTACCTATATTACATTGTGATATCAGTAAGTATTTACATAAATCAATTTTCATTGTGATCCTATTTCTCTTTCTTTTTTTTTGTAACTGAGATACAGAACACACTTATATTGTTGTTGATGTGTAAACACGGGGAGTTAGCTTCTGTTTCTTGCTATCATAAGTTTGTGCTACTGAGTTTGCCTTCAGACTTTTGGTTGTCTTTTATACCAGTTTATTTCTTCGTGTAAAACAAGCACAGAACCTTATCTCTGTGCTTTTTCTGAAATCCTGTCTGACTGAAATTTATGAACAATTCAAATACCTTCTGAATGATTATATTCTGTACTTATTCATGACATATATTTGTATCTTCTGAATATATGACCCTAAAATTATACAGAATAATAAATGGAGATGTATTCATTTTGACTTTAGAGCAATGACATAAGTATTCTATGCAAAATGATGAGGGATGCATTGTTCACTTTTTAAAATTTTACTAATACTCAATTCTAATACTGAAGTGATGAGGGAGCCCTAGTAGTGTAGTGGTTACACATTGGGCTGTGTTACTCAGGGTGGGCAGTTCAAAACCTCCAGCAGCTCTGTGGGAATAAACAGTTACGGTCTCAGAAACCCACAGGGTGTCAGTCACTATGCATCAGCACTGACTCCATTGCAGTGAGTTTGGTTTTGGGGGTTCCAAAATGATGAGACAAGATAATTTTCTCTGACAATCTACCTTAATTGCACCAGCCCACCATTGCTCACAAGAAAGAAAACTTCACATGGACAGAGGTAATAATTGGCATTTTGGAATTTGTTTTAAAATTTGCAATTGAAATATAAAATGTCAAGCACAAGCCATAATTCACACCGACTTGGGATTTTAATTTTAGCTGTAAAAAACAAACAAACCAAAACCCTCACTGCCTTCCAGTCAATGTTGACTCGTAGCAACCATAAGGTCAGGGTAGAACACCCTGGTGAGAGTTTGAGACTGTAAACCATTGGGCGCAACCCCTGATCCTGTGCAATGCACAGCCCTCCACGTCCTCCACTACGCCACCAGGGCTCCCTTAATTGGAATCAGGGAAGGTCAATTCACAGAAAGGTGGATTTGTATTATGCCTTACTTGTGTTTATGCCTAATATTTCCAAATTGTTCTTGAGCTCGTAATTAATTAATGAAATCTATTCTAGTTCTCCAAATGATTAAAGGCACTCATGAAGAACTTAAATTTGAAATACATCTGTGTTATAGATTATTAATGTTATATTTATTTCTGAAGTATATTGCCATATTGTAATATGTGCAATCTTATGCTTGTATTTTCTATTATCTGCAAAATTTAAAACATCAGTGCCTAAGTGAAAAATGTAATTATTTTTGATTACTTGGAATTATGTGAGCTGATATTTTTCCAGTCTATGAAAAATGCTGCCCTAAGAATAAGATGGACTACCTATCATTTGCAACACACTAATATAATTAATCAAATATATTTTTTCTGTGAAAAAGGTCTTAATTATATCCTACATTTCATTCAATAAATTATTCAGAAGTTGGATGCTTATCTTATTCATATAATACATTTGAAATTCAAATTGGTTAAATTAATTATGGTAAACATAGCAAATTCTCTATTTTGTATTATATTTTCTCTCTTTTCCGTGCTTAAATGTGCAAAGACCTGAAGTTAGAAAACAAAAATGCAGGAGCATGATCTGTGTCGCAGTGTTCTCAATTGAAAGAGAATTGTGCTTGGAAGTTAAATTGCTGAGATAACCCCATGTAACAATTTATCATTTCATAATATATTGGTTGCATAAAGACATCAACAAAAAACTCAAAAATTCAAGCAAGATTGTGAAGAAGACATGGAATGAGGGATATCATCACTCATAACAGATGGATCTGGACTAAAAGAAAAGAATACCAACTTGATATTTACCTGTGTTTTCCTGACTATCAAAAGGTATTTGATTGGGGGCAAAGGTGAGGACTTCAGCATGCCTCCTGGAGGACAGGATCAGTCCGGGAGCTGCCGTCCCTAAGAAAGTTGGCCAAATGACAGAGTCCCGCCTTAAAGTGAAGAAGGAAGAGAAGAATCCCACATACCTTTTGCATTAAGAAAAAAAAAGGTATTTGATTGTGTGGATCGTACAAAACCATCGATAACATCGCAAAGAAGGGGAATTCCAGAAAACTTCTTGTGCTATAAATTGATCTGATATATGGACCAAGTCATTCAGACAGAACAAGGAGTACTGAATGTTTAAAAATTAAGAAAGGTCCATTTTCATGCATGTATACATCCATCAGACATGGATCCATGATCAGAGTTGTGTTCTTTCATAATCTTTATTCAATCTATATGCTGAACAAATAACTCTAGGAATCTCGCTCTTTGAAGAATGAGTCATCAAGATTGGAGGAAACTCACGAACAGGCTAGACTGTGAAGAGGAAGGTTCAGGAGGACAACACACACTCACGGCTGAAAATCAAAGGTTCCAGCCTTCGATATGGATTATCCCTCAAGATGGAAGCTAAAGCCTTGACAGCCTGGTTCAATCGCAGCATCACGATGAACACAGAAAATAGTGACAATTTCAATAATGTCATATTACTTGGATTCACAATCAACACTACTGGATGAAGAAGCTGGGGAATCAGATGGCCATTTGATCTAGGAAAATCTGCTGCAAAAGATATCTTTAAAGTGTTAGAAACAAAGATTTCATATTGAAAACTAAGATGCATCTGATCCAAATCACAGTGTTCTCAATTGCCTCATATGCATGCCCACTGGACAGTTAAGATCTAAGAAGAACCGATGCTTTGGATTCGGAGTTGGAAAAGAGTCTTAAACGTGCCATGAATTACCCGAAGAAGAAGCAGATCTATTTCTGAAGAACTAGAACCAGAATTATGCTGGAAAGTTATGTTGGTCAGATAATCCCATGTAACAAAGTATCATTTGATAATATATTGGACCAGTCTCTAAAGAAACTCATACTTCGTGAAATGGTGAGTAAGTGCAAACGAGGAAGATCCGCAGTGATGTGGATAAGCACAATGGCTGGAGTAATCAGCTCAATTATAAGAACAAATGTCAGGATAACACAAGACTGGGTGGTGTACCCCTCCGTTGTACACAGATTGCTGAGCTTGCACCAACACAAATTTCTCTACAGAAAAGAGCAATGTTCACATCTTAACCATTTGAAATGTTCTATGAAGGTTCATAATCTTACCACTTGATATGTTTGATGTTTAATTTTGGTACTTGACCACATTCATATTAGGTAGAATCCAGTATTTGTTTATTAGCATCTTTGTTTTCCAGTTTTATTCAAGGAATTTATCTCTAGATCTATCAAAATCATCTAATATAAAAACTTGGCTTACAAATCATGATCTTAACCAATTTTTAACAAGAATGTATATCTGTATTTCAGTTCCAATTTAATTTCAATATTTAGGTTTGAAATTTCTATACTCAGAATTAATGTAATGTTTAATAAACTCAATCAGCAAAGAGTAACCCATGTAGAAAATGATGCAGAAATCATGTTTCAAAAGAGACGTGTTAAGGTTCATCTGGAGGAAATTCCATAGGACTGTTATAGATATTCAAATATCTAAAATGTTGTCATGCAGGATAAAGTATAAAGGTTTCCCCCTTAATATCTAATAGAGTTTAACTACTGAAGACATTTTCCTTGGAATGTATGCATATTAAGTCTAACTAAAAACTAGCTGATAATGATCTCATTTTTTATTTCTACGGTTAACAAATTACAACTTGATAGAAGGAAGCAACGGAATCTTGTTCTTTTATTATTTCAGAAGCAAAATAGTTTCAGTTGGCTCAAGAAATTCTGTTGAAATGATTTCCTTTTGAACGCTCTGAGGGTAGAATCCTCAATCCCTCCCTTTTCTTTTCTTTCTTTCTTGTTTTGCCCCTGGATTCTGCCAGCTGTGTATATTCCTTGGCCAAGGTGCCTTCCGAAGCTTTGAAAGTGCATCATTCCAATCTCTCTATATGTCATCATGTTCCTATAAACTTTTCTTCAGTTTAATCTCCCACTCTCTCCCTCTTTCAAGTGTACCTGTGATCGCATTTAGAATCCAGAGAGACAACCTCCTCATTTCAAATTTTTAATTGCATCTGCAAAGTTCTATTGGCTATATAAGGTAAACTTCACAAAGTCCAGGGTTTAGGAATTGGGGGAGTCATTTTTCAGTCTAACAGTTATTAAGAGTTATTACAGATTCATCGTTTTAAAATGTAGGCCACACACTTAATTAACTTGGTGAAGGTTTCAAACAAACAAAAAAAAAAATGCGCACAACCAGGACTAAATTTCAGACATGATTCTGAACTGAATTTCTTGCTTCGTTTATTTATTTTTCCCCATTGTATTGGGAGCTCTTATAACAGCCCATACATCAATTGTATCAAGCACATTTGCACATATACCACCATCATCATTTTCGAAACAACTTCGTTCTATTTGAGCCCTTGGTATTAGCTCCTCTTTTCCCTTCTTCCCCCACCCTCCCACCCTCGTGAGCCCTTGATAAACTGTAAATTATTTTTATTTTCCTATCTTACATCAACTGCTGTCTCCCTTCACCAACGTTTCTGTTGTTCTCCCCGCCTTTTATTTGGGGGGGGGGGTTGGTGGGATTTATATGATGATCATTGTAATCACTTCCCCCTTTTCTCCACCTTCTTCCCACACCTTCCTTCTCCCCACTTGGTTTCCCTACTCCCAGTTCTGTTCCAGAGCGTTTTATCTGTCTTGCGTTCCATGTGTCAAGGGCTCTTGTCTGTACCAGTATACATGCTCTGGTCCAGCTGGATTTGTCAGATAGAGCTAGGGTCATGATAGTGGTAAGCTTATTTTCTTAATTATAAAACTTCATAATGAAATTATAGTGAAATTCCTTTCATATCGCTTGAAATTTTAAGCAGAAAGTATACCAACAATTAACACAGATATTGTAGTTTTAATTCCCTCATGTTCATAAGATTCACTATCATATGCGTTAGACTATTGGTTTTATATTTGTGATGTATAAAATACATACATCAGAGCTTATTCAAATATCTGTGTTTTTGGTGCTATTATAATTTGTACTTATTTTCTGATAATTTATTCTAAAATCAATTCTTTTTTTAAAGATTGTGGCACAGGGATGCACCACTTCTAGGCTCACAATCTAGTGACATTGCTCACATTTTTCAAGTTGTGCTACTGTTCCGTTTTTTCTACATGATTTTACCACCAGTATATTTAACTCATTTCCTGTTGTTTCGCTTCTAACCGTTGGAGATGCTCTTGCCAATCTGATCTCACAGAGCTGATTCTTTCAAATAGCACAATGTTCAAAGCAGGCGCGCTTTTTAAAGCTTCATTACTTATTAGGAGTAGAGTATGTGTACTAGCCCAAAATTCTTCATCTCAGACATTTGTAGTGATTTTAATACAAACAAGTATTACAAAGACCCACCTCCTAATATTTTCTCTCTGAAGAGATGTAAAAACCCAAAATGCATGTGTTAAATAGCTGCATGAGTAATAATTGATTCAATGCAGTCAGACAAGCTAATCTTACACAAAGAAAAAACCTAATTATAGGCAGGGACTGCATTATGAGTGAGATCAATTTTTAAAGTGCATCTTTAAGTCAAATTTGTGGGTAAATTTGAACAAGTTCAAATGTTTTTTCTTTGACATTTAGTGGCAGAAAGGAGCTCTGGAAGAGCACTGAAGTCAGGGTTGGACTGCTAAACTAATGGTCAGTGGCTCAAGTCCACCAGTTGCTCTGCAGGAGAAAGACCTGTTAGTTTGCTTCCGTAAAGACACTTTTCCTCTAGTTCTTTGGTGCTTGCTTCCCCCCACTATCATGGCCTCAATTCTACCTTACAAATCATATTAGACCTGAGCATGTACACTGCTACAGATAAGAGCCCACAATGGGAATCCAGGAGAGATAAACCCCCCAGGGCCAACAAGGAGAGTAGAGATACCAGGAGGATTAGGGGAGGGTGGGGGGAGAAGAGGGAACTAGTCACAAGGATCAGCTAGAATCCCCTCCCAGGGAGACGAATAACAGAAAAGTGGGTGAGGGGTAACAGAGCATGATGTAAGATATGACAAAAATACCTATAACCTATCAAGGGTCCGTGAGGGAGGGCCGTGGTAGAAGGGTGTGGAAGAAATGGGAAGCTGATATCAGGGGCTCAAGTGGGAAGAGAATGCTTTGAAAATGATGATGGCGGCAAATGTGCTTGACACATTGATGGAATGTATGTACTGTGATAAGAGATATAAGAGCCCCCAATTAGGTATTAAAAATAAAACATTTATAGTGTCAGAAACTTAGGCAGTCTATTCTGTCCTGAGGAGTCACCATGAATCAAAATCAAAGTGTAGGCAGTGAGCTTGGGTGGATTTAGTGTCAGTTAAATGAAAGGAATAATGAAACCTCTGAAATCTTTTAAATTATTTAAAAGTTGTGTCGCCCCCACCTCTTATTATTCAGATTCAGCAGGGAAAAAATAAATACACTCAATCTACCTGGTTGAGCACAATCACTTATTGGTTGTTACAAAGACGTGGGCATATCACTGCAGAAGGGCCCCTGGGAACCCTTGGACATCAGGCATAATAATGCAAATCTAACAAAAGAAAATATGGAGAAACCTTCCTAAACCCTTCAAGATTTGCAACAAGTTGACCGGAACGCTGCAGTGATTGGTTAGGTGTAACTATGTTTTGCCATCATCCTGTGCCAGAGCATATGTTACTGTTACTCCTTTAGAATCCCAAAAAGCAAAAACTGCCACCATTACCTTGTGAGGTGACTTTTCTGCCTAGAAATTACTTGGCCTAGCAGATCCCTTAGAAGATCGCTGATTTCCCTGGACGTCGCTCTCTGAAACAAACTGACAAATCCAAGAGGTATTCCCAGTTACATTGTTTCCTGTAACATTATCTCTGTTACTTTAATTTTGCTAAAGAGTGGATGGAAAGACCAGCTCTTCGAGCCAGCCCATCTTCATGCAATGGCTTGGCTTTCATACAACTGAAAGCTTGCTGAAGGCACAATGGTTGTTTTCAAAGGGAAATGTTGAGTTCGGTGAGATCTCAACTTCAGTAACTGTGACATCAAAGGGCATTCTGCAATCTTTTTCCATTGGCACTTTAGCTTTGATTTCTTCATTCATTGAGAGTGATGGTCTTTGGTGTCTTAGCTTATCTTTGAATTCTTCCCAAGTCTTCCTTAAAATGATTCATCCATCAATAAGTGTCTTATATGGAACAGAATTACAATAACATTTTTTCAAAGATTCAAGAATTTGGGAAGATTTCCACATGGGACTTGTTGAAATTTGTATCCTTTCACATCAAGGATCTCTAAAGAGACCAAGACAAAGTATTAGAGAACTTTCTGTAGCCATTCTCTGATGGCAGAGTCAGGATTACACATATTTTGTTTATAATAAACCTGAGCACGAGTAAACCCGAGGAGTCATACACTTACAATTACATTTGTACTTTCATAATTAGACATTTTGGACAAATTCTACTCTTATTTTATTAATAGGTAATTAAGCTGCTTTTGTCAGATTGAATTTTCTAGAGTCAACCTTAAGAAATTGATTGTTTGGATCTGGTTTCTTGAAGGAATGCTCTAAGGAGAAAGGGGATTGATGGAGGGAGTAGTGCACAGAGGAAGGTATGAAGCAAAGATGTGCCAAAGCAAAAAAAGAGCGGCATCCAGATTCCATGCACAGCCTTGAAGTGTGAATTGCATCACAGTTGAGACCTTGAATAAACAGTGTCTGACCAATTTTAACTCTTTTGAAGCATTGGCTGTAGGTGTTTTCCTGAGAATGGAGAGAGAAATGTGTTACTTTCCTGGAAAGCTGGCTCTTTGACATTAAGCTAAGAGTAATGTACCTGAAAACAAATCAGCTATGAGCTGTTAGCATCAATGCTGCCATCGATAGCAAAACAGTTACCTTGTTCTGTAAAAGAAATCTAGGCGTCAAAAATGTCTTCTCTACCCTAATGCTTCAATGCTGAAATACCTTTTTTATATTAAAAATTGTGGTCTTAGAAAACAATTTAAATATTTTGTATTCTACACCCTTACCACAACATTTTAAATATTTCAGTCTTCCGTAACTTATGGTAATTTCCACATAATTGAGTCAGTCTGGGTAAAGAGAGCAGCATTCAAACATTCTTAATTAGCCAACAAATTAATAATTACAACATGTTGGAATACCAATTTGATTGACTTAGTATTACTGGCAAATAAAAATGTGTAACTTCATATACAAGGGGCTACCTATAAATAAACTGGAGTAAATTATTTCAAGCCGATGTACCTAAATCATTTTATAAAGCTACCTTATCACCTCAAAAGTACTTCCCCTATACTTAATGCATTAGTCAAATCTGCAAATCCATTCTTGGAAACATTTTTCAAAGTCATTTGTTTGGATGGATGACTTTCCAAACAAATGAACACCTTTTTCGGTTTTTTTGTGTTGCTTTTTTTTGCTTTTTCTTCACCTCTTCTTTGTTGTCAAATTGGTGTCCTTCATGTTCCTCTTCATTTGGAAACAAAAAGATGTCACAAGGAGCGAGTTCACGTGGGTGAGGCGTGTGGAGCAAGAGAGGCATGCTTTTTATTTGCCAAAAACTGGCACCCCGAAATGGCTGCACGAGTGAGTGCTGGGTTATGGTGGCAAAGCCAGTTCCCTGTCTGCCACAAAGGAAACCTTTTTGTCACACACTGTTAAGCACATCTTTTCAAAACCTCTGATTGGAAATTTGATTAACAGTCTGACCTGGTGGGAAACCTCCAAATGCACTCAGAGTTAGTTGACATTTTCATCCATTCAGGAAGTTGGTGGACGTCCAGAATGAGGTACATTTCACCTTTTTTGAAATGAGAAAATCACTCATACGCTTGAGGTTTTTTTCCCATAGCACTGTCCTTGTAAGTTGTGTTCAACATCACAAGTTTCTATAGCATTTTCCCCTAGCATGAAACAAAATTTCACAGTCACATGCTGTACTCTTAAATCAGTCATCACAAAAATCAAGGTTTGAGCAAAACTACTTTAGAAAAAATATTCACTGTGACCAGAGAGAATCTTCCCAGGTGATTCCACAGGGTGCACTAACTGAGTGAGTTGCTGGATGCTCACCTAGCAGGAAAAAATGTACACTACAAAAACTCTGCTCTGTCCAGCACAATTTCTTTTTTTTGGTGAGTAGGGTACTCCCTTGTATTGTCAATTGGTAATATGTGGGTATAATTTGAGGTGTTAAGTAGTAAAATATAATACCGTATTTCACCAACTGAATTATGAGATACTTGATAAGGGAAATATTT
This sequence comes from Tenrec ecaudatus, assembly GCF_050624435.1. Taxonomy (NCBI): domain Eukaryota; kingdom Metazoa; phylum Chordata; class Mammalia; order Afrosoricida; family Tenrecidae; genus Tenrec; species Tenrec ecaudatus. Next base: position 158,612,806 of record NC_134532.1, on the reverse strand, counting down.
ATCATTTAATGGTTTGAAAATGACAATTATTGCATGAGTTTGGGAAGAAGTTTTTGTTTTCAACACAAATCATGTAAAATTTTGACCTGACAAAAATGACCCTTGCTTCATTTAGTAAGGCTAGACCCTGACTTTAAAAAGAAAAGTGAAATATCTCATTTTACTTTAGGAAACAAAAATTTCACCTACTAGATTGTTTTATCTGCCCATGGAAACCTGAAATAAATCTCACTTAAGTCAATATGTTGAATTTTCCTAATAAATGAATCTCTCAGCAATTCATATTGTAGCTGTTAGGTGCCATTGAGTAACCTCCAACCCATGCACAACAGAACAAAATACTGCATAGTCCTTTGCTATCCTCAAAATCGTTCCTATTCCTGAGGCAATGGATGCAGCCACTGTGTCAATCCATGTCACCCAAGGCATTTTTCTGCTTCACCAGCTCTCCTCTTTACCAAACATGAAGTTCATCTCCAAGGACTGGTGTCTTCTGACAATATGTCCAAAGTATGTAAGACAGAGTCTTGCCATTGCTTAGAGGTAACTCTAAGGAATACTCTGACCGTACTTCTTCCAACAGAGCTCCATTTTTCTTTTTAGTTATCCATGTTATTGTAAATATTTTTCTCCAGCACCAAAATTCTAATGCTTCAATTCCTCTATGGCATTCCTTATTAAATGTCCAATGTTAATGTTCACATGCCTATGATTCAAAGGAGAATACGGTAGCTTGTGACAGATGGACCTTACTCTTTGAACTAGCATCCTTGCGCTTCAATATTCAAAAGAGGCCTTGTGCAGCGGATTTACTGAAAGCAATGCCTCTTTTGAGTTCTTGACTCTTGTTTCCATGAGCATTGGTTATAGATCCAAGTAAAACAAAATTCTTGATAACTTCAATCCTTCCGCCACTTATCATGATGATCTATTGGTCCATTTATGAGGAATCCGATCTTCTTTACGTTGAATGGTATTCTATACTGAAGGCTACAATCCATTTTCGTCAGCATGTGCTTCAAGCTCTCCTCACATTCAGCAACTGAGGTTGTGCAATTTGCATACTACAGGTTGTAATGCCTTCCTCCAATTCTGATGTCACACTCTTCCAGCGTCTATGATGACTCGTTCAGCGTACAGGTGGAATAAATATGGACAAAGGAAATCATGCTGACACACAGTTTTCCTGATTTTAAACCACACAGCATTCCCTTGTTCTGTTTGCACAAATGCCTCTGGATCCACATACAAGTTCCCAGTGAGCACAAAGAAGTATTTTAGAATTCCCATTTTCTAAAGCTTATCCATAGTTTATTATGATCCACCCCATCAAATACCTGTGTATAGCCCATAAAATACAAGTATTCTCTGCTTACAGCAAGATCCATCTGCTATCTCCAATGCTATCCCTTGTTCCATGTTTCTTCTGAATCCGCCTGAAATTCTAGCAGTTCCCTGTCAATTTGCTGCTGCGACTGTTGTTTGATTATATGAAGCGACATTTTATTTCTTGTGCAATATCGATGATGTCATGCTATAGTATGAGCATTCCGTTGGGTTTTCATTCTTTGGAATGGACACAAATAAGGGTCTCTTTCATTCATTTGGAGAAGTAGCTCTCTTCCAAATTTACTAGCACAGAGAAGTGAGTGCTTCCAGTGTTTTTTTGGCAGTCTGAAATATAGCAATGGGCATTTCCTCAATTCCTGGGGCCTTGTTTTTGGCTAATGCATTCAGCGCAGTTTGAAGTTCATTCATTAGCACCTTCAGTTCTTGCTCATATGCTACTGCCAGAAATTGTGGAACATGTACTAGTTCTTTTTGTTATAGTGACTCTGTGTTTTCTTTCTATCTTCTCGGATGCTTCCTGAATCATTATATATCTTGCCCGTAGAATGCTTCAGAATTGCAATTCTAGGTATGAACTTTTTTTTTCTTGAATTCTTTCAGTTTCAGCTGTACTAAGCCTGTTCTTCCATTTGTTTTTCTCTTTATTGATCCTTTCAGACATCATGACGATATTTGGCTTTGTCTTCTCCAGCTATTTGAAATTTTCTATTCAGCTCATTTACTAACTTCATCATTTCTTCCATTTGCTTGCTCTGCAATTAACTTTTTGAGTCTCTTCTGACCTCCATTTTGATCCTTTCTTTCTGGTTTTTTTTAATAATATTTCACTTTCTTCATAAATAATGGTCTGATGTCCTCCCGCAGCTCATAAGATCATCTGTCATTGGTGTTTAATTCACCATATCTGTTCTTGAGATGTCCTTAACATTCAGATAGGATCGACTGGCAGTCATACTTTTTTCTATTGTGGATTCGTTAATTTTCTTCAGCTTTATCATGAGCTTGCATGTGAGCAGTGGGTAGTTTGTTCCAAAGTCAGCCCAGAGTCGGGTTTTAGAATGCTGATATTGGGCTTCTCCACATTCTCTGACCTAAGTTGTACTCCATACAATTTTTCTATATTCCATCTAGAGAAGTTCATGTGCACAGTTGCCTTTTTTGTTGTTGATAAAAGGTATTTGCTTTGAACAAGCTGTTGATTTTACAAAATTCTACCATGTGAGCTCCAGGTTAATTTCCATCACCAAGTACATATTTTCCAACTACCATTCTTTCCTCTTTGTACCAAATTTTGCATTTCATCTCCAATAACTATCAATGCAAATTAATTGAATTTTTTAATCCATTTTAGATTGAAGTTATTGATAGAATTCTTCAAATTATTCATCACTAGCTTCTGTGGTTGGTACATAATGGTGAATACTAGTTGCATTTAATAAATTTCCTTGAAGGTGGTTAGACATAATCTGATAACAGACAGCATTGTACTTCATGATAGATTTAGCAAAATCCTTTCTGACAATGAGTGCCATCTTGATTGTATCAATTCTGGCATAGTAAATCATATGATTTTCTGATTCAAAATGGCCAATACCAGTCCATTTCAGCTCCCTAATGCCTTGGATATCAATATTCATGCTTTCCTTTCCAGCAAAAACAGGTTATGTCATCTGCACATCACAGGTTATGAATAAGCTTTCTCCAAATCCTGATGCCACATTCATCTTCCTATGATGAAGTTTGGGTTTTTTTTTAATTATTATTTGCTCAGCACATAAATTGAATAAGCATGGTGAAGGGATACAACCCTGACACCCACTTTCCTACCCCCTTAATCTGGTCAGAACTTTGATAAAATTGAGAGGACATTTTCTTAGGGTTATAGTCTACTCTTACCAGAAAGTCACCCTGTGAGGAAACTACATCACTTCTTGCTGGTTTGGATCGTCCATCTAGCTCATTGACTCACCAACCCTGTTAACTATTAGCAGCCTGCTACTGCTCCGCAACCTTGGATTCATCTAACTCTGCAGCCAGGAGCTCGCCTTATTAACAAAGCATTCATCGGCCTCTGCCTCTACCAGCCTTTGCCTTCCTGCTCCCTGGAAATATTTCCTCCTTTCTGGTTAGTTGACCCTGGCAGCTATGCATGCCAGACAAAGCTTCCAGCTTAACATCTGGCCCATGAACATGATCTAGTTATCTCCGGTTGCACTTCTCTAGATAACCCAGGCTAGCACACTCTAGAAGCATTGCAACAGGATAGGAGGAAGATGGACACTTGTGAGGTAAGGGTCTTTTTTCATGGGTAGTCAGAATTTTCTTCATTCAGTGTTTCAGGTCTGTGAATGGAATAATGCCTTGCAGTTTGGATAAGACTATGAATCTGCCATGGAGTTTTACATCAATTATCTTAATACACTCAGTGTGCTTTCACATTGATCTTACTTTGGATCAATGGATTTCAACTTTTATCTCTCAGACTGCTTATCTATTTCAGTGACAAAGTCACTACTCATTTAAATCTTGCCAAAGATCTATGTAGATCAGAGTGCTGTGTTCTTTGCAATGGCTTGATACTTATCCTATTAGCATGTCTACTTTGAAATGGCCTTTAAAGGATTTGCCTTTCTACTTCAGCAAATTGACTACTGAATTCTTCGCATCGAAAATGGATAAGTTTTATGTGTTAGGCAGGGTTCCTGGAGAAACAAAACCAAGACACTTATGAATATAAATGTGTATAGATAGATAGATAGATTTATACAGTGAGAAGGAGTATAATGGATAATTAGTCTACACACCAGTACAGAAGGCTCAGTTCACCTAACTTTCTTGGTCCTTCAACTCGAGATTGCTGCAGGTCCAAGATCACGGAAGGAGACAGTAGAGCCTGCCCTCAGGAAAGACAGGCAGAGTAGGGTCGCGGGGCAGACAACAGGGTGGGGCAACAAAAGTCAGTCGCTTCAGAGCGCAGAGAAGAAGACCCAGATGGGGTCTCAAGCTCTAGTGATGTAAGCAAGACAACATGTTTCACTAGCACAGCCACATAATTGAGTCAAAGAACTAGACAGAAGGACTGCTGGCCTCAGAAAACATTATCTCGGTTGCCTTCCAATTAAGCTGTGACCTGATGAAACTCCACTCATAAATTCTGATGGAGGCCAAGTTGGCACAACAAACCCATCACATAATTTTATCATGATTTTAAATTTAGCACCATATATCCATATTTATATAATATGCATCTACATATCTATAGTGAGTGTATGAATAATGTTGACATTTCCATAAAGGGAATGCAAACAAGAGTATTAGAGGTGCAGGCTTCAGAAACAGGAATCGCAAAAGGATCCTGGATATATCCTCTACTTCAAAAAAGTGAACTCCTCAATATCAAGTATTCACTAAATGTAATCAAATGAAATCAAACTTAAGATACTACCAAGACACTCAGGGGAGGGAGATACGCATGGAGGAATCTTCAGGTTAATACTGCTGCTTGAAATAAGCAGCACCCATAGTTCAGCTGTAGTCGTAATTCATTCTGATATAATGGTAAACAGGAGGTGAATGCATATAATTTGTCATGGCAGCAATGTATTGCAAATAGTATGGATATCTGCAAAGTTACAAACTCCTGTAGGTGAATCAAATAATCTCTAGTGGCAGGAATATATCAGATTATTCATTCATCATTCTTAATAAATATATCTCAGATAATCTTCAAGCAACAAAAATTTTTTGCAGTACAAGAACTGTGCATTTGAATTTGCTTTGGGAGCTTGTGAATAATATTTTAAGAAGGATCAGCACTAACCGGTCCCTATGAGATTTCACATTAAAGATGTCCCAATGTTGAACTCTTCCAAACTGCTGTACTATTCCATCATCTCATAGGTCAACAACTCCTCCCTTTCCCAGTGTTATTCCTCATATCTTCATTGTGCTCCCAGTCATGTGCTGTTGTTTCAGTTTCAACTCATAGTAATCCTATATGCAACAAAACTAAAAACTGCTTTGTCCCCCACAGTCCTTACAATTGTTGTTATGTTTAAGTTGATTGTTGATTCTCATATCTCAGAATTTCTTATTTGCTGAAGCACTTCACAGACTCTTGAATCATGAGTGAAATAGCTACTGAGGTGGTGGTTATTGTTAGGGGCCACAGAGTCTGTCCCCAAACATAAGTGGCAAGTGCTGAACAGCACGGACCCTTCCCAGTCCGGTGTTCTCCTAGTAACCGTTGCTGTGCTTTAGTTCCTAGTTGCAGCCTCCGACAAGGACCTTTCTCCTTTTTGCTGTGTCTACACTTTACCAAACATGATGTTCTTCTGCAAAGGCTGGTCTCTCCTCAGCACATGTTAAAAGTATGTAGCTGAAGTCTCATCATCCTTGACTCTATGGAAAACTTTGGCCTTACTTTGTCCAATACAGATCGGTTTGCTCTCTCAGCCTTCCAAGTTATTTTCAATATTCATCATCAGGGTCCCGATTCATAAGCATAGACTCTTCCTTGGTTTTCCTTATTCAATGTCCAATTGTAACACTCATATAAAGCAATTGAAAATACTATGGATTAGGTGATGTGCACCTTAGTCTTCAAAGTAACATCCTTGCTAGAATAATCTGTTAAGGTCTTGTGCAACAGAGTTATCCAAGCAGCATATCTTTTGATCTCTTGACTGCTGCTTCCATGAGCATTGATTGTGGGTCCAAGGAATTCGCGACAATTTTAAGCTTCTCTGCACTGATCATGTTGTAACCTGCTGGTCTGATAGTGAGGATTTTGAAATTCTTTACATTGAGTGGAAATCCACATTGAAGGATGAAACCCTTAACCTTTATCAGCATGTGCTTAAGCCCGCCTCACTTTCAGCAAGCAAAGTTGTGTCATCTGTGTATCTCAGGTTGTTAAAAAGCCTTCCTCCAATCTTGATACTGCATTCTTCTTCATATAAGCCAGATTGTCTGAGGAATGTTCAATATGTATAAAGATTGGATAAGTATGATGAGAGGATACATACAATATTTTCTCATTTGAAACCATGCAATATTCCATTTTCCTGTTCTCACTCCCCTATCTCGATTCACATACACGTTTCATGTTAGCACTATGAAGCATTCTGGAACTCCCCTTCTTTTAGAGGCTGTCCATATGTTGTTATGATACACGCCGTCAAACACGTGGGCATAGTAAATGAAATACAAGTACACATCTCCCCAACTTCTTTGCTTTCAGCCAAGATCCATCTGGCATCAGCAATGGTATCCCATGTTCCATGTGCTGTTCTTAATCTGGCCTGAACTACTAGAGGCTCCCTGTCAATGTAGTGCTGTGACTGTTGTTGAATGGTCTTCAGCAACATTTTATTTAAAGGTATATCAATGATATTGTTTTTAAAATTTGAGCATTTTGTTGTTTGGAATGAGTACAATTCTGGATCTCTTTTAATCAGTTGGCCAAGTAGCTGTCTTCCAAATTTCCTGTCATAAAAGAAGTGCAGTGTTTCATCAGCTTATAGAAACATTTCAAATAATATTCCATCAATTCCTGGAGCTTTGTTTTTGGCTAATTCTTTCAGTGCATTTTGACCTTTTTACTGGTTTATTGTTTATATACTACTTCCTGAAACAGTGGTACAAATGTGTATTCTTTCCCTCTTTTGATACTTCAGGCATCATTCGTTAATTTTCCCATAGACTCTTTCAAGATTGCAACTGAAAGCTTCTATTTTTTTCTTGAATTCTTTCTATTTAGGAACTAAATTTTGGGCATGGTTGGTCTGTTGTTTCAGTTTCCTAGCTTTATGAATTTGTCTTTGCACATTTCACTATAATATTTGACTTTGGCTTCTCAAGTTGTTGTTTGAAACTTCCTATTTAGCTCTTTGACTTCATCCTTTCTTGCATTTGCTTCAGCTACTCTAGAATTGAAAGCAAGTTTCAGATTCTCTTCTGACATACACTTTGATCTTTTCTTTCCTTCCAATTTTTAAAATGACCTTTTGCTTTCTTTATGAATGATGTTTTTGATGTCCTCCCACAGCATCAAATCTTTTTAAAGATGTTCTTTAACTGCAGATGGAATATACTCAAGGTCATATTTTGGTTTTCATGCACTGATTTTCATTTTCTTCAGCCTCATCTTTAAACTTACTTATCAAAGTTGATGGCCTGTTCCACTATCAAAACTTGCTTCCTTTTATCTACTAATATTGAGCCTCCCGCTGATGCAACCACTATGCTTTCTCTGTATTCCTTCCAGGAAGTATATTTAATTTTTGTGCTGTTGAAAAAAAATTGATATGAACAAGTCATTGAATTTTTAAAATTCTATCATGTAATCCACGGCACTGTTTATGTCACCAATTCATATTTTCCAACTACTGTTCCTTTCTCTTTGTTTCCAAATTTTACATTCATATCAAAAATAATTATCAATGCATTTGATTACATTTTCATTAATTTCAGACTGAATTCATTGGTAAGTTCTTCAAATTCTTCATCACCACGTTTACTGTTTGGTTCATGAATTTGAAAAATGGCTGTATTAGTTAGATTTCCTTGAAGGAGAATAGAGATAATCCTATCACAGACAGGATTGTACTTCAAGATTGATTTTGGAAATGTCCATTTAGAGTAGACAATGAAAGCAATGGCATTCCTCTTGGTTGTCATTCCTGATATAGTAAATCATATGATTTTCTGATTCAAATGTCAATACAAGCCCATTTCAGCTCAGTAGTGCCAAGGATATAGATCTTTATATGTTCTGTTTTATTTCTGATGAGTTCTGGGAGGTTATAGAACTTGTCATGTTCCAAGTCCCTGGTTTGAGTGTCAGTCGCACAATTCTCCTCATTCACGCGGATGCAGAGTGTAAGAAACCCAAATTGGCAGGTCAGAGGTCAGATTGTTGACTCACACGGCTGCCGAGCGGGCAAATTCGTTCACATAACAGTCTTATGTCAGAGAAACTGGAGAGCAGTTGAAGATTATCCAAGCGTATAGTGGAAAGTAAGAGCGTGAAGTTGGCCAAAGCATTCCTATGTAGTTACTGCAGGCCACACAGTCACTGAAACCATGTTGATGGCTTGAGTTCAACCTTTAGTGAGGCAGGGCCTCAATAGGTATCCCAACTCCATCCTTCTTGTTAGCTTGGCAAATATCCCACTTCAAACATAACCATAGGCATAGTGGCTAGGATTTACAATGAATCACAAAATCAGAAGACTATGAGTAAAATAGTCATGTTAAAAATGACAGTCAGCACACATATCTGGCATAGTTAAGGAAGTGTATAACAGTCCCTAGAGTTCCTGGGTGGTACAAATGGTTAAGACCTATTCTTCTTCCAAAATAAGCACAGGCATTGAAAACCTTGAAAAGCACAGTTCTACCCCCAAACACATAAGATAGTAATGGGTTAGAATCCCTTTCACAGCAATTGACATATTTTTACACACAATTAAAGTTAAAATTTAGTCTACTCTGATCATGGCCACCCATGTGTTAATGTAGAACTGTGCTCCATGAAATTCTCAATGGTTGATGTGTTTTTACCCCCTTTTTTTCCCAAACTAGATAACCAGTTATTTTCATCAAGATGCCAGGTGGTCTCAGACCTCTAACATTTCACAGTTCTGATGGCACAATGGGTTATGATTTTCAGTTTGAATCTATCCATCACTCTGTGGGAGAGATGAGGATTTCTGCTCTCATGAAGATGTGTAGACATGGAAATCTGCATGGGCACTGCTAGTCTGTTGATATGAGCCAGACTTGAATTGACAGCAGTTATGTCTGTTGGCTTAGAGGGGATGGCACGGGGGTATTTTAGCACACATGGGACTGCTGTAGGTCCAATTTGAATAAACAGCAACTTATTATACCAGTCGTGCATCCCAAAATATAAATTTAACACACATACAGAAAATCCAAGATCTATTTTTTTCTCTAAGGGATTTTACAAATTCAGCCCTTGAAATAAGATGCACATAGTTTGACTGCTAATGCTGTCATCTATTAGTAGGAATTTTCTTGGGAAAACTGTTTAACCTCAGTCTAAGAGCTAAAGAGCACTGGTGGTGTAGTAGTTATGTCTTGTGCTACTAACCGTAAGGTCAGCAATTCGAAACCACCAGCTGCTCTGAGGGAGAAAAATTGATCTTTCTATTCACATTAAGCTTGACGGTCTCTGATGTTTGGGACACTCTGATGGTAGAGGAAGCAAAAAATGTGCTGCCTCTGAGCTGTGGAAGTGGTGGACACCAGACCTTGGCTGGAACCCCAGACTGGATGGGTGTCCAATGGAAAGAGATCCAGAATCACCATATATTTAGTACCTTGGTATGACAGGTTTTGAACTGTTGGGCAGGAATCTGCACTTGAAAGAACCGATACAAGAAGTTTTCCCCTGGCACCAATCCCCATGCTGAGTGCAAACAGAGCTCATTGGGAGATAGAGCTGTGCAGGCAACAGCTCATGGGGAGCAGGTCACAGCGGAACTATAATCCCACAGACTACTCATATGACACTGGCTTGAATTTTGTGTCTAAAGTGCTGATGGTATCAGTGCAATTGACTCATACCTCAGAGGATGGTTCACAGTGTTTTGTTGTTCTTGCGGTTTCTTTGGATTTTGGTTTTTTACCTTTTGTTTGTGTGTTTGTGGCTTTTTTTTCCTTCTGTGTTGTTTGCTGGTATGTTGTTGTTCTTATTTTTGGTCTTGTGGGTCTTGTTTCTTTTTGTCATAATATGACCACCAAAGTAAACCAGAGTCCTATATTACCCATGGACAAGCACATGGATTCTGGACTGCTACTTAACACCAATCCAAGAAGAGTTAGTTCTGATAACATGGCCTTGCTCCATCCTTCATGAAAGGATCACTAAAGATAAGGGTGCTAACACAATGTGTGGTGAAGAAACCAGATGTAGCCCAGCTGCCAATTGGAATAGTGCCTGGGGTCATAAAGATTTTTACTCAAACAAGTAGCCATCTAAATGAGGAGTCAACCACATGGAAGAAGCAAACCAACCTGCGGGATCCAAAAATGACAATAACAAAATCCATATATGATGAAAAGAAAAGAATTAGAGCTTAAATTGTGACTCCCCAATTTGTAGAAGACTGTGGGTGACAGTGGAAATCAAAAATGCACCTGCAGAGTATGCAGACAGAATAAACCTCTGGCAGGCTTGATCTTCAAGCCCCAGGCAAGGGACTCAACCAACTTAACTAGCAGACAGAGATTATTGTAAACATGATTATGGTGAAATGAGCATGATATACTTTGACACGTGGTCATTTGACCTCCATCTAGACCCAACTTGAATTTGATTTAAAGTCAAATATTTCTTGCTTCCTCCACCAAAAAAATTATTCGTTTGTTTTAAAAATATTACAAATATTACCCATTATGTTTATTTTCTATTTATCCCCCCATTTTATGTTTTTTGTTTTTAATTCTGAGTTTCTTAGCTTGTGAACCACAGAAGTAGATGCATAGTGGTAATCAGTGATGCAGGGGTTTATTGGGGATTGGGGTGGAAGATAGGGAGGATGAGGGGATTTGAGGAGCAATCAAGGAATCCGGAACAGGGGCGGGGGCACCAGCACTGATTGTCATCATGTACATACAACTCATTTTAAAGGCTATTTAACCATGAAAGAAAAATCCTAATAATGACAGTCTGAGAACCTCACAGGGGGAATTCTACCATCTCCTAGAGGGTCACTGTTAGTCTGTATCAACTCATGACAGGGAAAGAGCTGGAGAAGCCTCAGATGTCATTTGTAAATGGGGAAGGAAATCCTAGGTATCAAAAATGGCTGTCATGAAACTAAGTTTGTCAGATAACAATGTAGAAATAATCAATCTATATAATTACTAGCAGTGACAGTGATCATTTTTATTGTGCTTTTCATTTTTATATTTTACTACAATCAGACTAAAACTTGTCATGAGAATGAATTTGACTATCAGTAAAATTGAAATCTATCAATAGTGAGTAGGGACTACTAAGGAAAAAACATGAACCAAAATATGTCACTGGGTGAAAATAAGTAATTTGCAAATGTAGCTACCCTTTCTTTTAAAATTAGTCAAGTTTATAATTAACTATTTATAACTTTTTCAACCAAAAATAAGAAAAATCACAAATGTTGGGAAATTGGCTCTTTGACACATATGATATTAAATTGATATAATTATACTTTTAAAATACTTCATCCATGTTACCATGTTAATATGAAAATCTTACACTCATTAATTTCTTTCCTCAGATGTACTATTTCTTCTATTTCCAAAAGAAAATGCAATCTTCCATTCAATTTTTTGGCATGTTTAGTTCCATTTCGCACCCAAGAGTGAAGAATTTTTAAATTGAAATAGAAAGCTACTCTTTTCTCGTTTCTGCTTTTGAGTGGACAAAAGCTGTGGAGCTTTAGTACATTTAATTTGCGTATACTACCCTCGAGGACACGGATGATGCCGGCACACAGTCTCGAGCATAGTTTGAGGGTTGTGTGTGTGCATGTGCATGTGTGTGTGCATGCATTTTATGGACTACTGAAACTTTTAGGTATAATATGTGTAAGAAATAGTTATCATGTGACCCCTCATTTAAGATACATATTCTTACAGTTTTCAAAATCAGCCTGGAAAGCATGCTTTGGAAGGAATTGTTATTTTCCAAAAATGAGGACTTTCATATTTTCCTTAACCTGAAACTTAATACTTATGATCTTCTATTCCCATCGCCTCCATACTCTGCTTTACAATCCTGGCTGGTTTCTAGTAAGGTGTGTTGTGGTGGTTAGAGTCCATGAAGTACGTTTTTCACACAAAGCATACCTTTGTGCAACATTGCAAAGCACTTCCACCATCCTTCCAGTGGTTGTTATGTTTCAGTGTGTTGTTGCAGCTGTTAGTTCAATCTGCCTTGCTGAAAATCTCACTCTTTTTGTTAGACCCTGTCCTTTTCCAAGCATGATGTCTCCTTCCAGAATTGATTTTTCCTGATCATGTGTCCAAAGTACTTGTGTGAAATGGACTATCACCAACCTCACTTCTGTAGTTGATGCTGTTAGGGGCCATTAAGTCGTTCAGACCCATAACAACCCAATGCCCAACAAACAGAATCATTGCCCTCCTTCACTGTTCTCACAATTGCTCCGATGCTTGAGACCATGTTGCAGCCGCAGTGTCAATCCACCTCATCTTCTCATGGCCCCTCCCCTTGAGGTTCTTCTCCAGGAAATTTATCTTCTGACAATATGGCTAAAGTATGCAATCCGAAGTCTTGCCATCCTTGCCAGGAAGGAACATTCTGGCCACACTTATTGCAAGACAGATCTTTTCGTCTGATTAGCAGTCCATGGTACTTCCAATATTCTTCTCTAATACCACAAATTAGATGCATAAATTCTTCCTTGAGGTTCTTTATTCAATGTCCAACTTTCACAAGCAAATGAGGCGATTGGAAACAGCATGGTTTAGGTCAAGCATACCTTTCATCCTCAAAGTAAGATGCTTGCTTTTCACTTGTCTAAAGAGGTCTTGTGCAGCAGATATACCTAAAGTAACTTGTATTCCCATCGCTTGATCCTTGTTTCCATGAACATTGATTATGAATCCGAGCAAGAAAAAATTCTTAAAATTTTCAATCGATTCTCCATTTATTATTAGGTTACCTATTGCTCCAGTTGTGCAGATTTTGGTCATCTTTACCATGATAGGTAATCCATAATGAAGACTAAAATCCTTGATATTTATCAGTGAGTACCTCAAATCTTCATTCCTTTAGCAAGCAAGGGTGTGTCATCTGTATATCTCAAGTTCTTAATAAGCATTCCTCCAATCTGATGCTGCATATAATCCTGCATCTCTGATTATTTGCTCAGTATTGAATCAGTACGTTTAGAGAATACAACCCTGGCACATACCTTTCCTGATTTTAAAAAATGCAATATTCCCTTGTTCTATTTTTACAAATCTCTCTTAATCTATGTACAAGATTCACATGGGCACAATCAAGGGCTTTGTAATTCCCATTCTTCTCAAAATTATCCATAGTATATAATGGCCCATACCATCAAATGACTTTCAATGTCAGTAAAACACAAGAAAACATCTTTCTGGTAATCTCTTCTTTAAGCCCAGATACAGCTGACATCAGCAATCACATCCCTGTGCCATTCCCTGTTCTGACTCTGACTTGAACCTCTCATAGCTCCCTGCCAGTGTACTGCTACACTCATTGGATTATCTTCAGAAAAAAATTTCTTGTGTGCGATATTGATGATGCTATTCTAAGTTTAACCATTTTACTGGCTTACCTTTCTTTAGAATAGGCACAAACATGAATCTCTTCCAGCTAGTTGGCCAAGGAGCTGTCTTCCAAATTGCCTGGCAGATAGAAGTAAGTGGCTCAACAACTTATTGAAGCATTGCATTTGTTATTTCATCAATCCCTGGAGCCTTGCTTTTGGCTAATGCTTTCAGTGCAGGTTGAACTTCTTCCGTCAGCACCATTGGTACATGGTCATGTGCTAATGCCTGCAACGTTGGTCTGCTGACTCGTTCATTTCGGTACAGTAACTCGGTACTCTCTCCATCATCTCCGGATGCGTCCTACATCATTCAACATTTTATTCTTAGAACCTTTCAGATTTGAACTGGGGGCTTTCATCTTTTCTTGAGTTCTTTAAGTTTCAGACATGTTGAGCATGAATAACCTCTTGGTGTTCTAATTCTAGGTCTGTGCATTCCTGTATGATTCTTTTCTGTGCATTCTCAAGCTGCCACTTGAAATTTTCTGTTCGGCTCTTTGACTTCATTCTTCTTCTTTTGTTTTAGTGACTCTACAGTTAGAAGAAGGTTTCAGTCTCTTCTGACATCCACTTTGATCTTTTTTGTCTCTCCTGTTTTTTGAATGACCCTTTGCCTACTTCCTGAATGATGGTCTGAATGTCCTCATCCAATTTTTATCATTAGTATTAAATGTATCAGATCTGTTTTTGAGATCTTGAACTTCAGGTGGGATGGAATCAAGGTCATATTTCAGTTCTTTTGGACATTTTAAAGTTTCTTCAACTTTATTCTGAACTTAGATATGAGCAATTGATGTTCTATTCTACAATCACTCCTGTTCTAGCTTTAGCTGCTGATATTAAGTTTCTCCATCATTGTTCCTTACAGATGCAATCAATTTGCTTTCTGCGTATTCCATCTGTAGAAATTGACGTGTGTGGTTGTTTTATTGCTGATTAAGGTATTTGCTATGAACACGTTGTTGATTTTGCAAAATTATCTTATTTAATCCTCAGCTACATTTCTTTCAAGAAATTCATAATTTTTCAACAACTCTTCCTCTTCTTTTCCAAATTTGATTTTCCATTTGCCAAGAATTAATAATACCTATTGATTGCATGTTTGAGTCCTTTCAGACTGAGGTCAATGGTAATGTTCTTCAATTTCTTCATCACTAGCTTTTGTGATTGGTGCATACATTTGAATAACAGTTGTATTTATTTGGTTTCCTATTTTGAAATATCCTTGTTGACAATGAATGCCACACCTTTTCTCTTTGCTATATTATTCTTGGCATAGTAAATCATATGATTATCTGATTCAAGATGGTTAATATGAGTCCATTTCAGCTTACTAATGCCTAGGATTTTGTTCTTTGCACATCCCTTTTCATTTTTGACTACTCCCAATTTTATTAGATTCAAACTTCACATGTTCCATGCTCAGATCATTAGATTCTTTCACCTGTTTTTCCTTACATTGAGTCATGCATTATCAGAAAATGATTACCCCAAAGGCTCCACTTCCACAGCTCTTACCAGATTCACATCGCCATGGTCAACTCCACTCTGAGAAATCAGCTTTTCTTGGTCACCTTTTAGCTGCCCTTAGATATGAGGGCCCCTTTCCAGTACTATCCCTGAACATGTTCTGCTTCTGCTCATTAGGCTTTCAGCATATGACTGTACTTCAAAGCTGAGCATAAGGGTTTCAGCGACCCCTTCCTTCAAAGTATGGAGGAGAGGCATTCTGCATTCTGCTTTCAGCCTTGAAGCCTATTCCCTTAGGGTGACCCTGCTGCCATATGAAATATCAGGGACATAGCTTCGAGGAACACACAAGTCTCCCCAGTAAAACAAACTGATAGAAAACTGGTGGATTTTGATTATACTTCCTCCAAAATAGATTTATTATTTTCTTCAGGAAGTCTACATTATTTTCAATATTTCTTGTCAATGCCATAATTCATAAATATCAGTTCTTCTGTGATCTTCATTATTCACTCTTCAACTTGCACATGTCTAGTAGGTGACAGAAATGATCATGGTTGGAGTCAGGCAACCTTTGTACTCAAAGTGGTATCTTCGCTTTCAACTTTTAAAAGATGTGTGGATGTCTCCAATGCATTGTGTCATTCAGTTTACAGACTGCTGCTTCCATGAGCATTCATCCAAGTAAAATTAAATTCTTCATGACTTCAATCTTTTATCCATTTATTATGTGCTATCTCTGGTTTAAGTCTTGGGGATTTTTTTGTTGTTGTTGTCAACATTGAGCTATAATCCATACTTAAATCTTTGACCTTCATCAGTAAATCTTTCAAGGCTTGTTGTTTGACAGGGACAGAAAAGAGGCTTCTACCCAGGTTGCTAAGGGAATGAACAAAGGACCTTGTGAAGCAATTTGTGAACAAAGGACTCTGTGAGAGCCGAGTCTGGAAGCCCCTTCACCTTGAAAGCAGGTCCTAGTTAAAATCCTTGACACAGGACTGTACTGGAAGATAATGTTATTCTGAAAGACCCTGGCCCAGAGCTGCAGCTGAGAGAAATTTGAAATAAAGATACTTATGACCCAACGATGAGTAAAGTAACTCATTAGAAGTTGCTTGATCATCTTCAAAGAGACAAATCTTTGAAAATCCCATTTAAAAATAAAGAAGTGTTCCCCTAGACAATGTCCATTCTCAGCTCTCCAGGGAGGACCCACATCTCTATGTTTAAGGTTTCCATCTCAAAGAAATCAAAGAGACCCTATTTATTTTTTCTCAAGTGAATCCAGAAAAAACCTGTGCCTTAGCTCTTTGCTGGCATGTATGTGTGAAGGCAGCTTATCTCTGCACCCTAACAAACCATATCGGTTTGGAATTTGCTAGTTCCCTGGTGGATGATTGCCGGGGTATCAAGCTTCACATTTTTATCATTGTTAGGTGCCATTGAATTGGTTCAAATCCACAGCAACCACATGAACAGCTAAATCAAACACTTCCCAGGCCTGTGCCCTCTTCACAATTCTTCTTACACTTGAGCTCACTGTTGCAACCACTGTGGCATTCCACCGTGTTGAGGTCCTTTCTCTTAGGAGCTGTCCCTCTACTTTACCAAAAACGGTGTCCTTCTCCAGGCACTGGTTGTTCCCAATGATGTGTCCGAAGTATGTAAGACAATCTTAAAGCCTTCTTAGCTTTCAGCAAACAAGGTGGTGTTATCTGTACGTTTCAGATGGTCAATGAGTTTCTCTCCAAACCGGATAACAAAGTGAGTTCTTCCTACAGTCCAGCTTCTTGGATTCTTTGTTCAATTTGCATATTGAAGAATACTGGTATAAAGACACAGCCCTCATGCACACCTTCTCTGATTTTTAGGCATGCAGCACCCATCAGGTTCTACTGGAATGACTATGTACAGCTTCCACAGGAACTCAAAAAAGGTGTTTGGAATGCCCTTTTTCTCAATGTCATCCATAGTCTGTTATGACGCACATTGTCAAATGCCTTTGCATAGTCAACAGTTAAAATGTTCCTTCTGGAAAATTGTTCATGTGTGTGCATGCATGTGTGTATGTGTGTGTGCACGTGTGCATGTGAGACAGAGAGAGAATGCATCCTAAAACCTGTATCTTTTACAACAATGGTCTCTTGTAAAAAGCTTGAATAATTTCCTCTCTCCTTTCTTTTGCATTTGAATTCTTTAACAGTGTCTCAATACGACTAGGCAAAACTATCATAAAGCACTTGGATTATGCCCATCAAAGTACACAATTTAGAAGAAGCCATACCATTGCAAGTCTGCTCCTTCTTTTGTTCTGTATTTTGTCTTTAACTATGACTTTAACATTTTCTCCCAAGAATCAATGATTACCTATATATATTTTAAAGTTGGTTTCTTTTCCCTTACTTAGAATATGGTGGTCATGGTCTTGTTGTAGGTCTCCAGCATGTTAATGCTCTCTGGCTTATGTTAGAGGGTAAGGGCATGGGACATCATCCTATGTCAAGAGCTCTGAGATGATGAACAGCTCAGGGACTTCTGCATTTCACAAGGCTTCGTTCTAGGATTTCATGTTTTACCTACCTACCATTGTTTCACTTTCACCTTGCATTGTTTTTACTCTGTGATAGCTTGCTTATTCCATTCTGTTTTCCCTTGGACTCTGCAATTCTGAAACATACTTTGTTGATATTATCAGAAATGATGACTTATCAACATCTTATTATATCAAGATTCCTTTTTTTGTTTATTTTGTCTCTTGTAATAATTTGTCACTAGTATTTGATCATCTGCCTCACAAATTTTCTTAATTTAAGCAGTGATGCCATTACAATATCTTTTTTGATCCTGAATTTTCAGTGACATATCATTGTCCAATTTATCCTTCAAAAATGATCAACAGGAAGCAAAGCTTCTAAGACATACTGTAAAAATCAATTTAGTAAAAGCAAGGTTACAGTTCTAATAATTTTCTCAATACCTGATAATTTCTCAGCTTACTACTTCTACTGGAAAGCACAGATATCGATACAATACACATGAAGCAGCATCGACTTTGCAGTGACCTTGGACAATTGACACTATTTCTTTCTGCCTCTAATTTCTTGTTTCCCACATGAGATCATGAAGCTCCACCATAGCGATGCATTGACATTAATGCAAATTGAATTCTGCAAATAACTTGGGAGAGTTCAATGACAGATTGAGCCAATCTATTTCTTTGATTTGAAGGAAAATTTCAAGAAAAAGGTCAAAGTAAACATTTCACGGAAACCTCTAATTAGGTCAATATTATGCTATCATTATTGAACTACTACTGCTTACATGTGTACAGACGTTTATCTTCCAAACAACATTTAGATTTGTTCAAGTTAATATAAACAAAATTGTTTCATTTATTTATTGAAAGGGGTTTGAACTCTTTCATTTTAGCAATGGAATTTATTGTTAGTACAGAACAGAATTAAGGAAATCTATAAAAACAACTTTCCATTTTCTTGCCTTTAAATATGCAATAACTTCAGTAATAACTTACTGCATATTTATTTTATTGTAATTATAAAGTTTGATTTAAATGTATAAACTATGAAGGAAACGGAAAGCATTTGCAATCTCACCAAATGTCACTGAATATTTATGACAGGAAATTAGAAGATACATTAATATCTCTATGCTGATTCTATCTGCAGTAATAACATGAATAATGCTCTTGAACTAGTTTCTCTCATTAACTCTTACAACAATGATTAAAAATAAACTTCGTTAGCTGAAGCTTTCCATGAATTAATAAACTGAGTTTCATCTGTTTGTCCTTTTACTCACTTATCAGTCATTTTTTGGATTTTGACCAAACATAAGCAAAACATTGAATTAGAAAACATGAATATAATCAATTACTTTGTATTAGGAAAACATACAAAAATCATCCTTGTATGAGTTCTATAATCACATCAAGTTATAAACAACATAATGGACTCTAGGGAAGAAATAATAGAATGGGGTGCCTATATCGGTCTTACTGTTATACTTATTAGGGGCCCTCAAGTCAGATCTGATCCATAGAATGCCTACGCACAACAGAATGAAACACTGCCCCGTGGTGCGCCATCCTCACCGCTGTGCTTACGTCTGAGATCACTGTTGCACCGCTGGGTCGAGCCATCTGGTCAAGGGCCTTCCTCTTGTGGGCTGCCCCTTCACTTCACCAAACCTGATGTCCTTTCCCAGGGTTTTGTCTCTCCTGAAAATAGATATAAAGGATGTGATATCCGCTCTTGCCATGTTTACCTCCAAGGAACATTTTACTGTTCTTTTCCGAAGGCAGACCTGTTTAGTCCTTTGGTAGTCCATGGTACTTTCAGTCTTCTTCTTCAATACATTGTTCAAATGCTGTGATTTTTCTTCAGCCTTTCTTATTCAGTGCTCAAACCTCACATGTGGAGAGGCTGTTAAAAATACCAGGGGTTGGGTCAGGTGCACCCCAGGACTCAAAGTAACATCCTTGTTCTTAAGGTCTTGCTTTTCTGATGTACCCGCTGCAATACATTGTTTGACTGCAGTTTCCATGAACATTGATTGTGGATTCACACATGATTTAATCCTTAACGATTTCAATCTCTCTGTTTGTCTTGGGTTCTATTAAATAGGTTGATTTATGGCAGATAGTAAAGAGTAAAACCTCTCAGTTTAAGGAAATAACAACAACAAAACGCAGCTAAAAGGACCTGGCAGGTGGTGTGTCGTAAGTGCTGCACCTGTAAAACTAAAATCTAACATGCTTGGGCGTTCTAGTGGAAGAGGAGGCTAGAGAGAAAGCTTAAGATACAATTATTCAAGGAATTGACTAGCATGCTGAAGCAAGTTAGATTTTATTTTGCTGAAGATGAAAAGTATATAGGATACTTTCCAATTTATTAGAAAGTCAATGTTCTCAGGATCTCACTCCTGACTCATCTGGTTTTATATTACACATTTTTAGACTATCTGTATCTTCAGTGATCTCTTCATGATGGTCCATTGTCATAAGAAATACTTGTCCTTAGATTGGAGCAGGGATTAATTGGAACACAGAATTAATTCTTATATCTTTAGTGTACAAATGTCTCTGGTACACTTTAGAGACATCACTATCAATTTATAATAGAGAACACTATAAATCACACCCTGCCCCAAAGGTATAAGGTAATTCTATTGATAGTGTCATGATTTCAGTCAAAGGTATAGAATTTAAAACATTTTTGAGAAAAGGAAGTTATGCAAGCATGAACTGATTTTAAAGTGCAATGCATGTATTATTGACTTGTGCAGATTAAACTCCTAAGGAGCTGGACACTGTTTAAACCAACAATTATAATTGGTGATAGGATAAAACATTCAAAAAACCCTATTCACAAAGATAGAACCAGCTTCGAAGATTAATACATGTCCTAAGTCATGGAGAGTATTAAAATATTAAATATATGGTATTCCTGAGTCACCATTCATTGAACACTCTCAAAGCAAGAGCTGAACCAAAGACCTTCAATTTTATAACCTTGGTGTAGCTCTCATTTGCTTATTCTCATAGTAGGATATTGCAGTTTTAGGTACAGGGGTACAAGGGTGTATATTGGTCCCACAAATATGCTACAGATGAGTTTTTGGTAAAGCCTGGTTCATTTAATGGGGTTTCCACATTGAATCTTCTGTGGCCTATAAAGGATGCTGTATACCTCTGAAGAACAGCATCGAAAGTTCCTGCAGTTCACAACCTGGGTCACCAAGGACTGGACAGCAAGTAGTTCAAAATTGTCCAATTAGGGAAAATGATACTGTGTGTAACCTCCCCTTGGGTTTCATCCAATTACTGTAAAGACTCCTCCCCACTTCTCCTCCATGGGAGGCTGCTCTTTGCAGTTCACCGACCAACATTAACGCAATTGCCTTTTCTGAGACATGTGTGTTCCCACCCCACAACTTGACCTGAATTTACAACAATGCTAGTTTGTCACTCTTTCAGGAGTGTATGTTGGTTTGGGATGACTTCAACACAATGCAATACGGCAGAATCTGAATGCCTTCCACCTCCCCCACATCTTGAAAAACCAACCCCAGCTGAGGAAAGGTGCCCTCTGTCAACGTCATCTTTAAGTGCTACATGTAAAACTCAAAACAACAACAACAAAACACAAGCTCCCTGCCGTTGAATGGAAGCCAACTCCTAGGGGAATATAATTCCTAGGCTCTAGGCAGGCTTTCTGCCTTGTTGCTTGGAAGACTTGTACAATATTTTTCCTTTATTGATTGACACGTTTCACTGAGGATACTGCCAGATTCATACATGTCATGGGGGATTTCGTGGTTTATTGCTTTTTTTAGGAGAATATAGTATGAGGACAAGGACTTTTTAATGGCGAAGTTTGAAATAATACTTTAACCATACAATTAGTCATCGTCAAAGTTTAATCACCATCACAATTAAGATAAGTCATGTAACACTGGTAGGATGTTCTGATAATAATCTTGCAGAATGTGCATAGCATTGAAGAATTGATAAGAAGATACTAGAAAATGTAAATTATGACACATTCTGTAAGATAACTGATCTTCAAAAACTCAATTTCCTGAAAGGCAAAACTAAGAAATTTTCACAGATAGGAAGCTAAAGGGGTATAACCTCAAACAGTAATCTGAGGTCCTTGTTTGGGACTTGGAATTCACATAGGGGGAAATGCATTCATTAATTACTAGTGAAATCTGGATGAAATGAGTAGTTGAATGAATAATATGGTGTGAATGCTAATATTTTAGTTTTGGTAATTGCACTAGTGTTATAAGAGATTATAAGAATAGGGGAAGCTGGCGAAGGGTATACTAGGACACTGCACTATGTTCGTTCTTTTTCTGAAAGTCTAATTATTTCAAAATAAAAAGTTAAAATATGTTCAAAAATTATTTTAAGCGAATTGATGAATGAACTCTGATGTTTGAGATTAGAAATCACTATTTATTAGTCTATATTTCTAAATAACATTTAAGAGTCAATAGCTTGTGACAGACTACATACTCACATTGAATCTATCCAATTCATAACAACCTTATTGGACAAAGTTGAATTACTCCTCAGGTTTTCTCAGACTGTAAATCTTTGCAGGGCCAGGAAACTTCGTGTTTGTCCAGCAGACTCTGCCAGATTTGAAGCACCAACCTTGCTGTTAAGGTACTATAACCCAGTGCACCTCCATCAACCCTTTGTACTAGCCAAGGCATTCAGAAATTTCTTAATTACAGATGATATCAACCACTAGACCTAAAATTTAATTCTAAAACAAAACAAATTATTTTTCAGTGAAATATAATTTAACATAATGCTAGTATATCTGTAATTTTTATACACATTTATATTTCCTAGCTAGGGTTTGTGTGTGTGTGTGCGTCCAGCTGTTACATTTCAGTAATATTTATTATAATGAAATTAATATATATTATAGAATGCTAGGTTGCACGAGTGAAAGATAATATCATGCAAAAACATTTTTTTCAATAACAGATGGAGTTACATTGGGTGGATTTTGGAGATCAAGGGATAAATTTTCTCATAAATATCAAACATGAAAACACTCAACAAACACATTCAGTATAATCAAACCATTGTGAAGAAGACAAACCAAAGTTGGGGCACCAGTTTTCAAAATGTGCTTTTAAAAACTATTAATACAAACTGCTCCCTGGGGAGACAGAGTTTTTATAAATTGTCTTTAAGAGGGAAAAAATATCTTGTGATATACAGTAAATCAAAACTTGAGATTAATTGAAACAGCACATATTAAATATCTGGAAACATTGTGAAGTTTAGATATATAACTGATTCCCTCTTATTTTCGTCTATTTGCGTCTTTTGGGGGCTTGTGATAATAACATATGTAACACAGCTTGAGGAAGCCAAAGGTCACCCTCTGAGTTGTTTCATTTCCACAGACTTGCTGACAAATACAATACTGTACATGGCTTTATACATTCCACTAACAGTGACAGGAAGTAAGGTTAACAGAAGCACTTTAGAAATAAAATGTAGAATTTAACAGTATTCTTTCTCTATACGTCAAAAAATTAAAGGCCAATGTATAATTTAGCTTATTTTCAACTTCTGCTTCTCTTAAGGCTTTAAATTTCTACTTTTCACTTAGATTTATAACCATCCCATTCACTTAACATTTGAGTATTTGTCTATATTCTAAAGCCTATTAAAATATATATTCTAAAATATTCTGAAATCACAATAAGATAAATTCTACATATAATTAAAAGACAAAACTTTTAATGCATACTGGCTGTCTGAGCATGCGTGCCCCTTGAAACCCATTTGTCTGAGAACCAACAAGTTCTCTCTCTCTCTCCAAGTGTTTCTAACTCTTCAAAGGCTCTTGGAAAGTATTTGATCAAACTTACACAAATTGTGTATCAGTGCTTTCTTTTATTTTTACCAATTTAATTTGTTTCAAATATTTTCAAAGTAAAATCTTAAAGCTACATCCAAATTTGTTATATTACTTTTTGTTTGAAACCACTTTTATCAGGATTAAGTCATTAATTTTATTATAATTTTTATGAGAGGAAACCCCCAAAAAAACGATGCTCATTAGTTTTGGAGATATGAGGGGCATAGTGCATTTAGAGTTCATTCCACCAAGTCAGACTGTTAATCAAACTTTCTATTTAGAAGTTCTGAAAAGATTGCTTTATTGAGTGACAAAAAAGGTCTGATTTTTGGTACCAGGCATCTGTTTTTGCCACCACAACAATGTACCTGTGCACTCAGCCTTCTCAGTAAGCCAGTTTCCACGCTGCTCCACAAACCTTATTCACCCAAACTCCCTCCACTCGATTTATTTTTGTTTCCGCAAGTGAAGAGGTGTACGAAAGCGCAGAAATTTGATGACATAGAAGAAGTGAAGAAAAACTGAGGGAGGTCCTTTCAGTCAGCCAAAGAGTGAAATGTTTCCAAGAATGGAACCGCGGACTTCACAAATGTATTAAGTTTAGTGGAGAGTACTTTGAAGGTGTTAAGGTTGTTTTGTAAAAAAATAAATAATAATAATAATTAATAGCTTTGAAAACAAAATCCAGGGTTTTTTTGTATCCCTCATATTTATCAGGTTAATCATGATAAAAATCTTTTAAATAAATAGAGAAGACTGAAATATTAATTTTTCAATATTCCATCATAGTTTTCCTTGATATTTGTAAGTCATGGACAGAAATTCTTTAGTGATTAAAAAGTTAAATGTTCTTATTAGGGATACATTTCTTAAAATACAGTAAAAAAGATTGTGTAATTGTTTTATTAATAAGAATTTTTGTGATTTTTTTCAAATCTGTTATAAATACGACAGTATATCTAATGGTTTTACAATGTTGAAAAGCAGGAATGTTATGTTGAGGAATAGGTCGGCTTGACTTTAATCATGGCATAATCAAGCTTTTCATAAGCATGTGAAAGTTGAGCATTGACTACGGAAGACAAAAGAAAAATCAATGCATTTAAATTATGTTGATATTCAATTAATATTGAAAATACTATGAGCTTGAAAAAGAATCAACCGATTGGTCTTGGAAGAAGGACATCCAAAATGTTCCTTAGAAGCCAGTCAGGGTGCAATATAGCACCGACAAAACACACAAGCTTCCTCTAGTTCTTTGGTGCTTCCTTTCCCCCACTATCATGACCTCAATTCTACCCTACAAATCGGATTAGACCAGAGCATGCACACGGCTACAGATTAGACCCACAACATGGAATCCAGGATAGATAAACACGCCAGGGTCAACAATGAGATTAGAGATACCAGGAGGATTAGGGGATCACAAGGATCAATGTAGAACCTCTTCCCAGGGGGAGAACAATGAAAACGTGGGGAGGGGCAATGGAGGGTAATGTAAGATGAGACAAAATAATAATTTATAAATTATCAAGGGTTCATGAGGGGCGGGGGAGGGGTTGGGAAATGACCATCTGATGCCAAGGGCTTAAGTGGAGAGCAAATGTTTTGAGAATGATGATGGCAATCAATGTACAATTGTGCTTTGCACAACTGATGTATGTATGGATTGTGATAAGAGTTTTATGAGCCCCCAATAAAATGATTAGAAAACAAGAATTTAGGAACATGGCAGAACACAAGTTGATGTTTTTAGGTGCTCTGAGCTCCTTTCTGATTCATGGGACCATATGCACAACAGAATGAAACCCAGGCCCCAGACTCTCCTTGTTATCTTTCTATGCGGCCCTTTTAGCAGCCACTGCATCAATCCAAAGCATATGAGATTCAGGAAGCTCCTTTCTCCTGGCCATCCTTCGTATATTCAATATTATTTAACAATAGTGCAACTCTAAGACACAAATTCTTCAATATTCTTTATTTATTCTCAGGTATTACATGTATATGAGTCTAATTAAAATATCATGACTTAGGTCAGGCACACCTTAGTCCTCAAAGTGACATGCCACTTTTAACAGTTTAAATAAATATTTTGAAACAGATTTGTACATGTTAAATCATTTAATTTCTTGACTCCTGCTTCCATGGGACTGGACTATGGATGCAAGGAAAATTAAATCATTAAGAACCTCAAAATTAAAAATAAAGAACCTCAAAATTGTCTTTATTATGATCTGGTCTATTGGTGTAGCTATAAGGATTTTGTCTATATGGAATTGTAATAGGTGCTGAAAAATACATTCATCTTCAGCACATGCTTCAAGTCTTTTTCATGTTCAGCAAGTAAGATGTGTTATCTGTATGTTGCAGATTATTAAATAGCCTTCCTACTAAATCTCTATATTCTTCATATAGTTATTTCTCAAAATATTTGCCAGCATACGGATTGAATCAGTATAAGGAAATAATACAATGCAAATGCACAACTTTCTTGATTGAATCACTCTACTGTTGAAGTTCTCTGTACCATTCTATATTTTATCATCAGAACCTGAATTTTTCATAGGCCCCCTTTCTCTTGAATTAAACTAATAAACACTTTTAAAATATGAATCTTCTGTCTCTTTGAGTTTCTTGCTTGCTTCATATTCCTTATTTTTGTTGCATGAGATCAGTCACAGAGCTGAAAATATAGCAAATTAAACAATTCTAATTTTTAAAATGTCCTATTGTGAAAGAAAAATAGTTATGCCTTACTTGGGGTGATTTAAGCTAGGCGAAGAACCACTGGGGAGTCATTTGAGCAAGAAAAGAGGATACTTAGTTGTGTTTTTTTTCTTTTTTAACCCTCACCCTAACCCTAACTTTAACCCTAAAACTCACCCTAACCCTCACCCTAACCCTAACCCTAACCCCTAACCGTAACCCTATCCCTAACCCTAACCCTAACCCTAACCCTAACCCTAACCCTCACCCTAACCCTAACCCTAACCCCTAACCGTAACCCGATCCCTAACCCTAACCCTAACCCTCACCCTAACCTTAACCCTAACCATAACGCTAACCCTAACCGTAGCCCTAGCCCCAGCCCTAGCCCTAACCCTCACCCTAACCCTATCCTTAGTGGTTTAAAATCAGTAAAGGTGTTCATTACGGTTGTATCCTCTCACCATGCTTATTCAAACTGTATTATAGGCAATCACCAGATAAAGTGGATTATCAGAAGAAGATTTTTGCATCAAAATCTCATTAAAAAGCACCCATATAAAGATGATACAACCTAGATTGCTGAAAGTGCAAAGGAGAACCATCTTCTCTGTGCATTATACTTCAACATATGGAAAGCCAGACTTTATATACAGAGGAAAGATTGCCATTATCAAAGATAAAATTTTAATTAGATCCACAACAAACACCCATAGAAACAGCAACCAGGAAATCAAAAGACATATTGGTTTTGGCAAATCTACAAAAGACTCTTTTTAAAGGGTTAAAGAACAAGAGGAAAAGACCAGGCTGTGCTATTTTCAATCAGTTCATATGAATATGACAAAGGGAAAATGAAAAAAAAAGGCTCAAGATATCATGGTTTGCCAGAAGAACATCTCTATCTTTGAAAACTGGAGCCAAAATTTTCTTTGAACAGAGATAGTGAGACTTCATGTTGCTTAATTGAAATATGTCTTCATGAGGGACCGGCCCCTGGAGAAGGACATCATACTTGTTAAAACGCAGGGTCAATAAAGCAGGAAAGACCGTGAAGGAGGTGCACTGACTCCGTGGCTGCAAACTAACTCACATGTAGGAATGGCTGCAAGTGAGACAAAGGAGCAGGCCATGCTCTGCTCAATCCTACAGAGTGTTTCTGTGAGTCAGACCTAAGTCAATGTCAACCAACAACTACATAAACATAGGTCAATATGAATGTTTGTGATAAACACAAAATGTTTGAAAGCACAGAATATTTCAATATTCAAAAGCAGAAATATATATATTAAAAACCCACTGATAATAAGTCCATTCTGGTTCACATAGGAAAGAGCCAAATTCCTCCTTGCAGTCTCCAATACTGCATCTATTTACTGGAGCAAATAGGCTTATTTTCTCCCATGGAGCAACTGAAGGGTTTGAACTGCTGATCCTAGGGGTCTGATAATTCTGAGTTGCACATATGAGAGTTTATCCTTAAATATACCCACCCACTTAACCTCAGGCTATTTTTCTGAGAATGAATGGGGGTAGTTTAGTTACTTTAAGATATATATACTTAATGTTGTAATGAAAGTTAAAATGTAGAAAATCATAAAAGTATTTATTTTATGAGATTATTGATGCTTTATCATATATATTTTATTTCAGCATTGAGAAAACAAATAAAAACTCTGAGAAAATACTGGGGTATAAGCAAGTAACAATGAAAAAATACCATTTGGCACTTCATATCATTTATTTTCTGAAATGACTTAGCATCTCCTAACAAGGCTAAGTCTAGTGCATATACTTCCACAAGATTTTAGGATTCCAAAATCACAGACTCCTACACTGACATCTGATCTGTACATTGTATCTTCAGATGATTTGTTCTTTTCAGTAGAATAAGATATAAATTTATGCAGAATGGCCAATGCAAATATCCCCCCACACACACACACACACTACTCAGTATGGAATTGAATCTTCCATATCTGACACACTGCATACTAAAGACATACAAAATATCACAAAATGTAAGCGGAAAATTTATACTAAGTTCTCAGGGAAGGCATGGGACCTAGCCAGTGAGCTGCTGCAGGCTTGGACAGCTGTCCCTGTCCCCCAACCCTCTGTGTGCACAGGGCCACATCTCTCAGGACGCCGAGCAGCCGAGCAGCAGGGGGCTGATGGCAGTTAGCACTGTGCAGTCAGCCAGCTTGGTACATTTCCCCAAATTGAAGGCTACAGCCTTCAAAGTTAGCTTTGGGTAATGCTTTCTCTGATGTTTACAAGAAAACTACAGCCAAATTTTTCTCCAGCCCATCGGTGCCATATTAGACATCTGGACAAATTTGGCCACTGTAAGCATGTCTATGTGATGACTGAGGATTTTGTTTGGTCAACTCAAACAGGCTACTTGTTAAGATATGGTTTTGATGAAAAGTATTTATAACTATTTTTGAGTAACTCTTTTCTTTAGATTATAGTTCATAAATTAGGCGCACTACATATTGTAGTGGCCTTTTGGGAAGTTTACTCTTTCCCAAAATTTCCACTTTTAAGCAATTTACCGATAGATAAATACCTTCCCTTCTCTATTAAAATCTAATTGTTATGAACAGTTATCTAATCATGCTCATTTTCTCTAGTTGATTACAAATAACAGAAGATAATTTCAAGTGGAAATATATTAGGTTGACATTTCTGCCCCTACACCTCTCTTACAGGTTTGCCGGGGCATAGTGGGTAGGTGCTGGCTGCTGACTGAGAGACCAGCAATCTGAAACTGCCAACTGCTCTTTGGGGGCAAGATGACACTTTCTATTCCCATAAAGAGCTACAAATTTGAAAGCCCAAAGAGGCAGTTCTAGCCCGACACCGGGGTCCTATAAGCTACAAAGGACTCAATGGCAGTGAGTTGCATGGCTGAGGAAGCCTCTTTATGCAAGCTTACCAAACAGAATCTAAAAAAGAAAACACATATTTTATCAGACAATTTTCACTTCTAAGTGTATTGTAGTCTTTTAAACTGTAATCGTTTTATCTAACACTCTCTTTGTACCAGGCACCACAATGACAAATATTGCATTGCGAAACTTCCCCACTGCAAGTCAACAGTGGCTTCCAATCTGAAAATACTCATGGGCCTCAGAAGCACTTGGTATAATTTATTGCAACACAGTTTGTGAAATATTTTTGTTTTGTTTTCCTCTGTAGCTTCCAAGAGACAACAATCAGCATGTTTCTATTTTACTTTTGTCTTTGCTTAGTCTACTTTCCTGAATTCTTTTCTCATAGTCACAGTCTTAGAGATTGGCCTTTCTCAATTCTGTCTTCATATCTTTTGCCACCTCATCCTCTTCCTCCCTGTCCCTTTTCCTTGTCCCAGAACTTTACACATTCCACAATTTCTCTCTAATGCTCTCACCTCCTAAACTAAGGTGACAGCTGCTGACTGAGCATCCCAAGTATACATGCCTGCAACATGACTGTCTTCACTGTTACAAAACATGTTTTTGTAAATATTCGCACCCAGTTAAATGCTTGTTGTCACAGTCTTTAATATACTCAAGGAGGCCTGGCAGCGATCTAAAAGGTAAGCAACTTGAACTACGCAGAGCTTCTTGGGAGCAAGGTCTCAGAAACCCACTGGCGCGGCTCTCCCCTGCCCTGTGGCATTGCTCATGGGTCAGAAGGGACTCAAAGGCAGTGGATTTCAGTGAGGCAGCACAGTGGTTACATGTCGGGCTGCTAACCACAGGTCAGCGGTTCAAATCCATGGCTGCTCCTTGAGAGTAAGCCCGACTTTCTAATTCAGTAAAGAGTTGCCCCTTGGAAACTCACAGAAGCTGTTCTACCCTGGTCTGTGGCGTCACCACGAGTCAGAATGAACTGCTGACATTGAGAGTCTGAGGAATGTTGCCATTAGGGTCTAAAAACACCGCCCACATTCCTGCCGCCATATTCCAACCCATTACCAGTGGATCCAGTCCTTCTCATAGTCTGACCTTCTCTTCTGCCCCCTCCTCCCCCCGCTGTCTTTTTTATGTGGGCTTGGGATGACATTTACCTTTCTGGATAATCCAGACTCATATCCTTTGAGTCTGTGGACAGCCCTATTTCCTTTGCCATATCACCTAACATGTTTACATGTTCCAGGGATTAAGACATGAGCATCTTTAATAGAGAACTATTCTGCTTATCACACATTCTCCTCCTTTTTGCTTGGGATGCCAGTGTAGTATATAATTGTCATGATATAAGCATTCACATTTCAGCATAATAATATTTCGAGCATGATCTCTGAGACGTAGATTCCAAGGGATGTGTTGAGGAAAAGAGAATTTGGGTTCTTAGGTAGTTCTGAATTGTGTGGTTTCAGCTGTGTGCAAGACAAGGCGCTGGGATGAACGCAAAAAGAATGAAGAGCTATCACAAGGGAATGTGGATAATACTGATAATAATTATAAATAAACTATGTACTGCGTCAACAGAGAAAAATTCAAAGTTCCTGCCTAAGAGGAAGGTTCATGGCAGAGGCCCTTCCTTCATTGTTTTGGTACTTAGCATAATTTCAAATAGTCGCACCTGGATAAAATCAGAAGGGCTAGTGTGATGGTGTTTATTTGATATACATATTACATCTCTGTGCAAGATGCAATTAAATTTCATCCAATTGTTTACTAAAGTTTGCTCTGTTTAAATTCCTTGGCTAACAAATGTTGTAGATTCGTAGAGAAGTCACCAACACCAGTGCCCTGTGTCCAGGAGCAAAGCGGAAGATGGTCAGAGTCCTCAGGTCACAATGACGAGTCACAGAGCTGTCCTCACCCAGCGCCCCGAGAAGAATGATACATGCCAGTGCTCTTCGTCTTCAATCTTCCCAACTTCCTCCTGGGGAAAACAAAACAAAGCAGAAGAATCTTGGATCCACATGTTACTCTTGGCTTATGACTTATATACTCTTGGTTGCTTTTTTATTTTGTATTTCGAGTATATTAATAAAGGTCTTCCTTTTTTATTGGTAATAATCCCACAATGCCATTTGAATTTTGACATTGGATTTTTGCCTCTAACTTCTGCTTTTCATGGTTGTCCACCTCGTCATCCATAACGTGCCTGATGAAATACTAACTGCGAGGGGTTGTCGGTTATAGTACTTGCAGGGATATGTGACACTGAGGAAGAGAAACCAGGAGCTATCATAGTGACTGTAAAGGCTTTGTGAAGTATGGAGTATAAGGACATGACAGCCCTTGACTTCAAGGAAGCTACCATATAAGTGAATCAGTGAGACATATGTACACAAAAGGAATTAAATGAAAGATAGCAAAAATCAGAACCAGTTGGAATAAATGGAACCTTAAACACTTTCAAGAGAGAAGCATACTCTATCTATTGATTACTATTACAGTGCCAGACACAAATCACCCTTTGGTTTTAAGTGAACAGATAAAATTTTAAAAATAGCAGACAAAATTTAAAACTATAAATATTGTAGGCAATTTAAAGAGGGAGTAGTCCCTGTCCTGTGATTGTCAAGGAAGCTTTATACTGTGCATACGCCTACAAGAATAAAATATGTATTGAGTAGAAAGTGTTTTTTAAAATGTCTTGGAGTCAGTTTCAATTCATGGCCTTGCTTTGCATGTCAGAAGAGAATTATGCTCATGAAGCTTTTCAATGACAGCTTCCTCAGAACTAGATCTCCAGGCCTTTCACCCAAGGTGCTTCTGGGTGAAATCTCCTCTCCAAATTTCCAGTTAGCAGCTGCATATTTTAAGAGTTTGTATCACCTAAGAACTGCGACAAAATGTAGGCAGAGATGTAAGTGAATTGGAGTCGGGTTATAGGAATGCTTAGGGTGTATTAAGGGATGAAGAATGTAATGTGAAAGAACAGTGGTTGAAAAAGTGCCTGGGAAGCCGGGATCAAGGAGAGGGTGGTTGCCGAAGACCAGGTTCCTCTGGTTCCACAAGTTGATCAACAGGAACAAATAATTAGATAGCTAAAGTTCCATATAAAAGACATCCTGGGGTTGGATGCATCCATATAGCAACTTTATAAAACAGAGTGGAACCGCCCTATAGGGCTTCCCAGTCTGTAAATCCTTACAAAAGGAGGCTGCCACATATTCCAACTTATGAAATGGCTGATGAGTTTCGAACAGTCAACCTTTTGCTTATAGTTGAGCACTTAGCTGACTGATCTCCAGGGCTCTCTTTGGTTGTCAGATCACCTATTCCTTCCCTCATGGCCATCAAGTCTATTCTGACGTATGTCAGCCCATTAGCGCAAACCAGAAGTGCCCTGGTGGGTCTCCAGACCTGGAAATAATCACAAGGGCACTAAGTTTCATGTTTCTTCTGAGCAAGCAATTGGTGAGTTTAAACTGCTGGTCTGGCCGTTAGTCTCCTCATATGTAAGTCCCTAAACCACCAACGTGCCTTGGTTGTCAGACAGTAATTACTAATCCAGTTCAAACACGGAGCACTGGGGCAGGAGGCCACGCAGTGAGCTGCTATCCCCCAGGTCAGTGGTTGGAACCCACCAGACACTTTACAGTATAAAGAGGAGATGTTCTGCTCCCCTAAATGAATTTGAGGCTCAAAAATACACAGGGACAGTTCTATCATATCCTCTAAGGTTCCTGCATGTTGGAATTGAGTCGATGGCAGTGAGTTCTTATATTAAAGTTTTCATACACTTTTGCATATAAGGGCGAATGACAGGGCTTTCTAATGTGTAATAAGCTCTTATATCAGAAACTGACAGGGGCAGTTCCACCCTGTCCTTGGGTCATTATGAGTCAGAATCAACTCTAAAGCAGTTTTTTGCTTTGGTTTTCTGAATTTTGCATATTGAGACCATAGCTGATTTCCATGGGATCGTTTCCACTCACGTTAACCCTGTGTGTGCAAAGCAGAGCTACTCCAGTATTTTCAAAGCTCCGCCTTTCAGAAGTAGTTTCCCAGGCTAGTCTTCCAGGTCATCCCTGAGTAGGTTTTAACAGCCAAAATTTCAGCCAGCAGTCTACCGACATGCAGACTAGAGAAAATGTGTATCTTAAAAATAGTGATTGGACACTGAGTTCAGAGGAAATATACAACTCTAGGCAGAATATATTTTGAAATCTGCAGAAAGGAGTTCAGTGATCCAGTCCATTTGTTATCAAATGTTTAAGATAAGTTAACAGCAAACTTCAAGTGAAATATAAAGCAGCTCAAAAAGCAAGAGAAGGTTAATTGGAAAGCAAGACATCCAGTGAACTACTGAAATTCTAATCCAAGGCATAACTTTGGTCTAGAATTGATCTAGGAAGAGCTATACTTACCCGTTTTCTTAATCACGACTCCGGTTTTCCTTCTCCCTATGAGACTCGCTTTTCTCCCTCTACTCATAGCAGCGTAAGCTCCATTTGCCCTTTTTCATGATGACCTTTTAAGTTTGTCTCAGATCCTACCGGTAAAACTGATAAATTTTAATTATAGGAACTCAGTGATTTCCGAATAATTCTGTTTTGTTGCTACTAAGAGAAACAGCAGGCAAGGGCTAAAAGACATCCCGGTACAGCTGAATAAATCAAATCCATTTGATACATCACAGAGCAAAATCAATAGCCCAAGTTTCTTTAACAATTAACACCTCAAGCTATAAAATTACAAGTCCAAGCACAATCCAACAAAGCACATTACATAATCAATCAAGAACTCCAAAATTGTTATCGAAACACAGCATACTCTAACCAAGTACTCGGTTTATCCAAACTTTATTAGACAATCTCTGGTAACCCTTCCTGTTTTCTAATATAAAGGAATTATTCCAACATTTGTTTTCCAAGTTGGTGATACAGATTTAAACTTGGAAAATTACATTTTTATTAAAAACTCAAAGC
The DNA here is from genome assembly GCF_050624435.1 of Tenrec ecaudatus. Taxonomy (NCBI): domain Eukaryota; kingdom Metazoa; phylum Chordata; class Mammalia; order Afrosoricida; family Tenrecidae; genus Tenrec; species Tenrec ecaudatus. The sequence goes on along the minus strand of NC_134532.1, from coordinate 158,578,643 downwards.
AAACAATGACGGTAACAAAAATTGTACTATTCGGTAACAAAAATTGTACTATTATTAACTATTGTAGGTTATAGAGTAACAAACTCAATTTCTTTATAGATTTGTTTATTGTTGTTGATTTTTTCACGGAGTCATTTGCAAGGTTAATTCCCAAACTGTTCCTGATTAAATCTTGATATTATTATGAGACTTAAATTGCAGTTTTTACACAGAATCAGCTTTCTAAATTCTTAGAGAATATTAATAGAACAGATAGGAATTGAGTCTTTAGGCAAAAGGGAAAAATCAGGTGCCTTTTTTTCATAATTGAAACCTTAATAATGATGATAATTACAAAATGATGATGATTTAAATACTCATTTTAACTGGAGCTGACAAGAATAATATATAGCAAAAGTACTTTTCTAATGATATTTTTAAATTATGCAAATCAAGGGTCATAAAACTTCTCAAAGTAATTTTACTTAATTTAATGAACTATTTATTCGTTTGATAGAAATAAGAGAGTTTACATCCACTACATAAAAATTTGAGACTATTTTAAACATCTTTCGATTTTCATAAGTTGGTTACTGAGAAAGCAATCTGAGACATTGATTAGTGCGTATGAGCACAATAAGCAACAGTGAAGTAGATTTATCTGATCTCCTCTGTTTCCCTATAGCCACAAGGTAAGAGTCAGACATGCCTCCCTGCTCCATACTTGATACCTCGTCTTATTCTATTCTGACCCTTGCCATTTTACATCGATGCTGGGTTAGACAATTTGTTGAAAGGGCCAAACAGAATTCACAGATAATATTCAAAATTAAAGAAGTTTATTAGGGAAGACAATAAGTTAAGAGAAGTCAGGATCAGCAAAGAGCAAAGGCATAGTCATTAGTCTTGTCAGCCTGTCTCTTTGGTCCTTGCCCTCCCAGGCACGTGGTAGGTCACATCTCCGTTCTCAGGCTCTAAGTCATGTGGAAACCCGGTGTCTCTCTGACCTCCAGTCTTTTTGCCACAAGGAACCTTGGCCTTTGCCTCCGTGGGCCAGGAAGCAAGCCAGTCTGTCACTCTGTCCCATAGTCTTGGGCCAGATGAGGAGAAGACCCCCAACTGTCTAGGAGCTGTTTCTAGGAGTTTTCTTGCCAGTCTACGATGTATCTGGTCCCAGTGGCCTCTGATACTTCAGAAAGAAATCTTCAACTTACACTTTCACAGTTCTCAGGGCTTCTCTGTCCTCTGCTGTTTCAAGGATGGTTCCTCCTCATAGCCACGGGGCAGTGATGAAAATGGTCCCATTCCATCTTTTAGCATTACACATTCCCTGTTTGTTTTGCCCCACCCAATCGTTTAATGGGAGTTCCAGAGACTTTGGTAGACTTTGACAAATTTAGAAATTTCATTCTGTTATAAGGAGATTTACTGGATTATTGAGAGTGTTCTTGGAATGGTGAGCTCAGAAGGAATTAGAAAGAGGAAGCAAAAAGGACAAGGGGAGACGTTAGGTTGCAAAAACTCACATATGCCTGAAACATGGCTGTTCTCAAATGCTGTTGTATTCTACATTAATCACTAAATGAGTTGCTGTTTAGTGGCATCCAGTCGGTTCCCACCCAGAGTGACTGTCTGCGCAGCAAAGGAAAAGCACGGCCTGGTCTTCCACCAGCCTCCCAATTGTCAGTATCCTTGAGTGCATTGTGGCAGGCACTGTGTCCATTCACCTGAATGGAGGTACTTCTTTTGAATTCACTGTTCCTTTATTTTATCAAGCATGATGTTCTTCTCCAGGAACTGGAGATGAGTCCAAAATATGTAAGATGGAGTCTTCACATCATTGCATCTAAGTAACATTCCCATTCTACTTATTCGAAGAGAGCTCTGCTTGTCCATTCAGTAGTCCATAGGACCTTCAATATTCTTGGCCAGCACCAGAACACAAATGCATCGATTCTTCATCTGCCTCCCTTACACAGTGTCCAACTTTCACATGCATATGAGGCAATGGTAAATTTCATGACTTGGGTCGAGTGCACCCAAGTCCAGGTAACATACTAGTTTTTTCAATATTCTGACCCAGCTTGAACCTCTTGCATCTCACTGTCAACCTACTGCTGCAACCATTGTTGGAAGGCCTTCAGAAAAATTTTACTTGCATGTGATTTCAGTGATATTGTTCTATAATTAGCACTTTCTATCATGTCATCTTTCTTTGCAATGAGCACAGATATTGTTCTCCTCCAATGAGTTGGTCAAATAGCTGTCTTCCAGGTTTCCTAGGAGAGATGAGTGAATGCTTCCAGTGCGTCATCAGCCTGTTGACACATTTAGACTGTGGTATCATCCATTCCTAGAGTCTTGTTTTTTTGGCTAATGCTTTCAGTGCAGCTTAATTTCAATGTGGGTTTCCCTGCAAAGGGGCAATGATGCTTAGTGATGGGTAGTTTCCATCAATGCAATATAAAGAGAAAAATGTGCTGAGGATGCTCAACAGCATAAAATGCAACTGGGAATACAAGCTCTTCAAAATGAAGGGGAAGTGGAGTGCACCGAATATGGACACCAAATGACTGCCACATGAATATCTCCTAACCAGCTACCGGAGCGGCTCTTGCCCCTCGAGGTGACCCAGTAAACGAAATCTCTTATGAGGCTGGCTTCTCGGGACCGTGTGTGGCAGGTCTTGTGGACAGCTTGGTGCAGACGTACACGGTGCTCAAAATACACTCTATTCCTTTTTCCCTTCCTCCGTTTTCATCTAGGTTTTCACGTACAGTAATTATAACAAAGGAGAAGGAATCCCCACGAACAAAGGGAATTTATTTTTTACTTTGGTTTTTGAAATTTGTTCTTTATAATAATTTTACTTTTTTTCCCAGTTATCTCTGACTTCCATTATATCCTACTTCCTCTTCTGGGGTTCTCTGACCACCTACATGCTGCTACAGCACCAGAACTTCAGGGCACACACATAATCTACACCCAAATGTTTTCTCTTTTTTTTGTCCCTCCTTTTCCCCGTACATCCACTTATTAATGCTTTATTTGCTTTCTCTTTCTCCCAATTAAACATTATTCCAGGAAAGCCAATAATTCTGATTACACCTATTAAAATACATTTACCCATTATTTTATGAATTGGTTGCCCTTATAACAATAATATAATAATAATAAAACAGCCACTTATTATTACAATCTTTATTTCTATTTTATACTCTTCTCCCCTGCCTACCTTGTCACTTTCCCTACTTAACCATTTGTCTCTCCTTTTCTCCATTTCAGAACTGTATGTTTGGATATTCCTTTAAGATCCCTCACATATCTCTAGATAAAGCCAACTACCTTTACACAATTCAACAGATAACTGTACTACAATGCCCAGAAAACAGCAGTCAATCACAGTAAAATTAAAATCTTCCAAACCAATTGGAGTACTCTGAAAAATTGAGCATGAAGCTACAGAAAACAGAATTCAGAAGCATGAATTAGGTCTTGGACACTCTATAATGATGTAAATATATAACATATATTTTAACATATAACCTTAATAAACATATGCACCTCAAATGAAAGACCCCAGAGACACTTCAATTAAACTCTCACCAAGTTGATAACGGAATACACAGTTTGTCAATAATTGTAGGAGAGTAAGACACACCGCACAATAATTGTAAGAGATTACAACAAACTACACTCAGGGGGAAACATATCATCAGGAACAAACTCAATAGTGAAATGAAAGAGCCAAGACAAAAGAATCAACCAGTCCAACATCGTAGGCATGTACGGAGCACTCCACTGAGTTGACAGCTTTCCCAGTCCACCTAGTACAGTCTGAAATTGATTTCATGTTGGACCACAAAGCATGCCTCGACAAAATAGAACTATGCAGGCACCACAAGCCATTTTCTCAGACCACAACATTGTATCCCTGGAACTCAACAAAGAAAAGACAAGAAAATAATGACAAACACATAGAGACTGAACAACAAACTACTTTAAAATGACTACCTAAAAGATCTACTTTTGAATAATGCTCTGAAAACCTTAGCCAAAAACAAGGCTCCAGGAATTGATGGAATACTAAATGAAATGTTTTAACAACTTATGAAGCACTTACTTGCTTATCCCAGGGAATTTGGAAGAGAGCTGCTTGTCCACTGATTTGAGGAGAACCATATTCATACCCATTCCAAGTAACGGTGACCCAACAGAATGTTAAAATAATAGAATGATATCATTGATATCACATGCAAGTACAATTGTGCTGAAGATCATTCAATAATGGTTGCAGCATCACATTGACAGGTAAGAACCAGAAGCTCCGGCAGGTTTGAGAAGAGGACATGGACAAGATGCATCATTCCTGATGTGTGCTGGTTCTTGGCTTAAAGCAGAGAATACCAAAAAGAAGCTTACTTATGTTTTATTGACTATAGCAAGTCATTCAACTGCATGGATAATAATAAACTATGAATAAGCTGAGCAGAATAAGAATTTCAGAACACTTCATTTGAGCATGCATAACTTATGAATTAATCAAGAGGTAATTATTCAAATAGAACCAGGGAATATTGTAGTTTTAAAATCAGGAGAGGTATAAGTAAGGGTTGTATCCTCTCACCATATTATTCAATCTACATGCTGAACAAATAACAAGATAAGCTGGGTTCTATGAAGAAGAATGCGGCATCAGGATTGCAGAAAGTCTTATTAACAGCCTGCAGTATGCAGACAGATAACACAAACTCCCTTGCTGAAAGTGAAGAAGACTTGAATCACTTTCTGATGGATATCAAGGACTGAAGTCTTCAGAATGAATCACAGCTGAATATAAAGCAAAGCAAAATCCTCATAATTGGACCAATAGGTAACATCATGATAAATGCAAAAAAGGTTGAATTGGTCAAGGATTTTGTTTTCCCTGGACCCAGAATCTATGCTCATGGAAGCATCAATCAAGAGATTAAAAGACACACTGTATTGGTAAATATGTTGTACGTGGCCTCTTTAGAAAGAGCTCATATCAAGGGCTCAACTTAAAAGAAAATGTTTTGGAAAAGATGACGACAGCATATATCCAAATGTGCTTGATGCAATTGATGCTTCAATAGCTGTAAGAGTCCCTCTCCATCCCCAGTGATGAAATACCGTTTTAGAATCTTAAAAGGCAAAGATGTTACTCTGAGAACTAAGGTGCAGCTGGCACAATATTTTACCTTGCCTTGTAAGCATGTGAAAGTGGGACATTAAGTAAGGAAGACTGACGAAGACTCAACACCTCAGAACTGTGGTGGTGGTGAAGAGTACTGAAAGAACCATAGACTGCTACAAAGACAAACAACAGAAGTACAACCAGAGTGCTTCTTAGAGGCAAGGATGGAAAGACTTTGTCTTGCACACTGTGGACATATTGTTAGGGGCGACCAGTCACTGGAGAAAGACAGCATGCTTGTTAAAGTGAAGAGGCAGCAGAAAAGGCCCTTCACACAATGGATTGACACAGTGACTGAAACTATGGGTTCAGGCACATTAATAATGACGAGGATGGTGCAGGACCAGGAACCATGTCCTTCTGTTGAGCATTGGGTCACTGTGAGTTAGAACTGACAAGATGGCACCTAACAACAACATACTTTAATTTTATCCACTGGATTTGATTGTTTGTTTTTTTTTTGCCCCCCACCAAATGTCACACTTTTCATTTACATTCATTACATTATAATGACTAGACCCAATAAGGAAGACATATTAAGTACTTTGGGTTCATTGGTAAAACATCCATGTGTAAGAGGGTGGGAAATTAACCCAACAAAAATTCAGGGACCTTCCATCTCAGTGCATATCTAGGGGTGTTGTGGCATAGTGCATGTTGAGATAGTGCTTGTAAAGTGCAGATGTTTACGTCAACTCTCTCTCCAAAGGAGGACTTGACCATCAAGAAGGAAGGATGACATTTTCTGTTGAAAGCAGGCATCCTCTTGCCCACCACTCTGTTATTGTCTAATGGGCCCATGGACAAAGTGGGTATGGTGGTGGGAACAGAGGTTATTCATGGGATCAACAATATGGACCTTCTCTCACTAAGACTGACTGACTATTGCCACTGCAGATTGTCTCATCTGGCAGCAGCAGAGATTAACATAGAATGCAAGATATGTGACCATGCCTTGGAGAGATCAGCAGCAACCTGAGGGCATCATTTGGTTCTTACTGAAATAAACACTCTGGATGCAGAATTTTCTTCCCTTGCATACAGTACTTCTGCCAAAACCACCATTCGTGGAACAGAATGCCTTACCCAATGGCATGGTATCCCACAAACATGCTTCAGATCCAAGAGCTCACTTTATAGAAAATGAAGGATTGCAATGGATGTATGCTCACAGAATCCACTGGTTATAACGTTTTCCTCATCATCGAGAAGCAACCAGCATGATGGAACAATGGAATGGCCTTCTGAAGATAGAATAAGTGTACCAGTTAGGAAGCAATGCCTTGCAGGGTTAATGCAATGTTCTCCAGGAGGCTTGACCTTCTCTAAACTAGCAGCCGATATATGGTGTGGGGCCTCCAATAGCTAGGGTATTTGGGTCTAAGAAACTAAGGAGTGGAAATGGCAGTGGGACTACACAATAGTTTACTCCTAGTGACCCACTTGCAATATTTTTGCTTCCTATCCCTGCAACAATACGCTCTTCAGTTCTAAGGTCTTAAGATGTGGATATGTAGGCCGGCTGACTGGAAGAGATTCATATTTTATCCATTTGAAAAAAGGGATCCAATAGAATGATGAACTTAAATAATAATATCATTTACTCCACATGAGTGACACCCTTCAATATTATTGCTAGTGACTCATGCAATCCCCCCCCCACCCATCCTCCGCTGCCTTGGCAACTCTATTTTATAGGTCTGGAAATCCTAGTTCCAAAGGGAGGAATACTTGCACTAGGAAACAAAGCACTGATTCCATTGAACTGGCAGTTAAGAATAACCTCTGGAAAGTTTGGGATCCTTATGCCTGTGGATCAATAGGTACAGAAGGATGTTACTGTATTGAGTTGTTCGGCTGATCCTGATTACCAAAGGGAAATTGAATTGGTGTTATGTATTGGAGGTTAAGGAGACTATGTCTACAATCCAGGAGGTTCCTTATGTTGTTTCTTAGTACTACCATGCCCTGCGATTAAATTCAATAATGAACTATAGCGGCTCAATTAGGATATGAACATTAAAGGCCTAGGCCCCACAACAAATAAGCATCTGGGACACCCACCAAGCAAAGAACAAGACCAGCTGAGATGATGGCTGAGGACAAAGTCTCAATGATGGCCACATGATCAGTTTCCATAAAGATGAAATGTGCAGGCATTTCCTCCTTATATGGGTATATAAACCTGTTTTTGTTCTTGTCCATTTATAAAATACAAGATATGTATGGGGCTAATGCATTTCCATTTGTACATGTGTTAGCAATACAAAGTTAGGCACAAGTATAATGTTTTTAGCATCTTTGAAGATTATATGTAGTTAAAGAGTTGTCTACAAGTCCAAAATTTACAAAAAGTAGATTATAACGATTAGGCTTTATGTGCGCCAATGTGGTACCCATAAGAAGATATGGGAAGAATCTAGTCTATCAACCAATTCAAAACCTAGTTATGTCTACCTATTGGTGTGGCCTAAATATAAGAAGATTGGTGGAGGCCTCTCTGCATCATTCTCTTCCCTTCTTGCTTGGACCACTGTGCTCTCTGATCTGGCCCACAGTGTGCCACCAGGTACCCCTGTCACATCCTCACACTTCACTGGCTGACTGACTACTTCATATTGCTGTGCTGTGAGGTTCATTGCATCTTTCAACCACTTCTGTACACCCTGTTCTTCTAACTTCTGCTTCTTCGACCCTTGGCCTCAGTGGCTGTGTGAGAAGTAAAGACCATCAGTAGATCAAATGAACTGTGAAAATGAGTTAAATTGGGCGCTCTTGTCCTTTCTCTAGCCATGTAGGCTGCTGTGGTAGTTACATAATTTTGTGTCAACTTGCAGCATAAGGGTGGAGTCTAGCCCGTCAATCATGTTGTAGCTTGATGATCTCATTTGGAGGTGCCACAGAGATATATGGTTTGCTACAGGTGGGATGTTTTCTTTCTCTCTCTCTCTCTGCCTTCACCTTCCTGATGACAAGCCATGCTAGAGCCCCAATTGCCAGAGCCCCAATTGTCTGCCAGAGCCCCGATTGCCATCCCCCTCCAGTGATGCTCCTGCATTCCGCATCATTGCCTGTGGCTTCGTGAGTCTACAGAGGGACGTATGGACTAGTATCCGACTTATGGACTCTGGTTGGACTGGTCGGGGCTGTTTTCCTAATTACAATTATTTATTGATATAAAGCTCCCCTTTTTTTCCATTTAAGAGTGTCTCTGGATTTGTTCCTCTAGTCAATGCAGCCTAACATAGCTACTTAGTTATAAATCACTTTCTCAATGTAAACTTCTCTACTTAAATATATTTCTAAGTATCTTGGTTTTGCTGCTCTGCAGAATCCATCCTATTATAATCACAGATGCAAGAGCTGGCTATAAGATAGACCAGACACAACGCCAAGTGTTTTACTACTCTTGGCCCTACTCAGACCCTGGAGACATTTGTATCACCCAGTCTCTAATTTGGGCATCACTTCCAAGTGGAATATTACATTCTCAGTGACTGAAGAGATCTGCGCTGTGGTTTCTTTTCTTTGTTTGTGAAGAGAGTACCTTGTCTGGGAGGACCAGTCCACCTGAGACCACTTTCCCCTCTAGAATATTACAGGTGCTCTCCATTGTCTCTTCTCCAGGACACGATACAGATATCAATTCCGACCATTTGTCTAGCAATCCTGAAATATTTAAGTTTTTATTTTCTCTAATGTATGTGCGTGACCAGAGTCTCTTGCTGGTGCAAATGGTGAGCATGCTTCATACTACTCGAAAGACTGGTGATCAAAGTCTGCCCAGAGTGTCTTTGGAAGCAAGATTTCTCAGTCTGTACTTGAAATCTCTGTACTTGAAAACACACATATTTGGAAACTCAATGGAGGACAGTTCTCCTATGACATATACAGGGATTCCATGAGTCAGAAGCAACTCAACAGCCACTTGAAGCTTCCAAGGACATTTTTACGGAAGCAGAAAGCCTCATGTTTCTCCTGGGGAGCGGCTCCTGGTTAAAGCTGCTGACTTGAAGTTAGCAATTCAATGTGTGACCCACAAAGGCACCAGACTGCCTCCGCACGGCAGTTAAACCTATTAAGTGCAGTAGTATGTTAAAAATCATAATAGAAATACATACATATGTAGAGACCTATTGCTATTTACTTATAATCTTACCTGTTAATATTCATTGTTTATCTTTTCTTTTAAAACACATTAGATTTCTACACTAATGAAAAGTTTACCCTATGTATACACTTTTAGTTACTTTGAAAGGGCTTTTAATGATTTGGAATTAATTTCCATTACTTCCAAATGAACTATAATAAATACAAATACAATCAACATTATTTCTTTTCATTCTGATTATCATTAATACCACAGTCACTGACAACGAAAATGGGGACACTGATTTCACTTTCATGTGCATGAACTACTTTTGTCTTTGATTAGCAACCCGAGTCCCCTCTATGTCCCCAGAGGAATTACCATCAGTGATGTACTTAGCATATTTGACACCTGGAGCAGGTCATTATTTTAACATCCTACTTCTCTTTATGGCAAAATTATTTTCAGTAATAATCGTGACGTGGGATGAATAATAATAATGATCAGAAGAGAAATGCTAACAGACAAAAGTGTATTTTTATTCAAATATCTGTGTGTAATAATTTTAATAAAAAGAAAATAATAAAACTTAAAATACGGAATTAGGAATATGGTACTAAAAGGTAAAAAATCCATGAAAGACACTTTTGAATTATTTTTCTGCATTTTGGGGGAAATATGCAGAATGAATTAATATATCAGTTTTTATAATAAATAACTAATTTCTGGTTTTGAACCATGACTTCTGCTAATTTCTCAATGATTTAATCAAAATGGATCTTCTTCACATAATCATGATATGTAATTAGAGTAGTTTTATATCAAAGAGCAATTAAATATTGAGAAAATATCCCAGCCCAGTACAGATCAAGTCAATCAATCCTATATTAGCTCACATATCCAATACCAATCTGTAAAGTCCTCTTCAGACTCATGAAACACATGAAAGGACACCAAATGCAGGAAGATCACAGGCCAGTGGGTGGGAAGTCTTATGAATACAGTGGTGGTGTAAGCATCTCAGGGCTGGCAGGGCCTTCTCCAGCTCAGGGCCCTAGCATAATTTCATGTGTCTTGTCAGCTGCAATGTCTTCCAGGAAGTGAGCAGACCAGAGAGAGTGTCTCCTGCCTGATTGACAGACTAGAATCTGCACCTTCACTCTTAATCCTCTCAAATCCCAAATTAACACTAGATTATGTAACATACACACACATACTCACACACACACACATATACCTTAAATATAAATAAAAGTTTGGCAGACATATTTGAAAAATTCTATTTCACAATAAATGATAGAAATTGTAGTTTTATCCAAAGTGTGTCTATTTAGAATTAATAATAGCAGCTTTTAAAATATTATTTAGCCAAAAGAGAAATACGATGAAAAATTTCAAGTGCTCACATAGAAGTATAGAATTGAAATACCTCAAGTTTATTCCCTTGTCTTTTATAACAATATGCTAATATTTCTTGTTTATAATATACTATTTTATATCAGTAATATAAAGTACTATAAGAATTAGAGAAGAATGACTTGTAAAAATGAACTCAAATAATCCAATTTTGAAGTCAATCTCAAAATAAATGCTTATAGTTACATATGTGTGTCAATAGCAAATTGAAAAACTCTCGGTATCTAATTGTGTTTCTATGTGGGAGATTTATTAAGTGGTATATGTTCAATTAGGTTATTAGAATGACATATTGATAAATATTAACATACACATAGTTTAACAGTGTCCACAGAAATTTCTTAGAGGAATAACTCATTACTAACGTAGTTTAAAATTGCCAGCATGAAAAGGAAGGTTTATTTGGTTTGGTTTTATTGATGTTTCTAATTATTTGCACCGAGCTGACCACTGCCATCACCCCTCATTGATATTCCATTCATTAACAAAACTGCTTTTCCACATTTTGATTAATACTATCGTAGTGTTCAGGTGGAAGAGTACACAAAAGAATAAAATTATAGCAGTAGTTCCTTAGCACGTTCATTTTAATCACTACAAGTACACACACAAAAATTCTATCTACTTATAAAGGACCATTTATTTCCTCAGAATCTTAAGCACGTTTCTAAAAATGGACTTCAGATCATTTGAATAAGAATTTTCTGTAGTCTGGAGACACTATTGCAAACCTTCTGAATCAGAATCTCTCCGGGTGAGTTATGAACTTTTCATTTAAAGAAGAAGGGAGAGAAATGAAAGGAGAGAGAAATAACTATGGGTCTTTCTTGTAACATTTTTTTCTCATTTGCTGAACCTTCTCCTGAGTATTTAGGACTTTCTTTCTTGAAATGTTTTCTTCACTTAAATTTGGTCATTAGTCTTCAGTTATTTTCTCAAAGTTATATGCCATCGCCTATAATCTTCGCCCTGGCTTCACCTCTACTAATATTTAGTGGCAGAATAGCTGAAGGCTCCATTTCAGGACGTTCTGTCTTCTCTAGACTATATTTATTCTCTATCACAGAACAAAACAGTGTGTGGTTTTTTCCCATCTGCATGTCTTTGTATACACTGACCCTCACACTTGTTTTTCAAAGTTTATACCAGCATGTTTCTCAACATCTCAAACTTAATATATCCCACTAAAATAGTGGTGATTATTTTATGCAAGTGTGTCCACCCCCCTACCAAGTTTTTACACTTAAAAATGACTACTGTAGCCATCATTGCTGCTGTTGCTATTAGATGCCTCCTGTCAATTCTGCTTCATAATGATACCATAAAATATAGTGAGACACCGCTGAGTCAAGAACCAGGAAGGACTTCTGGTGTTCGGGTGAAGCCCATTGTGTTAACCCATCTTGTTGAAGGTCTTCCTCTTTTTTTGTTAAATGACACTCACCTTAACAGACAAGATGTCCTTCCCTGGGTACCGGCCCCTCCTGATAATATGCACCAAGGATGTGAGACAAAGTCTTGCCATACTCATGATTACAGTGCACTCTAGATTTCTTTTTCCAAAAGTGGCTTGTCCTTGCCTCTAACACAGTGGTTCTCAGCCTCTGGGATGTGACCCCTTTAGGGGTCAAATGACCCTTTCACAGGGGTCGCCCGATTCATAGCAGTAGCAAAATTATAGTTATGAAGTAGCAACGAAAATAATTTTATTACTGGGGCGGTCACCACACTATGGGGAACTGTATGAAAGGGCCACGGCATTAGGAAGGTTGAGAACCCCTGCTCTAGCAGTTTATAGTATATTCAATATTTTTCATCAACACAATATTTCAACAATATCAATTCTTTGGTTTTCGTTAACTATTATCCAACTTTTGCATGTCTACGTGGCAATTAAAAAGACCATGGATAGACTCAGGGTGATCTTAGTCCTCAAAGGGCCATCTTTGCTTCTTTTAATCTTTATCTAATTGTATTTATCTAACTTTATATTACAGAAAAAACAGATTCTAAAGTGTTATACAATACTTTAGTTATTGTTTATAGAAAACTATTGTCATTTACGTAAATCCATAGTATGTTTAATGTGTACATTTCTTGAAGCACATTTATCCACTGAAATATGCTAGGTGATTTTAAAATCTATAACCATTAATTGTGAATCCAAGTAAACTGAAGCCTACCACTGCTTATTGTGTTAGTCTGGGTAGACCAGAGAAACAAATTCATAGACACTCACTCATATGTGTATATGAAAGAGCTTTATGTATAAGAGCAATTGAATATTGAGAAAGCATCACAGCCATGTCCAGATCAAGTCCATAAGTCCAATATTATCTCATATGTATGATACCAATCGATAAATCCCTCCAGACTCACAAAGCACATGCAGTGACGCCAAAGGCAGGAAGATCACAGTACAGTAGGTGGGAAGCCTTGTGGAGCTAGTGGAATTGAAAGCAGCTCAGTGTTTGCAGGGGTCTCCATGGGGCTCCTTCAGCTCTTGGGCTCTATTGTCTTATCTGCAGGAATGTCTCCAGGGAAGTCAGCATGCATCCTGCCTCCAGTGAGCTATTTGTCTCCTTAGTGCCTCCAAATGAGGTCATCCAGTTCTGATTTGATTGACAGGCCAGACTCCACTCCTTCACTCTTAAGTCTCAAATTGACAACATATTATGTAACTACCCAACTTATGTCAAAGAAATTAGCCATTTCTCCACTTCTCTTTATCTCTGATATTCAGTCTATAAACAAACTCTATTACCATGGCCTAAATATTTTTAATATATCAATATGTTTAAGCAATCCTTTTCTTTTACTTGCTTCTTCCAACAATTCATTCCATGTACAGAATTAAGAATGGTCTTCAAACATGCTGTTCTTGGGGGGAAAGACTCAAGAAATTAAAGATATTTGATAGATGTGTTAGGCAGAGTTTTCTAGAGAAACAAAACCAGGAAACTTAAGATGATGATAGATAAATAGATATAGATACAGATAGGTTTATAGAGAAAGAAGTAATATAATGGCTAATTAGTTCACACAATACTTAGGAGGGTTCAATTCAACTCACATCAATGGAACAGTTAATATACTGGAGGTCCTTCAACTCACTTGGATTGTTGGTCCATGGTAGAGGAAGCAGAGAGCAGAGTCTTCCGTCAGGCAAGCCAGGCAGAGTTGTCCTATAGGCAGCAGACAACAGGGTGGTGCAGCAATGGTCAGTAGCACTGGAGCTTAGTGATGCAGGCCTCAATGGGATATCAAACTCAAACAACACATGGCAACTTGATCCACCAGCCTCATGCTCAAGTGATGCATGCACCAGCAGGCAACATGGCGAAGCAGGACTTGAAGGAGCCTCAAGCTCCAAGACATGATCCACTGGTTAGCCTGGTCCATTGGAAGTGCAACACTGAGTTGCGACAAAGTACTAACTCAGACAGTAGCATGCTGCTCTGATCAATAGGGAAGAAGAGAGACAGGATGCTGGCTGTGGAAAGTATGTATCTTGGTTGCCCTCCAATCAAGCTGAATAAACTCCACCCACATGTTACTATGGAGGCCAGTTGGCATAATACACCTGTCACAATACAGAAGCCCTTATTAAATCTGAAATAATACAAAGACAAAATAAAAACAAGCAAACAATAAACCATTTGAATGAAAGAATTCCACTACATTCGGCCACATGATGTACAATGGGTTCACTGTCTTATTGCTACATTTTAAAGCATTGAAAATAATGGAAATATGTTACAAATCCATGATTAGAGGTAAATTGACTCATCACAGTCACAGGAAGGCCTACAGAAGTGAGGAATGAACCATAACTTGTTTATGTAGCCTATTTCATATAATAAACGTTTGTAAATCTGTTCCTGGGCTCTGTGACTACCTTATCAGGGTGACACATGATCATATGGCCCGGCCCTCAATTTTCTTTAAGAGCATGCCCAAGAGAGTTTTGAAGAGTGAGATTTCACCAGCCTGGGAGGACTAGGGGATTTATACTAAGCCTTTCCAACCACACTCTTGCTGAAGGCTCTTTGCCTTGTCAGTCCATGGTCAGAAATAATTTAACAATTGGTGAAAACATGTAAGTTTCAAAATGGATTTAGGCAAGCTACTGTAGTAAACAATCCTCCACTTGTTGTTAGTTTGTCTACTGTTGTGGTCCACCTGTTACTGTGAAAGCAGAAACTATGTCCTGGAATTTCAAATGCCATCAAGGTCACCCAAATAGAAGATGTTTCAGCTGAGATTCTGGTTTAAGAACAAATTATGAAGAAGCAACCAATTGCACACTTTAGAGTAAGTATCCCCTGAAAACCTTATGTGTAACATGGAAATGTTGTTAGCTGTTAAAGACTAATGAATAGAAGCCTGACATTGTGAGACATAATGCCAGAGGGGGTGGGGACCCTGGTCAGAGACACTTGATGAATGATGGAGGAAGAGCTGTCTTTTCAAATTTGACTCCATCAAGGTAACACGCCAGGAGAAAAGCTCTGTGCATCAAGCTTTGGGACCTTTATTGGCTGATGGGGTGAAACTCAAAACAAGAAGAAAGAATTACAAACAAGCGTCAGAATTTGGAATGTGCAATGATAAATCTAGAAAAATTGGAAACCTTGAAAAATAGAATATAAAAATATCCATCTCCTAGGCATTAGTGTGCAGAAATGGATTGGTATTGGCATTTCAAATCAGAAAATCAAAGTTTATTATTACAGAACTAGTACAATAAAGTGGATAGAATTCATTAATTTCAAGGTCAATCTTGAAGTACAACGCTGTCTCTTATAGGGTCATATCTATTTGTCTTCAAGGATATCCAATCAATACTACCATTATTCAAATTCATCCACCCATTATGATATTTAGTTATGAAAAATCCAAGACCTACCAATCTCTTCAGTCTGAAATTGATCAAACATGCACTGATCATTATTAAGGATTGGAATGCAAAAGCTGGAAACAAGAGGAAATAACAATATTTAGAAAATAGTCTTGGTGATAAAAACAAAACTTCAGATCACATGATAGAATTTTTGGAGGTTCACAACTTAGCAATCCCAATACAACATAGCAATCCCTTTTTTTAAAAAACAAAACAAGCTGGAACTAAACAGTCTTCTTCAGATTGAATTACAGAAATCAAATTGACTACATCGCTACAAAGAGACATGGATAAATTCAATACTAGGTGACTGCGGAACAGACGATCAATTGCTCATACACTGCAGATGAAGAATACTAAAATACACCCATTAGAGCCAAAATCCAACCATGAGCTTATCCCACCTAAATGTCCAGAACAGCTTGGATGCATTGAACAGTAGAAACAGAAGACAGGAAGAGCTGTAGGAGGACATGAAGGATATCAGTCATGAAAAACGTAAAACGTCATTTAAAAGACAGGAAATAAATAAAATAACAAAGTAGGTATCAGAAGAGTCTCTGAAACTTGCCCTAAATTGCAGTGTAGTTTAGGCAAATGGACACAAGGGTGAAGTCAAAGAACTGAACAGAAAATATCAAAGGGCACCCCAAGAAGATAAACTTACATACGATGATGCAATGTGCAAAGACCTAGAGTAAGAAAATCAAAGAGCAAAATACACTCACCAAACATTAAGCTAAAGGTCTCGAGAAAAAATTTAAACCTATGGTGCAAACATTGAAAGATTCTATCAGGAAAATATTTAAAAATACAGTAAACATCCACAGAAGATGGAAAGAATACATAGTCATTGTACCAAAAAGAACGAGTCAACATTAAATTGTTTCAAGAGGTAGCATGTGATCAAGACCCTATGATAATGAAGAAGTTCACGCTTCACGGAATCATTAGTGGAAAATAAGGCTCCAGGAAACTGATGGAAACTAGTTGAAATATTTCATCAAGCTTAAGAAGCACTGGTAGAACTAACTCAGTCACACCAGGAAATTTGGAAGACAGCTTCTTGACAAACTTTCCTTAAGAGATTCATTTTATTTTGCCCATTCCAAAGAAGTATGTCCCAACAGAATGATAAAATTATATAATACCATTAGTATATAATACCATTAGTATCCCATACCGGTAAAATTTTGCTGAAGATCATTCAAAAATTGTGACAGTAGTACATTGACAAGGAGCTGCCGGAATTTCAGGCAGGATTCAGAGGGGGACATGGAACAAGGGCTACCATTGCTGTAGTCATAGTAATCTTGACTGAGAACAGACAGTACCAGAAATGTGTTGACTTATATTTTACTGACTATGCAAAGGCATTTGACTGTGTTGATCTTAACAAAGTATGACTAACTTTGAGAAGAATAGAAATTCTAGAGCACTTCATTTTGCTCCTATGGAACTTGAACATGGGTCAAGAGGCAGTTGTGCAAAGAGAACACGGGGACTCTGCTTGGCTTAAAATCAGGCAAGGTACGTATCAGCATTGTATCTTCTCACTGTACTTGTTCAATCTAAATGGTTATCAAATAAGCAGAAAACCTGGATTATATGAAGAAGAGTGCAGCATCAGGATTGGAGGAAATTTAGTAGAAACCTGCAGTATTCAGGTGACACACCCTGCTTGCTGAAAGTGAGGAAGATTGCAAGCTTCATTATGGATTGCAACTCAATATAAGGACTAAATTTTCACATCTAAGCCAATGGGTAAGCTTTTGAGAAAAGGAGAAAATATTGTATTTATGAAGGCCTTCATCTCTCAAAGATTAACACTCAGTGCTAAAGGAAGCAGCAGTCAGAACTTCAAAGATGTGCTGCATTGTGTAAATCTGCCATACAAGACCTCTCCAAAGTGCTGAAAGGGAGAGAGGACTAAGGTTGACCTTACACCACAGCATTTTCAGTGACGTCTTATGCATGTGAAAGTTAGGCATCAAATAAAATAGACCAAAGATGAATCCATGCATTTGAATTAAGATAGGGTTTTAGTGAAGAATACTGAAGTGCCAGTGACTGGCAAAAGCACAAATAGATCTGGCTTGGGACTTCAGTATTCAAGAATACTGGATGCTCCTTAGAGGGAAGGATGGTGAGACTTGATCTCTCATAGTTTAGACATGTTGTCAGAGGAAACTAGTCCCTGGAAAAGGACAGCATGCTTAGCTAAGTAAAAAAGCCAGTGGGAAAAGGAAGGCTCTAAACAAATGGACTGACCCAATGCCCACAACAGTGAGTTCAAATATAGGAGCAACTGTGAGGTTGGCACAGAATGGGACAGTGCTTCCTTTGCTTATGCATGAGGTGAATCCTTCAGTGTTGGAGCTGACTTGATGACATCTGACAACGACAACTGTACACTTAAGCTTTAGTACATGCCCTTGTCTGATCACGGGTTTGATTTAATTTATTTTAAACCATTTTATTGTGAGCGGATACAGATAACATATCACTCTGTAGCTCAATCACATCAAGTAGGTTTGTACAACTGCTACCACAATCACTTTCAAAAGATTCTCTTTAGTCTTGAACTCGTGCACATCAGCTCCTTTTAACATCCCCTGTGCAACTGCATCCCTCAGAAACCCTTATTGTACTTGCTGTCTCTATAGTTCATCAATCCTGGGTTTCATATGTCAATAAAACAGAAAAATATGTAACGAAAATTCAAGCAAGTTACCCCAGTGACAAAATTCATCTGAGATAAATTCTAATATGAACAAATAACAACAAAAACAGAAAATATTGAGAAGCAGATCAGGTGCAATGTGCATCAGACAGAAGATCAACTGACAGGGTTTTAACTGTTCGATTCAGGTTTATAATTTTGATCTTCAATAATCTTGATAATGCACTCTGTTTGGTAACCAGTTTCTTCCCATTCCTCCATTATGGATAGAAGGAAATCACTGGAGGTTTATTTCCTATGTAGATCTCATGAATGCATCTTGGGCTTCCACTGTTGTCCATTGTCTTCTGCAACCCAGATTCTCACAATTTAAGCTCTGAGGAGATTCCCTCTTTTGGTGTCAGATTATAAGATTTGCAATATTGGAGTCATTGATGTTGGGATACTTCTGCCATGTGGACTTAGTTGACATTTCACTTAGATGGCTATTTGTTTGGATGCATGCCTCTAAAACTCACGACATTATTCTATCTGATAGGTGCACCATCAAATTTCTTCACCACACCCTGCTATAGGTAGCACACATGTCGTGTCTCTTCCCTTTCTGAGGCCAAGTATGGAGCATGGCCAGGGAGTAAGAATGATGGAAATTGTACTTAAATTGGAACTAGGATTTAGTGAGAAGTCCGAAACCTTTCCTGGTTCTATGTGTTTGTTTGTTTTTTTAAATCTTCCATTTCCTCCTTTTAGAGACCTCCTTGTTAATTTATGGTAGAGTCTTAACAATCAGCTCCCTGGGGCATAAAATATCTTCCATTTATATTGTCATTGATTATCCCCTGGTACTAACTTTTTCAAGCACTGTTGGTAGAGGGATATTGTGCCAATGTGGGTCAACTCCATATTGCAGTGCCATAAAATATACAAAATAACTCACTTGTACAGAATCAATACTTTCGTGACTGAATGCTATTTGACAGAAACAATGTAAGTTGGTTGTTAAGGGAAACTTTAAATAATATTCATGGAGAATGTCAGTCCCAGGTTTATCAGAATAATAGATATCTTATTAAAGAATATAGGGAATTTATGTAGTCAGTCGGTTGTCTACCCACCACAGTTCAATAATCTTGGTATAGCTGTCCTTTGCTTCTACAGACACCATGCATTTTCAGTCGTAAATCCTCAGGTTACAAGTGTGTTTGAGGTAGTGTTCAGTTCATCTTGTGGAATTTCCCCATGAGATCACTTTGGTGTAGCCATTGGAGCATGGTGTACCTTGAAGATCCAGGATTCAATGCCCTGATGTTTTTGACCTTTGCCCTCATCCCCAGAACATGCTCTGACACTCAGGCCAATGTGCCTTATAGGTGCATATTGTTAGTAATACTTCCCCTCTAGGGTCCTTAAAAGTATGTATGGTGATTTTCCCCCACTTGGAGGTTAGGTCTCCCACTTTTCCTACCAACAATCACGCACTTGTTCTCTCCCAGACATGCTTGGTGCCTTTTCCTCTCCTGACTTGACTTTCCCAACAGCATTCCTTATCTCTCTGATGGGGATGTCTATCTGCCCAGCGGTACCTCTTCATAACTTTGTATGGCAACCACCCAGTAGACAACAGTGTCCCCTCTCCCTCCCTTAAGGATTTTATCCCAGCCGACATGAATGACCTTCAAGATACATACCCAGTAAGGGTGGGGCATAAGGGGGTACCTCTCCCCAAAAGAAAAAAAACTCCACTTGGTGGGACTTTCTTAGTAAGCATGTTTCCCACTAGGCAAGCATCAAGCAACTTTCTCTGAGTTAGTGCACCCAGTGGAATTGCCTGGGAAGGTTCTCTCTGGTCACAGTGATGTTTTTCCTAAAAGCAGTTTCACACAAACCTCATTTTTTTTTTTTTTGTGATGGCCTATTTATGGGAAAGGCATGCTGCTGTGAAATTTAGTTTCCTGCTTGGGAAAAATGCATCAGAAATTGCTGTGATATGGAACCTAGCTTACAAAGACAGCACTATGGGAAAACTCAAGTGTAAAAGTGGTTTTCTTGTTTAAAAAAATATGAAATGTTTTCTGATAACAAACCTTGTTCTTGACATCATCACCTTTGGGAACAGATAAAATGTCGACAAAGTCCACGCACTTGTGCTCAGAGACTGTCCAGAGAGCACTGAAGAGATGGGGAACTTATCTGGACTAACATGTAATTCGATTCAGTGAATTTTAACCAAAGATTTTGGAATGAGAAGGGTTGTTGAGGAATTTGTGACCAGGAAAAAGAGCATTGAGTGGAAAAACGCAGTGCTTTGAAAGAACAGCTCCAAAGGCGACCCAGATTTTTCTTTTTCCAAGGTCATTACTGGTGACAAGACATGGTGCTATTCTTAAGACCCTGAAAGCAAACATCAATCAAGTCAGTGGAAGACACCACTGCCACCTTCCCCAGAAAATGCTTGTCAAGTGAAATCAAATATCAAGACTATGTTCATTTGTTATTTTTTGGTTTGTTTGGTTTAAAAAAAAACATTTTATTGGAGGCTCATACAACTCCTATCACAACCCATCCATCCATCCATTGTGTCAAGCACATTTGTATATTTGTTTCCCTTATCATTCTCAAAACATTTGCTTTCTACTTGAGCCCTTGGCATCAGCTCCTCAGTTTCCCCCTCCCTCCAAACCTTCCCTCCCTCATGAACCCTTGATAATTTATAAATTATTATTTTGTCATTATCTTACACTGTCCAATGTCTCCCTTCACCGACATTTCTGTTGTCCATCCCCCAGGGAGGGGGTTATATGTAGATCCTTGTAATCAGTGTCCACTTTCTAAGCCACCTTCCCTCACCCTTCTGGTATTGCCACTCTCACCACTGGTCCTGAGGGGTTCATCTGTCCTGGATTCCCTGCATTTCCAGTTCCTATCTGTACCAGTGTACATCCTTGGGTTTAGCCTTCCAGTTTCTATCTGTACCAGTGTACATCCTTTGGTCTAGCCTAAATTGTAAGGTAGAATTGGAATCATAATAGTGGGGGGGCATTGTTTCTTTGCTGTGTGGGGGTATTTCATTTGGAGTTAGTTCCACCAGGTCAGTTTGTTGATCAAACATTCTATGTAGAGGTTCTGAATAGTTTGCATAACCATGTGTGCCAATAAATGGCCTGATTTGTGGCAGACAGGGGACTGGTTGTACCACCATGACACTGCATCTACTCATGCAGCCATGTTAGTGCATCTGTTTTGGGGAAAAAAACACCATGCTCTATGCACCTTACTCAACTGACCTAACTCAGTGCAAATTATTTTTGTTTCTTCAAAAAAGGGACATGAAAGGATAGTGATTTGATGACATAGAAAAGGTAAAGAAAAAACAAGGGAGGTGCTGTCAACCATCCAAACAGATGAGTTTGAAAAATGTTTCCAAGAAGGTAATCACAGATTTGACAAATGTATTGAGAGTAATGGAGACTACTTTGAGGGTGATAAGGTTGTTTTGTTAAAAAAAATTAAATACATAGCTTTGAAAAAAATCAGGTTTTTGTTGGATACCCCTATGTATGCTTTATTGGCCCCAGTGAGGCCCACCACCAGGCTGTCTGGCCATCCTAAGCATCAGACTGGATGCTCTGTAAGCCTTGCTGTGCTTATCAACAGAGTGTTGCCTGTTCCTACAACAGTGGACTCACACAGTTATTTGTCCTTTTTTAATTGACTATCATCATTGAGCATAAATTTTATCAGATCCCTCCATGTCATGATGTGTATTTTGGTTTCATCGCTGTTTTTTAGAGATGCATAGTAGTCCATTGTCTGTGTACACCAGAATTTTTTTTATCCAATCTTCTATGGATGAGAATTTAGGCTCTTTCAAACTTCTTACTATTGTGAATTTTACTGCAGTAAATATGGCGGAGCAGACATAGGTCTGTGATCTCTTTCTTATTTCTTTACGGTATATGCAGAATAATGTTTTTTCTGGATCAAATGGTATTTCTATTACCATCTTTTTTAGGACTTGTCATATTGCTTTCCACCATGGTTGAACATATTTACAAGTACACTAGGAATTTATGAGTTTCAGTTTCACCACACCCTCTCCAGGATTTGTTGTTCTCAGTGTTTTTGTTTTCAATTAGGCTAGACTTAGGGGTGTTAGATCATAGCTCATGATTATTTTGACTTCCAATTTTTGGATGGCTAGTGAACAAGAGGATTTCCTCGTGTTTGTATTAGCCATTCATGTGTCATCTTTTGTGAATCATCTTTTTTAGTTCCATTGCCAAACTTCTCAGAGGGTTATTTGCTTTTTATTGTTGTAGACTTGCAGTATACTGTAGATTTTAATAATTGGCCTTTTGTCTGTTATATGATTGCTAAATATCTTTTCTCAATCTGTAGGCTTTCATTTTACTCATCTAATTAAATGTTGTCTATACATACATTTTTAATAGGTCCCCTCTATTTTGTCGTCCACTGTGTGTGCTTCCTCTGTTATACCTTGTAGACTGTGGATGCCCCACCCTAGGGCCCTGAGATTTGTCCCAATTTTCTCATTGATGACCCTAATAGCTTTGCGTTTGGCATTTAGGTCTTGGATCTACCTTGCTTTCATTTTTGCTCACGCAGTGAAGTATGGGTCTTGTTTCCTTATACTGAAGATGGCTATCTAGCTCCATTTATTGAAGAAGGCAACCTCTTGCCATTTAATGCTTAGTGGGCCTTTGTTGAAAATCCATTGTCTGCATGTGGATTATTCTTTTACAGGCTTTCTGTCCTGTTACATTGGTCTCTTATACCAGGTCATTTTGACAGCTGTGACTGTGTAGTGAGTTTGGAGGCAAGCAGAATCTTTTGACTTAGGCAGATTTGAACAATTAAAGGCAATTTTATCCACAGAAGACAGACAGTATTATCCACACAGAACTTAAAAATGTATAGCAGGGTTAGAGCAACTGAACTTGCAAAATGTGTTCATGTTTTATTGGCTTTAGAAGAGCTCTGTCATGATCACTTTAGAATAGTTTGAAATATGGTGGTATCGAGTGATTTATCCATCACTTGTTTGCCAGTTCGAGGTACTCTGGTGACTTGTGTATGTCTGTGTATTTGAAGGCCAGCAGGGTCACTCAAAGTGATCAAATTTCAGCTGCGTTTTCACCCTAAGAGCAGACAACTAGGAGGGAATCGGTAGCCAACTTTTGAGGAAGTAGTCACTGAAAATCGTATGCATAGCTTAAGTACATTTTCAGCTACGGAAGGTCTAAAGCAGAGAAGCTGACAGTTGGCTAAGATAGTGCCTGAGGGCATTCAACATATGACTGGGGAGGAGCTGCTTTCTTAGAGTGAAATGAACCATGCAAGCATGAATGGGGAAAAGCCTGGGGGAGTGGAACCTTCAGGATCTGTATTTGCTGATGGAACACAACTCAAAGGAAGAAGAAACAGATGCAAAAGTCTAATTATGGAAACTTGAAATGTGCAAAATATAGATCTGGGAAAGCTTGAAGCTGTCAAAAATGAAATGGAACACATAAATGTCCACATCCTAGGCAATATTGAGCTGGAGAGGACTGTTTTGCCAGTAAAAGAAAATTATATGGTTTACTATGCCAAGAATGACACAGTCATGAAGAATGGCCCTGCATTCATTGTCAAATGGGACATTTCAGATTCAATCTTGAAATGCAGTACTATTTGTGATAAAGTTATAGCTATTTGCCTTCAAGGAAAGCTAATCACTTTAACTAGTATTCAAATTTATACACAGACCACATAGCTAGTGATGAAGAAATCAAAGGATCCTACAAATGACTTCGGTTGGAAATTGATCAAAATTTCAATCCAGTTGCATTAGTAATAATTGACCATTGGACTTTTCCAGAAGAATTACACAGAAAGCAGATGGACTGTATCTTTGAGAAAGATGCTGAAGAAGTTCAGTATTAGCAGCTGAAACCAGATAAGGGTCTTACTGTGAAACAGACCATCTATTGCTCATAGGAAAGCTTGGGTTAACACTGAAGAAAATTTAAAACAGGTTCAAGAGACCCAAAATATGACCTCAAGTTTATCCTACCTAATTTTTAAGAATAACTGAAATGTAGATTTGACAAATAAATAGCTAATTTCAGAAGATGCGGTGCACTGTGGGAGAACTTGAAGAACATCATTCAGGAAGAAAGCAAAGGTTATTTAAAGTAAAAATTACAGTGAATGTCTAAAGAGAAACTGAAACTTGCTCTTAATTATAGAATAGCTAAAGCAAATGGAAGGAAGGTGAAGTTACAGAACTAAACAGAAAATGTTAATAGACAATTGAAGAAGACGACTTTAATCATTTCTTTGTTTTTCATGATGCTACCTATAGGTCTAGTTTTGAGGATTCTGGTCTCTTTTATGTTGAGTTGTTATCTGTACTGAAAGCTACAATCCTTGATCTTCCTCAGCAAGTGCTTCAAGTCCTCTTCATTTTCAGCAAGCTAAGTGTGTCATCTGCATATTTCAGGTTATTAATGAGTCTTTCTCCATGCCGCTGCTCCATTCATCTCCATATCACTCAGCGTCTTTGATTTTTAACTCAGCCGAGATTGAATCAGTGTGGTGAGAGGATACAATCTGGATACAT
The DNA here is from genome assembly GCF_050624435.1 of Tenrec ecaudatus. Lineage (NCBI taxonomy): Eukaryota > Metazoa > Chordata > Mammalia > Afrosoricida > Tenrecidae > Tenrec > Tenrec ecaudatus. The sequence continues at coordinate 158,553,729 of NC_134532.1, read as the reverse complement.
AACTTTCCTGGTCTTAAACCACGTACCTCCAGGGAGAAGATCTCGGTTTTGGTCACTGTCAAGGCCTTCGGTCCCTCTGAGGTTAACGCTGGAGTTTGCAGAGTGAACAATCTCTTTTGTGTATCATTTTTTTTCTCATTCAGAGAAATGACTTGTGTTTGCAGTTGAGGAGCATTTTCTGTTGACTTCCTGAGTGTAGAAATTGGGGACCAGAGACTGTCTATAATTTTTGTCCTTTTTAATTCAACCTCACACATCTTCCCTACATTCTTTCAGATATTTTATGCAACAAATTAGAATCTACTCCTTCAGAAAAACCTGCATATTAATCTTGTTGAAATAAGTCTTTCTTTATTTTGAGAGGCAAGTCAAATGCTGTAGTAAAGTGCCTTTATGACATTTAAAAGCCTTTTTTTTTCTTTTGGTCTAATGTAGAGTGTCTGGGAGGCCCTGTCTTAAATGTTTTCAAGTTTCTTCAGGCATACCCTTGATATAGTCGTTAACCGCAGAGTGGTATTTTACAGCACCCTAGATTGAAAATTTTCTCTGAATTTCTGTTTTATGCTGAAAATCATTTGCCATATGGAGATGCAGAGAATAAGGAAGTTATATTTAGCAAGCTATCTCTAGGTGGAAAACATTACGCTACATGCCACTTGAAATGGAAAGTTTCCTTTGCAATGCAATAAACATTTCTGATTGTGTTAACTGGCTGTCTCACAATGCTTGCACTTGAATATTATCCTCAAGGTTGGTAGTTCAAATCTACTCAGTAGAAGAAACATATAACAATCTCCATTTATAAAAGTTACAGTTAAAGTAAATTTATGAAGCATTGCTACTCTGTACCAGATAGATGTCACCATGAATCAGAGGTAACTTGCTGAGTTTTTATTCATTCGTTTGTTGTTTGTTTTTAACAGGAGTGGGATATAAAGCCAATTTACATTTTAGATATTTTTCCCGGAAATTTTCTTTTGCAAATCCATAATTTAATTACATTTTTTCTATCTTCCAACTAATTATATGCAATGGATTATTTTATAGGTTACCATTCTAATATGAAATTTTTGTTTACTTATTCACCTTCTTGTCCACCTATGACCACTTTCAAATTCTATGGTTCATGCTTCAGAATTTTGTTATAGCCACAGGACCCTTCCAATAATAAAGGTATTGAACCTTGTGTCAATTATTAAACCAAAGTAAAAAGACATTGAATCCCTCCAATAGTTAGGAAGTACATGCTACTACACTGCTTAAATTAGAGGAAGAAATCTGCCTGTCTTTTGTTGGGTTAAATATGATGCATTTCTAAATATCCATCAATAGAAAACTGACATTTTGGTTTCTATGTACCCATTTTACTTTTCCTTTCTGAAATTCAGAACTTAACTATATAATTTTTTAATTCTACGCCCAATATGACTCTTTAAGAAAAAAATCAGTATGTGTATCTTAAACAGTGAAAAGCACCTAGAATGTAGTAGGCAATTCTGAGGGCATACTAAAATATGAAAGCCCATAGAGGACATCCTCTGGAAAAAGCATCTAAAATCTAGAATAGTCATTCCCCATCTTCCATATGTCCATCATGTCCTTTGAATTTCTATGAGACTAAAGGATGTGCATTTAAAATAAAGCAATTCCCCATATGAGATATATATGAGCCTCGACAGAGTCAAATGAATCCATTCTTATACTACAATACAGCATATATTCAACACAATCTTATAATTAAAGAATATAAATGTTACCTAAAATAGGGTAGATATGAAGCCTAGCAGAAATAATAATGTTTCTTCTTTAGCAATACAAAGTAATAATTATTACTTCAAAATATAAGAATTGAAAATCAGAGGAGCTTGAAAATGAAAAAAAAAAAAATCCCAGATCTGCAGTAGGGTTTCATTGCCGATTTTGCCTTTGTCCAAGAATATTATAGTCGTGTGTGGTGGGCATGTAGGTGATAACTCTAATTGGAAAAACAGACATACACATACATAGCTATAATATTCAAATAATCTTAACTAATAAGAAAATGGGTAGGAGCACTGTGGTGTAGGTGGTTGAGGTTGGCCTACAAGGTCAGCAGTTCAAACACCACCAGCTGCTCTGCTTTCTTCTCCCATTGCAGTGCAGAATCAGAAACTCACAGGGCAAACTCTTCCCGGTCTTAGAGAGTTGCTGTGAGTGAACATTAACTCGATGGTATTGAGTTAATTAGAAAAGGTATGAAAATTGCAGATGATTGGTGATAGAAGAAAAAATAAATATGTACACATAGACCATTCATTATGAATGCTATTGAATATTTCACTGTGCTATCATGCCAATGGGGTGGGCCTTAAGAATTTCCATTTCTAAAATTCCCAGTCTGCTGCTGTTAATCTGACCTTGCAGAAGCAAGAACCATCCAGCATAAATTCTGCAGCTGCAAGCTGCAATACACCGTGAGAGCAACCATATGAGCTTTTGAGAGAGCCTTGAGTGCTGGAAACAAGCATAGCATGATTGGCACCTTGCTTACAGTTTGGCACCTTGCATAGGGGCTCAGCTACACTGTTAGGGTTCTTGAGGCATGGGGACCCTGAAAAGGTAAATGCATATTATTTCAAACCACTCAGTTGTAGGTGGTTAGTTGTTTAGCAATATAATCCCAAACTAAACTCACGGTAACACAGTCAATAAAGACTCATAGCACCCCTATAGAATTGGTGAGGGGTGTCTCAGTTATGAGACTTGTAAGTCTTTTGTGAAATAGAAAGCTTATCTTTCTCCCAAGCAGTAGCTGATGATTTCCAAATGTTGATCTTATAATTAGTAGCCCAGTGTGCAATCAGCTGCACCGCCAGGATTTTTAACACTGTTGTTATTCTGCTCAGGTGCCATTGAGTTGATTCCAGCTCTTAGTGACTATATGCACAAGAAAACGAAGCACTGTCTGGTCCTGCACTGTGGTAGTTACATAGTTATGTGTCAAAAACGTAAGGTTTTTTAAGAGTGAAGGGGTGGAGTTTAGTTTTCAGCTTGATTAACTCATTTTGTGCCATGATGGAGATAAATAACCCACTGGAGGCCATCCCCCACCTCACCACTTCTCTGTTTCACTTCCTGTTGAGGACCCAAACTCAGTGAGCTGGAGGAACCATGGGGAGACCTGCACCAGCGCTGGCATGCTTCCAGTACCACTGGGTCCGCAACACTTTTCACCCACTAGTCCGTAATCTTCCCATGGTTGGCATCACTGCATGAGCTGCTTGAGTCTGAAGAGGAATTTATGGACTAGTGTTGGATATATGGGCTAATATCAGACTTATGGACTTGATCTGTACTGGGCTGGATGTTTTCTCAATGTACAATTGCTCTTTGATATAAAGCCATCTCTTGTCCTTGGATTTGTTTCTCTTGTCAACCCGGTCTAACACATGCACCATTCTCACAATTATTCCTATTTTTGATCCCACTTTTGTAGCCAGTTGGTCAATCTACCTCACTGAGGGCTTTCCTCTTTTTCACTGATACGTACCAAAGGATCAATTTAAAACCCCTCCCAGGGGGACGAAGAACAGAAAAGTGGGTGAGTGGAGACGGAGGACGATGTAAGATATAGAAAAAATAATCGACAACTTATTAAGCATTCATGAGGGAGAGTGGGTAGGGGAGGGAGGGGGAAATGGGGAGTGGATATCCGGGGCTCAAGTGGGAAGAGAATGCTTTGAAGATGATGATGGCAGCATATGTGCAAGTGTGCTTGACACCCTGGATGAAGGTACGAATTGTGACAAGGGATGTAAGAGCCCTCAATAAAAGTATTTTAAAAATAATACCAGTAGGTGAAGAAATAAAAGAGCTTAGACAGAGACATTTTAAAATTCAATAAGCAAGCAAATCTGATCAAGCAGATCTGGAGGAAGGCTAATTGTCCACATTTCTAATAAGCTGCCAGGTAATGCTGAATGCTGAAGCATGAATCACACTTCAAATAACAAGGATCTATCCAATATCATTTCCAAAGAATGAAGATCCAACAGAATGCTCATATTTTAGAACAAACTCATTGGTATCATATGCAAGTACGTTTTGGCTGAAGATCATGCAACAATGGTGGGAGGAGTACATTGACAGGGAGCTTCCCGAAGATCAGGCCAGATTCAGAAAATGCCATGGCACAAGAGAGAGCATTGCTGGTGTCAGGTAGATCCTGGCTGAATCCTCAGAATATCAGAAAAAGGTTTACCTATGTGTTATTGATGAGGCCAAACCCTTCTCCTGCATAGAGCATAACAACCTACAGATACAGCCTTGAGAAGAATCGGAATTCAGGACGCCTCATTGTGCTCATGCTGAATTTTAAGTGGATTAAGAGATAATTGTGTAACTAGAATAAGGGGAAGCTTCTTGGTTTTGTATCAAGCAGGGTGTGTGTCAGGGTTGTATCATTTCACCATACTTACCCAATCTCTGTACTGAGCAAATTATCACGGAAGTTGAATTATATGATGAAGTATGCAACCTCAAGTTTGGAAGAAGGTTCATTAACAACCTGAAATACTTGGATGATATAACCTTACTTGTTGACAGTGAGAAGGACTTGTTTCACTTGCTGATGCAGATCCAGGATTGCAGCCTTCCATAGGGATTACAACTCCATGTACAGAAGACCCAAATCCTTACGACTGGATCAATAGGTAACATAATGACAAAAGGAGCAAAGGTTGGAGTTACGAAGCTCATGGAAGAAGTAGCAGGTAAGAGATCAAAAGACGTAATACATTAAGTAAATCTGCTGCACAAGACTTCTGTACAGCAGTGAAAAGCAAGAGGTGCACTGGATCCAAGTCATGGCCTTTTCAATTGTGTCATATGCATATGAAAGTTGCACATTGAATTAAGAAAACCGAGGAAGCATCTGCACATTTGAATTGTGATGCTAGAGAAGGATATTGAAAGTGCTGTGAACTGCTAAATAGATAAACAGATCTGCCTTGGAAGAAATAAGGCCAGAATGTCCCCTAGAGGCAAAGCTGACAACACTTGGTCTTACATATTTTGGACAGGTTGTCAGAAGAGACCTGAAGGGAAGGACATCATTTTCAGAAAGTAGAGGGGCAGCAGAAACCCAAAGACTGGAATGACACCAGGGCTGCAAGAATGGGCTCCACCTAGGGCAGATGGGGGAGGACAATGCAGGACGGGGCAGTGCGGCATTGTGCTGTGCAAAAGGTGCGTATGAGTTGGAACCAACTTGATGGTAATAACAAAGACAATAAAACAAACTCAAGTCACTTAATTAGAGCTAATTTTAATATTTTAATGGAATTTTTCTATTTCTGAAGCTTCTTCATATGTAACAGCAATTTCATTTTTTAAAATAAATCACTATATTGGGGCTCATACAACTCTTATCACAATCCATCCATACAAAAATCAATTGAGTAAAGCACCCTTATGCATTGCAATTTCAATTTTTAAATTGGAAATGTCGTTTTGTTTTCCTTGATTATGTGGATGTAACTTAGATGAGTTCATCATGGATCAAGTTTAATAAAATTTTATATAGAAAACCATTTTACAAGTACACTGCATCCATTCCCTACAGTTCTGTTATTTGTTCCCCTCTACTGGGATCACACAGTCAGTCAGCTTTGCTATCAATTACCGCTCCTTTACTGGTTACTTTTAAGAGTTATTTTTAATTTGTATCAGTCTGATTTCTCCACCACAATATTAGAATACATAACTAAATATGATTAAGCTACTAAGGCCACTTGAAGTACAGAGGAGAAAAACAAAACAAAACAAAAATAAATGGAAGAACAAAAGGGAATTCTGTACTGGAGCATAATTTCTACAGAAACCTCATCAGAATATAGCTTCTGCAACTGAGCGTAAATCTTAATTTGAACATTTTAATTAATCAATATTTTCATCAGGAGAGAAAAAACATTTTATTGGCTCTGAGTTTTTAATCTGTAAATTTCATAGAACTAATTTGTTCCATGGTATAAATTGGAGCTCTGATTATTTTCATTGATTAAATTGATTTAGCTCATCACCAAATCCCTACAGGCATCTATATTTTAAAGGTTTAATTTAGATTAAGGAGTCTCTGAATCACATATGCATGTATATAATGTAAGCACGAGCATTCTGTGTTCCAATCTTTTCAGCAGTTTCATTGAGTAATCTTTACACGTAAACAAATTTACATGTAAACCTAGCTACCAAGCCACACTGTACATGGTCGAGTAGTAGATAGCTTTGGCTAAGTTGCACATTGCCTTACAATGACATTTCAGAAAAATCCTACCAAATCAGATGAAAAAGTGTGACTTTTCTTCAAGGCTTATTCTTTCACTTGTGTTTTTAACTTGCTCCCTCTCTCTCACCCTTTGTTCCCCATCAGTTGTTTGAGTTTTGCTATGGATTTTAATTCCAGTTACATTTAAATACATCACTTTCCTTACATGTATGAATAATTTCTTTTATTATAATATGAAAAGAAAAACTCATTGGATTCTCCAATCCCTTTTCCTTTTTATTTGTCACACATCTTTCTTCTCATAAACATGGCATGGGGAGAGGTTGACCTCTCATCACAAGGAGGAAGAAGGTCAAAGGCATAAGCAAGAGTCAAAGGCATATTTTTAGGAGGCAGGAGGCAGGCATTCCTCTACCCTCTAACATTCTTTATTTACCACTTCTGAAACCAGCTACCCATCTCATACAAAGCATTCGCTATTTTCCAACTGGCTTTGCTAATTGATTATAATGGCCACTCAGAACTAGTATATTATATTTCCAGTTATGGACTTTATCAGGGAAATTAAAAGGATACAATTCAGTATCAGAAATGCTTAAGACACAGTTAAGGCACCTTCTCCCTAGCCATGTCTGTAGGCTGACCTTTTTTCTGGGCCTTTATCTCTCAGTCAAGTGACCTCTTGGCTCTGAAAATGTTACATAGCCCCTTTAGGTATATGGCTAAGTATTCAAATGGTACACCATTGCATCATAAGCCTCAACTTAAATATGCTCTGCTTTAGCTTCATGGACTAGCAAACAGAATTCCTCAAGTAAGTGCCTGCAGGTAGCCTATTGCTCATAAGTATACACCTTCACTCACTTCATGGACCAGAAAACTCATCACTCTATTTCTGTCTTTTGGTTTTGTTACAGCCACTTCTCTGTTGTCACAGCTTTGTCTCTGGTCTAGAAGACAAAATTCACCCCTGTCTCTTCTTTCTGGATGGTTATAAAATCCTCCATTCATGCTTCTTAAATGGTTCATTTTAAACTCAGCAGGATGGCAGACTTGACCAATTGTCATGGTAAAGTTACAACATTGTGTGTTCACATCAGCCTTCTTAATGATCTCTCAAAACGGAATCATAACCTCCTACCAGAAATTTCCCCCATTTCTATTCCCAGACCCATAAGGACCTGGTGGTGTACTGGTTATGAATTGGGCTGCTATCTTCATGGTTGGCAGTTGACAAAAACCAGCAGCTCCCTGGGAGGAAGACTGCGCTTTGTGCTCCCATAGAGAGTTCCAGTCTTGGAAATCCACAGGGGCGCTATGAGTTAGCAATGTGTCCATGGCAGTGAGTTTATACCCATACACAGCTGGGAAAGTTATTTGGTGGAAGTTACAAAGACTTTGTCTAGACAAGCCATATCCAAAATTCACTGCACCACATTCTTTTTCTTCACCGTGAATAGAACCAAACATTTTCCAAAGTGGTAACTTATGAATTACAAAATACATTATTGATTTAGTGTAGTAGAGTGGAGATGACTAATTCTTTTGCTACTTTGTTAACTTTCCAGCTTCTATTTTTTTTTCTTCCAGTAAGTTCGTATTCTCCTTCTCACGTCCTGTATTTTTTAAATGTAAATAACATGTTACACATAGCCTTCTATCATACCATTTTATTTTCATGAAAAAACTCTACCATTTGATTTTTAAAACCCTGAATACACTTACTCATCTCAATATCACACCACTCAAGGTCTAGATTGGTGATTTCCACAAAGTCTACACAAACACTTTACAAAACTTTATATAATTATTTTATGTAATCTCTCTGTTGGTTTACAATCTTTGTCTATCTAATCTATATCTATATAAAGTAAGAACTGTTGAATAGTCACAAACAGAATATAGTTCTGGAATCATTTTAAGATTGAGAAAACACATTGCAAGATTCCCAACACTCCATCATTTTATTTAGGAACTCGGCTGCTAACTGAACAGTTTGGAAGTTCAAACTCATCATTTTCTCCATGGGAAAAATATGTGGCAGTATGCCTCTATAAAGAATACAGTCTTAGAAAACCTATGAAGTAGTTCCACTTTGTTAAAAATGGTCACTATGCATCAGAAACTCAACAGCAAAAAATTTGTTTTAATTTTGCAGGGTTGTAGGGAGTGTTGAATCCATATCCCTAAAGAAAATCACTCTCCCAACTTTAATGGTGTAAATGAGACTCAAGTTTATGTATAATTTATGGAAATGTAAATATATATTTAGTCATTTTTAATCTGGTATCTTTCAGTCACCATTTGTTTGTGAGATTCATTTGTATTGTTGCTTATAGTTACAAATTTCCATGTGTTATTATACCACAGACTATTTATCTTACTGACTACTAATACACATACAGTAGTTCTTAATTTTAGTAATCATGAGTAGTGTTACTATACACATTTCATGTGTATATATGTATATATATACAGAGCTCTGGGTACATTTTAGTTGAGTTCTCTGTTTAAAGTCTCATGATGCTTTATCAAAGGTCTAGAGACATGATAGGTGAAGAATTCACTTCCAAATTTACTGAGGTTGTTGGCAGAATTCACCAACTTGTAGCTGAAGAAATTTGTAACCTGGTTTCTTGATAACGCCTGGATAGAAGCCGCTTAAAGACTGCTTCAGCGTCTAGGGTCTGCTTGCTGTTCCTAGATCTGGCTATATTGCCTGCTCACATGCACTGCTCACTGAAGGAGCTTTAATTCATCAAGTCATGAGGACAGTGTCTAGAGTAAGGACACTAGCAAGACAGGCCTGAATAATAGAGCCACTGTGCACACTCAATGGGATAGTGTAACAAAAGGATATCAATTCTAAAGGGTCTTTGGGGACCACCTTACAAACTCCAGAAGGGATGAAAACACTGTTCTTATATTTTATAGTACACATTAACTAGCCAGAAACTAATGAGGTTGGAGAGGTAATAAGGGTAAGGGAACTGGTAGGAGTCATAAACACAAAAGGGCAGGAGGAAAGTCAAGGGAGATGGAGGAAAGAGCTAGGAGTCAAAGGGCATTCATGGAAGTCTAGACAAAGACATGTACATGCAAATATATATGAGGATGGGGAAAAAGATCTATGTGTCTATATTTATAGGTTTAGTATTAAGGTGGCGGAAGGACCTTGGGCCTCTACTCAAGCACTCCCTCAATGCATGAATACTTTCTTTTATTAAATTGACACTCTAAGATGCTCACCCTCCCGACACAACTGCTGAAAGCCAAAGCGGGTGAACAAGTAAATGTGGTGAAGAAAGCTGATGGTGCCGGGCTATCAAAAGAGATAGTGTCTGGGGTCTTAAAGGCTTGAAGATAAACAAGCGGCCATCTAACTCAGAAGTAACAAAGCCCACATGGAAGAACACACCAGCCTGTGTGATCAAGTGGTCCTAAAGGGATCAGTTATCAGGCATCAAAGAACAAAAAATCATATCATTGGCTGCACACCTCCATGATACGATTGCCGAAACAAATGGGTACATAAGTAAATGTGGCAAAGAAAGCTGATGGTGCCCGGCTATCAAAAGAGATAGTGTCTGGGGTCTTAAAGGCTTGAAGGTGAACAAGCGGCCATCTAGCTCAGAAGCAATAAAGCCCACATGGAAGAAGCACACCAGCCTGTGCGATAACGAGGTGCCAAAAGGACCGGGTATAAGGCATCATGCAATATATATATATATATATATATATATATATATATATATATATATATATATATATATATATATATATATATATATATATATATACCATAGTGAATGAAGGGGGAAGTGCAGAGTGGAGACCCACGGCCCATTTGTCGGCCACTGGAGATCCCCTCACAGAGGGGTTTAGGAGAGGAGATGAATCAGTCAGGGTGCGATGTAGTACCAATGAAGAACACAGCTTTCCCCCAGATCCTGGATGCTTCCTCCCCCCAACTACCATGATTCGAATTCTACCTTGCAGGACTGGATAGGGCAGAGGTTGTACACTGCTGCATATGGGAGCTGGAGGCACAGGGAATCCAGGGTGGACGATAACTTCAGGACGAGGGGTGTGAGGGGCGATACTGGGAGAGTAGAGGGTGAGTGGGTTGGAAAGGGGGAACTAATTACAAGGATCCACATGTGACCTCCTCCCTGGGAGATGGACGGCAGAGAACGGGGGGGGGGTGAGGGAGACTCCAGATAGGGCAAGATATGACAAAATAACAATCTATAAATTATCAAGGGCCCATGAGGTAGGGGGTAGCGGGTAGGGAGGGGGAAAAAAAAGAGGACCTGATGCAAAGGGCTTAAATGTTGAACAAATGCTTTGAAAATGATTAGGGCAAAGAATGTATGGATGTGCTTTATACGATGTATGTATATGTATGGATTGTGATAAGAGTTGTATGAGCCCCTAATAAAATGTAAAAAAATAATAGGGAGAAAGAGGCTACCTCGCACACCACACAACGGAAGGTGAAGGGCAGAACAAAAAACAATTCCTTATCAGTGGAAGAGACCAGAGACTATGGGGATTTTGGAGTGTCCAGGGGAAAGGAGTCACAAAGCTCCTACAATGACTGAATAATCTCTTTTGAGTTTGGCATCTGAGAATAAAAGCAAGGCACAGCAAGAAATCTGGGGTGCTTGCTTGATAGAGGGCCTGAAGGGAGGAGGGACACTACTGAGGACCAGACGCAAGCTAGAAACCTACCCTACCGGAAAGCCAGTCTTTGGTAGGAAGTTCCCCTTTAGCCAATATAAAGTCACGCATTACATTTTGCCAGGGCCTGAAGGGAGGAGGGACACTACTGAGGACCAGACGCAAGCTAGAAACCTACCGGAAAGCCAGTCTTTGGTAGGAAGTTCCCCTTTAGCCAATATAAAGTCACGCATTACATTTTGCCAGGCCTTTCAGACTAGCTAAAGGCCATTGGGAATTCTTTTCCAAAAGATCCCACTTTAATAGTCTAACTATTTCTCTTCAAACCTTTTTTTTTCCTCCTGTCTGAACTTTGTCCTTCACCTGAAAACTTTATTGTGAGCAGGACAAGAACCAAGGAGTGGAAAGGCTTGAAGCTCTGATAATCCTCTAGGTAACCATCTATTATATGTTTAAAAATGTATCTTCTTTCTAGCATTCTTCATTATTCCCTGTATTTATGTATTTCTTACTTGTACTGATTTTTTCCCAAAAGAACTGCTTCCAGTTTCTAAATTACTTTATTTATTATTCTTTTGCTGGGTGATTGTTGTTTTTCAAAAACCAGTTTATTGGAATCAGTTACAAAACATTATCTTCCTTCTTGAATTCCTTGATATCAGTTCCCCTTAACCAGGCCCCTCTCCACTGTAAACCCCAGGATCTCGGTTGTTTTAAGTTCAGATACACCTAGTAAAAAAATTGCATCAGTCTTGAATTGATATAGAAGAGTTTACATTTATCCTCAAATATTTACAGTTATATTTTCTGTATGGAGTAGAGGATACTAATATGAAAGGTATTGTCTTTCAACAATTTAAAAATACTGTCCTATCACATTAAGGTTTTCATTGCTTTAGCTAATAAATCATTAGGACGTCTTATCATTACTACATTGGATGCAATATTTTCCCTAAGTTTTTAAATCAATTCTGAATAACCTTTTATGTTCTGATTTGAATTTCTATTAGTTTTACTCTCTCAGTTTAAGTATTTCAAAAGTTTTTCAAAATTGTATAGTACTGTACCCAGTGAATTCATTTAAGTCTTAGTTTTTATATAAATCCAGTTGATTTTATTGAAATTGGCTCCATTTTTTCAATTATACTAGTTTTTCCCTATTATTTTAAATACATGGATAGATTTAATGTTAAAGTGGTTGTCCTTTATCACTAATATCTGGGTCAAATGTTGATCTCATTCCTCTGTGTTTCTTTTGTCTTGAATTTGAAATCACTCTGTGTGCCCAATAAAAATTAAACCTCAAGAAAGAAAATAACACCCACACAAAACCCCAAATTTACTGTCATCAAGTCAACTTTGACTGAAAGCAACTCCCCCGTGGGTTTCTAAGACTCTAATTGTTTATGGGTGCAGATGTCCCAGGCTTTCAAGGAGTTGCCGGTGGTTTTGAACTGCCGACTGTGCACATTGCAGCCCAATGAGTAACCACTGCACCACCAGGATACTTACAATCCTTAGCATACTCACAGTCATGCTGAAGAATTTAAGAACCTGAGGCAATTTACAAATACACAGCAATTGCAATCCAAATATCAATGTTAATCTTTAAAGGAATTTGAGAACTCTTTACTGACTTCATGTGAAGAGATAAGAGAACCAGGAAAAGCAAATAACTCTTTAAAAAGAGCAAAGTGGGAACATTCCCTTGCCTACCCGAGACACTGCTACACAGAGATGGTGAAAATAGCTTGGTACTGGGACAAGATTAGATACATATAATATGAAACAGAATAGAGAACCCATAAATAATTTCCTCCAATTACATACAACTGGCTATATGTAAAGGCCAAGAGACATTAAAAAAGTGATTGCTTCTTACACAAATTGTGTGCCAAAATTGGACCTCTGTCTGCAGAAGAATGAAGCAGGATCCATATTTAGCCCACATGCAAAATGAACCCAAGAGCATGCAAAGGCCTAAATGTAAAATTTATACCTATAACGATCATCAATAATAAAACATTTTTAAAATAGGGATAAACACAATACATAGACATACTATAAAATATAATGAAGGAAAGACACAGTAGATGAAAGTGAGTTGGTTTTGTTAGGTGCCTTCTAGTTGGCTGTGACCCATGATGACCTATGCACAACAGAGCAAAACACAACAAAACCCTGCACCATTCGCACAATTGCTCATATGTGTGAGCCGATTGATGTGGTCACTGTGTCAATCCATCTCATTGAAGGCCTTCCTCCTTTTCTCTCATTCCACTTTACAAAACATGATAGCCTTCTCTAGAGACAATATGTCCAAAGTATTTAAGACAGATGAGTGGGACCTACTAAAAATAAGACACACATGCATCAAAAGACTTCATCAAAAGAGTGAAAAGAGAACTGATGGAGTGAGAAAAAAATGTTTGGAACACAATGGGAAAGGGATTACTCTCTAAAACCTACGGAAGACTGCAAAACATCAATAAGAAAAATATTAATAACCAAACTAAAACGTGGACAAAGGACATGAACAGAGAGTTCACCAAAGATGACAACCAAATTGCTAACAAACATATGAGGAAATTCCCATGATCACTATATATGAGGGTTCAAATAAAAAAAGAGAATATCATCTTATACTGACAATGACAACAAGTTTAACAAATTAAAAGCAAAAAATAACAACTTCCTGAGAATCTGTGAAAACTCTGGAACACTGAAATCATGCTGGCGGGCTGTAAGTAAGTACAGCCTCTGTGAAAAGCAACATGGCACTAACTCAAGCAAAGAGCAATTGCCATCGTTCCAACAATCCCTCTACTGGGTATATATCTGAAGTAAAAGTAAGAGTACAAGCAACTATGTGCACACTCATGTTCAATGCAGCATCGTTCACACTGGCAACATTTGGAAACAGCCTAAATGCCAATCAGTGGAAGGATGGATAAAATCCCTAGTACATACAAAAAATAAAACACTAGGCATCACTGAAAAGCTATGGCAAAGCCACAAAGCATCTCATGACATGGTCGCTGAGTGAACTTAGTTTATTATGCTAAGTGAAATTAGTCAACAACAAAAGTACAAATATTATAGGAGACCACTGTTGTGGGGCAGGGGATTGGGATAAAACAAAATAAAGACTTTAATACTTCATATTTCAGAGTTGTCCAAGAAGAGGGAAAGAGAGGGGTGGAAGATAATGAATGAATGGGCTAGACTGCTGATCAGTGTTAACTTGGGTGAAATAGAAGACAATACTCCACAAGAGAAGGGGGTTAAAATAAAGGATCAAGTAAAGGATTCATTGTTTGAGGTTTTGTGTAGTAGTTTAAACTTTTTCATACAAAGTTGATGATTTAAATGAAAACCTTCCTAACTTACAATAAAAAAGTTATTAAAAATAGGCTATATGTTAGGCCACAAAGAAAGCCTCAATTAATTTTGAAATATCAAAATGTAATAAAGGATCGTCTCATATCAAAAGACTATAGAACAGAATTCAACAGCAGGATGATAAAATAGGGAAAATAAAATAAATGGAATTGGATAATACCTTACTTTAAAAAAAGCTACTGGATAGCAGAGCCAAAATAAGAACCCACCTCAAATGAGAATGCAAACATAACGCATCAAAACCTTTGAGACATAGCAAGAAGCAGTTGAGTATTTAAAATTCAACACTTTTGTGTTTTACTGTGGTCAATTGCAATCATTCTTGAGTTTTAGTTTTTTGTTTTTGTTACACACACACACACACACATATATTTTTTCTTCCAGGTGATTCCATTTTAATTTGCTCCATTACTTCAGTCAGCTATACCTTTTTTCCCACTATTATTTTCAAAATTGCAAACTGCTGTTAACGTAGTTGGTTTGTAAGTACTTATGGCGGGATCAAAAGTGGGTCTAGTTCTGCTCTCTGCCTTTCGTCTTGAATTTGGACACAATCTGGATGTGTAATCGCGGTCAGCTCTCTCTCTGAATTCCTCACTGGAAGTGAGCATCTCTAGGGAGGAGGTAAGGTCTGGGGCAAAACTGGTTTTGTGTTTGTGTTTGATTTTTTGGCTCATGGTAGTTACTGGACAGGGACTCCATGAGAGCTGGTAAACAGACTTTCTCAACAGCTATTGTAATGCAGGTCTGAGATGAAGTGAAATTAATTACTTGGAATGACTCTTCTGTCTCTAATGTGGTTTTTTGTTTGTTTGTTTGTTTGTTTGTTTTTTAACTCTCACTTACTGACTGGGTGAGAGAATGTAAATAAGGTGTATCAGACTCTAACTCAGGAATTAGTCCGTTTTACCATTCTACTGGTTATAAGACTAAGCTGTGTCAGATGCAGAAACAGAATTCCATGGCCACAAAGAAAGAAGAGCTACCGGCAGAACGCATGTGAGATCCCTGAGGGGGTGGCAGTGGCACGAGAAGCTTTAGAGGCAGCAGGGGCTGAGGCAAGGAGATGGAGTAATGGTCTTCCCATCCCACAGGAAGAGTAAGCTGTTGCCTGTGGAGACCTGGCTTGCAGAGAAAGCTCCCTGAGCATCTGTCTGTGCTGAAGGACCTTCCTAACACTTCCCGGAGCAGGACAAAGGCCCAGAGGCCAATATCGGAACGAGGGAGGATGGGAGAGATGCGGTACCAGAAACAGGTGTGCCTGCCACCATGGCTGAAAAGAAATGCTGTTAAAGACAAGATTTCTCATCCTGACTTATGGTAACTGGTTAACTTCCCCAATAAATATCCGTGATCATGAGGCTTGACTGTCCTGAATTATAAGTGGCCCTGGTTACAGATGATTGAACTCACCAGAGTATGGTGTGGGAAAGAAGAATGACAAGTGGAGCCGGCGCTGGTAGCAATCTGCCTTGGGTTATGGGCTTGGATTGCTCTCCTTACTGATCCCAGAGCCAGATATGGCTTCCCTATCATTTCCTCACGTGTCTTAATCTTGAATGAGAGACAAGTGTTTCATCCCAGCATAGACCACAGCCTTGCATTGTTTTAATTGAATCTGTAGATTTTTGAGGGATACTTGAGGTTTGATTTTTGCTAATATTTAATGAATTGTATATTTTCAATACCATAATTTTATATTTTAAATAAAGCTATGCCTTATAATTCGTGTAACCTTGGACAACACATGTTTTGGAAGCTTCCAATGTTAGACTTCTTTCTGGGTATACTTTACCTGCTGATTCAAAAACTGACACCAATCTTCCCATATCGACTCTAGTGTTTGTGATCTGGCTACTGGCCACATGGCGCATGCTGCTCTTCACTCGGCTCAACCAGAGCGTATCAGGGTATCTGTATGGGTTCACTAGCCTGAGATAGAGTGAATGCAAACTGCCTCTTTAAAACACTTCGTGGGTAGTACATCTTGAAGTCAAATTCCCCTTCACATGGTACCCAAAGATATGTTTCAACAGTGAAAATCACACAAACTTAGAATTTTTTCCAGTATCACGACCGCAATTGTGAACTGAATAGCAGACAGTTCCGATTTGTTATCTGAAAAGGGGACAAAAATAAGACTTACTGCACAATCAATAAGGAGTCCTAATGGCATAGTGGGTTCTGTGTTTGACTGATAACCACAAGGTCAGCTGGGCTAGCCCACCCTGCACTCTGTGAGAGAAAGATGAGCCATTTTGCCCCCGTGAACATTTATAGTCTTATAAAGCACAGGAAAAGTTGTACTGTCGTATAGGGTCACTGTGAGTCACAATCAATTGACTGACAGTGAGTTTGGTACAATAGAGATTCAAATAACCTGAAACCCAAAATGGATCTGTCAGAGTTCGAACTTATTTATGAAAATGAAAGTGTTCCAGTCTTACTGTACGATGGCACTCTCTACCTGTGCACAGAAACGTTCGCAAGAAAAGTTAGAAGTTTTCTCAATAAAGAAGCTTGGAGTCAACTTCACCTATGAAACATTAATTATTCAATAACTTCTATATATTAAAATATGTTCTGAAGTATTGACTGCACAATTTGAAGAAGAAAAATTCAGATCTTCAAGATCGTTATGAAAATTGCTATGAAGTCTTACATTTTTAACGCCCTAAATTACCCTCATGCCTTCCACATACGTGCATTTTCAGGTTTCTTCTTAATTTTCCATTCTTCTCAAGCTGTGTTCTGCCTTTGCAGTTTCCAACTCGTGGTTGTCCCTATATGTTGTATAGCCTCGCAGACCAAAACGATTTCAACTTCTGTCAGTGCCCCTACAGGACAGAAACTGCCCTGTGGGTTTCCATGAATTCACATCTTTCAAAGACTTCAGAGTAACTGACGGGTTTGAACCACCGACCATATTGCCAGCTTATGTGGCCAACTTTCCTTCCAGGTCCTTAACGTCTCATTCTTTTCAACGTGTCTTACCTTTCTTTTTGTCTTAACAAGTAATGTGTGAGTCTGAATTATTCTCATACTAGAACTGGGATGAAAAAATAATAAATTAATACAGCTTAATAGTTAAAGTATAGTAGAACATCATATCTGAGAAACCAGGGTGGATGCCATCTAGCTGATGTAATTTTCTGAATCAGTGCTCAAATAAACCCAAGCACAGGCATAAAAACCTATAGATCAAGATAAAATTTCTGTTGCTGGACTGTATAATCAATATTTGCCTTTTTCTGAAAATATTTGAAACAATGCTATACAAACCATTATAAAATAAAGGAAATATAATAGGTATGATATGGTGAAATTTTTAGGAATGCCTTACACATTAGGGATAGAGCTGGCTTTAAGATTCACTTTTCTATGCTCCAGAGGAAGATCATATATGTGTCTAACATTCTACCCTTGTATGCATGGAGAGAGCTTTTGATAAGGTTCTTCTGGGTGGTCTATTTGCAAATCCTCAGGCTTCGACCTTTGACCTCCAGTCATGTTAAATCCTATCCTCTCTGCCGGGGCTTGGATCACTATTTTCATGTTTGCATATATAGATCCATCCACAAAGCTTTCTGTGACCTTCTTTATCTCCAGTTTTCTGCTCTCTGTAATTTTTATTTATTGTTTTTGCTTCACTCTAATTATGAAATATAATCAGGTGACTTTGGAATTCCTCAGTTCAGTGCTTCTCTGTTATGAGAAGGCCTTTCTCTAACTAAGAGAAATATCCTGAAATAGAGGTAATAACATTAGTAATTTCAACAAGCTTTGTTGTATAAATAATAAAATCATGCTGTTTGATTAGTGAAGCTCCTCAAAGCCACAGAATAAAACCGGGTTAAAAATACTTGTTTAATGAGATTCTTTTATGAAAACTGCATTATATTCTTTGTGTGTGGCATCAGGTTACTATAGTATCACTCATATGGAAACAATACTTTTTATCTTAATTTTATAACCTTCAGATACTCGGTCTCCAAGATTTGTGTTATCACTGTTTCTTCTTTAATGTTTTGTCACAATTTTTTTCTCAAGGGATCAAAAGATATTCTGATTTCTTCTCTAAAATTGGGTGCTGTAAGATGCGTGCATATGAAGGCTCTGGTGAAAACCTAGCTCCAGTTCTATCCCTGTAAAACAGTGACCATGACCACATTCACAGAAGGCAATGCCAGCTCATCTCAATAATTCACACTCTCTTCCACGCTTTTTTTTAACAATATGTTTTCAAAACTAACACTGGTACTCAAAACAAACAACACCTGTATAGGTTTTAAAAATATTTCTTAATGCTAGTGTGTCCCTTCCCACACAAAAAAATCAACCCTTAAAAATATACTTTGTTTGCCAGTTAAAAATTCAATTAGAATGCATTGATCTGATAGATTTCACTATTCCAGAGAATTGATGAGACAAGATATTAAGGGTTGATTTAAGATGACCAAATAAAGGTTTGCTTACACCTTTGAAGGGATTCACATTAGAGAAAGACATCACATCTGAACGTAAATATGTTAACATGTCACAAATTACAATTGATCTGGACCTTATAGTAGTTCAGTGGCTTGCTATATAACCCCACAGTCAGAAAATTACATAAGCCAGAGAGTAATTCTGAGACACAAGTTAGCAGCAAGAAAAGTAATATCTGATGAGGGAGAAAAACTAGATGGAAAAAAATAAGATCTGTGAAGCATTTAGGTGTTTTGCACACACCATTCTAATAAGAATGCAAATATTGTGAATGCTTTCTACTCATAGAGTTCTGATATTTACCAAATGGAATTCTGGTATTTGACCTCCCTCGGTAAACATTGACATTGCGCTCACATTTATCATAGATTTCCGTCTGTTTTACCACCGTCGAATGTTTCCACTGGGAACGTTATCACTTATTATGGCTGAGAAGGCACCTGCACCAGCTGTGCAGCCACACAGAAAGGAGGCAGCAGCCCACATCACGGGGCCTCTCGATAGACTTCTCCTGCGTAACTGCAGTGGATGGAGCATCCGGCCTGTAACAGCAGGGGAGGAAATGTCTTCCAACATTCTATTTCCACTCAGGGTCTCACTGCTCTGCTTGTCCCCCTAATAGGATCGCCTGCCCCTTTCCTTGTATTTGAATTCCTATAATTTAACATTCATTTGGAAAGTTTCAAGTTGCATTAGTAACAAGCTATTGGGAAAAAAGTTAGGGAGTCATAGGAAGATAGAAATGTTAAGAGAAAAAAATCAATAGAACAAGCTTATTTAAAGCAAAGATACACTAAAAGAATTGTGGAACACATGAGGTTGGTATTGTTTTTTATTATTTAATCATGAAAACAAACTGTGTTACTGACATGGGCTCTGAGATCAGAAGCAGAGCCCAAATAGATCTCCTGTGTAGGCACGAGTTCTTTTAGTAGTTAGCTGATTCTCTATTTGTACATGGTGGCAATGGGAGAGGTAGTCAGGTCAAATTAGAATAAACATGCTAAGAGCAGTTCAAGGCTAAGGACAGGTCAAGCTACGGGCACAACAGAACCACGAACCCAGAATGTGGGTTGGCACATACCCTCCGTAGATAAACCCTCTCTTTGAAGCAGTACGGATATTTACAGACACGAACAGATTTTGGTGGAATTTGATGCTGGTCCATTTTTTAAGAAAATCTTTCAAATATATTTTTGGTGTCAGGTTACCAAATAGATCCTTTGATTTATTTATTTTAAGAAAGCACAGCCATTTCTCAGATGATGTTATTGCTGTGGTGTGTTATTGAGTTGGATCCGAAGCGTAGCAACCCGACCCGCAATGGAACGAAGCACTCCGTGGCCTCGTGCCTTCCTCACAAGTGTCTCCCAGCCTGAGCCTGCTGTTGCAGCCACCGTGTCGATTCATTTCATTGAGAACTTTCCTTTTTTTGTCACCAATCCTCCAGTTGACCATGCTGGGTGTTCTCCTTCCCGGACAGGTGTCTCCTGGCAACAAGTCTCAAATAGGTAAGATGAAGTGTCAGCATTCTTGCCTCTGAGGAGCGCTCTAGCCCTGCTTCCAAGACAGACTGGGAGTGAATGCTTGTAGTACAGCTTGAACTTCCTCCTTCAATCCATTGGTCTTGCTAATATGCTACCTCCTGAGATGATGGGGTATCGACTAGTTCTTTTTGGTCAGGTGATTCTATGTTTTTTTTCCATTTTCTCTTGATGTTTCCTGCTTCATTGGTATTTTGGCATAGACTCTTTCAAGACTGCAACTTGAGAGAGGCTTTGATTTTACCTTGAGTGTTTCTCAGTTTAAGATATGCTGAGCACATTCTTCCCTTTTGGCTTGCTAATTCATGTCTTTGCATACTTCATGATAATATTTCACTTTATCTTCTCCAGCTGCCCTTTGAAATTTTCTATTCAGGCTTTGATTTCATCAGTTCTTCCATTTTCTTGCGCTACTCCGTGATTAAGAGCAATTTTCTGAGTCTCTTATGACATCTACTTTCATCTTTTATTTGCCTCTCCTGTCTTGTTAATGACCTTTCCTTTCTTCATGCATGATGCTTGTGATGTCCTCCCATAGTTCATTAGGTCTCTGTCATTAATGTTCAAAGCATCAAAACTCCAATTACTTTATTTCTCATTTGTTTTTGCTTGTGCTGCCTCCAAATATTATTCTTATGACTGCTTGTATGTCACAGTAGCAAGAAATACATTGATTTAGTTCTTGGTCAAAAACAAAGTTGTTCATCTTAATAAGTCATTCACTCAGAAGTCATGGTGATACAAAGATTAAGCACCCAGCAGCTTACCTGAGAAGCATGTGGTTTGAACTGACACAGCTGTTTCATGGAAGAAGCACATGAATGTCACCCCTGTAAAGATTATGGCTGGGACATTCCTATGGGGGCAGTTCAACTTTATCACTGCATCAAAAGGGACTCAATGGCATCTAATAAGTCTTCTGTTATGTTAACATGCTATACTATTAGGCTGTTATTTAAGCACTGGAGATTTCATCCCTATTCATAAAAAAGTAAAAGGTTTTTTTTGGGTATGAAAAACAAAACAAAGATATTACCAAGTCCCTCAGATGTATGAAAACGCTATGAGTGAAGCATGTGTCAGCTGAAGCCTCCACGTTGCTATGATTAGACTGACTGAACTTTCACTTTTGGAAACAGCACAGGAAAAGTCCCAGGAATCGTTTGTACATAGATGGAACAATAAACAAAAATCCACACCGGCTGTCACTGAGTTGATTCCTCCTCACGAGAACCGAGCACAGAGTAGAATTGCTCCATAGGGTTTCCAACACTGAATCTTGAAGGGAGCAGACAACCTCCTCTTTCTCCTGCGGAGCAGCTATTGAGTTAAAATTGCACTAAATAATACAGTATTTTATCTTTTTTGTGTAAATAGTAATTAGCTGCTGTGATTCCAACTCTCAGTGACTCTTTCTGTGACAAAACAGAGCTGTGCTCCATCGAGCTTTCGAGGCCTGAGTTTTGGAAATCGGTCACAAGGTTTCACCTCTGCGATGCCTCTGAGGAAACTTGAGCTAGTTACTCCACGTGTTTTAATCCCGGGGCAAACTTAGGCTAGCTCTTACAACAAAGTGAAAAAGTTGCTTAAGTGTGCACATGCAGGCTTTACCCGGTAGTGTTTAAATGAAATTTCAAAATTAAAAAGTGAATTAAAAGAGGAAAACACTTTTAACCTATTTTCTTAAAATGGTCTCAAAAGACCTTTTACCAAAGTTAAATGAACATGATTCCACAAAGTATTTTTAATCACTAGACACTCCCGCGCCCCCTAGTGGCTCTACTACTTCTCATCCAATGTTTGTACTTGAGAGAATAATCATATGCTACCATAGAAAGAGCATCTGCTGGGGAGTCAGAAAGACAGGGGACACATTTTGGCTCAGTCACTTATTAATTGTGTGACTTGTGTCAAATTTAATTAAACTCTCTGCTTTAATTTTTCCCTCTGTAAATGGAGGATGATACTACCATACATAGCTATTACAATTTCAAATAATGTAAAGTGCTTTGACAACATGATATAATTTGCCAAGAAATACAGAGCCCATTAGGATTGGTCTTTTGAATTATATTCTTTAAAAAAATTTTTTTCCAATACCACTATATGGTGGCTGTGGGTTAGGCACTGGGCTGACCTCAGAGTCAGTGGTTCAAATCCAACAGAGGAAAACAATGGTACGGTAGGCTCTTATATATATATATATATTTAAATACTGTATACAATCATTCTGAGTCATAATCTAGTGTATGGCAGTGGATTGGGCTTCGTGCCTGTTTTCCACACATACTTTTTATTTCAGTAATTGAAATATCATCAGTACTATTCATTAAATGCATATGCATTTGATAAAAAAAATCAAAATAAAATAAAAACTAGATATAATATTCTTTGGATTCAA
The DNA here is from genome assembly GCF_050624435.1 of Tenrec ecaudatus. NCBI lineage: Eukaryota > Metazoa > Chordata > Mammalia > Afrosoricida > Tenrecidae > Tenrec > Tenrec ecaudatus. Next base: position 158,530,946 of record NC_134532.1, on the reverse strand, counting down.
CAAATTTGAGAGTTAGATAAATTTCAAGACTATTACAGAACCTGGGTTATGAATGTCCAACTAACTCCTAGTTGGCCTTTCATGTTATGCAAATCTACCCACATTTCGAAATAATTGGTGTAACATCTATGTCCCCAAAGTTCTTCATCAAAATGGAGCTCACTCACATGCAGTTTATAAAGAATTGAAAAGGCTTTCTTTCTTTTTTCAGTAAAGTAAGGATAAATAAGAACCATGTGGATCTGCTATAACTGCCCTAGAAGTCCCTCTTAAAGATGGAGTCGCACACAGCTCTCCTTCATAACCAGAGGACTGCCTACACTGAAAAAAACTGGGCACAGAAAAGAGAAGACTTGTTTAAGAAAATCATCACTTAGAATTTCTATCAAATAGCAAGCACAATTTCAAACAATTCTTTATATTAAATTTTTGTAAGAGAAAATGTGAAGAATAAAGAAGAAATTCTGATTACCACAGTTTTTGACAGAGGTGAAACCTCAAGTAGTCTGGGTATATAACTGGAATTAATTATATGACTTCACTTCAACCTAATATAGCAGTAATTAAAATTCTGACAACTATTTATGATCTTGAGAAAAGCAACCAATCCTGAGTACGACGTAAATGACTCTGAGATCGCGTTATCTGTGGCGCAGCAGTTGTCTGACTCCCTTACTAATCAAGGCATTCCCATGTCAAGGCACCATTCTTATGACCTAGCAACCACTGAGGATAATAAGAAGTTCCACGTCAGTATAGCGGCAGGGGCGAAAGACTTAATTAGTAGAGAAAAATGATAGCATATCGAGATGACCAAGGTTGAGAAATATCCTATACGGTATGCTGTTATCTTTACAAATTCATTATATTGACTAAATGGCTAAAGCAGTCAATTCCAAAACTCGATTATTAAGCCCGTAAGAAAAAGTCACTAAATATAATAAATGAATGAATAAATCTTAGTAAGATGGAAAATTCATTGTAATCTTTACATTCACTATGGTTACAATTTTTATAATGGAAACACTAAAAATTAATAGTGAATCCTGTTCTTAAAGGTATATCTGATCATACTTTCAGACACACTAGTAGAATTTTCTATTCTTTGTCTCTAGAATATATCTTCAAGTATTGATCTAGCGTATTTGCTGTATGGCTAGGTTTCTTACATAAAGACTTCTATCACAATTATGGTGAAACTAAAAAGAAATAATTTTTGTTTCAGAAGCATCTTGTTATTAGGCTACTAAATTGTATCAAAACAAATGTTTGTAGTATCATTCATTTTGAAACTAATAGTGAAAATGTTATGGGTTCTTATTTGTCATTACATTAACAATAAAGCGGCAGCAAGAACATGGTATTTAACTTGGCTTGAGCATTTACATTGTGTCAACTGTTGTAAAAGAACGCATTAATATACTGAGATATTTAACGTTTGTCACACTATTGAATTTTTGTTGTCATTGTTTTCAGGTGCCGTTGAGTCCGTTCTGACACTGACTCTCAACCCTAGCATGACAGAACTAAACACTGCCTGGTCCTGCGCCATCTCCACGATTGTTCCTGTGCTTGAGCCACTGTGCGGATCCATGTCATGAGGGTCTTCCTATTTGCGCTGCCCCTCCATGTAGCAAGCGTGAGGTGCTCATCGAGGGGCTGGACTCTCCTGGCAAAGTAGTCACAATTGGAAAGATGAAGTCTTGCCATCCTTGCGTCTACAGAGCCCTCTGACCATACTTCTCTCAAGACAGATCTGTTTGTCCTTTTAGCCTACCGAGTATTTTTGGTATTCTCTAGAATTCAATTAAATTTCATTGGTTCTTCTTCAGTCCTCCTTATTCAATGAAAAACTTCCACACACATAGGAAGCAATTGAAAATGTCTGTGTTAGGTGCCCCCTAGTTCTCAGTACTTTCTCTTGAGTGCTCTAAAGGGTGCAGCGTAATTACACAATGCAACACTTTTCTTTAATTATTTTGACAGCTGCTACTATGAGCATTGATAGTGAATCCAATCAAGAAAAAAATCCTTGACAACTTCAACTTCTTCTCCATTTATCATGATGTTGCCTAAGAGTCCAACTGTGAGAATGTTGGTCTTTCTTACACTGAGTTGGAATCTGCACTGAAGGCTGCAATCCTTGATCTTCACCAGGAAGGGTTTCAAGACCTTCACACTTTCAGCCAACAAGGTTGTATCATCTGTGTATCACAGGTTGTTAATAAGCCTTCTTCTAATCCTGATGCCACATTATTCTTCTTATAATCCAGATTCTCTGCTGATTTGCTCAGCATACAGATGATTAAATATGGTGAGAGGATACCACCCTGATGCGCACATTTGCTGATTTTAAACTGTGACGTACTCCCTTGTTGACCCAACTTCCTGTTGGTCCATGCACACGTTTTGCAGCAGTGCAATGAAGTGTTCTGGAATGAATCAGTTATGATCCACACAGTCAGATGCTTTGGCGTAGGCAATAAAACACAGTAGGCATCTTCCTGGTATTCTCTGCTTTCAACCAAGATGCATCCAACATTAGTAATGACATCCCTTGTCTGAATCCCACCTGAAACTCTGCAGCCCCATCTATGTACTGCCACAACCTCAATGGGATGATCTTCAGCAAAAATTTACTTGCATGTAATATTAATAATATTGTTCCACAATTTGAGTACTCTGTTTGTCACCTTTATTTTGAGATGAGTAACAGTAGGAATCTTTTTCAGTAAATTGGCAATGATGCTATTTTCTAAATTCCCTTCCTGTTTAGTGCTTCATCAGCTGGTTGTATAATTGCAATAGGTATTCCACCAATTCTAGGGGTCTTGTTTTTGGCTAAAGTTTTCAGTGCAATTGAATGTCCGTCTTTCAGCACCATTGGTTCTTGCTCATATGCTACCTCCTGATATGCTGGCATGTCTTTTAATACTTTTTGGTACAGTGACTCTCTATATTCTTTCCATCATCTTTTGTTTCCTCCTCATCATTCAATACTTTGACAATAAAATCTTTGAACAATCCAACTTCTGGTTTAATATTTTATCTTCAGTTCCTCAATTTCAGATATGCTGAGTGTGTCCCTCCCTTTTGGTTTTCTAACATTAGTTATTTTCATATTTCAATATAATATTTGACTTTGTCTTCTCAAGCTGCTATTTGTAATTTTTTAGTCAACTATTTGACTTCATCTTTTCCCCCTATTTGCTTTAGCTTTTCTTTGATTAAGCGCAAGCTTCAGAGTGTCTTTTGACATTCACTCTGGTCTTTTCTTTCTTTCCTGTATTTTTATTGACCTTTTGCTTACTGCACGAATTATTTTCTTGATATCATCCCACAGTTTATCAAGTCTCCTGTCATTCCTATTCAATGCATCAAATTTGTTTTTGAGATGTTCTCAAAATTCATTGGGTAGACTCAAGGTCCTATTTTAGCAGTTGGGGGTCTTGTTTTAATTTTCTTCAACTTTACCCTTAATTTATATGTGAGCAATTGATGATCACTTCCAAAGTCAGGTGCTGGCCTAGTTTTAACTACTTAGATTGAGCTTCTCCATAGTGTCTTCCCACATATGCAGTTGATTTCATTTCTATGTGTTCCATCTGGAGAAATACTTTTGCATTTGTGAAAAAAGGTATTTTCTATGAACAAGTCATTGGTTTGTCAAATATCTAGCATGCTATCCCCAGTGTCATTTATATATCACCATGTCCATGGTTTCTACCTACTGTTCCTTCCTCCTTGTTTGCAACTTTTTCATTCCATTATTGAATTACCTTTGCATCTTGCTTGCATGTTTGGTCCATTTCAGATGGAAGTCCTCGGTAGAATTCATCAGTCTCTTCCTCACTGGCTATTGTGGTTGGTTCATAAATGTGAAAAATAGTTGTATTGATTGGATTTCTTTGAATGGGGATCGATAAAATTCTATCAAAAATAGTATTTTACTTACGAATAGATACTGACTATTAATTCAATGTCATTATTTTTTACTGTGTTATTTCCAGCATAGTAAACCATATGATATTCTGCTTCAAAATGACCAACACCAATCCATTTCAGTTCAGTAATGACTAGGGTATTAATCTTTTTGAATTCTATTTCATTTTGATGACTTCAAGTTTTCTTAGAATCATACTTCATACATTCAAAGTTCCAACTTATAATAGATTTTGCAGTTGTTTCTCATCTTGACATGCCCACTAAGCAAATACTGATCCCAAGGTTCCACTGCCACAGGCTTTACTTCATTCACCTTACCATAGTCTATTCTGCTTTGAGAATGCAGCATATCATTAGTCACATTTCAAGTGTCTTTTGGCCCCTCCTCTGACATAATAGCTAACAATGGTTTGCTTCCATTCATAAGAATTTCAGTTTCGAACCACATTTAGAAGCTTAACACAAAATTTTCAGCAGCTACTTCCTCCTATGTAGCCAGCCGATTCCTACTTCATAATCTGTAAACTCCATTAAAACCGGCTCACTTTAAGTTACACTGGTGGCATTTTAAATACCAGTTACATTGCTTCTTGCAGCAGCATGCAATCCAGCACAGTATGACAAACTGACACATATGTTGTGCTTGCCATTGCTAGGTGCTAATATTGTATGTACTCACCTTTGAGAATTGCACAAATTAAAACAAAATACCATCTTTCAAGAAAGAAACATGATAGAAGATTGCTTCAGAAAGGTCAGTCTGTGGGTTAAAAATATAGGTGGTGAAAAACTACTAGAATAGTTCATCAAAATTATCAATCATGAATCAAAGCTGTAGTTGTCTGGCTTACAAGGGAAAAGGGGGCTTCAATTTGATGAGGTTGGAATGATTGTGAAATTAATGTTTAGCAGAATATGTAATAGTTATTTTATGTATTAGCTAACATTATCTCGATAAAGAAAAATCCAAAATTTAATGGAAACAACATACATTTACTGTTTCATGCTCTTCTCAGGACATGTTCCTTACAGACTTAAGGCTAAAAGGGAAATCTCTCATCCCAGTCTACTAAGAGACATTTCTTATTTAGCCAAATCATGGGAGGGGTTTTCTAAAATCATCACAGTATTTTAGTGACCAGAACCAAGTCACAGATTGTACCTGAATTTAGGTAGAAGGGGTCCATGTGAGTGCAAAGGCAGAACTTCTGCGGATTACTTTATGATCGGTCCGTCACATGTTGTCTCAAGGATGCTAAAATGTGTGGCTCCTGCAGTATAAGCAGAATCACTCAGGTTTTCTTATGAGAGCTGTGAGTTCAGTGACGACAATTCCTTTCTAAAAGGAAATAAAAAAATAACTGTCCCATAATACAAGGGAAACGATGGTAGGGTGATTGTGGGATTGATGTGGCAGCTTAGTGAAGTCACAAAAGATGGAAGTGATCGGCTTTTTTGGTCTGTTTTTTCCAAAAAGGCCACTCCCAGTGTGTCATTTGGAAATCCCCTCAGAATCACAAATTCAGCTGGATTAGTCCAAAGTAGAGATAGGACTCCTTTCTTCTTTTGCTTCACTCTCTCATCTTTCTTTCTTTCAAATGTTCTTGCTGTTGTTGAGAATATACAGATCAATCCTGTCACCAAAGGATACTCTTCTCTATAGACAACTCAGTGATCTTCCAAATGGGGAAGCTATTCTTTCGCTCATGTTCTGAGGTGTTCTTCCCTTATCATCAGGAACTCGCACGGAATACACTTGATGGCAGTGAGTGTTTTTGTAGTTTGGTGTTGTTCCCTAAGATTTTCATCTAGCTTTCAAATTACTCTTCTTTAAAATTCATAATGCTCAATGCAGGCATTTTACTAGTCAACTACACTATTTTTTGGATTCAAGATGATTTAAGTGAATATTTTTGGTGATGGATTAAAGATTACCTCAGGTCAATAGGTTCAGGTACTCATCTAGCATCCATGGTTCTAGGAAGTCTGGAGCCCATGAGAATTTTCTCTTTTGTTCTTTATTATCTCATCCTTGAGCAAGATTCTGGTATAGCATCAAAATATTCAGTAACAGTAGTTAGACACTATCCAATTCTGGCCTCATGGTGAAGGTAACAATTACTATTATTAAACATGTTCTCCTAAATACCCCATAAAACCATGCCCCTAAACTTCCAATCAAGCAAGTAAATCCCATTGGGTTTTTGGTTGTGGACAAGCCACCTCATTAGCTAATTTTTCACCCATTTTGTAACTGTTGTGAGACAGAGCTTATTTCATTCGTTTTCAATAAGGTTGTCAACTTTTCAACTGGCTTCTCAGATCCATTCCAGCAGGAGTTTAGAAAAGTATGTGGCACTAGAATAGTTTAATCAAAGGTGGCAAATGGGAGCATAACTCTGGGGTGTAGTAATCAGCATCATCTTTTATATTATAAGCAAAGATGTGGTTTTCATAACAATAACATATTGTATTCAAAAACCTATGTGTGGATTTTTTCTACATAACCACAAATTGTAAGACAAGCTTTATTCTTCCAAAAAGAATCAGATCTTCAAATTATCAGGAAGAAGCATCTGTTTTATTTCATGATTTACTTTGAATCTTACCAAGAAATCTGTTGCTAAATTTTTTTAAACTGAATTCATACACTTTATTGAGCATGGTGCATTTCTCGTATCATGGATTGCTCCTTTCTGAAATCATGTCCAAAGTTCATGAGATGATGTCTCACCATCCTCAATTCTTTTTTGTTGTTGTTGTTCTATTGCTTTATTATTTTTTATTATTTTTTTACATTTTATTAGGGGCTCATACAATTCTTATCACAATCCATACATATACATACATCAATTGTATAAAGCACATCCATACATTCCCTGCCCAAATCATTCTCAAAGCATTTGCTCTCCACTTAAGCCCTTTGCATCAGGTCCTCTTTTTTTTTCCCTCCCTCCCCGCTCCCCCATCCCTCATGTGCCCTTGGTAATTTATACATCGTTATTTTGTCATATATTGCCCTATCCGGAGTCTTCCTTCCCCCCTTCTCTGCTGTCCCTCTCCCAGGGAGGAGGTCACATGTGGATCCTTGTAATCAGTTCCCCCTTTCCAACCCACTCACCCTCCACTCTCCCAGCATCGCCCCTCACACCCTTGGTCCTGAAGGTATCATCCACCCTGGATTCCCTGTGCCTCCAGCCCTCATATGTACCAGTGTACAACCTCTGCCCTATCCAGCCCTGCAAGGTAGAATTCGGATCGTGGTAGTTGGGGGGAGGAAGCATCCAGGATCTGGGGGAAAGCTGTGCTCTTCATTGGTACTACCTGCACCCTGATTGACCCATCTCCTCTCCTAAACCCCTCTATGAGGGGATCTCCATTGGCCGACACTTGGGCCTTGGGTCTCCACTCTGCACTTCCCCCCTCATTCAATATGGTATGTATATATACACATACATACACACACACATATATATACATATACACACACATATCCTTTTTTTGTTGTTGTTGCTAAATTTTTTATCGTGGATCCTGTGAGAAAAAATAAATACCAGTGGGAGGTTTCTGACTCTCCTAAACCCCAACAAACGGCTTTCCTCACGACTTCAAAGAGTATCACAAATAGAAACTCTGATAAACTAGTGTTTAATCCCAAATATGTTTCAATGGGCCCATACAATATGTCCATTTAATGTCTCTAGCTAAGCAAACTTCACTTGCACGATCACATACTCTGCTTGTTTAACATAATGCCTTGACTCAGGTCAAATGGAATTCACTGCTATCATGCCTACTTAAGAGAAAAAATGTTATTTGAAATCTAAATATAAGGCAATCAAGTGACCAAAATTCAAAAAAAATTCTATAGTTTTATATAATAGTTACCACATTTGAAGTCCTCTAACAAAATTGTAGCTTCAAATGACTTGATCATGGAAATTTGTGCAAAAGACGTCCAGGCACTAGTGCATTTAGAATATAATGACAGGTTTGTGTAAACAAGTAATTTTCATTAAGTAGCTAATAAAGTGTAGCATCTTCATCCATTATTCTGCTGAAGGTAGACAAGGAAAAGTATGTCAAAGTTTTCCATTTGGCAAGAGGGTTTTGGAGTTATTGCTAGGTGTGTAACTCACATATTGCTAGCATGTATTGGCAAAAAAGAGTTCCTCATATGTGACAAAAACATTTTAAAACCCCAAATTTTGATATTAAATACTTGAAATAATATGCAAAATAATTGAAAATACCAAAGGTTGATAATCAGGACAAACAGAACCCAAAGCCCAAAATGTGTCCTCTTGGCATCCTGGAGCAGAATTGGCGTTCTGTCCCTCAAACAACATTCTCTACATTTTCTTCTGGGTTTTGATATCCATTGTGACAGCCACACAGAACTCCCAGATAATAAAGGAAGTTAGCATGCTGTAATTCGGGTGAGAAATGTTCAGCATACAGCTGTTGAATCAGAACATATTGCAAAGTTATTTCAAGCTACTGAGACATGTCTAAAGGACATGCCACTTTGCTGAAAGGCAGTCAGCTAAAGCTCCGTGGCTCAGCCAATCCAGTCCCCGGATTGAAAAGCCCCGAAAAACCCCACTCCAGTCAGGGTCCTCCCGAAGGCACTCAGCTCCACTGTTGAGGGTCAGCAAGCCAACACCCCCCAAGTAAGGACTCAGAGGTGTCTTCCCAAAAGAGCCAGCCTCCTTCCCAGAAGCATGCATCTTCTCTTGTTCCGGGGCTGGGAAGTCTAGCTCTCTGGCTCCTGCTCTCACTGCAGCTGCTCTTATGATGCCCCAGCTTTCTTCTGGAACACAGAGGTTCACTTTGCAAGGGTCTCAGGTCCAAGGACATACTCCACTCATGGCTCTCCCTAGTAGTGAAATCCCCCCTCCTACTTCTCAGAAGGCTCATTGTATGTTCAGCAGGATGGAAATCCAAAGAGTCCTGTAGCAATTACTCACAGGTGAATCCTCTGTGTCTTCCTCACCTTCTTACCCAGACCCATGCAGGAAAGAGTAGTTTGGTGGGAGGAATAAGCATTTGGGCTAGGAGAGCCCCATTCAATAATTCACTGCAACACCAGACAGACCACTTCTGACACAAACTCTGCTAATAATCTCTTTTGGAAGAATTAGTACCAGAGTAGCCCCCAAGGAGTTGGAAATTAAAAGTGTACCATATAACTAAATTCTCCAACGTGTTATACCACTCAGCTCCCACCCCTATGCCTCATTTTAGTATATTCCCTCATGTCCCTGGTTTCTGAAATTCATTGGGATGTCTCAAAGAAACCCAAAACATTAGGAAAATATCTCATGTGACTGAGGTGCTGTTAAATTCTGATTTGAATTCCAGGCAGAGGCAAGCCATATACAGGGTTCAAAGTCAGAAGGCAAATATATCTGAAAGTCAAGGAAGAACTTCTTTCTTTTACCAGTCAGGAAATGGAAGTCACAAAAAAGGGAAGGCTTGTTAGAGATGTAGCTTAGTGCTTTCCGCAGGTCAAGCCCTCAAGAAAATCAAAGGATAGTAACTTTAGTAGACTCTCATCCTATAATATAACTCCTTCCTAAATGAGCTTGTACCCACAGGGACAGAAGCTAGAATTTACCATACGAGGGAGTGCGTCTTAGCAGGGCTGCAGTAAGTAATTAATGACATCTTTGAAATACACTTTCATTCATCATAAAAACACTTTCACATAATTTACTATTTTACTCATACCACAATATGATGGATATACAGTATTTTTGTTATACTATTGCTAAATTTCCTATTAAGTGACTGGATATTACTAGAAGATAAATTGTAATATGGAAAAAATCATTGTTGAACATCACAATAACTAGAGTCCCTAAATAAGCATTCGCTTATTTAAAATGTGTTAAGTGTATACAAGAAGCATCAGAATTATATGGGAGGCTACATAGAGTCACTGTTTCAGGATGTCACATATGATCAAGAGCCAAAGGTAATGAAGGAAAGAGAACAAGCTGCACTGAAGACAGAAAACAAGCAATTTCACAATAACAATCTGGAAGTGCCTACTAATGGCAAGAAATCCTTCTGAAAGCTATTTCAACTGATTGAAAGAGTTTTCTATCTATATTAGTTACCAAAGAAGGTGATCGAAAAGAATACAAAAATTACCAAGTAATGTCATTAATATTTACCACCAGTGTGTCAATTCATTGTACTGTGGTGTCTTATGAGTTTCTGTGATGCTGGAAGCTAAATCACTGGTATTTCAAATATCAGAATGGTCATTCAAGGTGAACACAAGATTAGTTGCATTAGGTCAATCCATTGTACAAGACCTCTTTACAGTATTGAAAAGCAAGGTCGTTACTTTGAGGACTAAGGTGCCACCTGACTCAAGCCATGATATTCTCCACTGTCTCATATGCATGTGAAAGTTGGACATTGAATAAGGAAGACAGAGGAAGAATCAACTCATTTGAATTGTGGTGCTCTATAATAATATTGAAAGTACCCAGGACTGCTAAAAGGACAACCCAATCTGTGTTGGAATAAGTAAGGCCAGAGTGCTCCTTAGAGGCAAGAGGACAAGACTTCTTTAGACAGTGGCCATGTTGTCAGGAGAGAGCAGTCCCTGAAGAACATCATGTTTGGTGACATGGAAGGGCAGTAACAAAGAGGACCACTTCAAGGAAATTGATTAACAGGGGCTGCAACAATGGGCTCAGGCATAGGAACAATTGTCAGGATGGTGCAGGACCGTGCGGTGTTTTGTTCTGTTGTATATTTTGCGATGGGTTGAAATTGACTTGAGAACATCAATGTCACTTGGGATAAAATTATATTGCAAGTAAATAAAAAATACTTGCAACCGCAGAACATATAGGAGTTGCCAGAAATTCCAGTTGGAGTCAGGAGAGGCCATGAAACAAAGGATGTCATGGCTGATGTTAGATTAAAATTTACCGTATATACTCGTGTACCATATATACTCGTGTATAAAACTGGGGTTCGGCTTATGCATGGGTCAGTGGTAACCCAGCGAGGTGTAACATCTTGATGTCCCCCCCCCCTGAGGTAACTGGACAAGCACCCATTATCTCCGGGGTGATTGCCGTTTCTCTACTGTTCATTCAAAGCCCGACTGACACTGCAGGGCTTTGAGTATTTGTTTACTCACATCTTGCCAGTCAGAGCCGTCCTATGACATGTGTCTTTGAATAAGCCTTTTAAAGACCATGTGCGAAGGATGTGGCATGAATGGATGTCAACTGGTCAAGCCCGACTAAAAAAAGGAGGAAATCTCATGAAGCCTGCCATAGAGTTAATAGCAAAGTGGGTTCGAGGTGCATGGAAAGACATTCCAGAAGACATGGTGCAACGTGCCTTGCAGAAATGTAGTATTAGTAATGCTATGGATGGCAGTGAAGACTGTGCTTTGTATGAAAATGACAGCAGTGATGGTGATGGTGGCGATCTCAGTGAGGACACCGTCTATGTTGACCTCACACCAGCTGAAGCTCTGCATTGGGATACGGATGATGATGAGGAATCCAGTTATGAAGGATTTTAACTCTTTTCAATTTAGCTTGGTTGCTGATTGAGCTCAGGGAATAGTACTCTTAAGGTATCATTGTTGATACCTTATTGTTTTTGTTGAACCTATTTTCCATGTACTGTGCTGGTTTACTAATGTTAAATGACGTCCTTTTATTTATATTTTTTATTTAAACTAAATATTTAAATACATTACCCCACCGATGACTCAATTTTTATTAATTTTATGTTCATTTGTTTTGATTATTGAAACTCACCAATAGCTTCTGCATTTCCTACCCTAGGCTTATACTCGAGTCAATCAGTTTTTCTGATTTCTCAGGTAATAACTAGTTACCTCGGCTTATACTCAGACCGGCTTATATTTGAGTATATACAGTAGTTAAAAACCAAGAGTAGAAGGGAGGTGATTGATCACCTGTTATTGACTATAAAAAGCCACCCAACTGTGTAAAGCATAACAATTTATAGGTAATGTTGAAATTACAGGAATTTCAGAAAATTTAAAAGAGTTCATGTAGAACTTCTGCAAAAAACAAGACACACTTATTCCAATGGAAAGGGGAACACTGCGCGGCTTCCTGCCAGTAAAGGTGCGTGTCAGCATTGTGTCCTTTCACCAAACTTATTCACTGGGCTGCTGGGCATGCCGATAAGAAGCTGGACGATATGGAGAAGAACAATGCATGAGGATCAGAGGGAAGCTCATTGGCATCCCGCCAGAAGTAGCCACAGCTTGCTTGTCAAAGGAAAGAAGAGTTGAACCACTGAAATGACGATCAGACTACACTTGCAGTAAGAATTACACTTCAACATAAAGTAACAAAATCCTCACAAGGAGACCAATAAGCAGCAGCCTGATAGAAAAAAAATATTGAACTTGTCCACTATTTCAATTCACTTGGATTAGAGTCCATGGATGTCACAGAAAAGAAATCCAAAGACAACCACTGCCCAGGCTGTCTTTAAAGTGTTAAAACAAAGATGTAACTTGGAGGTGTAAGGTCACACAAGTCCTGGTATTTTCTATCACATTGTATACAGATGGAAGCACATTAATGAATAAGGAAAACCCAAACAATGCCATTGTGTTTGTGAGGAATGTTAACCATACCCGGGAATTTTAGCAGAATGATCAAAGCTGCTCTGAGAGAAGTAAAGCATGAATGTTCCTTAGAAACATGATTGCAAGACACAGTTTGCATATGTCACAGGAAGGACCATGCTTGGAACACTAGAGGGTCCGTGCAAAGAAGACCCTCCGTGAGGTGGACGGACACCAGGACTATAGCCATGAACTCAGACATAGCAAGCTGCTCTAGAATGGGGCAGTGTGCCATGTGGTTCCATAATTATTTACTACGGGAGCAGTCCATTGGGATGACACCTAACCACAGGAACCGCAATGTTAACCATAACTGCAATTCATGTGAATACGTAAACTCTTAAGCAAATTTTATCTCTAGATGTATAAATCTTCAATGTCCAGAGCAACTACAATCACTTCAATATCTGAATCTTGAAAGCTTCAGCTTAGATGTAAAGGAGCTGAAGTTCATTTCATATTTATCTCAAGAATCAATAATATTTTAGCCACGTTTCCTCCCAGAATGCCAGTTTCTACAAAGCATTATATTTACACCCCAATCAGCAACTTGATGATAAAATAAAAGCTGCACGACAGCTGAAAGTTTCTGAAATGTAATTAGTGCTGCAGGGGGTGTTTAATGACCGGATCGAAGTTGACATTGTTTATTTTTTTCCTATGGTGATGCTTGCAAGTCATTTTTAGATTAGTGTTAGATTTGATGGGGATATTTTTAAAACATATATTTGGCTAAAATAATTAATTGTGAAGAAATCTAGATCGGTTGTAAGTTTAAAGGTGTATTCTTTCGCTAAAAAAGCAGTGATGAACGCATGAAGCACATCGCCGCATGGGAAGAACTGGAGGAAATTATGCTAAGTGAAGTAAGCCAAGCACAAAAGGACAAGTATAACATGAGTCCACTGAGGTAAGTTTATATATATATATATATATATATATATATATATATATATATATATATATATATATATATATATATATATATATATATGAGAGAGAACAGAGGTAAGTGCAAAAGGGGCACAGGGGAAAAGCTGCTGTATACAAACACTCCAGGGTTGAGGTCCAGGTAGTATGGCAGGGGCCAGAGCAAATCCAGGGGTACATATGGTAGCCAACTAAAAAGGGGGTGGAAGGAGGAAAGGGGAAATAAAAAATAAGATGTGTGATGGGGGAATAGGTACTAACCCACCCAAGGGGAGGGGATTGTTTGTGTCTCCACAGGGAAAGAGGGATCAGATATAAAGCCAGTGCCAGACGAATGCAGTGTGCCGGCAAGGAGTGGGGGAGCCAGTGGAGGGTCCTGAGGACTCAGCCCCCATATCAGCTACGTGGACAACTGTCCCTTCCCCCAGAAGAATTTACTTGAGAGGATGGCACTGAAGCTGCAGCTAGGGGAGAGGACCATGTCTGATCAGAGCAAATGGAAGCACATGAAGAGGAGGGAGAGAGAGTGGAACACATCCTGGACCACCAGGCCTGGAGGATGACATCCCTGCTCTGAACAGCCAATGACAGAGTGGACAATATGGCTGATCCCATTATGAGACACGCCGTCCCTTGATGGCCCAGGGCCCTAAGGGGGACAACACTGGAGACTCAGTGTCGGGATTGGACCAGACTGGTCCTGTGACACTGACGCAAACCATTGAAAGTGTGCGGCAGAGCAACCATGGGAGCAGAGTAGGGAACCCCGAGGGAGTACAAAGGACAGACTCTGGGGCCATAGCATGGTACCCCATTGGACCTGACTGAAGGACACACCTAGAGATAAAAAATCAGACCTTGATCTATTTACAGGTTTTTCTTTCTTTCTAAATTTTTTCTTTTAATTAATTTATTCTTCTATGGTTAATTGGTTTCCTTTTTTCGTTATCATTGCTGTGTTCTCACCCACTGCCTATCTTGCTATGGCTTGATTTTTGGTGCATATTATTATCTCTACAGATATATCCAGATAAGATAGACTGGATGAATAGTCTGGAGGAGAAAACAGGATCAATGGTTCCGGGGAGACATAGGAGAGAGGGAGGAGGGGGTAAGGAGGTGGTGCTGCTGACTAATCCAGGGTCAGGGGAGCAACAAGTGATCCAAAATCAGTGGTAAGGAGAGTGTGAGAGGCCTGATAGGGATTCAGAAAGGGCAAGGTAACCGTAACCGAGGGAAATTACTGAAACCCAAATGAAGACTGAGCTTGATAGTGGAACAAGAGGAAAGTGCAAGGAAAGAGAGGAAAGAACTAGGTGACAAAGAGTATTTAAAGGGATCTAAAGACAGGAATTTGCATATGTAAATATATTTATATAAGAATGTGGGGAAACAGAGCTATGTGCATATGTTTATAGGCTTAGTATCAAGGCAGCAGATGGACATTGGGCCAACTCAAGCACTTACTCAATGCAAGAACACATTGTTCTATTAAATTGGCATTCCAGGATGCACACCTTCCTGACACGATTGCTGAAGAAAACTGTGTGCATAAGCAAATGAGGTGAAGAAAGCTGATGATGCCTGGCTATCAAACGGTATAGCATTTGGGGTCTTAAAGGCTTGATGATAAACAAGCGGCTATCTAGCTGAGAAGCATCAAAGCCCACATGTAAGTTGCACACCAGCCTGTCTGACCACGAGGTTAGAAGGGACTAGTTATCATACATCAAAGAACTAAAAATCATATCAGTGGGTGCCCACCTTCCTGATACGATCAATGAAGACAAACGTGTGCATAAACAAGAAAGCTTATGGTTCCTGGCTATCAAAAGATATAGTGTCTGGGGTCTTGGAGGCTCAAAGATAAACAAGTGGCCATCTAGTTCAGAAGCAACAAAGTCCATATGGAAGAAACACATCAGCCTGTGTGACCACGAGCTGTCAAAGGGACCAGGTATCAAGCATCAAGGAACAAAAAATCATATCATTGGTAATGGGTGTGTGCAGAGTGGAAACTCAAAGCCAATTGGCAGCCAACCAGACACCCCCTTACTGAAGGGTTGTGGGGAAGAGATGAGCCAGTCAGGGTGCAGGGTGGCAACAAAGAAATATATAACTTTCCTCTAGTTCTTAAATACTTCCTCCCCCCCCCCACTATCATGATCCCAATTCTACCTTACAAATCTGGCTAGACCAGAGGATGTACACTGGTATAGATAGCAACTGGAAACAGGGAATCCAGGACAGATGACTCCTCCAGGACCAGTGGTGACAGTGGTGATGTCTGAAGGGTGGACGGAATGTGGCATAGAAAGGGGGAACTGATTATAAAAATTTACATATAACCTCATCCCTGGGGGATGGACACCTGAGAAGAGGGCAGGGGGAGATGTCGGCCAGTGTAATATGACAAAATAATAACAATTTATGAATGATGAAGGGTTCATGAGGTATGGGGGAGTGTGGAGGGAGAGGGAAAACGAACAGCTGATATTAAGGGCTCAAGTGGAAGGCAAATATTTTGAGAATGATGGCAACAAAGGTACATATGCGCTTGACATAATGGATGTATGTATGGATTGTGTTAAGAATTGCACAAGCCCCCAATAAAATGATTTTTTAAAAAAGAAAGAATTGTCAAGAGAACTCCCTACCTCAGAAAGACTATCACACACACATGCACACACAAAACAGAGTTCTTACTTTAAATTCTTTGGAATTAGAAAGAAAAATGTATAAGCCAATAAAGTATATGAAAGAAAAAAAGGTATGCTTATGTATAAATACATACACATGATATGGTAGTTATATAATTATGCTATGTCTGCAGATGGTACTAGTGGTGTGGGTTTCTGATAACAAATATGGGTCAAGATAAAATGTTGACACTATTTTAAAAGCAACGGATACTTATTAGAAATAAGAAACCATTTACTGTTTTATCAGTTACTTATCAAACAACCTATTAGTTTTATATCATTGCTATCTCCATTTAAAATTTGATGAAATTTACCCCAAATCACACAATCATTAAGCAATTGAATAAGGAGTAAATTCAGACAGATTTAGTACCAACTACCATGTGTCAAATCACATTTATTGACTATTCAAAGAAGATAACCAGAAATTCCAGGTGAAGAAAGAAACTGAGAGGAGATAAAAAGATGCTTATAAAGCATTCCTACAATTTACAAAAGAATTGATCAATCTAATTCTAGGATCATAAATGAGGCCAAAAGTGGACTTAGAATTATGCAGGAGACTGAACTGGAATATTTCATTCAGGACTTATCTTCTGAAAACAAGGGTAAAAGGAGTAAAAATATATGCTATTTATGATTTTTAGAGGACCAAATAAATAATAACTTATCTATTAGTTTCAAAATTTGAACTGGAGACAAAAATATGAACACTAAAACAATTTTTACTGCTGATAAAACTGAAGGAGTGCATGGCTTCTAACCCTAGGGGGAAACTATATGCTAAATATTACTATTGTTTGGTGCCTTTGGGTCAGACCCACATCATAACAACACTGTGAAAAACATAACAAAACACTGTACGGTTCTGTGATATCCTACCATTGTTACTATGTTTGTTTCAACCCATTGCTGCAGCCACTGTAAGAATCCATCTTATTAAAGGTTTTCTTTTTCTTTTTTTTTTCCTGCCTACTCTCTACATTTATCCAGCTCTAGGGGCTGAAAATCCTCATAACATGTCCAAACTACATAATACAAAGTATTCCTATTTTTGCTTCTAAGGAGCATTCTGATTGTACTTTTAACATGTTGAGCAGTCAAAATTCTCCTCCTGACAGCATCAAACGCATATTCCTAAGAAATTTTGCTCTTTAGTTCAACACAATTCCAGGACACAATTTTGAGAGTCCTTTTTCTTCAAAATAAAAAAAGTCCTTGAAACTTTAGTCTTTGAAACTATATTTGGAGAAAAACATTGGAATGAAATATCTTTAAGGTAATGAAGAATGATGAAGCAGTGCTTTCTTGGAAGGTAATTGCAATCAGACTTTTTTTATCCTGTTGTTGGTTAGAGCCAATTAAGATATTCCACTGCTTAAAAAAAAATCAAATTCTCTATACCTGTGCTTATGCAAGGTTAACATGCCAGCCTGGTAACTAAAAACTTGCAGCTTTGTGTACCCCAGAGGTGCCTTGGAAGGAAGGTCTGACTAAATATTTTTGCTAAATAGTTATTGAAAATCTACTCTAACATGCATATGATCCACAGACATTGTCTCTGGCCTTGTGTAGGAAGATGCTGCACGGAATTAATTCACAAGGAAAGTCTTCAGAGGGCGGCATGCGCAAACGTTACAACTTTCAGTTCCACGAGCAAGCCTCCCATTTGGTCTCTCATGGTTGTGCACTGTCTTCTGTGTCTAGGAAGTCTCTGCACAGAGACTTTGGGTCTCAAGATGTACTGGATTCCAGACTCTTCTTGAAGCCACTCTCCACCTCTGGGAGGTTGGTTCTTCTCCTTTTCCTTGTTCCTTGCACGGCGTGGTCCTCCCACCAGGGCCACCACCTAGCCAAGCCTTTCGGTATACTAGAGTTACTTATTTTGCATAGTATTTACCAATCTCTCACAATATAAGTTGCAGCCAATTAGTTGGTGGGAGTTAAAGGATCATGGTGAGAAAGACTATAGAAGAGTGATTCATTGCACTGCAAGTGGCTTTGATGGTAACAGTTAAACAGGTTGAAAGACATATTTTGAGGTGACAAAAATGTGAGACCAATTAATTAGATGTCATTAAAATACTAATAGTATATTCTGTATACTGTTGTGAAGTTTTAGTGAGATAAATTTTTCACTCTGTGTCTTTCAAGTACTAAGTACAGGGCATGATCAGACCCAAAGTAATACTTTCAAAAACTTGACAATGCATAGTTGCAGGGCCTGCACGTGGATCAAATCATCAGTGAGTCCCCTCTGACAATGAGCAGAATGTGAACCGCCTTGCTATCAGACAGAAGGCACTGGAAAGTGGACTCATGCAGACATCACGAGATTAAGTTGAACTGGATTGTGTGTTCTCCCTTTGGACCCATTTCACGTTTATTCAAAGTTTCATTATTTTCTTTTATCTTTTAACTGAGTTTCCTTTCTGCTTTATTTTCTTGTGCTACTGATTTTTGTTTTGTTTTTATGTTTTTTCCTATATGAAATCCAGAATAAGCAAATCAAAAA
Source organism: Tenrec ecaudatus (assembly GCF_050624435.1). Taxonomy (NCBI): domain Eukaryota; kingdom Metazoa; phylum Chordata; class Mammalia; order Afrosoricida; family Tenrecidae; genus Tenrec; species Tenrec ecaudatus. The sequence continues at coordinate 158,512,204 of NC_134532.1, read as the reverse complement.
ATTTGGATTAATAATCTCTTGGCATTATGGAAAGGGATAGGTGAGAATATAAGGAGATAGGATTAATGAATACAAATGAGAATAAAATATTCTGAAATAGATAGTAGAGATGATTGCATAAGTCTTTACTTAGTTTAAGCTGTTCAAATGTATGAATATAGATAAATTGTGTCAATAATAAATTGTGTCACTTAAGAAAAAAGTCCACAGTTTAATGGAGAAGTCTTAAAATCATGTATTCATGCAAATATTATTACAGAGATTGCAATTGACTATTAGTTTGATATAACTCTATCAATGTGATATTGATGCAGTTTATGGTGAAGGAGAAATCTATATCCTGCAATAGAAAAAAACATATGCATGGGATTGTTGATAAAGTTCAGTTCTATACGCAGACATGAATTCAGATAATAGTCAACCTAATAAAGCATTTAGAAACATTCAATATGAGGTAGGTGTGAAAGAACTAATAATCCTGATGTTTGATAAGTAAATTCAGAGGACTATAAGAAACACGAGGAATCATGATTAAGTAAAGGTGACTGTGCCAGAAAAATCCATAAATTCATTGTCACACAAAAATAAGTTCCCTACTAATAAAAAAAACTTAAAGGAGATACAATGATCTTCTGTCTGAATGTAGTCAAAATCTGAGGTGCACCTCTGGGTTTCTTTATCAAAAATACATGTAAAATCCCATCAATGTCGTGCTAAAAGAACGCATGTACAGAGCTGCCCTGAAGTTAATTCTGACATTTGGTGACCTTGTATACAACAGAACACTCTTTGCCTTGTCTTGTATCTTCACAATTCCTCATATGCTGAAATCACTATAGTTGTTTTTGAGCCAATGCTTCCCACTGAGGGTCTCTCTCACCACTGTTAACCCCTCTATTTCACCAAACATGATGGGTCCATCTCCACTGAGTTAGACAATGTTAAGTGATCCCTAAGCTTTTAACTTCCTTTTGGGGAATTAGGTAACCAGGCCTTTCTGCTTCATTTGTCTTAGTCTGGAAGTTCCAGGGAGCAGTGTCTACCATGGGCGACTCCACTGGTCTCTACAGCACCAGCAGCACAGCTTACAGTATCACCGCAACATGCAAGCCACCACGGTACGACAAGCTGATCAATGAGTTGTGGTAAAGAATATATAGCAACCTACGTAATATCACAATTGCCACTTAATACATGGCCACCAACTACATATGTTACATAGGCTTATTGTAATATTGGTTCTCGTACTCAGTGCATGCTAGGAGGTGCTGCTAGATGAATTATTTTTTTAAAATTATCCTCTCGTATATTATTTAAATCATATTTATAACACAACTGGAGTTATATGTTTAAGAAACTATTATAACAAAGCTTTGGATAACCAGGAAGAAAGATAAAACAGAACTCTAGCCTCTCTAGTGTATTTTATTTTTATATGGAAGGAAGCGTTAAATTGTTTAAGAAATAAAAAGCAAATTATTCGTGCTGTATTTTGCAATTATGGGAAAATGATTTTGCATACAATTTCCCAAAGCGTTCGGGCAGGTTGAGTAGAGAAGCAGACGCAGGGCCCCTCATTGCACGATACGGAGAGCTCCATATCAGAGAGAAATGGTACATGGAGAAAACATCCCTCCTCATCCAGAGCGAGACCATCAGTGGGATATTAACCCGTATGTCCAACACTAGTCCATAAATTCCTCTTCAGCCTCACACAGCACAGGCAGTGATGGTGAATGCAGAAAGGTAACCGGCCTGTGGGTGGAAATTCTTGTGGATCCAGTGGCAGTGGAAACGTTTCAACGCTGGAGTGGGTATCCACAAGGCTCCTCTTGCTTCCTGCGTGTCTCCGCCACAGGAAAGTGAAGGAGAGAGAGAGAGCCTGGCCCACTTCCAGGTGGAAAGAGAGGAGGAGGTTCCCAGAATTCTCATGAAAAGGCTATGTCCATAAAGAGGCCTCATCAAGTTGTGCCCTGATTGGCAGACTAGACGCCACCCCTACAGTCATTTATCAAGTCGACATGAAATTCTGTAACTATCTCACCAAAGTAGTAAAGCATATGTGCTTCCTAGTACATATCGATCAGTTTCTTTTCTTCTTATGCACTAACAGTCCTAATGACCACCACTTCTTCCTGAGGTAAAAAGATGAATCAGAATACAGACATCTTGAATTATTAGTTCAAATTCACACAGCAAGTAATTGGCTCAGCATTTGGCCTCGGTTAGTCTTTTCTTGAATCTCTATTTTTAACATATCATTTAAATATTTTAATTGAATAATTAAAAATTGCGCCTCTGAAATATAAAGGAAAATGCATGAACAATCAAATTAAAGAGCACTGCTATCAGTTATCTTTACCAATAATGAAGAGAATTTTGGACTGAAAGTGGCATAAGAAAGATCCCATTTGAATGTTAATTACTTTGATCATGAAGAAATCTTGTCATTAATAGTCCTTCGAATTTCTTGGCAAGAATCTTAAGGACAAATTTGAAACAAAGTAAAACCTGAACTATCTGCATCTTCTGTAAGATGATCTTTAAATAAACAATATTTAAAGTTGGCTACATATCACAAATTGTAGCTGTGTGGTAACCATACATAATTGCCACTTTTTGACCTTCTACCAGATGGAAAGCAGCAAATCCTGTAATTTTGCTTTTGAAATCCTAATGTTTGTTGTTTTGTTAGAGAGGAAACAGCATATTGTTACATCTTCTCCAACAGTGAGTTTATTATTAAATCAATGATGCCATTTTCCATAAAAGGTTTTCATGAGACCATAACAATCTCATAAATAAAACAGACTGTGCTCATCTGGTGAGCTGTTTTTACACTTCAGATAGTGCCAGATGCTTTAAAAGAAGGTTCCATGATACTGCAATATGCTATTTTGTCTATATTAATTTTGTCATATTTTACATAATAAAATAATGCCCTTTTATTTTATTATTTTATTAGCCTTAATATAATTTAAAATATTTCTAGTAATTTGATCATAATTTTCCAAAATAAAGTTAAATAGTCAAATCAGATTCAAATCATAAAAACAGATGTTGGCTCCATAGGAATAAGAAGATTCTCTTATTCTCTTCTTGTCTCATCAGACATTGCAACCTGATTCACTATAGGCCAACGTAGTACTACTGGTCCTTATAGAAAATATTTAAAAACTGATCCTTATAGTGAAACATTATAGTATTATGGAAACAATATAGTACTACTGGTCCTTATAGAAAACATTTTAAAACTGGTCCTTATAGTGAAGCATTTTAACTTTAGAAAAGTGTAGACTTTTCTCTGTGGCCAGACACTGTGATTCATAGTGTGGAATGATGAGGAATATGGAATAGGTTCAGAGTATGCAACATATCATACATACAGATACATCATTAGCACAGGGGTTTAAAAGTCACATTGGGCTTTGCAGGATTAAAAATGAAATAACCAATTAATCAGAAAGGAGCAATGTGTTGGAGATTATTAAGGGCTATATTTAAGATTCTATGGTCATTCCACTTTAAATATTTTTAATATTAACTAAAACCAAATTCACTGCCATTGGGTCAAGTGTTACACGTAGTGAACTTATAGGACACAGCAAAACTGCCCCTGTGGTTTTTGGAAACTAATTCCTTGCCAAAGCAGAGAACCTCATCTTTCTCCCTCCAGACAAATAGTAGTCTTGTACTGGTGACAATGTGTTTAGAAAGCCAACTCATAACCGCCATGCCACTAGGTCTCCGATTTTTACATAGACACTTGTATATTCTCAATAATTATGGGATAACTGTAACCACTAAAACAGTATATGACCAAAGCATCACCTTACAAGTAAACACACTTTTATGTAAATCACGGTTTTCCCTGACTTTACCTTACTGAAAATTACTCTGTCTCCATACTATGAATGTATAATGAATCTTACAAAATAATGGAAGTATATATATGTGTGTGTGTGTGTATCTATTCATATAGATATGAATAGACACACATTCCCAACATTTGTTTGCCTGTTTGTTTTACTGTGGTGACTTGTGTGTTGCCATGATGCTGAACGTTATGTCACTCATATATCAAATAAAAGTAGGGTCAAAAAAATAGTAGGGTCACCCAAAGTGAACAGGTTTCACCAAAGTTCCTAGACTAAGAACAGACTACCAAAAAAAAAAAAAATACATTGCACCCTTGAGGACTTAGCCACTAAAAATCTTATGAATAGCAACAGAATATTGTCAGAAACTGAGAACTCCATGGACAGCAGCAGAACATTGTCCGAGAGAGTGCCAGAAGAGCTCATTACAGTAAGACTGAGGAAGAGGTGCCTTCTCAAAGCAGAAATTGATGGAGAAAAGCTTGCAGGAGTAAAACTTGAAGGAACTTCATTTGCTGTTGGAGCACACTCAAAATGAGAAGAAACCCTGCAAATATCAACGAACATTTGAACCTTGTTCTATATGGAATCTCGTCATCAAAATTGATCTGGAATGCATAAAGAGCATCATTCTAAGAATGAGTGAGTTGAAATGGACTGGTATTGGTCATTTTAAATTAGTAAATCACAGGGCTTACTATGCTGAGAATGACAGAATCAAGAGGAATGACCTTGTGTTCATTGTCTACCTGTCTTGAAGTACTCTGCCATCTGTGATAGGATACCCTCTATCTACATACAAGGAAAATCGGTCATACACCTATTATTCAAATTTAGGCACCAACCACCAAATCTGATCTTTTACCAACATTTTCACTCTGAAATTGATCAAACCTGTAATTAAGATTTAAAGCTAATTACTAGCAATTATAATGCACACGTTGGAAACAAAGTAGAAGGGACCGTAGTAGGAAATGGGACCTAGTGATAGAAATGAAGCTGGAGAACACATGATAGCATTTTGGAAGAACAATGACTTTTTCATTGGAAATATATTTTTTCAACACAAAAAGCTTTTATAAATTTGGATTTTTCCAGGTATAATGCACACACCCATGGTGGGATTCAACCAGGTCCTATTTGTTCAGCAGAATTGATACCTAGTTATTTGTTGTGTTTGGTGTGTTAAAGTAGCACTGGTAATCACAGTTCTCTCCACGGTGGATGGCTGGGTAGCCACCCTACATAGAAATCACAAATTATATGTCTCACAATTTCTAAACTCTCATCTGGGCAACAGTGTATTGGAAGTGCCCATAGTAATGTCCACCTCATCTACAGGTATAAAATATTAGTAGAACTATACTCAATGTTTTTTTTCATTTCATAAAATTTGCTTTACCTTTTATGAATTACTACATTTTTCTTTGCTTGAATTTTTTATTTATGCCCCAAAGTCCAACGTGATGTTTGAGTAAATTATGCAATTCTTGAAAGTCTGCAAAGGGCTCAGAATATTGTCAGAACATAAAAGCAAAGAAACGATCTATGTATAGACCCCCTACCATGCCTCTTGCTTTTTTTTCTTCCAGAATCCCACTTCTGATGTCAAGTGAGATAATTGGCAGACACATTGGACCTCCTCTGCCTATATAGGAAGGATGAGAAATCAACTCTATACCATTCCAAGGTTAATTTCCACAAGGCAGAGATTAAACCTATCTCTACCCTCCATCCTCATTTTACCTTATTCTCACACCAACTTCTGTGGCACTCTACTTCTGTACTTTATTTGAAAAGCTGTTGCAATGACCACACAGAACATGTAGACAATATTCACAAGTATGGAGGTTTATTAGGGTAGTTAATCTGTTACTATGAGCCAAAAATCAGAAATACCAATGATAAAATCATTTTCAACCTGCAGCAAATCTCTCTCTGGTCCTCAGTCTCTCAGGTTGGTCTTTGCATCCATGGGTCCTTGGCCTCTTCATCTGTGAGTCAGGGAGCTCACCTGCTGCCTAACTTAACTGTTTCATGGTCTCCGGTCTCAGCAGTGTGAGATCATCTGTCTCTGCCAGTCCAGTCAGATCTTGCATGGGCTCCACTGGTAGCTGTTCTTTCTTGATGGCCCTGGGGGTTTCCCCATTTCTGCTTCCCAGTTTGATTTCTTATGCTCAAAAGAATAACAGAATTGAACAATCCTTGAGGAAGAGTTCTCTATACCTTATGTGTATGGTCCTATATAAGAGTTATAAGCAAATAGATAAAATAATCATAAGTAATTAATTTTACTTTCACCACATTCTGAACTCCTGAAATAAACTTTTAAAAGCTGAGAAGTTCTGTTTGGCAGTTACATAATCTGTCAACTTGAGGAAGGGGTGAAATCTAGCCTGTCAATCAGGTTGCAGCTTGATGATCTCATTTAGGGACCCAACTGAGATAAATAGCTCACTGGAGGTCAGGCATACTCTCTGCTACACATTGCTGTTGACAAGCCAGATGGGGCTGCCCTGATGGAGACAGATCCCTGGAACTGGAGGAGTCACGTGGAAACCCATGCTTCTACCACCACCGACTCCACAAGACTTCCCACCCACTGGCCTGTGATCTTCCTGCATTTGGCATCATTGCAGGGCTGCGTGAGTCTAAAGAGAAATTTTTGGACTAGCATTGACATATGAGGTAATATTGGACTTATACACTTGATCCAGACTGGGCTGAGATGTTTTCATAATGTACAATTGCTCTTTCATATAAAGTACTTTCTTACATATATAGGAGTGTCTCTGGATTTGTTTCTCTAGTCAACCTGGACTAACGCACTCTGTAAGGATCATTGTCAACTATGCTTCCACATTCTTGCTTTGTCTTTCCCACAAAAGAGTCTCACTTTTTACAGTGCCAGAAAAATTAGACTGTGGTAGAGAGAAATTTTATGCAGAAAGAAAACAGAGAAAGAAAAGAAATATTTACCCAGATAGGAAGACTACTATAATATTCCAATCTGCAAAGTTCTCAAAGAGTTAGTGAGAAAGCATTTTCTTTCACAGAGACTAGAAATAAATGAAGACAGAATAAAACTAGATGTGGCAAATTGAGATGAAATGGTAACATCAGATAATAAATTAGAATATTTATACACTGAGGTCAGCATATTGTCTATGAAATATCCTTAAAGAGTTTACATCAACCACAAAGTGTCCCTGAAGACAGATCTGTCAAAAAACCTTAGCCTTGAATATCATGTGACGTGTTCCATTCTGCACATGCGAGGTCTCCATGAATCAGAATCTACTCAAAGACAGCTAATGTTTCAGGGCCAATCTTCCCTTCCCAACAGTTCAAAGGGACCTCTGCCTATCTACTGACCAAAAATTATCAGGAGAGGCACATGCTTGTTAGTGGAGACAAGGCGGGCATAAGGAAGAGTAACCTTCATCTCCCTGAAATGAAGGAGCTCACAGTGTGTATTCGTTTTCCTAAGTGACAGACAGGCTTTTCAATATATTCATTAAAATTCGAAGAGAAGGTGGGGGCTGCCTGGAATAATAGGCCAGGGCATGCAGGTTTAGCACATTCACAATTGCTCTTCAAGTGGCCCATTTTAGTATAACCTCCAGGGTTTGTTTGTTTGTTTGTTTGTCACTGCAAGAAGGTCCCTCCCTTTTTTCTCTCTGCTCTCACACATTATATGGGAATGGCTTCTCAGAGGGGTTTTCTCCAGGGACACTCTTTGACCTTGTGTCACTAATAACAACAAAAACAGGTTCAATCAGGCTGAGGAGAGTCAAAGGTCAGACTGTTGGAGGAAAGGGAGAAGGTTCATCAGCATTTCTAGCAAGTAATTTATTTCTGATTGGTCAGTGGGAATAAGCAATTCAGTTAAACATTTATGCAGCAAGAGAAGGTAATTGAAAGGGTTGTTTTGTCATAAATGAGGTGGCATTTATCAACCTTATCTAAACCGTGTGAGACTCACACTCATGCCATCTGGTCCATGCTGAGTGTAGTGACCCTCTGTGAGTTTCTGAGACCGTAACTGTTGACAGGGATAGAAAGCACAGTCTGTATCCTGCAGAGCTGCTTATACTTGCGAACTGAGGACCACATGGATCATACCCAAACGCATAACTGCTACACCACCAGAGAAACCATATGAAAGGAGTGGTTACATTATAGTAAAACATGGTGAGCACAGGTTAACGGGAAACAGAGAAAGCAAAAATGGTTTTGATCTCTGTGAAGTTTTGTTCTTCACCAAAATAGCCAAGGAAATAAAACTCATGAGGACATGCAGTTAACTTAAGATATTAGCAAAGAAAATTTAAACAAAGAGAAATCACCACAAATGCTGAAAATTCCCTGAGCACTCTGAAAATTGAAAATTATTAAGGTTAAAGAGAATCCTCCACCTTCCCTCCCACTTCCTCTTTCCTCTCTCTGCCCTTCCCTCACGAAGCTAGTTACCATAGCAGAACAGCAGAACAAGATTTGTATTTGTGCATTTTAAAGTTATGTTTGATATTTGATTTATGCCTTCCACAAAATACCTACCATTTTCCATATTTTCTTCTTACATGACCTTTATAATTTTGGGATTTGTGTTTAGGCCTAGGATTCATTTTTAGTTAGATTTTTGGGGGGTGATTAATGAGTTAAGGATTCTGCTTTATTTTTCTACAACCAGACCGTCTCTTCCTCATCTGATGGACTTGAGCTCTTTGTTAAAGATTAGCTGTCCTTAGGTAAATGGATGGATGGCTGTATTTAGAACTTTTGTCGGTTTCATTTGTCTACGGGACTCTTGTACCAGTATTAGTTTGTGTGGCTACCACGCTACATGATAATCTCTGACACAAAGTCGTGTGGGAGCTTCTACTTTGTTTTACTTCTCCAATAAAGGTTTATTTATCCAGGGCTTATTTCCTTTTCATAAAAGGTTTTTTTTTTTCATTTTATTCAAGTACGGTGTAGGCATTTGGATTGGGATTACATTATGTGAAAGTTAGGTTTGGCTGCCAACATGGCGTCTGTACGATGATATGGGTGGAATTTAACATGTCAGTCAGGGTGCAGCCTGGTGACCTCGGTTGGAGATGCTACCCTACTGAGCCCTATTGCTCTCTCTAGGCCAGCCTCTCTCTCTCTTTCTGCCTCACCTCCCTGCTTCTGGAACCCTCTGTGCACTGACAGACCCTGTGATGTTACCATTGTCATTGAGCCACACAATTCTGCAACCACTAGCCTGTGATCTCCTGCATTCTGAATCATTGCATGTGACTGGATGAGTCTCAAGAGGGACTTATGGACCAGTATCAGGTTTATGGACTTGATTGGACTGGGATGTGATATATATAATTACTTCTTGATATAAAGCTCTCGCTTACACATATATGAGTGTCACTGGATTTGTTTCTCTAGTCACCTCGGCCTAACACAGATTATATTGATAGGCGGTTTTAGGTAGTATTGATGTTTTCACAATGTTAAGGGTTTGTATCCATGAATATGGTATGTTTTATCAATTTATGTATGTCTGTTTAGGTTTCTGAGGGTCTGCTTCTAAAGTTGACTTTGCTTCAGTTTTTTCTATCCCTGCCTATAAGTATTTATTCCTAAGTATTTTATGTTTTGACAGATCATTGAATGGTGTTTCTTTCCTGTTTTACGTTTAATTGTCTTTGTTGGTGTTTAAAAGTCCAACTGATCTTTGTGGAATTATCATGTATCCTGTGTATTTGATGATTTTTCTCTCAGTTCCACTAGCTTCTTGTGGAATATTTGGGATTCTTTCTGATAATCACCTATTGTCTATAAATCAATATAATTTTAATCCTCCCTTACCAATTTGGATGCCCCCACCCCCTTTTATTCTTTAGTATTATTGTTCTAACTAGGACTTCCAGTAAAATGTTGAATAAGAACTGTGAAAAGGGGAATCTTGACCTGTTTCCAGTTTTCATAAGAACGTCTTTCAGTTTTTCTCCATTGATAATACTGATTGGTGAACTCAAAACCACAAAAGAGATCCAATTTATTTGTAAATAAATTCAATAGAGATGAAACCCCTTAACTTTCAAGTTTAAAACTGAAATCACTTCCACAATTGAAACCATTAACATGGTAATATTAAAGAGACGGCTTTTATCCAAGGACAAAGTTCAAGAAATTAGGAAGGAAGGTGTGTGTGGAGGTGGGAGAAAATGGGATTGTAACAGGAAACACCAGAAGGAAGCTGGGTACTTATAGTTGAGAGAATAGAAAAGGACGGGGGGAATTAGAGTGTATAAGAATTATTGAATTTGAAACTATGATCAGCTCTGTAAAACTACACTTAATTTACAAAAAAAGTTAAAACAATAACACTGGCTGTTTGTTGTGTAAATAAGCCCTTTAATATGTTAAGGGGTTTTCCTTGTATTCCTATCTTGCTGAGAATTATTATTTTTTTTTTGCTAATTCAAGGTGAGCATTAGATTTTGTCAATTTTTTTCTGTTTCCATTAAAATGATTATGAGAATATTTTCTCTCTCTCTTTTTTTAAATAGGGAGGATTACATTGACTAATTTTCTAACGATGAACCATTTTTGCATACATGGTATTAGTCTGTCTCCTTTAGCATCTTCCTATTTTTTGTGGCCCTCTGTTTTACCTAGAAAGATGTCCTTTTTCAGGGACTGATCTCCACTAATAACATGTCCAAAGTACATGCAATGAAACCTCACCATCCTGACTTCTAAGGAAAATACTGGCTGAACCTTATCTAAGATAAGGTTCTTTTGTTTTGCTTGCTCTTTTGGCTCTATGAGACTTTCAATAAGATATAAGTATTTTATTTTCAGAAAAAAATTAATTCTAGTACAATTTCATAGAATTTTGCCAAAAGAGATAAGTGGATGAGATTTAGACTTGTTACACTTATCCAATGTTAATAGTATGGGTTTTTTTCCTGCTTAATATCATTATATCTTATTTTTTTCTCCAAGCTAAAGAATCCTCTTATTTTTCTTATTTAGATTTTAAAAATGCCAACAGTTTCTCCAAGCTTAGAGAACTCCAGGATTCTCTGACTGTTCTAATCAGGGGTACCACAGAAGATTCCAGACACAATGGGAGAAACTTTTAAAACAAAACTTCACTACCTAGGGAAAGGGTCAAACCTATTGGAGTAGGGAATCTAAGATATCCTTTGAAATTGGAAGTAAAGTGATTTCTGTAGGTAACCTTTCAGTCAAACCTTAGATTGACATAAGTAGTATTGCCTCAAAGTAATGTACTCCCCTAGATAATTAACTACACAGGACCGAACAGTAAACATGCACCCCGAAGTCAAGACAAGAGAAGAGAGGAAAGTGAAGCTAGACCAACAGAACCAGAGCAGACAAAACAAAAATGATGAGTGCCAATGCATTTGAAAAGTTGTAGCAAATGGGACAGAATAAAAATTGTTAAAAGGGAACTGAATTTGATATGTAATATTTCACCTAAAACAAAGGAAATTACTATTTACAGAAAAAGAATTTCATAATAATTTTAAAAGACAGTGATGAAAAGCAATGAAATAGTTAGTTACCTTTCAGAAAAATATACCATAAAACAAAGTCCTTAAAATCTAATGCAGAAATCTAAGACTTTAAGCAGCCAGTGCTCTGTGCACTCCTATGGATATGAGAAAGGGGTTGGTATTCCTCCCCCACCCTCAGACCCACACTACGGAACCAGTAGGCTCCCATTTCTCACTTGGAACCAGAGTTTGACATCCTTTTGAATTTATTTTACATACTTGGGGAACATGAATACAACTTCATGCTTTCATCCTTTTATAAGACATTCATTATGTGCATTAACTGACAGCTGTGAAATTATCTGCCACTTGTCTTAAATAAAAGCAAGAAAATTCAAAATAGATGTGCATTCTGTACTTAGGCAAATTTCACAGAATCTTCTTTAATTCAAATTTCTCTAGACACTTTTTTTTATATAGGCTTTAAGTACAGTGAATAAGTTCAGTCATTACTATGTATTGAATGTCTGATGGTTTGTGGAAGCTCAGGGAGTAGTCTACATTTTTCTCACTTGTTTTTTAGTGTAAGTAGGTTTGGAAGCTTTTAATGCATTTTTCAATTTTAAAAAAAATCTCCATCTCGATTGCATTCCATTGTATATTAATGCTCTTTAAACTTCTTTAAGATTCATTTTTGCTATTTAAGGCAATGTTGCCCAAAAAGAAATCTCTAGTGAGTACAACATTTGTAGCCATCAAAGCCAGTGCTACTTTTAAAAGATCCTCTTTTGGAAATAAATCTGAATAAATAGTGGGGAATTTTATTTCCCTTGGGTAAGGCAGTCTTGGAAAATAGAAACGGTCATTTCTAAGCCCGGGTCTTTGTTCTCTCTTATCAAAGCTGTAAAGACAATATGCTCACAGCAGAATCTAAAGGCATAGGATTAAAGGGAAAATCCTCTGAAATGAGAAAAAGTGAAAATTTTATCCCGATGCTTCAGCTGAGGAGGTTCCCCACCCACTTTTATTTAGGTGTTTGCAACAACAAATTGCATCAGACAAAGTGGCAGCTGCTCTAAGGGGTAAAGGAATCTGGCTCTTCAATTTTAATTGCTTAAGCAAAATTCTCCTTTGGAACACGTGCACCTCCTTTATCAAATCAAGGCTTTTAGATGCAAGACAGACAGAAAATAAAAATGCAGATCAATGTACCAATTTATTGATAGTACGATTGACTGATAAATTTTAAAACAACCAAATGCACTATCATGGAGTTGATTCCCACTCAAAGGGACCTGTGGGACAGGGTTTAACTGCGTCTGTGGGTTTCCACGTCCGTGACGCTCTACTAAAGAGCTCCCTCTTTCTCCCTGGGAGTGGCTGCTGGTTTCAAACTGCTGACAGTGTGGTTAGCATGCCCAAATGTCATCAACAGGAGATCCCATCAATAAAAAGATTAAATGGGAAATAATTTCTTTGAATTTAACATGTCTTTGTTTTTGACTAATAGGATTATTATGAACTTAACTAAGAAGACACATAGGTGTCAAGCATTCTTATGGTCTGAGACCATCTCTAGGAAGCAGAAATCTGCTCCTGAAACAATGCCCTTAACAGTCGCTCCGTGCTGATCCCTGTGAATCCGATCCCTTTCAGTCTCACTTCCCCATCAGGGTTCTCAGCCGAGGCTCTAAGCCACTCCCTCTGACTTGAACCACCCAGAGTGAAGTCAGAGAGAACAAAGCAAAAGAACAGCACCCTTTAAAATGCCCAACACGCAGATGCTAGCCACAATTTTGGAGAGCCCACATTTTTGACTCCCCTCTTGTTCCTGGATCTTAAAATGGTTTAATGGTTGTTTCTGGACTCCTCTAAATTCATAATGAGGGAGAGGAATCTAGGGAAATAGCAGAAGACTGATTCCTTTGAGATGGGGGTATAACATATCTCCACCCTCCAACCTTTGAATCGGTTCTGAAGCACTGTCCCTTCCTTGACCCTGTCTGTCTCAGCTGCATTTGATAATTCAATGGATACAGAACTCAAACACACTATTCAGTATTATGGGCTTTATTAAGGATGTGTTACGTTACAATTCAGGATTAGAAATGACTGTGGATATAATTCTTTGATTAGGACAGTTTCTTCTCAGCAGTGTTTGCAGGTAGACCTATCTTTGTCCCCAAGCCTCTTACTTTCATTGCCCTCTGTCCTCGTCCCTGTTCAATCAGTGATCAAAGATTTTAAACTCTTCTGAGAAGTGTTCCGAAGCACCCGGCTCTGCCAGCAAACCTCCAGCCTGGACAGTCACCGTTTCCCATGTGTTCTCTCCGTTCCCTGACCATCCCCTGGTTCTGCTGCTGCTGTCTCTGCCACTGAGCCTTAACCTTCTTTGGTCTTTCTCTGCCTCCTGATTCAAGGAAGTGTAGCGCAGAGACATGCTTCCATAAGATATGCTCCATTACTTGTTATTTTTATTGCTGATTATGAAGTCCCACTTTCCATCTCCAGAGTAGTCAATTTTATGGCCAGTTGGATAGCAACACTGAGAAGTCCTCACGTCAGAGACCCATATAACTTCTGTGTACGACAGCATCCCAACAAGGATGTTAGACAACTTATTTACATGATTAGCATGTGATATAAGCTCTTTGTTGGACCACAAGGATACTGTCATCTTGCTGATTCAGACACACAGTGAAACTTCGGAGAGTTTCTGAGGCTAGGTTCAGTAATCCATAACAAAGGCCATCCAGAACCTACAGACAAAACCCACAAGGTGGGGTGCTTTTCAGGAAAATTAACAGATGAACACAAGCCAGGATCAGAAGCATTATAAAGATACAGTCTGTTTGTCTTCAGCCAAGTCTCCCTTCAGTCTCATTGGCAAGCATCTCTCTCTCTGGTCTGCAACCAATCAGGTGCCACATGGCTGCTCCAGCAGCATTTTACAGTGTCTTTAGTACTAGTAAATGTCCAATGGCTCTCAACTCTGTGAGTAGGCCCCCTGGCCTAAGACACTCAGTTTGATTTGTTCCGATGACCAGGAATATCATTTCTTTGTCTCATCGTCTCCTCGTGACCCCTCTATACTGTTTCCTGGTCTCAGTGCCACAGCCTCTGGTACCTCTGCTGCCTCCCTTACTCCAGGCAGGGATCGCACACACTCTCTGATGGTGGCTATTCCTCCATGAGTCTTCCCTGTCAAGAGATCCCACTCTGTGCTGATTTCTGAGACAGGCCACATTTACACACAGTGGACTGCTAAAACTGACTAATGCCTAAGTTAGAATCCTTACACCTTAGTTACATGCTCCCACCAGACACCACATGGTATTTACAAAGACTATGTATTGATATAAGAACCTTACCTAGCATGTCACTTTACCACTTGCTCAACTTAAAAGCTGCTAGTATGACACCAAACATCTATCAATTTTCCAAAAAATTAAAGATGGTAGGGTGATGCCACAAGGAAACTGGAGTCCTGGAAAGTAAACAGACAGAGCACAAAGAGAAGGTTAGCGCATGTGAAAAATGTCACATGTTCCTGGCCAGTCCCTGGAAAAGAATGTCATGCTTGGTAAAGTGGAAGGGGAGGGATAAAGAAAGACCCTCTGGGAGAAGGATTGATACAGGGGCTGCAGCTACGGGCTCAAACATAACAACAGCCCTGGGGATGGCACGGGGCCGGAAGCTTTTCGTTCTGGTGCAGATAGGCTCCTTATGATTCAGATTATGTCAAATAAAAACTTAGCTTGCTGGGTGAACTTCCACCAGAAATTCAATTTAATAAAGAAATAAGTGCACCACAAGCCACTTAGTGACTGAGAATCCTTTCCCATTCTGTTATTTAAGTCACATTCTTCTTTGGCAAGGTACAACTATTTGAGAAATACCATAAAATGCAATCATTTATCACTCATGAAAAATTAGCCCGTACAAGGTGGCATAGTCACATTGCTGTAGTGTTCAAGTAATACGTTTGGGGAGCAGAGGCTCAGTCACCGTATATTACTCAAAGGTGGGTTCTTCTGAGCAGTGATTTAGCTCTATGGTAACTTGCCAATTCCTTGAAAATATAAGTTTTCAGAGTGACATGCTCTGTTAGAATCAGGGCCACCTTCTATACAGTAAAAAAAGTAAGAAAACAAGAACAACCAAAAAGAACTTTCTTTAAAGACTTAGCTAGTATGCTTTCAATTTAATAACTTAAGAAATTTAAAGTCATGTAAAATTGTAAAGCCATGATAAGTTTAAAATTAATAAAACAATGGATAATTTATACACTATTTTGTTCTACTGCTTTTCAGTCCTTCTCAATAAGCAATTACTTAAATGAATAAACAGTATTTGCACTTTAGTGTAACTAAGAAATTTACTAAATTTCTTACCCTTTTCAAATAAAACATTGAAAGCATCATATTACAAGTTTTCAATATATACTACTTACTGCACCTAATTTCACTGTACATAATTTCTCTTATTGTTTTAGTTAACAGTAAATATTAATTCTCATAGATTTTTATAGAATCAAAACCTCTTGAAAATAAAATTTTGCAAAAGATAATAAAGAAAAATTGCAGTAATTATTGACAAGGAACTACAAGAAATTCAAACCAGATTCAGAAAATATAGGAATAAGGGATATAATTGCTAATGCCAGATGGATTTTGGCTGAAAGTACACAATGCTATAAAAATGGTTTCCTACATAAAGACATGGGAATATGTAAAGGCATTTGACTCTATCAAGTCATTGGAATGGGTGTATTAAAACAAATTATGGAAAACTGAAAAATTAGAATTCTAAAGAAATATAATGACACAACGGCTTAAAAGATTAACTCAAATGTAGGACTTCTTGTGGCAATAGCTCCGGACAAGGCAGTGTTTCTTTGCGTCAACATCTGTGGGAGCCAACTTGACGAAGCTTCACAGCAGCCTGTGTGCTGAATTATCATTTCTACTCAGTTAAGTAGTAGGAGACTGTTATCAGTTTTCTTCCTAGAAAGTGTTACCACTTCAAAATGAAATAAATGCTGTCAAAAACTAGCCTCTTTCCCCTTTATAAACTCTTGATATTTAATTTACCATACATGGAGAATTAATTAGTATGAAGCCCTTTCTTATTCTTTAAAAATACATTTTTTAAATGACAAAAAATTACAAGTTCATTGCCGACACCATGTATGTGGTTGTGTGCAGTAACATATTTAACTGTGTACTGTCTCCATTAGAAGTATTTCGGGGATAATTTCAATGTTTACACTAATAAAAAGAGCCCTAAATAGCACTATTATTGAATCACTTGTCTACTAGTCAAAAAGTCAGTGGTTTGAATCCCTCAGCTTCTTCATGGGAGAAAGGCGTAGCAGTCTGCATTTGTCAAGATCAGTAGGGCTGGGACCCTTACGGGAGCTTCCTACTCTGTTGCCATGAGTCAAAATCAACTTCAGAGTAGTGGCTTTCAAGTTTTTTATTAATAAAAGTTTCAGGTGTTATGATAGTCAAGAGAATATAAGATATCAAACAATAGATATTACATTCATTCATAATAGATCAGAACAATGATGATAAAAATGTAACCATCCTACCAAGTGCCCTAGTGGCTTCCTCTCTGTCCATTGAGTCTTGTCATTGCTGCTGGCTCTCTATTTCTCACTGCTCTTCAGAAGTCTAGGCCTGCAATTCTCATGGCGATAAATTAGAGCTCTTTAGCAAATTATGCTCCAAATATGTAATATTGAGAAGACTAAGAAGTTTACATTTAAATATGTATAGGTATTAGTATATGAAAAACTAACAGATATCTTATGGCCCAACTAAATTTCTTTCATACTTTTTTATATTTGATATACAAGGGGAAGGGTTTCCCAAAATTATGGAAGAATTCCAGTATGTTTTAAATTTCAAAGGTCCTACATACTAACCTCCATCAATATCAATGCCCTTCTAAAGGCAGTGTTTCTAACCACTCCTTGTGGAATTTTGAGATCCTTTATTAACACTACACCAAGGTGGCAGTTGACATCTGCAAGGGACTGGAATCATTTTTTTTTAAGTATTTGAGTTTGGGGAATAAAAATAAGAAAAGTTGAATGTAGCAAGTAGCATAATGAGGGTTGTAGGCTTGGCAAGACAAGGTGTCACAGCAAAATGCTATCAGGACACTTGCTCCTGTCATAATTTAGATTTACATCAACATGCTGGGTCAGGATTCTCTGTGATTTGGCAGTAATTACTTAGTAATCCCCCATTATGAGATGTCATATAATGTGATCCTTAGGGTTGTGGCCTGCTTCCAATATAGGATGAAACTATCCAAATGCTGGTTGATTCTTGATTTTTGCCGGGTCTAAATTCTGCATGTAGCCCATTTTCTAACTTCTAATTCCTTGGATTTAAACCAGAAACTGGCTGTATTTTTTGCCCATTTGGAAGTTGTCAGTACCTTTCCAGCTTACTTGATGACCTTGGACTCATTTGTCTCTACAACCAGAAGTCTGTAACTGCACATGCCAATCTTGGGTTCTTTAGCAGCACTGTGGCTGAGTGAGCTGGGAGGGGTGGAGGGTGGGGGAAGATCCAGCTTTGGAATATAGCCCATGGACTTGGAACTTGCTACTCTTTACAACTCTGTAAAAGCTCTCTCTATGTAAATATAGATGCAGATGATATATTAATATAGATACACACACATAAGCTTAACTGAGTTTGCTGCTCTCAAGAACCTAGCTGAATTAATATAATACCATGTAGGTGTAAAGAAACAAAAATAATAAGAATGAGTTTTTTTAATTAATGCTGAAATCTGCTTAGTTTTAAGGGCCCTGATGACTGCATCAGTAGCTAGGTTGCTACTAACGCATGGTGTGAACGGAATTATTAAGATGAAGGTATTATCACTAATATATTACATATTGATGAGAAGTAGGGATCTAACTGATCTTGTGTATTTGTACTTTTCTGTAAATATGTCAGGATGAGTAATGTGCCGGAGCAGGTTGATTAGTCCCACACATCATAGACATATTGCCAAAAGAAACTGCTGAGCTCAGGTTCAGAGACACAGTTCTAGTGCTGCACGTAAGACCGCATGGTTTCCTTTTGTGCTCTGATAATAAGCCTTCTTTTAGAAAGAAACAAAGGTGAAATTGTCAAAAAACAAACAGACAAACAAACAATCCTTGTCGTAAGTGTGGCCAAATTATATTTTCAACTGAATTCTCCAACATGAATGGTGCTGGCAGTTAAATTAAAAGAATGTCTTAGTGATAAATGATATCTTAATAAGTGATTACTATAGAAACATATGAGCAGATAATCAAGAAGATGAAGACGTTGGGTACCTAAATTCTATTGACTCAATCATTCCAACAGCACTACTCTTCCAGCTGAAGAGTTATTCCATCTTTGCTTGTTAATTCATTATCGTTCAAATCATTCCTTACATGCTTATTTGATGAGATTACCCATCTATGCCTGCTTATATGTCATTTGAGGTATTTTCTTGGGCCATTACATGTGGGATTTCTGAATATAGCCAGGAAACATCCTCACTGCTCATCATTCTTTCTACATTTCTAACGAGACTTACATCATAGGGAGTGCCAACAAATGGGCACCAATGGTGACCCCGAAAGGCATACGTGATAGTCGAAAATAACTGCTAAATTTTTAAAAAACATGCAAAGAAAAACCTGGCTACACGTGGAAATGGCAACTATGTTTGAGGCACAATGATGTACAGAACCTAGTGTTGGATCAGTGCGAGTGTGTTGATGTGGGTCCGCTAAGCACAGATTATTCATTTAATGTTTCAGCTCAAGAGGTTAGAAAATGATCCAATGGTTTCTTTGGCTGGTTCATTGAACCATGTATCTATCACACAATGGGCTACAATAAATCAAGTTGAATATAAGATATGCCTTAGTATACTAAGTCTAGAAAAGTATTCCAAAATTTGTGGAAAATGGCGTGATAGAGTGGATTTATCAGATTAAACACATAGAATGCCTAGGAAACACACACTTGACCAGCTTCCTTGAAGGCTACTGTGGTTGCTGTTTTTTTAAGTAAGTCTGAGGACAGTAGGAACTACCCTAATTGAATTAAGATACCTAATTATTATGGTATCTGGTGGTCATAGCAAAGTGACATCACTTTAATAGACAAAGACAAGGTTACTTTAATGGACAGCAGAGTGAAAATAGCAATCATAATTGACCGAATGCTTTGAAATTATGGCGCAGGCTACTTCATCAATGTACCCTTAGGAGTGACAAAAAGAAAACCTTCCAAAGAAGTCGTGACCTTTACAAGCCGACAAGTTCTAGGTAAAATGAATGGAAGTCTACATTGAATCGCCAGAAAAGAGAAGCATTAGGCTTTGGGCCATTAAGTTTTGTGTGATTGGCTGATTTTTAGTGTTTGGCAGTTTACATCTAGTAATCTCTCATGATTCCATCAATCCCTGAAGACTTGCTTTTGGCTAATACTTCAGGTGGATTTAAGTTTATTTGCATTTCTTCTTCCAGTACCATGGGTTCTTGCTCCTCTGCTACTTTTTGAAATGGTTAAATGTCGACTAGTTCTCGTTGGTACAGTGACTGTGTATTGTTTGCATGCATTAACTAACAAAGCTTTGGGAATTGATGGGATACAATGAAAATGTTTTAACAGGCTGATGAAGCACTGGAAGGACTCACTCATCTATGCCAACAAATTGAGAAGAAAGCTACATGGCTAAGTGACTGAAGGAGATTCATCCTGTGCTCATTTCAAAGAATGGTGACCCAAATGAATGTGAAACCTATAGAACAGCATCCTGGATATCACATGCAAATAAACCTTTGCTTAAGATTATCCAAAAGATTGTAGCAGTACATTAGCAGGGAGCTTCTAAAGAATCAAGTCAGATCCACAAGAGGATATGGAAAAGGGGGATAGCATTGCTGTTATAAGATGGATTTGGGCTAAAAGCAGAGAATACCAGAAAGATGTTTAATTGCGTTTTATTGGTGGTGCTAAAGCATTTGACTGTGTGGAAGATAACAGACCATGGATAGGCCTAAGAAGCATGGGGATGCCAAAACTTGTGTTCATGAGGAACCTGTACTTGGATTGAGGCAGTTCTGTGCAAACAGAACAAATGCCCACTGAATGGTTTAAAAATCAAACAAGGAATGCATCGGGGTGGTATCCTTGAGCCATATGAGGCTGACCATATCTGACACCCCTACACTCCCTCTTGCTTTCCTATTGTCATGATTCAGGGTTCAGACATGCTTTCCTCTTTCATTCTTCTTTCTTCTGTTCTGATGACCATTTCTTCCGCAGCACTCTATGTCTATGCAGTGTTTGATAATTGTTACAATGGTCAGAGAGAAGGAACAGAAAATACTCAAAATTAAGGGAGTTTATTTGGGGAAGTTAAAAGATTACCACAAATCAGAATCAAGAAAGTGCAATGATTGGTCCACGGCAATATCTGTCAGCCAACAATTAAGTCTCTCTGAGCCTGAGCTTCACAGTCACATGGCCCCTTGGTCGTAGGTTCCCTTGGACAGGATTTAGCTTGTAGCTGTACTTCACAGACTCATAGTCTTGGTTCAGTTGAGGATAAGGCACCCCATATCCAAAGCACTGTTCCTCTGAGCCACTCTGTCACATCTCCGGTGCAACTGGTCTCAGGAGCATGTGCCACTTCGGAGTGAGATCTTGCCCTTGTTCTCTCAATGGTCCTGGAAGTTCTCTCTGTGTTAAAAATGAGTCTTATACACCAAAAATGGTTTTGATGGAGATGTGACCTTGGTCTTTTAACTGGCCATACATGCCCTCATAAAAGATAAGAATATGGTCTCAAGCCATACCTTCTATTAAAGTAATCTTAAAGAGGACCCCCAAGGGAACAAAAGATCTCCTAAAGTCAGAGCTTAACTCCACCTTAATCCTAAAACAAAGAACTCCTTCCATAATGGAATTGCAGCCACAGACATAGCATCCAGAAGTATAATACATCACATAAGGAAATGTGGCTAGAAGAGTGTGGTAGTTACATAATTTCACATCAACTTAATGATATATACATGGATGGATATATGTGTGTGTATGTATGTATGTATATATATATATATATATATATATATATATATATATATATATATATATCCACCCATGTGGTAGGGTTTATCCTGCCAATCAGGTCACAGCTTTCTTGTGAGGGTGGCCTTCTCCTAAGGAGGGTCCTGGGAGCCTCCCTCCTCACTCTGCCTTGACCTCCCTGCTGACTGACCCTGACTGCTTCCAGAGCCACCACCGTTGGATCCACACAGCTTTGCACGTGCTGGGCTATGATTTTCCTGCATTCTGCATCATTGCATGTGGCTGCGTGAGTCTTAAGAAAGACTCTGGACCAGAATCAGACGTAAGAACTGTACTGGGGTGTTTTCTTGATATACAATTTCTTCTTGCTATAAAGCTCTTTCTTGAACATATGTGAGCATCACTGGATTTTTCTAGTCGACCTGGCCTAACCTTAGCATCAGCAGTTTGAAACCACCAGTCTATGGGAAAAATGAAGCTTTCTTCTTCTGTAATATTTAGTCTTGGAAACCCACAGGAGAGTTCTACCTTTTCCTTTAGGGTTGCTATGAGTTGAATCAACTTGATGATAGTAAGTTTTTTAGTTCTCTTTACAAGGAATAACTTAATGAAGAATCTAGCCCAAATTGGTTTACAGGCCCTACATCCACAGACATGGTCTGCAGCTCAAGATCTGGAGTTTTGAGACTTGCTTCTTCAAAACAGAAAGTGAAAGAGGTGAAAGAGAAAGAAGAGGAGTGTGAGGATTATCAGTACACATATTAAGTGCCTCAGTTTAGACCAAGCATTACTTGATGATTTTAGTCCAGAGTCACAGTCATCCACGTCAGCTTTAAAATATATAGGGAGACGTAGAAACAGAGCAAATCATAGAAACGCAGCCATCGTAACACTTATTTTGACAAGTAGTTCTTCCAAAGAATCCAATTAGAATAAATTAGCTCTAAAATGAACCTGCTACTATGTGCTTTGAATCACTATGTATAATTTTTGAAATACGTCAATTTAATTTGAATGTACTTGCAAAAATTATAAAAAAACACATGAATTAAGTTCTAGAATAATTAATGTAATTATTAATCTCTGCAAGTGTTTAGATATTATAAAAGTACTTTCTGTCTTTAAAATGATGACATCAGTTTATGGATGATTATTGTAATTTTATTCAGGAAAGCAAGAAGCTTTTTTTCCACAGCATCAAAAAGTAATTTTAAGTCAGAGATAAAATGTTAGAATGAAACAAGCCAAATCACAGTCTTATTTTACCTTGATCATATTGTTTTCTTAATAAGTATTCTGTGTTTATATTTTAATTATAACTTCTATATTGGTTATTTTATCTCAACTCTTTTGAAAATTGTCATTTTTCTTGTAATCCATATCCCTCTTTAAAACTGGTTGCAGTAGAAGGAGAGCTCAGAAACGTATAAGACTCCACTTAGTCAAATGAGGAAACTTGGAAGTCCAAGGAAAGTGAGACACATGGAGTTTTGTTTCTCTATATAAAATTATTTATTTTACTGCAAATCAACAATGTAGCTATGGATAATTTATGCTAATTTATAGATAAAAATCTGGGTACATGGTTTAATTATTACGTCCAAAATTAACCAACTAGTAAGTCATTTAAATTGAATTCATGGCAATTTTGTTATTCTATTTACATTTCTATTTAAAGGGAATGTGGTTACTGAGACTACATGTTGGGTTACATTGTAATTTTGTTCATCAATATTGATTTAGAGTGAAAATTTTATATTTTCTGATGACAGGCATCCTAGAAATCAACTACCATCACAGAATGAAATAAATTAATCATACACATAAAGAGATGGATAACTATTTTAATATATTTCAAAAGAAAGGTTAGAGTTCATAAGATAAAAACCCTTTATGGAAATCTCTGTGGTGAGAGAAGCTTAAATATAATTGTGAATAAATTATTCTCTGTTTAATTGTATCCTCATTAGTATAATAAGAATATGAATCTCTGGAGTTGTAGAATTAATGAATTTAAGATACTAGAAAGCTGTAGGTATTAATGATAAGTCTTTCACCATCTCAATATTTGAAGATCTTAATTTACTTCAGGAGATATTTCATCCCGCATTCATTTGTCAGTTTGTCATGCTGTGATGACTTGTGTATTGCTATGTTTCTGAAAGCTACGTCTCTGGTTTATCAAATACCAGGAGGGTCCCTCCAGGTGAATAGGTTTCAAGAATAAGAACAGATTATGATTTACTTTGTTTATTCTGATTTCTCATTATTTTTTTAAACATTTTATTAGGGGCTCATACAACTCTTATCACAATCCACACGTATACATACATCAATTGTATAAAGCACATCCGTACATTCTTTGCCCTAATCACTCTCAAAGTATTTGCTCTCCACTTAAGCCCTCTGCATCAGGCCCTCTTTTTTTTCCCCTCCCTCCCCGCTCCCTCCTCCCTCATGATCCCTTGATAATCCACAGATTGTTATATTGTCATATCTTGCCCTATCCGAGTCTCCCTTCCCCCCCTTCTCTGTCGTCCATCTCCAAGGGAGGAGGTCACATGTGGATTGTACACTGGTGCATATGGGAGCTGGAGGTACAGGGAATCCAGGGTGGACAATACCTTCAGGACCAGGGGTGTGAGGGACGAGGCTGGGAGAGTGGAGGGTGAGTGGGTTGGAAAGGAGGAACTGATTAAAAGAACTGGTTTCTCATTATTATTGTGGCTTTAAGGATTTATAGAAATTATTTTGGGAAGTATTAAAATAAAGGGCTTGTAAGCCCACTTGCCTCGAGTCATTAATTCCATTTTTAGATGGATTCAGGACACGTCTGCAAAGAAAACTCTGCTGAGATTAACCCGACACAGTTCTTTGGAGTACTCAGGACATTCGAAGGTAACAAGACTTACATAGAGGCTGTTGACAGATTGAAGAAAAAAGGGCCTCTTTGGATTTAAAGTTTGAACTCTAGTGGTTTAGTCAGAGCTAGAAAAAAATCTGGGATCATGAAGAAAATTCCTATAGGATTGAACATTAAAGGAAGACTGTGGGCAGGCTGAAATGCTTGCTAGGTGACCACCTGGATCCACTTGTTGAGGTGAAGTAGGTGCCATGCAGGAATAAATAGACGGTTTGAGTCTGGCTACTGACACCCGTGGACCTGTTTCACAAGAAACTAGAGGAGAAAATGAAGGCGGGTTGACTCCTCTGAAGTTCTTGATCTAGCACAGGGTGACTAGGCCTGTTCAGAATGTGCGATGGAGCCATGGTCTAAAGCAAGGGGACTGATGGCCACCTTGATGAGACTAAGTGAGGCAGCCCACATGGAGTTGACCCGAACCTGACCAGATGAAGAGAAGATATTTGAGCCTGTGAACTGGTACATATTGCTGCAGACTTTATGGGTGAACTGTCTTGATTTGACTTTGCTTATAGATAGATGCAGTCTTCACAAGGTTTTCCCTGTTGGAATGAAGATTCTTAATAGCAAAGAACATGATTTTCTCCTGAGAGCACTGGGTTGATGTAAGTGGGCAGATAGAAATTGTATACACTAAATGTGGCGGATAAAGTCATAAAATGGCTGACTTACAAACTTTCATAGGTGGGAGAATATATTCGTAGGATTTAGGTGTAGATGTTATGTAGTCATAATTGTTAGGCATAGGATTTCTTTTGTTCACTTATAAAGGCAATGTTTAAGTGAGGATGGCACATATCGAATTATATGCATTTCAGTATTATCCTGTTAGGCACAGATATGATTTTATTATTGTTTGTTTTGGAAATTATACATGGCTAAAGAATTATATGAAAGTGTCCAATTGACAAGGAGTGGTCTGTGGTAGTTACATAATCTGGTGTCAATTCAAGAGAATTTCAAGTGAATGGGGTGGAGTCTGGTCTGTCCATCAAGATATAACCAATGAGATCTCTGTGTGGGCATGGCTTTCTCCAGAGAATGCTGAGAACTCCAGTATTTTCCTCCTTGAAGGTGAGAGACATTTCTCTCTCTCTGCTGACTCCCTATGAGACATTCCTGAGGAGAAGTCACGTGGACCTACTCTGATGCAGCCCTGAGATACTTATAACGACACTGGATCCAAAGACTTTCTACCCACTGGCTTATGATCTTCCTAAATTTGGCATCATTGCATATGTTTCATAAGCCTAAAGAGGACTTTAGAGATTGGTATCGGACATATGGGCTAATATCAGACTTATGTACTTGATCTGAACTGGGCTGGGATGTTTTCTTAATGTACAATTACTCTTTATATAAAACAATCTCTTATACACAATGAATCTTCCTGGATTTGTTCCTCTAGTCTACCTGGACTACCTGACACGAAGTGTCAGCATAAAAAAGGTCTTCAGTGAGATACATTCATATTATGCCTGCGTCAACAGGTTCAACTATAAGAACAATTGTGCAGGGCCTGGCAGTGTTTAGTGTATGTATTTTGCATAAGTTCACTATGACCCAGCATTGACTTTGAAGGCACCTGATGGCAAGAACTAAAATTAATTCTACAAGCTCTATTGACAGATTTTTTTGCTTTTAATTTCTGAAAGTCCCAGGTGTTTCATGCATTCTTTGACTTGTGGAATGGTCCTTTCATACAGTCTTCCCTCTGTGTAAGACTGTTAACATGTCTGTATTTCTCATTTACAAAACACCTGTCCAAAGGGGCTAGAATTAGGACTCACATTATTCTTCTATGACCCCCATTCTACTACTATATGACTCTCATTTGTTTAACCAATGACAAAAGAAAAATCCTACATCCAGAGTCTCATTTTCGTAAGCACAGAAGTTAGGACTTTGAGATAACTTTTTTTTTAGTACAAGGATGCAACAATCATTGTTGTGGTGATATAGTAAGTGAATTGAGAATGTGATTATATAATTCATGGATTAGGGATGTAGGGAGTGAAGACCCAACAGCTATGTAGCATTTTCTCAAAGAATCTTTCCTTTAGACAAAGGTGGTTGTACAGGCATTGAGGAGAAATCACGGAAACCACAGGGGATCTCCCCCAAATGTGCTTGATTTCAGGATAGCGCCATTCCACCATGATGGGATGGAGGCCATTCTCTAATCAGTATAAAGTGCAACTCTCTGAGGCACAGCACTACTTAGAGTTCTCTCCTGTGTAAAACTATGCCTTAGATGAATTAAAGATGTGGAGCCATGTTCTTAGCCTTCATAACTCGGAGGGGACACCTATTCATCATAGCTACTGACATGTGTTCCCTAGCGTAAGGAGAAGGAGAAGCTAGCTAATAGTCAGTTATTCCCTTTTCTTATCATACTTGAAAGTTCTTTCTTAGAGTTTCTAATTGGAAAAACATTTTGTCCCAATTTTCTATTCATCAAATATATTTTGTCTAATGCCTTAGCTTTTCATTTCTCTTAACCTTTATCAATGTCCCTTTTTAAGTTTAACCTTCGCTTTAGCAATACTGATTATTTGATGTGTAGATTTTTTTCTATATCTACCCTATTTTATATCCTATTTTATTCATGTGATAAGGTGAACAGAAGACCAAGTAAAATGAATTATTTGTTTATGTTTTCAGTAAACCTAGAGTGGTAATAGAATGTTATGAAATAAAGAAGAGCCAGTTCCTACTTTTATTCTTATATATCTTATTTGGGGCTAATTTTTTTAGCATTGTTCCACGGAAACTTCGAGTAGATCATAAGCATCAGCATATAGCTTAGTAGCCATTGTTTGAACAGTTGCTGCATCGAGTCAACACCATTGCTATCCCGCGCTGTCAAGTCACGTCAGACTCAGGATGATGTAATGTGCTACACAGTAAGCGCCGCCATAGGAGCTTTCTCCCCTCCCATGCCAGACCCCAGAAAAATCAGAAGAGATATTGTTCCCAGAGAAGTGCAGACAGGGAGCACTTCAAACCATAATTTCAGCATCTCTTCCTTATTACAAATTGATTGCAGTCAGGCTTCTGTGTCTTCTGCCTGGATCTGTGTATTCTCCTCAACGCTCCCTATTCACCAGGTATTCCCTCAATTAGAATGAGCCTTGGAGGTATTGGGGGTATGCTTCAATCATCATGGTAAATGGAGAAGACAAAGAAGTTGTCAAGGATTTTGTCTTGCTTGGATGCACAATCAATACTAATGATGTATTGAATTGGACAAATCTGCTGCACAAGACCTCTTTAGAAGGTTGCAAACCAGCACTTTAAGCATTGTTACCTTGATGACTAAGGTGCTCCTGACCCAATCCAGAGTGACAAAAGTGACGACAATACAAATGGACTTCCCCAGATAGAATACACAGAAATCAAATTGACAACATCTGTGGGAGCACATGATGGAGAAACTCAATATCAGCTGTTAACACCTGATTAGGGGTGGCTCTGGCACAGACCATCAATTGTTAATACGTAAGTTAAAGATAAAGCTGATGAAAATTAAAACCAATCTACAAGAATCAAAATACAAAATTTCCTACCTCAGGTGAGACTCTATCCCACATGGATTATGAAAATATATCAAGAACAGATTTGCTATATTGAACACGTGACAAAAGATCTGATCAGTGTGGGAGTCTACAAAGACCATCATGCATGATGTAAACAAAAGGTCAGAGGACCTGATGCAAGGGGCTTAAGTGGAGAGCAAATGCCTTGAGAATGATTGGGGCAGGGAATGTATGGATGTGCTTTATACAATTGATGTATGTATATGTATGGATTGTGGTAAGAGTTGTATGAGTCCCTAATAAAATGTAAAAGAAGAAAAGAGAAAAAAATGATTAGGGCAAAGACTGTACAGATGTGCTTTATACAATTGATGTATGTATATGTGTGAACTGTGAAAAGAATTGTATCAGCCCCAATAAATTGTTAAAATAAATAAATAAATAAATTTTAAAAAGAAAAGACAAGAAAGAAAGAGAAGGCCAAACTGGATGTCAGAGAAGACTCTGAAACTTGCTCTGAATTTTAGAGTAGCTAAAGAATATGGAATAAATGATGACGTCAAGGTGCTGAATAGAAAATGCAAAGGGAAGCTTGAGAAGATAAAGCTAAATCTTATAACAAAATGTTCACGGACCTAAAATTAGAAACTCAGCATACCTGAAATGGAAAGAACTCAAGAAAAAAATCCAAGCCTCAAATTGAATTTTTTTTTCTGAGATGGAGAGGGTGCCACTCATTTTGTATTTTAATCTGACCTGCTGGTGATTTAATTCCCAGATCTCAAAGGAAGTGTGTGCTCAAATATATGAGGATGTTAACATATCAACCAAAATTTAATTTTGGAAAATGCCTACTTGCTTGACACAATATTTTACCATCTCAACAAATGTTTAGCCTTTTATATTTCTTCCCTCCTCTCCTTGACTAAAGAGAAATAAGTTTCACAGGCTCCATTCACCTTGTTATGTGCATATGCTGGGAAAGACTGGATGTTAAAAAACAAAACATAATTACTTCCTCGTGTTCCTTTCTACTACTCTAAATCTGATTACCAATTCAAAGCATTCTCCTGCTAAATCAACTGGAGGACTAGAAATTAAACCATAATGTGGTGATAAGCCAAACACAAACAACAACGCAAACCAAACACCCCAGCAATCTATCAATTTACCATCGAGACCAAATACTCCTGGGAAAGGCAACGCGCCATGTTTGCTATCGCTGCCAGTTTTCGTTTGTCCTTTTGAACGATTCTATAGGCAAAATATTGACTGCTGCAGGACGTATTAAGAGAAAAAGGAAAGAATACACAGGAGTGGTACCAAAGATAACTAGTTGACCCTCCATCACTTCAGGAAGTAGCCTGTGAGCAAGTACCAATGGCTCTGAATGAAGAAGTTTAAACAGCCATGATTGCATGAGCCAAAATCAAGGCTCCAGGAATTGACAGAATTCCCATTTAAATGTTCAAGAAAGCTGAGGAAATGCTGGAAGCCCTCACTCATCCATGCCAGGAAATTGGCAAGAGAGCTACTTGGCCAACTGATTGGAAGAGATCCATGTTTGTAGCCATTCCAAAGAAAGGAATGCTCAAACTGTAGAATGGGATAATTGCACACAAGTAAAATTTTGCTGAAGATCGTCCAACAGTTGCATAATTACCTCACCAGGAAACAGCAGTTGAGACGGGATTCAGAAGAGAACAAGGGATATCAATCATTACTGATGGATCTTGACTGAAAGCAGAGACTAACAGAAAGGTGTTAAATTGCATTTCATTGACGATGCAAAGGCATTCATTGACTATACAAAGGATAACCGTGGGAAGATGAGAGAATTCCAGAGCACTGCCTTGTGCTCATGTGGCACTTGTATATGGTTCAAGAGGCAGTTGTGATAACAAAACAAGGAAATACTGCTTATTTTCCAACCAAACAAGTTGAGCGTCAGCGTTGTATCTTTTCATAATACGTTCTCAACTTATTCTCTGCAAATCATCAGATAATCTGATTTATATGAAGAAGAGTGTGGCATCAGGATGGAAATAAGAGCATATTAATAACCTGCAGTATGCAGATGACACTACCTTCCTTGCTGAAAATGAGGATGACTTGAAGCATTTGCTGATGAAGATTCGGATGCTGGCCTTTAGTATAGATTCCAATTCAGTGTAAGGAAAACCACAATCTTCATACCGTGACCACTAGGTAACATCATGACAAATGTAGGAAAATGTGAAGTTGACAAGGATTTTGTCTTCCTTGGATTTATACTCAGTATTCATGGAAGAAGCAGTCAAGAGATCAAAGGATGGATTGTGCTTGGAAAGTCCTGGACAAGGTAAAACGACACAGTGGCTGCAGCAATGGGCTCAAACATCAGAACGATTGGAGGACCACACAGGCTAAGACAGGAATTTGTTCTGTTGAACATTGCAGCATCACTATGTGTTGAAACAACCCAATAGCACGAACAACAACTAATCACAAAGTCAGCAGTTTGAACCTTCCTCTCCAGCCCCCCACTTGCTCTGTGGGAGAAAGATGAGGCTTTATGCTCCTGTTTTTTTTATTTCATTAGAGCTTTGGGAAAAAATATAAACTATACTACTTAATAGAGATTCATTATGAGTTGCAATTAAGTTCATGGTATTGAAATATTAGTGCTGACAGTTGAAAAGTAATTTTTTAATCTTTATTTTCAATCTCTCCATATTGGTGCTAGACATAAAATATTGACTTAAAAATATCAACAAAATAGAAACCCTTAAAATGTAGTCAATAATCACTCTATTATAATTTTAATTGAAATTCCTTTGGTCTATCTGGACTACTATCTTTCTTATAATTGCTGCAAAAGTATCCCTAAAAGGCTTGATATATGATGAGGGCAATGAATGTACAGATGTGCTTTACACAATTGATGTATGTATGGATTGTGATAAGAGTTGTATGGGTCCTAATAAAATGTTTTTAAAAAATCTTAATGTATTGTCTCTATGATTAGCAAATGTATAATAAGTAGGCAAATGAAAAAATTGAAATCCTGGAAGTGTACACATGTGCAATGAGAAAGAATAAATATAAAATATATATATGATTGTTACTGTCCCTCATCACAGATAAAATATATTATAGAGGAACTGAAACCTAAAGAAGAAAAATTATCATCTGTTATTTTAGTTGGAAATCACAGTTTCCCTTAATGCTGTTATTTGCAGGCATAGTAGTGGTTTAGAAAATCATCAGAAAATTATTCTTACAATAGTGGATCTCTCACCATAATTATTGAGTCTGTTTGCTGAGCAAACAACCCAAAAAGCTGGACCACATATGGAAGAGCTTATTAACAACTTGTGATATGCAAATGACACAAACTCGCTTGATGAAAGTGCCAAGGACTTGAAGCATTTGCTGGAGAGCAAGGGTTGAAAACTTCAGCAACATAAAGAAAATCAAGATGCTCACAACTGGATCAATCGGGTCGCTATATCTCAGGATCAACCTGAAGGTACTTAATAACATAATCTTATATAATTTCTATTAAAAATGATGTTTAACACACTCCTGTACTGTATATGTATACCCACACATATATGGCAACTGTATATACGTCAAACTTTTTTAGACTGTCAATTTTTTCATCCTCTTTGATCTAAAATCAATGTTCATGGAAGCAGCCTTGTTGAAGAGGAAAGATGCCATGATGTCACCTTGAAGATTAAGCTCACCTTTCGGAAACCATGATACTTTCCATTGCTTCATGTGCATACAAAGTTGAACAATGAATAGGGAAGATAACAAAAGAGTTGATGTATTTGAATGAAGGCATTGACAAAGACTATTAAAAGCATGGCAGGCTACTAGAATAATAAATACATCTATGTTGGGTTAAGTACAACCAGAACCCTCCTTAGAAACCAGCATGGCGAGAGTCCCACTCAAGTACTTAACTTAGACACGTCATTAGGAGAGGCCAGTTTCTGGAAAAGGACATTCTGCCTGGTCAAGTAGAAGGGCAAAGAAAAAGAGAAGGACTTTTGGAAAGACGGACAGATGTGTCGCTGCAGCAGTGGTTTCCAAGCCATGCGAGACGTGGCAGTGCTTCTTTCTGGTGTGCACAGGACCAGTATGAATCAGAACCAACTGGATGGGTGCAGAGTGGCTGTGCTGTTGGGTTGCTAACTGCAAAGTCAGCACTTCAAAATCATCCCTGGTCCTTGGGAAGGAGAAGCTGTCTACTCAGTAAAGAATTACAGTGTCAGCAACCCACGGAGCTCATTTCATAGTGTCCTCCATGTTCACTGTGATTCAGAATCCACTCGATGGCAGTGAGGGCATTCATATGGAAGTTTGCAATTATCTGGAAATTTGCAATGTGTGTTTGTTTATTGAAGAGTTTATTCTTGCCATTTCTAAGCAACCATGTGATAAACAGAAAAGATCGAAGACCTCGTTCTTGTATTCCCATGAGTGTCTGTTACTTTGGTTCTTTATCTCTTATCAATTATAGCCAACATTATTTTTTTCTATCTCTAGGCATGAGACTAACATGGGCATTTAAACCCATAATCAAATTTAAAAGAACTAAAGTTGTATCTGTTGCTATTATCAAATCTGTAATAGTCTAAGTCAGCGGTTCTAACCTGTGGGTCACGACCCTTTTGGGGGTCAAACGACTCTTTCACAGGGGTTGCTCAATATATAACAAAACAAAATTACAGTGATGAAGCAGTGATGAAAATAATTTTATGGTTGAGAGTCACCACAACAGGAGGAACTGTATTAAAGGGTCGCAGCATTAGGAAGTTTGACAACCACTGGTTCAGGTTAACCACAAAACAATGTGTTATTGAGATTTTGTAATTAGTAAAATGATTAGATTTTATCATGTTATCTAGAAAAGGAATAAATAGTAAATCTATGTGCTCAATAATGCACTCCTGTGTATCTTCAGATGTTTTTCAGTGTATTTGATAAGGAATAAGTAATATGCATTCCTGTTTCATTTGCTGGCATTGTTTATTTTTCTAAGTATAGTACTTTGCATCAAGCTCTATATGGAGAAATAGAGATAAGATGATAAAAAAAAACTCTTGGAATATTATTTCTTTCATAGCAAAATAACTATCATTAAGCATTGAGCCTATATTTCTAAGTTTGTAAATCAATAAGATTAATGAGTTTACCTTATATAAAGAAATATATAATTTGTGGTAATAATCTCATTCTTTAGATGTGTTTTTAAAATTCTAAATTTTAATGATTTTAAGAGGAGTCTTGCTGTTGCAGTAGGTTATATGTTGGCCTGCTAACCACAAGTTTATCGGTTCAAATCCACCATCTTTGCCAGGAGAAAAATGAAGCTTTCTTCTCTGATAGATTTGCAGTCTTGAAAACATAAAGAGTCAGATTTGACTGAATGACAGTAAATTTAATTTTTAGAAAATACTGTTTAAAACTTGATAAAATAATTCCCTAAACTCTGTTTATATGACAGACAAAAATTAATGTGTTGGGAATTAGATATTAGAAATTAAACATAATTTCTGCCTTCATGTGAGCAAATTTATAAAAAGATAAGGTATTAAAGTCACGATAAAGAAGATAAAATGGGACAGATGATAGAGAATCTGAGGGAACTACTCATTCAGAGAGTTGTTTTGAACTAAGGTAATTAAGGAAAACGTTTCCAAATAGATAAACCTAAGATTGTTCTCATAAGATGAGCTGGAGGCACAATGAGAATACTTATGAGAGTGCATTTCAAGTAAAAATAATATTAAAACTGTTTAACATCAATTTAAAGCAACTTGAGTCTGGGGTCCTATTTTGTGATTGCAGTCCAGCTGCTTTGGAACACTGAATGCTCAAGCTGTGGGCATTAACGGCTGTGACTTGTAAGCACCGACAGCTAAACACAGAGTAAACATTTCTTTCTCTGGGGGCTTGAGGTCCATAAGACTCTAAGGAGGAAATATAAAGTATACCCTCCAGAGTTTAAAAAATGTCTCCAAGGTATGTAAACATATAACAGTGTTTAATGAAATTCACAGTACATAAGAACGTTTGTTTGTTTGCTTGTTTATAAGTAGGACCTGGAAACCAGAGCTGAGGTAACTGAAGACAAAAAGATGAAGTCTGAGATAGTTTGTGAAACATGTATTTTCAAGAGTCAAGAATTAAAACAAAACCTCAGAGGTTCCTGAGGGATCAAAGAGAGCAAAATCTAAAGACTGTAACATTTATCTTTGTAGAGCTGATTCGGGTTAGAAGTTATTTTTCATCAAAAGGTAAATAAAATTCTATCCCTTGGGGATTTTGAAATTCTTCAGTTTATGAGAAATCTGTAACTCTATTCTGTGTGTGTGTGTGTGTGTGTTCGTGTTTATGAAAGGGTATTTGGTGCACAGAAAATAAATAAAAGCAATCAGAAGGAAAGACTCTATAACTACAAATAGTACTAAACCCTGGGGAGAGAGACTCAAATACATAGAGTTTAAAAAATCTGAGTGGTTAAAATTGTTTTCATCCAATTTTAAAGCCAAAAAAGATCAAAAGGTTAAAGCAGTTATATAGTGGCCTTTTCAGATAGGAGTAAGCAATATAGTTGTTTGGAACAGGTAAAACATTGTTAAGTACCAAATTCTAATAGAAATTCTAAAATACATCTTCCTGGAACAGTGAGTAATACTACAATGGACAACACATTCCACAGCATTTCTCTAACAGAAATTCAAGGTTTTATTACGTTCTGATAAACATCAAGAGCATATTATTAAAATATAGTAAACTGAAGAAATATCATATCAAAAATATTATACCTAACTATGTGTGGTTTTCTGATTGTCAGTAGTGGGATAATGTGTTATGAGCTGGCTCTACCCTCAAGGTCAGCAGTTCATACATCACCAACCACACTGCAGGATGAAGAACAGGTTTTTCACAAGACACATTAAGAAAACAATACCACTTAAAACAACCACACAAAAGATTAAATACTTAGGAATAAACCTAACCTAAGAAGCAAAAGACCTATATAGGGAAAACTACAGAATATTACAATAAGAAACCAAAAAATAACTACACAAATGGAAGGCATATTCGTGGGAAACTGTGGACCAGGAAGAGAGCATTCATGGGCAAATTCTTTATTCTCATATTTAAGAAACCTGAGAAGCCAGGGTTCTGGGTTGAGGGAGGCCTTCACACTTGTGAGTTAGAGATGAGTCCCAATCACATTCTCATAATTAAGATTAATCCCCACAACATCCTTCCATAATAGTGCTACCTTAATGTGACCTCTTACAAGCATATGGCTGATTACTATCTGGCTGGCAGCTTTATTTATAGCTTTATATATAGAACTGTTGCAATTACTCTCCTTGGTCAAGGGACAGTCATTCCCTGTGATAAGTAGATTTATTGTGCCAACTTGGCCAATAGAAACATGTGTGATTAATAAGCTTGTAGTTTGATTGGAGGGTAAAGAGATAAACGGCTTGGCAAGCCCCCTCTTTTCTCTCTTGTTCTCTGATGATCAGCCCAGTCCAGCATATAGCTGCTTTAACTAATTTTCTGCCTCACCTTGTGAGCTACACTACTTGTGGGACAGCCAAATCATGGAAAAAGTTGCTAGCGCTTAAGGTTCCTTAGAGATCTCCTTTGCCACACTGCTGTGTGTACATCGCTTGAGCTTGAGGCTGGGGGGCTCTTGCCTTGCTTGAGTTCCTTATCTCGTCTCAGCCTGCTTCCATAAGCTCCTGAGGTGCTGACTGTTTGTGACCCACTCTGCTGTTTGCCACCTGTGGCATGAGTGCCTGCATTGCCAAAGGAAGAGTCAGCTGTCTGCTTTCTTGACCTTGGAACTTGCAGCCCTGTTGAGTTGAAGGACTTCCAGTATATTAACTGTTACACAGAAGTGAGTTGAACTGAGCCCTCTGTACTGCTATGTGGACTAAGTAGCTGGTATTTTCATTCGTACTGCATCTATCTATCTATCTATCTATCTATCTATCTATCTATCTATCTCTCTATCTATCAATCAATTCCTCAGTGTCCTGGTTTTATTTCTTTAGAGAACCCTGCTTAAAGCACTCCCCCCTCACCTGGCCCCAGAACTAGTGCTAGGTTACTCCTCAAATGAGCTCTGGAACCTCTAGGGTAAAGATACAGCCCACTTTGTATGGTTCTCTGTTGCTAAGGAAGCCGGAATGCCCCTAGACTGTATGTGTTGATGTTAGAATATATTTTTCTCTCTCTCTTTTCACATCTGGTTCTGATACCAAAGAGGAGGTGAGCATCTTAAAACTTTGCCTGCCTCTAAATTTCTTCCCTTTAATTACACAACCATTTCTTAGGACCTATCTGTATGTGTGTGGGCTGGATCCTACACAGGCCTAATATTGTGAAAATGTCAATACTACCTAAAACAATTTATGGATACACAGAAATCCCAATACAAATCCCAACTACGTTCTTTAATGAAATGGAAATCTAATTACCAATTTCATATGGGTAGGCAAATTAGCCAGGATAAGCAAAGAACTTCTAAAAAAGGAATTAAGCAGGAGATCTCACACTACCTGTTCTACAAAATGACTGACTGGCCACAATAGGCAAAGTAGCCTGGTGCTGTTATGATGAGAGGGATAGAGACCAATGGATCAGAACAGAAAACCCAGACATAAATGCATCAGCCCATATGCAACAAATCTGTGACAAAGGACCTAGAAATATCCAATGGGATAAAAGCAACCTCTTCAACAAAAGGTGTTAAAGAAACGGAATGTCCATATGCAGAAGAATGCAAGAAGACCTGTATCTGTCATCGTGCACAAAACAAACTCAAGGTGAATTAAAGACCTAAATGGAAGCTCAGGGCTATCTGTATGATCCATGAGAAAA
The DNA here is from genome assembly GCF_050624435.1 of Tenrec ecaudatus. Taxonomy (NCBI): domain Eukaryota; kingdom Metazoa; phylum Chordata; class Mammalia; order Afrosoricida; family Tenrecidae; genus Tenrec; species Tenrec ecaudatus. Next base: position 158,475,340 of record NC_134532.1, on the reverse strand, counting down.
CTGGAAGAAATCTAAGGGCCCTAGTGCAGGGCATACACAGACTACCAAGTACAATGAAGGAGGCACACAGCGGAAGACAAGACAGATGACTGGGACATGCTGACATTGCATCACTAATGCACATCAAAATGCTTCTTCAACAGAGGTCAATGAGAGACCGCAGACTGGGAGAAAAAGATTCACGGACACATTGGACAAGGGTCTAGTTACCAAAATCGATATAACTCTACAGCCACTCAACCAGATAATAACAAATGATATAATTAATAACCGAGAAGAGGACATGAACAGATCTTTCACCAAAAATAAAGTATAAATGGATAACAAACACATGAAAAAATGGTCACAATCACTAGCCATCAAAAGATGCAAATTAAAACCACAATAAGCAGCCAGTTCACACCCACGACGCCAGCCAAATTCATAAAACAGAATACAACAAATGCCGGAGGGGATGCGAAAAGATCAGAACTCTTTTGCACTGTTGTTGCACTTGTAAATAGATACAATCACTACCAAAAAAATGATATGGTGATATTTAAAGCAACTGGGAACTGAAATCCTGTATGATCCAGTAACACCACTCTTAGTTATATACTCCAAGAAACAAGAGACACAACATGAGTGGATGTATGCTCGCCCATGTTCATAGCAGCACAGTTCACAATAGCAAGGAATTGGAAACAGCCCAAATGCCCAACAGAGGAAGAATAAAGAAAATATGGTACAGACACATGACAGAATATTATACTCCCCTAAAAAACACAATGATGAAGCAAGAAACTTCCTATAATATCAAAAGGCCTGGAAACAATTATGCTGAGTGAAGTCAGCCAAGCACCAAATGACCACTATCGTATAAGTCCACTACTATTAAGAAGAAATAAACAAATGTAGTGGCCAATTCCCAAACAAAGAGGGAGAACATGGGTGTGCTGGCCATTACCGCCTATATTTGCACTTTAGAAGGGGGCCTCACAGGAGGTAACGTCCCGTTGGCTGGAATCACTCCTTCCAGATGGGCTAAAGGGGAGGAGATCTTCGACAGGAGGCTCCTCAACTCTGAGACGAGGCTGCGACAAATCAGCAGGTTCTCGACACGAAGGAGAGGAGAACCTTACTGGAAACTCATGTTAAGACCCCGGAGGGGCAGTGGGGCAGGTAGCATCTACATTTCAGAGGAAACACTGATATTCCTATTGGTGGGTTCCGTGGGTAAATGGGGAGGAGCAACCTCACCTCCAGAAGCATGCTAATTGCAGGAAACCTCAAGGGAAAGAAACCCAGTTCTATGGTCCTGAGTAGAGACTTCAGGTATGTTTCTGCTCAACCCTCTGGGAATGATGCCATCGCCTAAACACACTGATGGCCTTCGACACTGGCCTTCCAGGAAAGAGGGCATCCCCAGAGGGCCACACCAGAAACACTTGACATGGAAACCCAACTGAATGAACTCTGCCCTACCTCAAAGCTACCTTTCTCTTGCACTTAGTAGTCTGTGGAAATGGCAGTTGTTGGGCCTTGGGTGTGATCGCTGGTTTAGTGGGTGTCCACAGAAATGGTACCCAGAACTACTCTCTATTTAGTACTTCAATGCTCCCCTTGCATTAATGACAGGTTTTAATCTGAGAGGCAGGAATCTGTTCTTGTAAGGAATGATCAAGGAAATTGTCCTCTAGCACCAAGCCCCATGCTTAATGTAGACAGAGCTCAAAAAGCAATGCATGGATTACAACTTTTCTTTGGTCCATACTTGCATAAGCTCCTGTTGTCAACAGTGCTTTAATTCCTTAAATTCTATGTCAATTGATAAATTATTGATGTTATCAATGCAATCACCTTATACCCCAAGGGGATTATTGAGAATGTTTTCCTTTTGTTTGTTTTTATGGTTTGTGGTGGATTGCTTCCAGAGTCATTCATAACCCATAGACACACAGATAGATTCTGGGGTTCCACTTAATTCTATCTGCAATCCAAGAACAATTAGTTCTTATAGCATGGCCCTGCTTGATACTTGCTGTCAGGAAGCAATCACTAAAGATAATAGGTGTTGACAGGATCAGATATCAGACATCAGAAGATCCAAAACAGACAACCATATTGATGAGAATGAGTAGCGTTGGATTGGAGACCAAAAGCCAATCTGTAGACTAATGGACATCCCCTCACAGAAGGGTTATCAGGAAGGACTGAGACACCTAGGGTGCAGTGTAGTACCTACGAAAGACACAACATCCCTCTAGTTCTTTAATGCTTCCTTCTAGGTTTTACTGCTTCCCCACCTCATCACAATCATGACCCAGTTTTCCTTACAAATCCAGCTAGACCAGATCATGTACACTGGCGCAGATAAGAACTCTCAACACTTGGAATTCAGGACAGATAAACCCCACAGGAATAGTAATAGCAGTATCAATACCATGAAGGTAGGGGGAAGGTTTGGGGAGAAGGGGGTTGCAGGAGGAACCAATTGTAATGATCAATGTATAATATGACCCCTCCAAAAAAAACAGGGGCAAACAATAGAAAGGTGGGTGAAGGGAGACAGCAGACAGTGTAAGATATGAAAATAATTATTTATAATTTATCAAGGGTTCAGGAGGGGGAGGGAAACCAGAGGAGCTGATACCAAAGAAAATGCTTTGAAAATGATGATGGCAACATATGCACACATGTGATTGATACAACTGATGTATGGGCTTTTATAAAAGCTGTAAGAGTCCTCAATAAAATTATTTAACAATAAAAGATAAGGAAGTTACAGTAAAGTATGATGAAGGAAGCAAATGGTGTCGGGCTATCAATTGGAATAATGTCTGGGGTCTTAAAGTTTTGTATTCAAACAAGCAGCCATCTATGTGAGGCATCAGCTATGTCCACATCAAAGAAGCACATCAGCCTGTGGGATGCAAAGATAATGATACTAAAATCCAGATATGCTAAGGGAAGCATATCAGAGCTTAAATTTTTAGAAGGCTCTGGAGAACAGTGGGAGCCTAAAATCCATCTGCCTGAGTTTTGCTTATATCATGGATTTTATCCATATAACATGGACTCATACAATATTTGTACTTTTGTGATTGACTAACTTCACTCATCATAATCACCAGATCTCTCCATTTCTTGAGGTGTTTCATAGTTTCATCAGTTTTTTTTCAGGGATGCATAGTATTCCATTGTGGGCACAATCTAAAATTTTTTAAAATTCACTCTTCTACTGAGAAATTTTGGTTATTTTCTAGCTTCTTGCTATTGTAGACTGTGCTTTTGAGACATTTAAAGGTTGAGCCCCTTAAAAAATGAAAAAGTGGATTAAGCCTCACCTGAATGCCCTCTGCCCATTGACCAGGGATGTGAGGAGCCCTGCTGTCATGCAGAGGGAACTGGAAAGCGGACTACTGCAGGCATGGTTTAGTGAAAACTGAGCACCTCTTCATTTGGTTTCCCTTTGACCGATTTTAACATTGTTCTGTTTTTTTAATGTGTTGTGCTTTCTTTGCAATTGAGGTTTTCTCTGTTTTACTTTTTTATTATTAGTTTTTGTTGTTGTTGTTGTGATGGTGGGTGATTATTTGTATGTTTTCCTGTACATGAAATCCAGGATAGGTAAACCTCTAGAGAAAGTAACTGAATCAATGGCTTTGGGGGTGTAGCGTGGAAGGTGGGGGAGAAATGGGGAACTAATTACATGAGTGAAAGGAAAAAGAAAATGTCCCAAACTCGAAAGCAGTAATGATTGCCCAGCTCTGCTCCACAGGAGGATGGACAGTACTGTGTGTGGGCCACGAGCCTACGGAGACTGTGAAAACAAATATCCACAGACAACGTGTGACAATAGCCACCACTGCCTTGACTATTTATATCTCAACCACATCGAGTTAACCCTGAGTCGATAGCAGCCCTGTGCACAGTGCACGGGATTCTGAGTGGTCTTGTACAATTCCCAAAGTTACTAGAGAATTTGACCATTACAGTCCAGAGATTTTTTTTTTTCTTGGCTGATGTTAGAAGTAGATCTCCCGGCTTTCTTATTTGGTTCGTTTAAACTGGAAACTCTACTGAAACCTGTATCATAATAACAACCAGACTTCCACTGACAGACGAGTGGTGGCTTCACTTGAGGTCCATTGGCTGGGAATCAAACTCAAGTCTTTCATATGGAAGGTGTATCAATGCCACACTAGAATCAGATGACTCATGTTTGGTAACAGCTAAAATGACAAAATGGTGCCAACTCGATTAATGATGGCGATTCACGGATATTGGGTTATGCATTCATTGCTCGTAGAAATGTGCAATGATACAGTCACTTTGGAAACAGTTCTGTGATTTCTTTTAAAAAAATGAAAATCTCAGTTAAAACATGATAGAACAATTATACTCTTCAGCTTTTCCAGAACAATGGAAAATTGATAGTCACAAAAAAATGTTAAAACCAAATGTTCATAGAAATGTTTTTACATTGCCAAAACCCACAAACATCCTAGATGCTTTTAATGGGTGACTGATTACATAAACAGTGGCACTTGGAACCATGAAAAGTAAGTAAGCACCCATCAAAGGAGCCAATGAAAGAGATAACCACCTGGGATGCATTGTGATGGAAGTGTGCCCAGAGAAATGGTACTGGTGACTATCAGAGAGATCTTCAAACAGCAGCAGGGAGCTGTGATTTATCTTAACCTTGGGGGTAAGTACATGAATCAACAAAGCGATAGAGCAGTACACAAATGCACACACAAGATGCAGCAGAATGTAATTTAAATGGTAAAAATGTGAAAAGGATCAATGAAGTGTATCAGCATTAATGTGAATATCTTGTTTGTGACAAGTTACTGAAGTTTTGCAGAATGTTAAAATTTGAAATTGAGCAAAGCTCATAAAATGTCTCTCTGTGTTACTTCCTACCACTATACGTAAATTTACAATAATCTCAATAGAAATTCAATCAAATACTAGTTTACTATCATTTATAAAATAAAAATAAAACATGAGACAAAAGTAAATAAATAATGTTCTAACTAAAAGTAAAATAAAAGTGATATCAAGTAGAAAATACGATCCTACAAGATTAATAGATAAAATGTTCGTGTATATACCTGTGGGAGGCCTGGTGGCATAGTGATTATATGTTGGGCTGCTAATTGTCAAGTTAGCAGCTGGAAACCACCAGCCCCCGATGCAGAACGCTGGGCTTTCTAGTCCTGTAAAGAGTGACTACCTCAGAAAGCGAGCACGGGCAGGTCTGCCCTGTCCTCCAGTGTTCTTAGGAATCAGCATCATGGTTTGTGTATGTGGTTTGGTTTTATTCCTTTGCTGCCCCACTTCTCTGTCACTGTGTCGCTCTGTGGTGGCTTGTACGTTGCTGTGATGCTGGAGGCAATGCGACTGGTCTTTCAAATACCAGCAGGGTGACCGACAGTGAACAGGTTTCAGTGGAGCTTTCAAACCAAAGACAGATTCATTTACACATTGGTATCCAGTCACCTCTGGCTGAAGAACAGAATGGAGAGAAAGAACAGACTCCACGCTGGGTGTGCTGACCCATGGGGCTGGGGCTAACGCCTGCAGGTTGAGGCCTACACTGGGTGGCGTGCCGTTAGACATTTATTAGCGGCCCTAAACAGTTCTATAATATTGCCGAAGTGGGACTGAAATGAGGCAAAGTAGCTGAGGGCAAGAAAGAGGCCTGTCTGCCAGCATGGTAAAGAAGGACCTGCGCTCAGCGAACACTTATATCCTGAGCATTTATTGCCTGTGACCTTCCCTAATACACCCCAGATCCTGGTCATTGTCCGTGCATGCTACTGGCTCTTGCAATGAATTATAGAGGCCACGGGAAGAGTAGAGAGAGCATGAGGAGGGCCAGGTAGTGTCAGAATTGGTAACACGGTTGGAGGGAGAGAAGGTAGTTGCATGTCTGACCGCTGCTTTGTGGCAATCAGCACTGGGCGCCTGAGGCTCCAGGTGGCACCTGTGTTGTTTCTCAACTTCTCAGATACAATTCACTGAAAACTTTATGAATAGCAGTGGAACTTTGTTGGATGGAGTACCAGAAGATGAGCTCCTCAGGTTGTAGGGTATTCAAAACATGACTGAGCCAAAGCTACCTCTTCAAAGTAGGGTTCAATTTCATGACATGAATGGACAAAGCTTCCAGAATCTACTGAGGGGCATGATTCAAAGTGGGAAGAAACAACTGCAAATATCCATTCATTGGAATGTGGAACCATCAATTCTTTTAACTGTTTCTCTAGATATGACTATCCTGGATTTCACATGTGGAAAAACATTTTAAAAAATAAAACAAAATCAAAATAAGACAGATAAAAACTCAATTGAAAAGAAAGCAGAAAATATTGAAAAATTGAACATATTTAAATGGATTATAAGGTAAAACAGATACTAGTTGCTACGTTTGGGGGCACGGATTGGGAGGAAATGAGGATCTAGTGCGGATGGGCACAGGAATGACACCAATGTCCTGAAGCAGTGGTGATGAGTGTGTGACCCACCTTGATGTCATTTAACTATTGGATTGTGTGATATGTGATCCTATAAGTGACAACAACAAAAACTTTGAAAAGAAATGATTAGGGTGGAATGAAACACCCTAACTCAGCTATCATCCCTACTGCAATTAGTTCTGAAACACTCAATACTGTGATTGATATATAATCATCTTCCAAAAGAGATGGAGATGGACACATGTTAATGGCCTGCATGTGCTAAATGCGCTGTTTCAAGGTGCACTCCTCAAATCCCAGCCAAGGCCCAACAAAGAACTCTGCTTTGCTATACTACAACATTCAGAATAAAATCAATGTATTCCTAAAAAATAATAAAAATGGCATATGGAATGAAGGAATATGCAATGCATGAGCCTAGGAAAACAGGACGTTCTCAAAAACACTTCACTAAAAAATGAAATTACAGATTGAGAAAAATACTGTCAATGCCATATCGAATAGATTGAAAGCTTCAATCAAATAGATTGAAAACTTCAACATTTCAACAAAATGAAAACAAAGGATCCAATTAAAAAATGGGCAGAGGATATGAAAAACACTTCACAGAAGAATACATTGAAGCTGACGACAACATTTCAGAAATACCCACAATCATTAACCGAGATGCAAATCAAAACAACTCTGAGACATCACCTCACACCAGCAGTAATAACAAAATTTTATAACCCCCCCAAAGAGAAAACAATAAGTGCTAATGAAGATGTAGAGAGACAGAAACCTTCAGACACTATCGGCGGGACTGCAACATGGTGCAACCACCATGGAAAGCAATATGGAACTGCCTCAAAAACTTGGGAACAGAAGTATCATAGGATTCAAAATTTCTCTTGAAATTGCTACATAAGAAATAGCTATGCTAGAGAAATAAATATCACAACACACGTATCTATACCTATCTATGGTCATTGCAGTGCTCTCTACAATAGCAACATGGTCGAGGCCGCCTAAGTGTGCATCACATGCATACACTTAATGGAATAGTGCTCAATGTTCCAAAAGAATGATGGCAGTGCGAAACGCAACGTGACATGAAGGGACCTGGAGAACAGCATGCTGAGTGAAGTTAGTCAATGACAAATGGAAAACTGTGTCTGACACCACTTTTACAAAAGGTCTAGGAGTTCCCATCCTAAACGAAAGAGCTTTCACAGTTACTGAGGGTGAGAGGATGCAGGAAGGAGGTGAAGCTCTGAGCTGGAGGGGAGACATGTCTACTTGGAGAAAATGGAAGGCAATACAAATAAGAAAGAGGTCAAGAAAATATGACCGAGGTGAGGGAAGACACTGGTAGAAGGTTAAGAGTTAGGCAGCAGAGGTCAATGCTGTCCCATACGTAATCCTCCAACAGTGATGGTCTAAGAAGATGCTTGGCTGGATGTGCGAGCTGAATAGATGTAGGAGGGATATTTGCCAGAGGATATTTGTAAATGTGTATTGACCTTTGCTGCAAATACAGCCACGTCTGTGGGAAAGCATCCAGGGAGAATGATATCAAAACTTCTTAGACAGAGCCAAATACCTTGTTACTGTCTCAAGGGTCTTAGAAATCAGAGGACTAAAAATGTCCTTCCATCATTTAATGCAGATAAAGCTTAAAAAAATAGTTCATGAAGTAAAAATGGATTCACTGTTAACTAAAATGACTTACGCAACTCTTTCTCCAAAGAGAAACGTAACAAAAGCTTTTAAGGATTTTAGGTGGAAAAATTCAATGTTTAGTTATGATAAAACCAAAGGGAAGCCAGGTCTACTTCTAATGTGTTGGTTTCAACTCATAGTGACTCACTCTATAGGATAGAATAGAAATGTCATGGTATGTTTCTGAGATTGCAAATTTTTTTTCTACTACATTGATTTATTTTATTTTTAAATCATTTTAAAAGGGACCCATACAACTCTTATCACAAGCCATACATACATCAATTGTGTAAAGCACATTTGGTAATTCATTGCCCTCGTCCTTTGTTGTATTAGCTCCATCAGCGGTTCTCAAGCTGTGGGTCGTGACTCCTTTGGGGGTCAAGTGACCCTTTCACAGGAGTCACCCAATTCATAACAGTATAAAAATTACAGTGATGAAGTAGCAACGAAATAATTGTGTGGTTGGGGGTCACCACAACATGAGGAACTGAATGAAAGGGACATGGGAGATTGAGGGAGGTTGAGAACCACTGTTCTAGATGATTTCGCTTGAGCAAGGATTGTGCTCCAACTGCACATGAGCACTCTGGGTCTCCTCCTGGCGTGCAAGCTTGATTTCCCCCTAAAGTGTGGGTGCTCATTACCATCATCTGAGAAAAGTTATATAGTATATCATTCTATAATTATAGTCCTATAGTAGCCAGATTCACTTCGACCTTCTTGTCACTTATAAATAATGCTGAGCATCTTAAAACTAGGAAATCATGGCAGAAGCAAAGAAACTAAACTACGAAGCTATTCTCTTTCACCACAGCAGGATGCTCTCGTTTACTTTAAAGACATTACTCCGTCTTTTCCAGGTCTGAAGGTGGTCATTTATCCTCCTTTATTGGGTCCAGATTTAGAGCCCAGGCCCTGCCTGTCTCATCCTGAGGAAATACACTGGCCTTGGGATTGAGTACCACAGGCTCATTGGCCAATTGTAATAGCACAGTGTGCTGCAAAGGCAATGTTCTGCTTGTGCTCCGGTCAGTAGTAACTGGGGTCCAAAAAGCAGTCACCTAAGGTGTCTCCTGCATTCCATAGGAAAGAATGTGATGAAAGGAGAACCCATAATGAAACAATTAGTCCAGTGAATACGAACATCAGTCTCCAACCCTTGAGAACAGAAGAAACTAGGTGAGAAGAAGAAGGAGGAGGAGGAGGAGGAGAAGGAGGAGGAGGAGGAGAATAGGAAGCCGCCAATGCCCAGATACATTATAAGGTCACATTACAAGATCTTGGAGAAAAAAATTTGTCTTAGAACTCAAAATCATGAAAGAGACTAGGCTTATTGATCAAAGCGAGACTATGGTCCTTGGGCACCCTTCACACCAGGGACACGCCTCTCCCTAATATTAAGAACAACATTTAAGATCAGCACTTCCCTAGGGACAAAGCTCACCGGATTAGGAGGAAACAGGACTGCACGCATGAAGCACAGCACAGAAGTGCGTCAGTGCTGGTACTCAGAGAAGACTACAGAGGAGGAGTTTGAGTGAAATATGTGTGAATTGTTTGATTTAAACTAATTGTGTACTCTGAAACTTTACCTAATTCACAACAAAATGCTTCTAAAATGAAATGGAACACATAAAGATTGATATCCTAGACATTGGGAAGTAAATGGACTGGTATTTGGTATTTTGATTCAGACGATTGTATGGTTTCCTGGGTCCCCGATGGCTGAGAGGAATGGTATTACATTCCTTGTTAAAATGAACATTTCACAAACCGTCTTAAAGTAGAATGCAGTTGGTGATAGGATAATACCTATATACCTATAAGGAAGTTCATTGAAAACTGGTTAGTCAAGTGCATGCTAAACTACTAAGGCTGAGGAAAAAGACATTTTAAAATTCTGGCTGAATTTAAGAGAATATCTCAAAACATATCAGTGACCTGAGAATTGTAAATCCTATAATCTGAAGCCGAAGGAAGGACTAGTATCAGTCTAAACTGTGAGAATCTGGTTTGCAGAAGGCTGTGCGTGACAGTGGGAGCTCAGGACGCCATTTGTGATATACACGGAAATGAGCCTCTGGTGATTTCCCTGTCCGTAATAGAGGGGTGAGGAAAACTGGGTACCAAACAGTTCATTGGAGAGATGACAACAGGAGATCAAAATGAGAAACCTGACTTGATGTGTTAAAACCTAGTCAGTTGATCCCCATCTGACACTCATTGGACCTGATCTGGTTTTCAGCTTTTTCTGATATATATATATTTACACACACACACACACACACACACACACGTTTATCTCAGATGTATTTTGTCATTAGGATAATCCTCTCGATTTGTGTTATATGTTTATATGCTGTTCCTTTGTTTGGTATAAGAAACCCAGGTTTGATGAAACTCTGGAGACATCAAGTAGAATAAGGGTTCCCAGAGGGATCCTGGGAGGGGTTGGGAGGGCAGCAGGAGGGAAGGGGCTGATATCGAGGAGGACAGGAAGAAAGAGCATGTTCAGAAATGGATTGTATTAGCAATGGCACAGCACTGCCTGATGTGATTGCACTGCGGATTACATGATACCTGCATTCGCTCCCACACGAAATAGTTTTGAAAAGATTTGATGGGTTGAACATTTAAGACACAAAGAAAGACAAAAGGCAAAAGTGGACATCAGAAAAGACAGATTTGTTCTTTGAAAGTAAAATACATAAAGCAAATGAAGGAAAGGATGAACTAAATGACCTAACCTGAATTTTTAAAGAGAAGTTCAAGATGACGAGGTAAAGAATTAGAATGAGGTGTTTTATAAGTAATCAATTATACCTACTTGCATTGTGGAAGAAGTTGGGTGGTGGAGTGAGTTAGGCATTGAACTGCTGACCACAATATAATTCAATCCCCCAGTCTCTCCGCAAGAGAGAGATGAGACTGCTTTTGCCTGTCTTAGTGTCGTTGGGCGTTGTGACAGGGAGGGTTTGCTTTGTCCTGTTTGTTTTGGGCATTAGAGCATGTTCCTCGCCAAGTTCTGACTATAGGCCCTAAAGAGGGCTTTGCGTCCAGTGAGGTAGACAATGAGTAAACATCAGCTGTTGCACACTTAAAAGTGACAGTAAAGAATAAGCTAAATGGACCCAAATGGAATGGGGATAATATACTACATGATACACTATGTGTACATATTTATAGTACTCTCTTCTATAGATCTCGCTATGAAACCAGCAAATGGAACATGTTTCTTCTCAAAATCTAGAGAACCATTTCCCAAAGAACTTTCTAGATCCCAAATGTTCTTAAAAATACAATGAGTGCTTTATGAAGGAAATGGTGAGAAAAAATTTGGGACATGCTCAGTTAAATGAAGTTTGATATATTACTTTTATAGCAGCGGATTTCAAAGTATTTATAGTGCAGATACAAAGTTTGAATCTCTCATGGAAGAAAGAATAGTATGTAGCCTTTCCCAATTGGAATACTTCCTCTTTATTTGTCAACTATTAATATATTTCATAACTTTATTGCTTAATAGAATATTGTGTGGGGAGCTTTGCTTTAAAATATCAATTACCCTTCTGCAAGCTGTCCCTTTTCCATCAACAAATTGCTATTGATAATTCCCAGAATCCAGAGAGGTTTACGTTCAACTACTTGTCATTCAGTTGATTGAATAAAGAAATTGAGTTTTCTTTTATACATGTAAAGGAGGCTTGCATGAATATCAGAGAGCAATCTGAAATGTATCAAGAGACCGAAGAAAAGAGTTCTCAGTGATTTTTTTTTATTCAGTATCCACTAGACACCATCTACCCTTTTCTGATCTTTGAACAACAAAAAAAAGTGATTTCTTTCCCCTGTGGCTTCCAGTTTACTGCAGTTTCTACTATATGAATTGCTTGTTTCATGCATCAATAACAAATCTGTATGTGCTATTTCTTAACTGCAATAAAGTTATTTTTGTATAAATTATCCTGCTGTTTTAAAACCCGATATGAACTATTCCCCCCCAGTTTCTATGTTTCCAGAATAAATGTGTGGTGCAGAATGAAGGAGGCCTAACTCAAAGCAAACATTGTCCACTGCTTTCGACATTTGCCTGCTTCTTAATTGCTATATTTTCTTACCAGTTGTTGTGTGCATTAATATTACCTTAAATATTAATTTGATCAATTTATTTCACCAAGTTTGAGTTATTAAAATCTAGTTAAAATTAATCATTCTTTAACATGCTAAAATCATGCTGCAAACATTTTCCCATTTAAGTTGAAATCTACTGCTTAGTTCAGCAACTAGAGAGGGCCTCTATAAATAGCCACTTTCCCCCACAAGATGTAACATCTTATCAGATTTGTGAGTAATTGTATTTTTATTATTTTGCACTTATTCAAATGAATACATTCAGATAAACCAAACAATGAAAAAATGTTGAAAATATGCTGATTTTTAGATTCTGTTTATTCCAACTCTGATATTTACATATATCAATATCTTCTATAGGATAATATGTCTCTGAAATTATTTTACTGCTAGAGTAGGAAATACACAGTCATTCTGATTTTTATTTGACAGTTACTCTTAAGAAGTGACTAATTAATGAATGTGCATATGTTAATGAAGTAGTTTTATGTCAATCCAGGTCTTCAGAATACTTACATTCTGGGATGTTCTGTCCCATTTTATACACTGTCCCACATTCTTTGGTGACTTTATGACTTTCTATGTATAATTCTCTTTCAAGATGATAGACATGTTTTCCTAATGGTACCATAGATACCTGGAATGTTTCAGTGACTGTGTAATAGCAATGTTATAATGTTTTAATGTACATGCGTTTGTATTATTTATTTTAAAGTTATATTTTAAAATTCATGTTGCTCTCAGTCAACTGGGCATAGTTTCAATTTCTGAAAACAAGTGTCATTCAAAGAAATTTGAAATAGGTATTGTTTTCACTTAAACCCACACCATGAAATGACAAAATGTAGGAACTATAGAAAACTGGTTTCCAAAGGTAATAGATGACCCAAAATAACAAAAGAACAGAATAATGGGGGGGGAAGGGCTGACACTAACATTAATGACTTGTATGTGGATATATGTGTTGCCATTAAATCTCTGACTACAATCAGAAACCCCATTTACAGCAGAATGAAAGACGGGTTTGAGGAACACCATTTTAACAATTACGATCTTTGAGCCCTTGGTGCATGAGGCTGTCTGGTCGAGGGTCTTCCTCGCTCTTGCTCTTCTTCTATGTTGCCAATCTCAGTGCTTTCTCCAGCGATCGCTCCCTCCTGAAAGCATGCCCAAAGTGCTTCCTCTCCTGAGACTGGACTTCTTCCAAGACATGTTTGTTCTTTCTTTTAGCAGGTTATGATATTCTCATGACTCTTCACCAATTCCTTAATTCAAATCCATCAAATCTTTTATAGTTGTCTTTATTGATTGTCTAGAATTTGCATAAATATGAGATGTTTGACAGAACCATGGCTTGGGTCAGACACATTTTAGTCCTCAAAGTAATATCTTTGCTGTGTAGCACTTTAAATGGGACCTTCAGAGCAGATTTCCTCAGTACAACATGTCTTTTGATTTCTTGACTACTGCTTCTAGGGGCATTGATTTTGGATCAAAGTTATATAAAACACTTGACAACCCATATTTATTCATCTTTGTATGACCCTCACAATCTACTACAGTGTAGTACCCTGTGCAGAAATTAGTTATATATATATTGAAAATGCATTCAATAAATGAATACATGAGTACATGATAAATGTATCTATTTCTGGTTATATCTCTATCTGGATAGATGTTGTGTTAGACTGGGTTGTCTAAAGAAATAGCACAGTAATATTCATATAGGTATAAGGATGATCTGTTTCTCAGAAATAATTTCATATCAAGAAGATATTTCAGCCCAGTCCAACTCAAGTCCTTAGATCTGAAGCTAGCTGGGCTCTCTTCTGACTTCTGTCATTGCAGGAGAATGATGTGGAGGGTGGAATGTGAAGAGGAGAAATCACAGACCAGAAGGGGCAGACTCATGTGGATCCAAAGTCAGTGGGACATGACAGGGGCGCACAGCTCTCAGGGTTCTGTGACCCTCATTGGGCTGCCTCTGGAAGCAGGTGCAGGGTCCCAGCAAACAGAAAGTTAAGAGCAAAGAGAAGTCTCAGCTCCTGTCTTCTAAAAAGGCCACACCTCCAAGCAAGGCATCATCAGAGTGCCCTGATAGATAGTTTGGACTCTGCCACTACACATTCGCACAAATTTACGGTGACATAAAATCGAACTACCGCAGCTGGATTGATAGAAAGATAGGTAGAATGAGAGAGACGGAGTGATATATTGATGATAGTTAGACAGCCAAGCATATAAGAAAGTGAAAACCTGGTTTGGACCTCCTCCAGCTACACAAGGGAAAGGAGAATCCAAGGCCATACCAGGCCATCCCTGAGGAGCACTGGATGCATAGTGGATTGAGAATGGGGGTGCTAACCACAAGTCCACCGTGGGCTCTACCCAGGCACAGCCCCTCGCCATCCTGTAGAGTTTCCCTGAGGCAGAATTTGCTCTCTGGCTGGGATCGGTTTTGGAGAGGTCAGCCATGACCTCCTCTCCCCTATGCTAACACCAACTGTCCTTCCAGGAGCACTTTGTTGAGTTTGATAACATTGATTAGGAGCCCTGGTGGTGGGTCGTTCACTCCTTAGGCTCCAATCCGCACTGCAAGCTGTTGAAAACCAATAACCCTTCCACACAAGAGAAGCAGGCCACCTGCTCCTATGAAGGATTACAGGCAGGGCTACCTGTCCCATGGAGTTGCTATGAGTCAGTACCAACTCAGTGATAGATAAGGACTTCATTCCATTGGCTTTAGCTCACTGATGATGGAGGTTTACCAGGGAATATCCTGGATGACACAAGTCAGGGTGAGAAAACCTGAAGGAAACACTTCATTTTTGTACATAATGCTGCTTCTCAGCTAAGTCTCTCTCTCTCTCTCTCTCTCTCTCTCTCTCTCTCTCTCTCTCTCTCTCTCTCTCTCTCTCTCTCTCTCTCACACACACACACACACACACACACACATCCTTGACCTCTGCTGCTTTAGCACCGCAGATGTCTTAGGATATTCAATTTCACTTCCCCCATGGACCAAGGAGTTCCTTGCTCTGTCTCCTAATCTCTGCTACTGAAGCGAGTTCTTCATGGTCTCTACTGCTGACCCTGCTCCATGCAAAAATCCTGGATGTGCTCTGGTCCTGAATTCTCCTTCTGAAGGTTGGGAATGGTAGTTCCCGCTGCTAAAATGGCTACTTTATGTACTGTAGAGTTCTAAAACTACTTGAGCCCCACGTGAGAGTTCTCTACACTTTATTCACTTTATTACTTACCCCTCGCCAATCATTTTGAAGGAATTACAAAAAGTATGAATAGAATTGCCAAAAATATATATTAATTTCCAGCAGATGGTAAGTTAAAACATATTGCTACTTGGGTTCAAGTTCAATTCTAAGAACAATATTGGAAATTAATGTGTGCATGTCACAGAAGAAGCATGATGTGGAGCTGAGACTAAGCAAAGTGCATAACTGAGAGAACTTGTCTTCAACCATCCACAGACGTGGATAAACGTCCTTGCAATCAATAGATACTGAGAAAAGCGTTGTATGTGCAGACCGGCTGCAGTCTAAAGCTGGTTTTTCTACCATTATTTTAAGCAAAACTAAAGCAATGAAGGCAACTTACGGAAAGAAGCATAGCTAAGGGAAAGTTTTGGATTGGCCCATATGATCCTGAGCACACCAGCCGATCAAAACTGTGACTTTTGAGGAGATTCTGGGTCGGTTGAATGAAAAGCAACAAACTCAGTTCCAAATGTTAACTTGAGTGTTTTTTAGGATTCAAGGAGGTAATCAAGCAAGATTTTCTCAGGTACACAGGATAATAATGTGGGCTAATTATAAAAAAATTAAATAAACAGTATTGGTGAGGAAAATGTTTGTATTGTGTCAGGGGGAACCTCCCTGGAAAAGTATTGGTTACCCATTTTGTTAATAACTGCAAGATTAGTGGTTCAAAATGATCAGCTGCTCTGCGGGAGAAAGACAAGACTTTCAACGACTATAAAGAGTTACAGTCTCTGACACACCCACGGACAATTCCAACCTGTCCTATAGGATCATTATGAGTCCGAATTGCCTCAACCTCAATTCATTCTGTTTTTGGTTATCAGAACAATATACCTGCTCACGCTTTCAGGATAGCAAGGGTTGTTCGATGGAAATGTCATTGGGAAATTCTACGTTATCCACTCTACTGCCTGGATATTGCCATTTCACACATCCTTTTGCTCCTAATACTTAAAAAAAAACTTTCAAGAGAAACATCATTTGTATTTATTTACAAAACTGCTATTTTCACAAGATAACAATGGAAAAGTGAAAAATTATTTAATACTAGGGCAAGGTAGTATGTAAAGATAACATACATGCGTGTGTAGGTATAGATGGCAGCTGTGAGAAGAACTAATATCTTAATATTTTAAGATTATTGTCAAATAAAGATTTTCTATGATATTATAGCAATTTGTTTTTATTTATTCTCACATATTTTATATACCATTGACGTATCAGTTTTGCATACATTGAGGTCATTTATTTAATGATTATACTAGAAGGTATGTCACCAGAACTATATTTATGCATATGGGGTCACAATGAGAAAAGCCACATTCGTAACAGCTAAGAACACCAAGGCAGAGAGAAACGGAGTGATATAAGCTATATCTCCATGCAAACATGGGTATGAATGCAGAGGATATGCATGAGTGATATGCATACACACAAATGTTGGACCAAAAAGAGTCAATGCCAGGTGATAAATATCAGATTTAAAAATAAAACTATTCTTACTTTGGTATTGATGGGACAACTCCAACTTTCTTTATTATTTTATTGGAGTCTTTTACATCTCTATCACAATCCATACATTCATCCAGTGTGTCAAGCACTTTTGCACTTAAGCCACCACCATCATTTTCAAAGCGTTTTCTTCCCAGTTGAACCCCCTCCCCATTTCTTCCCCTTCCTACCCCCACCCGTCCTCCCTCACAAACATTTGATGAGTTATAGATTATTATGTCCATATCTTACATCATCCTCTGTCGCCCCTGACTCACTTGTCTGTTATTCCTCCCCCTGGGAGGGTGTCCACCTAGTTGATCCTTGTGATTGATTCCCCCTTCCTCCTCTCCCCCCTCCTCTAATCCTCCTGGTATCTCTAGCTCTGTTGACCCTGAGTGGTTTATTTATCCTGGACTCCCTGTGTTGCAGGCTCTTATCTGTAGCAGTGTGTGTGCTGTGGTCTAATCTGATTTATAAAGTAGAATTGAGGTCATGATAGTGGGGGGAAGGAAGCACCAAAGACCTAGAGCAAAGTTGTGTGTTTCATCGGTGCTACACTGCACCCTGAATGGCTCAAGCCATTAGTCAAAACAAGTCACTGGATAGATGGAACACCAATTAGACCAGGCTGATAAAGCACTGAAAACACTCACTAGTCTTTGTGAAGAAATTTAGAAACCCTGGCCAACTGCCAGAAAATAGTCTATATTTGTACCCATTCTGTTACCCAACAGAAAGCAAAAATTAGAGAAGGATATCATTATTATCACATATAAATAAAATTTTGCTAAACATTACCCAACAATGGTCATAGTAATACATTGAAAGGGAGTTAACAGAATTTCAGACTGAATTCCAAAGAAGACGTGGAACAAGGGGTATCATTGTTTATGCCATAGGCATTAAGACAGAAAGCAGAGGACATGAGAAAGATGTTTACCTAGGTGTTAGTGACTATTCAAAATATATGACTTGTGAAAGAAGCATGACTAATTATACATAGTTTTGAGAAGAATGGGAGTTCATAACACTTAAATATGTTCCTGAAAAGAGGTACATGGGCCAAGCGGGGTCTGTACAAATAGAACAAGGGATACTTCCTGGTTTAAAATAAAGAACGGTGTGTGTCAAGGTTGTATCGCTTATCATACTTTTCAATCTGCGTGCTGCACAGTTAATCAAGGAAGCTGGATCGTGGGGATGGGGCATCAGGCCTGGTGGTAGACCTATTAACAGCCCATGACATGCAGATTACACAACCAGGCTTGCTGAAAGTGAAGAGGACTTGAAACACTTTATGGTAACATCAAGGATTGCAGCCTTCAGTACTGATTGCCACTCAATGTAAAGATGACCATAATATTCAACTGGACCAATTGGTTACATCATGGAAATTGGAGAAAAGATTGAACATTTGAAAGATTTCATATTGCTTGGATCCATGAACAATGTTCATGGAAGCAGCAGTCAAGACTACCAGAGACATGTTGCATTAAGTAAATCTGCTGCACAAGACCTCATTAGTGTATTGGACTTCTTCAAGGATGTTACTTTGAAGACTAGATTGCATCTGACCCAAGCAATGGTATTTTCAGTCGCCTCATCTGCGTGTGACAGTTGGAGGTTGAACAAGGAAAACTGAGGAAGAATTGATGAATTTAAATTACGGTGCTCGTGGAAAATATTGAAATAGTACAGACTGGCAAAAGAACAAACAAAGCTGTTGTAGAAGTACAAGCAGAATGCTCCTCAAAGTCGAGGATGGTGAAATTTGGTCTCATTTACTTTGGACATGTTGACAAGAGACACAGGTCCCTGAATAAGGATATCGTGTTTGGTAAAGTAGAGGGCAGTGAAAACAGGAAGGCCTTTGACAAGTCAGAGAGACACAATCATTGTGGTGGCATTATTGAAAAACAAGATTCCAGAATTTAATAGAAATAGTTTAAGAAGCTGGTGGAATACTGAATGCACTAATTAGTCTATGCCAAATGATTTGGAAGGAAACTACCAGCCCATATACTCAAAGAGATACACATTTGTGCCCATAGTAAAAACATATAAGATGATTTGGCAGAATTCACAAAACACCCAACAATATCATTAATATCTCATGCAAGTAAAATTTTGCTTTAGATAATATATCAACATTAGTAGAATGCAACATATTCACAGATTGATGACATGAAATTGCTTACTATGGCTATTTTAATGATATAGTTGTAACTCCAATCAAATGATTGCTTGGGACCATGCAAATGTTAGCATTTTTAAGTGCTGTTAAATGGATTCTGTCTCAGTGACACTGTGTACAATAGAAAGAAAAACAACCTGGTTCTGCACCCTCTCTCAACTGTTGTTATGGTTGGGCCCATCGACGCAGCCACTGGTCAATCCACCTCCTAAATCTCTCACTGCCCTTCTACTTTACCAGGCATGATGTCAATGCATTTGAATTGCATTGCTGGCAAGGAATATTGAAGGTACCATGGTCTGCCGAAAGAATAAACAAGTCTGCTTGGGATGAAGTATGGTCAGAAGGTTCCCTACGGGCAAGGATGGTGAGACTGTGCCTCATGTACTTAGGACATGTTGTCAGGAGACCAGTCTCTATAGAGGACATCAAGTTTACTGAAGTAGACGGGTCATGAGAAAAAGGAAAGCATTCTACAAGAGGAATTGACACAGTGGCTTCAACAATGGGTTCAGCAAAAGAACAATTGTGAGGACGTCATTTTAGGACTATGACTGTAATTTTATTTTAATATTTGGGCATGTTATCAGTGAAGAGTGTGAGAAGATAGGTATGGAATAGTACGGAAAATTCTGTCACTCCAGCCAAATTGCACACTGAGCATGACTAGCAGATGTTATTTTCCACTGTAGACTTTAAAACAAAACAAAAAGACCCATAGATATTCTAGAAGAAATGCCAAAGGAAATTAATCTGTCAAAGAAGACAGACTTGTGCATATGCACACATGGTGAAGAAAGCTGATGGTGCCCGACTATCAAAAAGATATAGCATCTGGGGTCTTAAAGGCTTGGAGGCAAACAAATGGCCATCTAGCTCAGAAGCAACAAAGACCACAGAGAAGCACACAGCCTAAGTGAATACAAGGTGTTGAATGGACCAGGTAGCAGACACCAAGGAACAAAAACCATCATTGTGTGATCACCTTCCTCACATAAACGCTGAAGACGAAGGTGTGCATAAGCAAGTGTGGTGAAGAAGGCAGATGGTGCCCGGCTATTAAGAGATATAGCATCCAGGGACTTAAAGGCTTGAAAGTAAATAAGCGGCCATCTAGCCCAGAATCAACAAAGCCCACACGGAAGCAGCACACCAACATGTGTGATCATGAAGGGCAGAGGGGACCAGGTCTCAAACAACAAAGGCAGGGGGCAAAAAATCACATCACGGTGAATGAGGGGGGGTGCGTGATGGGGACCCAATGCCCATCAGTAGACAGCTGGACATCCCTTGCAGAGGGGTAGTGGGGAGATGAGTCACTCAGGGTTCAGTGTAGCAACAATGAATCTCAAAACCTGCCTCTAGTTCTTGAACGTTTCCTCCCCTCCCAATTATCATGATCCCAATTCTACCTTGCAGACCTGGTTAGACCAGAGGATACACAGCGGTGCAGTAGGGTACTGGAAACAAAGGGAATCTAGGACAGATGAACCCCTCAGGACCAGCGGTGGGAGTGGTGACACCAGGATGGAAGGGGGTGTAGAAAGGGAGAACCGATCTTGGGGATCTATGTGTAACCTCCTCTCTGGGAGATGGGCAATGGGAAGGTGGGTGAATGGAGACATCCGGCATGTAAGATAGGATAAAATAATTATTTTAAAACTATTTAAGGGTGCAGGGGGGAGGGATCGGGGGAGGGGGAGGGAGGGAAAAAAAGGAAACCGAGCTGATTCCAGGAACCCAAGTGGAAGGCAAATTTTGAGAATGACCAGGGCAATGAATGTATAAGGGTGCTTTACTCAACTGATGTATGTATGGATTGTGATAAGAGTTGTATGAGCCCCAATAAAAAGATTTATTAAATTTTAAGAAGAGAAAAGAAAGCAGAACAATGTAAAAAGTGAAACACCTTTAAAAGATGTCAAAAGAGAGTTCACATGATAAGGTTTTATGTTTTAACCCAATTACATTGGTCAGAGGGGACTCACCAGAGGTTTCATCTTTGTGGGGACCCTGAAAATGAATTTTGGATTTCTTCTAATGTCATTCATAGCCTTCTGCAAACTAGTTGTTCACAATTACACCTCTGTGTTAGACAGGGTTCAATAAACTATCTCAAACTCTAAAAAAAAAAAGTTTGAAAACTATCTTCCTATTCATATAAAAAACATATAGGAGTAAATACACCTACTTCTCATTTATTGACCAGTTTTCCATTTATGACAATAGTAAAATATATATATATATTATCCAATCATTGTCTGCATTAACAACATATATCTGGCAGTAATGGACACTGAGGTATGAAGCATGAGTAACATGAAATTCTATATGTAATTATGAAAACAACATCATGCATATTTGACTCTTTTCTTAATTGATTAAACATATAAACAATATGTATATACTGTTATTGTTATGAATAAATACTATTGTCCAGTGAGAACATATTAGATGTACTCTACACAAAGGAAAATGAAAAATATTACTATCAGAACTAGGGTTCCAATTCATACATACAAAGATTTATTAAAACACACACGCATTTAAACATTTTTCTGTGCTCAGTGGATAACTGCAGATAAGTTCTCTAAATAATAGAGTTTTCTCATTTAGGCCAAAAAGGTCCAATCGAAACCATGATTTTCAAGGAGAACCTCGGTCTATTGAATTCAAGTAGCGAATGGTTCAAAACCAGAGGAGGGAGGGGAGGGGAGGGGAGGACTGGAAGGGAGTGACCAAGAGCAAGGTAACTGAGAGGAACTACTGAATCCAGAATGAAGGCTAAACATGGTAATGGGTCGGGAGGAAAGCGAAAGGAAATAGAGGAAAGGAGTAGGAGGCAAAGTACATACAGAGAAGCCTAAAAACAGATATGTACATATGTAAATATATTTACGATTATGGGGGCAATAGATTTATATGCATATATTTATAGGTTCAGTAGTAGGGTAGCAGATGGACATTGGGCCTCCTCATGCATAATCCCCCAATACAATAGCACCTCGCCCTGCTAAGCAGCCATTGCAGGATACCCATCTTCCCGACATGATAACTGAAGACAGCTGTGTGTGTAAGCAAATGTGGTGAAGAAAGCTGATGGTGCCCGGCTATCAAAAAAAGATATAGCATCTTGGGTCTTAAAGGCTTGAAGGCAAATAAGCGGCCATCTAGCTCAGAAGCAACAAAGCCCACAGAGAAGAAGCACACGGCCTAAGCGAATACAAGGTGTTGAATGGACCATGTAGCAGATACAAAGGAACAAAAACAATCATTGTGTGAGCACCTTCCTCATATAATGGCTGAAGACGAAAGTGTGCATAAGCAAGTGTGGTGAAGAAGGCAGATGGTGCCCGGCTACCGAGAGATATAGCGTCTGGGGACTTAAAGGCTTGAAAGCAAACAAGCGGCCATCTAGCCCAGAAGCAATCGAGCCCACACGGAAGCAGCACACCAACATAGGTGACCATGAAGGACAGAGGAGACCAGGTCTCCAACATCAAAGGTGGGGTGGTGGTGAGAATCACATCACCGTGAAAGAGGGGGAGTGCATGATGGGGACCCAATGCCCACCTGTAGACAGCTGGACACCCCTTCCAGAGGGGTAGTGAGGAGGAGATGGGCCACTCAGGGTTCAGTGTAGCAAGAATGAAACTCAAAACCTTCCTCTAGTTCCTGAACGCTTCCTCCCCTCCCAATCATCATGACCCCAATCCTACCTTGCCTTGTGGACCTGGTTATACCAGAGGATGTACAGCGGTGCAGTGGGGATCTGGAGGCACAGGGAATCTAGGACAGACGAACCCCTCAACACCAGCGGTGGGAATGGCGACACCAGGAGGGAAGGGCATGTAGAAAGGGAGAACCGATCTCGGAGATCTATGTGTAACCTCCTCTCTGGGAGATTGGCAAGGGGGAGATGGGTGAGGGGAGACGCCGGGGAGTGTAAGATAAGATATAATAATTATTTATAAACTATCAAGGGACCAGGGGTGGGATCGGGGAGGGAGGGGGATGGGGGGGAAAAAAAGGGAAACCAAGCTGATTCCAGGAACCCAATTGGAAGGTGAATTATGAGAGTGACGAGTACAACGAATGTATAAGGGTGCTTTGCTCAATTGATGTATGTACAGATTGTGATAAGAGCCTTATGAGCCCCAATAAAAAGATTTAAAAAAAAAGTAAGCCAAGAATGTAATATCTGTTGCTTTGAGGAATCCCAAAGTGGAAATCATCTTATATTTATTTAGTTATTCATTTATATTTATTATGAATTAGTGAATGTTTACAGAGTAGATTATCAGTTTTACATTCAACAATTCATATGTATTTTATTTCAACCTATCCATTGCAATTCTTTCAATGTACCATCACTTATCCCACTTCTGTCATTTGCTTCCTGTTTCTAGTCCTCCTTTTTCCCTAAGCCTCTGAGCTTTGTCCTTGTATAAATACTGTTTAATTAGTTTTAAACAGTTGATTTTTCTAACATGATGTGAGTTCATTTCCAGACCTGAAGTTGACTAAGAACCATTGCCTTGCGGGTCCCACACACCTCTATCAGAACAGTAAGTCTGGTTGGTCTCTCATGACTTTGAATTTGGTCCAAAGGGAAAGTCTTGGTAGGTTTTCATAAAGAATACTGTAAAATCATACTGATTAATTCCATTCACCCTTCTGCTCTTTTCTTACACCTTTAGATTTCCTTTTATTCTCATGATTCAAAGAACATTTAACAGGAGCACATCCCTGAGTTCTTCAAGAATGTTTGACACTGTCTAAAATAAAGAACATAGAATCCTTGGGGAAAGGTTATAGACATGTAAAATTTGTCTGGAAGCAATGTCTACACAATTTAATATTTTTTGATTATGCTCTCAATAATTTTATAGCAATAGTTTGGATTTATTCTCCTGTAATGATGAAAACACAAAAGGGGAAATGTATTAGATGTAAATAAGAGTGAGATTTGTATAACTCACTTAAGTTTAATTAGTATAAATCTGAAGTAGATTATAATAAATGCAGATAAGTATTATAACCACTAGAGCAGCAACTAAGAAAATAGCTAAATCATAAAATATATTAAAATGTTACATTAATAAATGCTCACTTATTGCAAAAGAAAGCAACAAGGGAGAACAAAAACTGAAAAACATAAAGACAAAAAACTCAAATCCACTGCCATCTCATTTGTTCTGACTCACAACCACTCAACAGAACAGAGTAAAACTGCCCCTTCTTTATGGGAGTAGAAAGCCTCATCTTTCTTCCATGGTGCTTCTTCTGGTTTCAAACTGCTGACTTGAAGTTAACAGCCCAATGCAAAACCACAAAGCCACCATGGCTCTTAAAGGGAACCAAAAGTCTTCAAAAGACATAGATTGCTATGATGACTACAACAATGTGTTCAAAGACAGCAACCATTGACTATACGATGCAGTACCAGGCAGTGTTTCGTTCCTTTGCACATAGATTTGCTATCAGTAGGAACCTTGTTGATGACACTTAACAACAGCATTTGTAAGGAGGAACAAAGGAATCAAAAGTATATTGTTCTTAAGTGTCATCAACAAGCTTCCTACTAATATAAAATCTATGTACAACAGAGTGAAACAATGCCTGGTCCTAGGCCATGTTCACAATTGTTGCTGTCTTTGAACCCATTGTTGTAATAAATTTATTAATCTAAGTTTTGAGTGTCTCTCTCTATTTACCTTTATCAAACATATGTGAGATAAAATCTTGCTATCTTTGCATCTAAGAAACATTCTGGTAGAACCTTTCCCACAATAGATTTGTTCATTCTTCTGGAAGTCCATGATAAATTCAATATGCTTTGCCAAAGTCATTATTCACATGCATCAATTCACCCTTGGTCTTCCTTATTCGCTGGAAATACACTCACTTGGCGCAGGCACACCACTGCTATCACATGGCCATCTTTGATTTGAAATACTTTAAACCAATTTTGCATTGGATTTATCCAGTTTAATACATCATTTAATTTCTTGACTGCTGTTCCTATGAAGATAGATTGTGGAATCCAGCAAAATAAAATCCTTGACAATTTGAATCTGATTTTAGTTTATTATGATTTTGCTTATTGATTCATTTGTGAAATCCTTTGTTTCTTTACAAGAATTATAACTAATATTGAAGGCTGTAATGAATATTGATCTCTTGGCTTTCAGCAGGTAAGGTTGTGTCTTCTGTAAATGACAGCCTGTTAATAAGCCTTCCTTCAATCCTGATGTCACATCCTTAGCCATCCAGTACAGCTTCTAGGATCATTTACTCAGCATATACACTGCATAAGTATGGAAAGAGGGTACAACCCTAACGCACACATTTCCTATTTAAATCATTTAGCATCCTTTACTTCTGTTCCTATGACTTCTTCTTGGTCTCTGGACAGGTTCCATATCACTACCATTAATTTTCTATTATCATAATGTTTTCCATTATTTGTTATGCTCTACATAGTTGAATGCCTTCATATAATCAATAAATCACAACTAACATATTTTTGGTGTGCTCTGTTTTCAGCTATGATCCAGATGATATCAGCAATGTTATCCCTTTTTCCATGTCCTTCACAGAACCCTTCTTCAATTTATGGCAGTTTTTTGAATGTTTAAGATATATGCAAAACAAAATCAAAGTGACAATAAGAGCACATATCTATTATAACAAATCAGTTAATCAAAAGACAAAATTGGTCAAAAACCTAGAAGCATGTTATGCTTTTGACTGGAGACACTATAAAGTGAAATTTTATATAGTTCAAAAATAAAATGATGGAAAAATATATATTATGCAAAGACTTCCTATTAGAAAATTGTACTTAAAATACTAATAGCAGACTATAGAATTTAAAAGGGTAGATATTCAACCTACCAAAAATACAATTATTAAAATGTGATTTTCAAATGTATTTTTTCGCTTACAAACAACAAAAAGCATACAATGTGATTTTTTTCCATCCCTTGACTCAAAATATATTCTGCTAGAGATGGAAAACTTTCCTTATTATGCCACTACCTTTCGAAAACGTAGTGGACTACAGTGTTCATCCTGGTGGTACTGTTGGGTAGATGGTGGACTGCTAGCCTCATGGCGAGAGGTTCTGATGTACCAGCTGTGGTGTTGGAGAAACATAGGCTTTCTGATCTCATAAAAATTTACAGCCTAGGAGATCTTATATGTAGAGAGGATCTGTGAGTCAGGATAGTAAGAATTGACCAACTGGTAGTAGGTTTGGTTCTTGTTTTCTTAAATGAAAAAATATATGTTTATATAATACTTCATGCTTTCTAGCAGTGGGTAGGACATAAATCATCCAAAAATTATATATTCAAGTTTCAGTGTACCATGGCACATGCAACTGTCTAAAAGATCAAGTGACGAGAAAAACAAGAACAGATATCAATAATTATGACTTGTCAATTTTGATGTAATGGAAACCACCAAAAATGAAAAGAGGGAAACTAAAGAAAAAAACAAAACAAATATATATTTCTCTGATTGTAAAGAAGGAATTTTATTGAATGGCACCTCAATGATAAGAATTCTGGATATTTGTGGAAAAAATACTTGAAATCAATAAAATGTACTTATTTATACATGTTAATTAAAGGAGTAATCAGGAGATAAGCAATATATACATTCAAAACAAAACCAAAAAACATGGAAATATGTTTTCAATAGTGGTCCAGCCCCCAAAATGGCTAATACAAGCAGTTATTAAAATTGGAGGATTATCTAGCCAACTACAGAAATGCCTGCAGTACATCATCCACTGTCAGGCAGTTGATGCATATTCATAGCAGCCCTGGACATTAGGCAAACATATCAGCAATGTGTCTTTCTTGTCAAGGGTCTTCCTCTTTTCACTGCCTGCTACTGTACCAAGTATGGTGTCACTCTTCAGGGATGGGCCCTGGATGACATCTCCAAAGCCCGTGAGACATTCTTGCCATTAAGGAGCATTCTGGATATTCTTCTTCCATGACTGACGTTTTTGTTCTTTTGGCACTCCATTGTAGTTTCATGATTCTCTGCCAGCTCTATAATTCAAATATATTGATTTGTCTTCAGTTGTCACTACAAAATGTCCAAATTTCACATGCATATGAGGCAATTGAAAATACCATGGCTTGGGTTGGGAACACCTATTCTTTACCATCTTGGAATTCGAAACTTTAAAGTGACTTTGTGGAGTAGATATACCCAGTCAGTGTGTACTTTGATCTTTCTATTGCTGCTTCCGTGCACATTGTGGATTTAAGCAAGATGAAATTCTTTACTATGTCAATCTTTTCTTTATTTATCATGATGTTACCTATTGATCCAGTAGTAGGAATTTGGGTTTTATGTACTTTGAGTTGTAATCCATTTTGTCGATTGCAAGCCTTGAACTCCATCAGCAAGGGCTTCAAGTCTTTCTCACTTCCAGCAAGGAAGATTATGACATTTGCAGGATGTTTATAAGCCTTCCTCCAATGCTGATGCTCCATTTTTACATAATCTGGCTTCTTTGATTATTTGTTCTACATACCGACGGAATAATTAAAACAAGATGATACAACCCTAGCACCCACCTCTGCTGAATATGAACCATGCACTATGCCCTGGTTCTACTCACACAACTCCCTCCTGATCCATCTCTGGGCCCTGCATGATCACAGTGAAGTGTTCTGGAGTTCTCACTCTTCTCAAAGCTATCCATGGTTTTTTATGACCCACATAGTTGAATGTCGTAGTCATTAAAACACAAGTAAGCATCTTCCTAGTATTCTCTGTCTTGAGCCAAGAAGATCCATCTGGCATCTGCAATGATTCCCACACACTTGAATCTGGCCTGAACATCTGGCAGCTTCCTGTCCACGCAAGGCTGCAACCATTACTGGATGTTCTTCAGAAAAATTTTACTTGCCTGAGATATCAATACTAATCTACAGTTTTAAGATTCTATTGGGTCACCTTCCTTTGGAATGGGTACAAATATAGATCTCTTCCAGTCGGTTGACCAAGTAATTGTCTTCCAAATTTCTTGGCATAGATGAATAAGTGAACTTGCTTTGGAATGAATAAAGATAAGGGTCTCAAGTAGCTGTGTCACGCATTTCCTAGCATAGACAAATGAATGCTTCTAGTATTTCTTCAGCTTGAAGAAGCATTTCAATTGGTATTCCATCAATTCCTGGAGGCTTGTTTCTGACTAATACTTTCAGTACTGTTTGAACTTCTTCCTCTCATATCATGGTTATTCCTCAGAGGCTACCCCCTGAAATGGTAGAATGCCTACCAGTTCATTTTGGTACAGTGACTACTCTTTCAATCTTTTGGGGGCTATCTGCATTATTCAATATTTATTCCATATAACTTTTCAATATTGCAACTCAAGACTTGAACTTTTTCTTGAGTTCCATTAGTTTAAGATATGTTAAACTATTCTTTTTCCTTTCTAAATCTGGGTATTTGCACATTTCATTATAATATTTTACTTTGTCTTCTTGAGTTGCCCTTTGAAATTTTCTGTTCAGCTGCCTGACTTAGCCATTTCTTCTATGCTTCTTAGCTACGTTAAAGTTGAGTGTCTTCTGAAATCCACTTGCTCTTTTCCTTCAATGCTGTCTTTTAAATGTCCTTTTGCTAATTTCATAAATGATATTCTTGATGTGTTCCCATAGCTAATCAGGTCTTCTTTGATTAATATTCAAGGCATTAAATCTGCTCTTGATGAGTGGTCACAATTCAAGTGGGGTATGCAAGGTCATATGTTGGCCTCATGGATTTTCTTTAATATTTTTAGCTTTATCCTGAGGAGTTGCTGACCTTTGCCACAGCCGGCCCCTCGCTTGGTTTTAGCTGCTGAAATCGAGCATCTCCAGTGTTTCTTCTTCCAAATGTAGTCAATTTGATTGCTGTGTATTCCATAGGGAGAGATCCACGTGTACGGTCACTATTTCTGTTGTTGAAAAAAGATATTTGCTGTGAGTGATTTGTTAATCTTGCAAAATTTTGCCATGAGATCTCCAGCTTCATTTCTAACACCAAGACTATATGTTACAGCTGCTGTCCCTTCCCTTTGTTTCCAGTTTTTGTATTCCAATCACCAATCATTATCAATGCATCTTAATGGCAGTCTGGTTAAATTTCAGACTGAAGATGTTGGTAGATTCTTCAATTTCTTTATAACTTCCAAAGTAGTTTTATTATTGTTGCTGTCCTTGGGTTTCTTGAAGGTGGACAGATATGATCTTATCACATACAGCATTGTACTGCAAGGTTGATCCTGAAATAACCTTTCCAATAGATCAAGCAACACATTCTTTTTGAATGTGACATTCTCTGTAAAGTAATCCATATGGCATCCTGGTTCAAAATGGCCAAAACACTGGTCCACTTCAGCTCACTAACCCCTGGTGTATTTATAGTTATGGTTCTATTTCATTTTTGACCGCTTCCTCTTTTCCTGGGTTCATACTTCATACATTTCAAGTTCTAATTAAGAGTTGATTTTTGCAACTGCTTCTTATCATTTTGAATCAGGCTCCATCTGCAAATGATGATGCTGGCGGTTTTCTACAATAGGCTTTATCCATTGCCGTCATTAAGTCCAGCGCGGAGAAGGCCGCTCTCCATCAGGCACATTTTGAGTACATGCTGAGCCGAGGCTCGCTTTCTGTGGCGCTCTCTCTGATAATGTTCTGCTTTCACTCACTAGGCCTTCCGGATCTGATAGTGTTTCAATGAGATGCATGATGTTTTCAGTAGATTTTCCCTCAAAAGTACTTACTTTTTGGTTCTTAGTCTGGAAGCTCTGCTGAGACCTGTGCACTTTGGGTGGCCCTGATGGCATTTGGAATACAAGGATTTACTTTCCAGTATCACAGCATCAAACAAGCCTCCACCGAAAGACAAAGTGACAGAGAAACAGTGGTGTGTGTCTCTAATACTCTTTTATTTCAAAAATGTTAAAACATGCAAATATATCATGTATATACTCATAACTCTATTTAAGAATATTCTTTAAGAAAGGACACAAAAGCCCACTCTGTGAAGAATGTAGGGAAGATTGAACTCAACTAGTTGTTTATTCCAAATTCATGTGTCTTTCAGTTTCCAGTGATAGTATGTATTGGAGAGAATCATCAATAACAAAGAAACTTGCATGTAAAGTGAGGGCTTGGACCACAAGAGTCTATGTGTTCTTGTTTCAGGATGGTCAAAAACCACCTGAAAAGGGCTAAAACTATTTTAAATGAAAAGCTTTAAAAAGGGTGTGCAGTGTAAATAGCTCATTTTTCATTAAATATACATCTATAACATTAAAAAAGAGTCCATGTTGTTTTGGGACATTCAAATATAAGGAAGTGCTAATAAGACATGCACATAGTGAGTGACAAGCAATTTCTAAACCAAAATGATTACATCTTTTCACACGACAGTCAGAGTTTTCTCACCAGGGAAACTGTCACATTTTCAGAGAAGACCCTAATTTTGAAAGGATTCCTGCCAATTTCCTTCCTTTTGTTTTATTTCTCCAGACAAGAGTATTTACCTCATATGATAAGAACAGTTTCACTGTAATAATTAAGAAAATATAACAAAGAGAAGTTGATTGCAAAACACTTTATGATTGATTTTTGGTCAGGAATTTCATTGTCTGTGCAGCTTATAGTTTCAGAAGAGTATTGGCATTTATAAATGTAAAAGGATTTCTAATAAAAACAGTAACAGTTATAACACATAACGAGAAAGTTCATTGTTGTTTTCAAAGAAACACATTCCCTGCGTTTCAATAATTCCAAATCTGAATTATATACATTAAGTATCATCAAATGATAATCACATTTAAGTCCTTGCCTAGCTTTTGTTCAATAAGCTATGTTTCTCCTACCTGTTATCTTACCCACTTTTCTCTAAATATATGTCATATGTTACATTTCCATGGCAACACTATTCTCTAAAACCAGTAACCTTATATGGGGAAGAGAATATATTCTTTCTGGTAAATAGTGAGCTAAACTGAAAATATCAGCTGTGGACAGTAGGAACGGGATGTCAGAGTTTAATGAAAACAATAGACTTCTGAGTATATTTATTAGAGGACTTTAACACATGAAATGCCAAAATGCACTTATAAGATGACTCAGTCAAAAGACCATACTCCATAATTGTATTTGATCAGAACAATCTACTGTTTCTTGTATGAGGAGATGTGGGATGTTAATAAATAATACAGGTTTAAAATTATTTTAAGGGTGAAAATGTTTGGAAATGAATATTTAAGTCATAGAAACTATTAAGACTAAAGAATTATTCTGGACACTGTCAGGATTTATCAATGAATACTTGAGATTGAACCTACTGATAGAGTCAACGCGTTGTTGTTGTTGTCGTTGTTGTATGCTGTCAAGTCCATTCCAACACTTAGTAACGTGCAAGGCAGACTAGAAATGCTCCACACCTTTTCCTAACCTGGAGCTCTGACGGCACAGTAGAGAAACCTGGTCAGCTAATCCAACCGAAGGTGCTCTGCTCCCTTCAAGATGCGAAGCCTCACAAACCCTACCTAGGCGTACTGGGAATCAGAATTGACTCAATGCCAATGAGTTTGTTTTTCGTGAGTTGGGGTCTTCACTGAAGTACATTGAAGAGAATTTTTCTCTCTCAAAGAGCCGTTGGTGGTTTCAAACTGTTGACCTCTCAATCAACAATGGAGCACTTAGGAGTTTCTCTAGCATAATGTCTGGATATTAGAATACATTCAATTCCTGGGTCAAAGACAAATGGCTCTCTTACTCATGGCACGACAAGCCACATGAGCATACGCATGTCGTGTCAGTACCCCTGGCCCACAGTCCTATGGGGCACTGCAAACACTGTGAGATGGAAGCCCAGACGTGCCCTAAGTTGCATTATACTAAGAACTTTGGCTTTAGGAAACCAATTTTGTTGTAATGGACAGTAAACATGTCTGCCACTTGCTCCTGAGAGAAATAATTTTTTATTTATTTGGATAATAAAAATGATTCAAATTTGTTCTAAAAGAAGACATTGTATCTATGCTTATGACAGCAACATTCCTGGAGCTATATTGCAGAGTCAAGAAAATAACGTGATCTTCCCACAGAATGGAAAACTACCACCGTGCTAGGAGAAGTTCCGCCAGACAAACGTTTCGTATGTGGACTTGTCTTGAGAATTGTGAAGCGGGAGATTTCCCCATTTAATTTGAAAATGAATACTGAGTGTGTACCTGCAGGTTTCTGTACATGTACATAAGCCATTCATAGTCAGAGAATGTATAAACAAAACATGAAGTAAACCCTTTCTCATTATGTATTCTGGATAAAGGTATCTGCATTTCATTGAATAAATTAAATGTAACTTGACAATGCATTGCTATTACATTTTTAACTTCTTTAAGGTATAATGAGAAATAGAAACTACTATTTAAGTACACCTGCCTGTGTTTGAAACGCAGCTGCAATATTATTTGTCTAACAGGAATAAATAATCATCTTAATTTCAGGATTTTTTGCATAATGTTACATTGTCTATTTTTTAATACATGAGATAATGCATATGCACAATGTTAAAATTTGCCAACCAACTCTTTATGGGAACAATATTAAGATAATGCAACACCTTTCAAAGGAAACAAGGCTGGGGCTCAGGTGCAGTGTGGGCGGCCCAGGGCCAGTACTTGAATGGCCGCTCACTCTGCAGGACGAAGGAGGGAGCACCTTGCTTGCTGGGTTTCCATGAGCCCGATCAAGTAGATGACAGAGCGTGCTTTGTTGTATTTTGTTTTGGTTTTTTTTGTAAATTGCTCCTAATAATGACACAGTATCTCAGTGACTTCACAGGCAGCTGAAATCTCCGGAAACCCAGAGCTGAACAGGTAGACCTGAATTATGCTCTTGGTGAGGAATGACGAATATATTCTGGCCTTCCAGAAAAATGAACCAACCTGCCTTGTAAAGCACACAACCGGGAGGGTCCTCAGAAGCAACCAGTAGTGCTCTGGAGATGTCTGTGCTTGAAACTCTAGCGAGTAATTTTACCCTGTACACATTGGGTCACCACGATTTTGAGTAGACTAGGCAACAACTAACAACATAGTTTTCTATTGCAGAAATGTAATTCTTATATATTCCAGGTACATAATTTAATGTGGAAATCAGTATACAATGATAGTAATGATTTTAATCCTTAAATTGTTAAAGTTCAAACTACAATAGTAGTGTGTGTGTGTGTGTGTGTGTGTGTGTGAGAGAGAGAGAGAGAGAGAGAGAGAGAGAGAGAGATCTGTATTGTTTTATTTTATTTTATTTTGCTTTACTTTGCTTTGTTTGGAGCAAGGTGAACCTCACACTGCAGCTGTGTATTCTAGGTATAAAGGTAAAATTTACTTGCATCTTAGATTGTCGTCAAGTGTCAGAAAATAAAAGGAATATGAGAATAGGACAGTATTGTTTAATCTCAATATCTTAAGATAGATAGATTGTAGAAGGCATAGATTTATCTGTCTATCCATCTATCTATCATCTGTCTATCATCTGTCTATCTATCATCTATCTATCAGTCTGTCTATCATCTGTCTATCTATCTATCTATCTATCTATCTATCTATCTATCTATCTATCTATCTATCTATCTATCTATCTATCTATCTATCATCTATCTACCTACCGAATAGTGGCATCCTAACGGCTATCTCTCCTCTGGCTTTGAGATCCACCAGTCCATCTCCCAGTCTCCTATCCCAGTGTTCTTCTCTCTGTACTGTAATTATTAATGAAGGATCTATTTCTTATTGAACCTTGCATCTCCATAAAGTTTGCAAGCTAATGCTTTCTACGCTGTATCACCACAAATATGTGGAATTTATAGATCAAAGATAGGTGCACCATACATTTATTATTCATTGCAGGCTGCAGCATACCCGGGAAACTTCTGTTTCAAAACCACTAAGTTCTATTGTGTTTGCACTTTTAGATACTAAAAAGCATTGAAGAGTTTCAAAGCAAGCCAGTTGGTAGGAACACTTGCGAAGTGTTTACTAGTGTTATCCACATTTATCTGGAGTCGGACTAATGAAAAAATGGGGAATGTATTTGTCTGTTCTTATTTTGTCTTCCTTTTTTTACAACACAGATA
Source organism: Tenrec ecaudatus (assembly GCF_050624435.1). Classification (NCBI taxonomy): domain Eukaryota; kingdom Metazoa; phylum Chordata; class Mammalia; order Afrosoricida; family Tenrecidae; genus Tenrec; species Tenrec ecaudatus. The sequence continues at coordinate 158,440,892 of NC_134532.1, read as the reverse complement.
TATCTTATCTTATTTTAAAAGCCACTTGCTTTGTACTACTGCCACTGCCTTGAGCCAGTGCCACCCAGTGCTGAAAACTATGCACAGACATAGCGCAATAAACACCAAGCAGAAACCTGACAGGGAGCAGCTGTGCCCCTTTAGAGATTGATGGGCCCTTTCCAAGAAGCTTTGATGTGCACATAAAATGTCAACTCGCAGAAATAATTTTCAGAAGATTAGTTCCATGGTGATTCAATTTGATAAGAATAGGTATTAAGAACTACCATGGCACAAACCATGCCAACCTTTCTCCCTCGTGGTTGCGAAATGTTTTCAGTTAGCTTAATGTGTTTTGCTGCCGCTTTTATGTACCAAGATTCAGATAGGCAGCTATCAATGTTGGCCATTTGGCCTTTAATTGAACTCTATCCAAAGTACCACAATTCCAGTTGTCTTCATTTTGTTTTGTTTTTAAATAAGAAAACTTGGCTGTCTTGTATCCTGTTAAAGATAACTTGACAGGAGTTAATACCAAAATATGAAACTGTTAGTTCTGAAATTCATTGATTTTCGGTAACAAACCAGTGAAGTAAGGGTTGTATAGATTTTAAGTGAAATAAGTGTTCTCTAGGCGTGAAACTTGCATACTAATGCAAGAGATCCTAATCATTAAAGAAATAATATTAATAAAAGTTATTTTCAAATCCAGCACAGATCCACTATATTTTAGTTGTGACTGCATATTTTCAAGTTAAGTAGCTAATATTTCGTAAAAAGTATTAACAAACAGATATGTAAAGGGCATTTCACAACTTTTTATCTGATGGTTGCATCCAAGAAGATCCAAGAATCAAAGTGTTTGTGTCAGTCTGGGGAAACTAGGGAAACAAATCCACAGAAAATCACATGTATCAGAGAGAGTTTTATATAAAATGTAAGTATACATTAAGAAAACATCCCAACCCAGTGCTGCCAAAGCCTATTAGTCCAATATTAGCCCATATGTCTGACACCAGTCTACAAAATCCTCCTCCATCTCACAAAACACACAATGACACTGACTGCAGGAGGAAAGCAAATCAGTGAATGTGTAAACATCTCAGTGCTGGCAGGGGTCTACATGCGGCATCTCCAACACCCAGGGCTACATCGGGGTAGGTCCATGTGGCTTCTCCTCAGGGATGTCTTGCAGGAAGTGAGCCTTGCCAGCTGAAGCAGAGAACTGGCTAAGGCAGCTGCACCCTGGTCCGACCATCAGAGAGCAAGAAACCCGAGAACTAGAAAGGTGAGGCTCACTGAGCCATTTATCTCTCCGTCCTCAATTAACCCCATGAGTTTATTGGTTGGCACAATTAACCTTAACTATATCAGTGCTCATGTTTCATACATCCTTGATTATTTCCTATAAGCAATTTGTTTTCATAATTTTAGGTCTTAGAACAAAACTCACATGAAGAAAAAGTGGGATTCTGCAGAGGTTTGGAAACTTGGAAGCTGAGCGCGCGAGTTGGGAATTGAAGGAGGAGGAGAAAGTACAGAAGCTCCTCCACGTCCTCGTTGCTAAGAAGGAAGAGTCGCCCCTGGAGGTATTAAAAAAACCCAAAACGGGAAACCCATGTGGGAGAAGAGCGGACATCTGAAAGCATGGGAAAGAAATCATGCAATGAAGTGAAGACTTCAGGGGCGGCGACAGCACCCAGTGCAGGTAAAAGAAAACTCCATCCGTTTGGGCACCTGTGTAGCCCCCCCTGGAAGGAAGGGGACCCTCCAGTCCCCCCAGGTTGAATGCACCAGCTGCTTGAGGCTTTTGTGGTGGCCGCTGAGCGGAGGGAGCTTTGCAGTGATAGTTTCCAAAAGCGATTGGTTTCGCTTGTTGGATGCGCGAGGAACGCGCAGCTGCTCCGAGTGCGAGCGGTCGGTACCGCTCTGCTTTGTGAAGTTTACAGCTTTTTGGCACCTGTAGCCGTTCTCGCTGCTAATAAATGGATCTCGGGTGTTTCTAGGAAGTCATCCTTTTGCAGGTTCTTTCAGAGCTTCAGGAATCATCTCTCACCTTTGGGTAGGGTAATTTGAAGCGATGTGCCAAAGGACCGCTTCATCCTCAGGGATATTTTAATTAAGCGCGTGGCCAATTCGTCTCCCTGCCGCGTTTCGACCGCGTAGAAAATAATTTCCTACGGGTTTCTCTAAAAATACATATAGCAGTGAAAATATACACAACAAAACATTTCTCCAACTCAGCCGCATCTACTTTTCAGTGCATTGTCAGTGATGTTGATTACACAATTCGCCTACAGGTTCTTTACAAAAGTCTGCCACGATTGTTTCTTTCTAAAGAGACTGGAGGGAAGTGCTTGACTTATTTAAAGTAAGTAGACAAGGAAGAGGACTGTGCACTAGGAAGATAATTTGAGAACTATGCGTAATGTCATATTTTGGTCCATGCAAGTTACCATTTCGTCTGAAGGTGTAGGAAGCATTTTGTGGGAAAACGTGGTGGCTGAATCTCAAAATATGAGGGAAGTATTTAGAAAATCCTCAAATATCTCTTAATACCCTTCCATAAAATTAAGAGATCCTCCTTTATCCTTCTTTGTTCTTCCTGTAAGATAAAATTAGCATGATAAAGTGTATTGAAAGTACTGTCCCAAGTACAAGGTGGCTTCAAAAAATTTCTTAGGAAATTTCTGTTACCTCTTAATTCAATTTGTCCACAAACTTTTCGAGCCTTCCTGTTATATGGTTTTATGGTGGATAGCCCTTAGTGATCACAGAGACCCCATAGAGTTCCAAGAAATGCATTAGAATGGAATCTTTTTTTAAAAAGAATGGAATCCAATGAGAGAAACACGGTATTTTAATACTATAGGATGTAAAACTAGTAGTAATCCTACCCATCATGTTTGTAACAAATGTTCCACATTGTGTAAAAAATACTCTAACGTTGAAAAACTGCTTTGTAGAATTGAGTGAGTAAATAATACCTTCAATAAATATCTATGGCAGGCCAGAGAAAAAGGTGAAACTTTATCCACAATTAAATTTAAGAAAAGACAAAAAAAAAAAAAAGAAAAAGTGGAAAAGTGGTAAGATGAAGGACAACAATTTTGTGTTTCTTTCTATCTTTGAGCTTAACTAAAACTAGTTTGTTTTTTGGGAAACATCTCTCTTTTGAACCATGTGACCATGTCCCCCTGGGTTTTTGGCTTTTCAAATGGATTCTATAAAATGAACTGGGATTGATCATATCAATATTCTATCACAAGAGTGAATGAATAACAAGAGTAAAATAAGTGAGAACGCAGGCTAATCCTAAGGGATATAATTGTTGAAGAAGTCCTGATAGTGGGCTTGTGTAGGGTTCCGCTGCTACAGAAAGTCAGCCATTTGCCTCACCAGGCACTTCACATGCGAAGCTGTGGCAGGTCAATTCCTGAAAGATTCCAGCTTTGGAAATCCTGGGCGGCAGGTCCACTCTGTCCCATAGGAGTTCTGTGAGTCCGAATTAACTTGACGACAGTGAGTTTGATTTGGATAAGAATGGTGTACTGAAAATTATTTTAAAGGAATAGTTTGACAAACTATATACTCATACAGATGACAATTAAGAAAAGACAGAAGTCCTTGTTTTAACACTTGTTAATTTATTCTTTAAAAATATACCATAGTGCAAGTGGTCAGCATATTTACTCAACTTTTCCCCTTTAATTATATTTATATAATCCGTATGATGAGCAAATAATCCAAAAAACTGGACTGCATAAAGAAGGATTAAGAAGGACGTAACACCTGGATTGGAGGCAGTCTCATTAACAACTCACTGTTTGTAGGTGACTTGGTTTTGCTTGTTGAAATGAAGACGGCTGGAAGCACTTAGTAATGAAGATCAGAGACGGCAGCTTTTAGCATGGAAGAAAGTGGTAACAATCCTCACCAATAGACCAATGAGCAGCATGACAAACAGAAAAATTGAAGTTACCAAGGATTCCATTTTACCTGGATTCAGAGACAATGTCCATGAAAGCAATCGTTTACAAATTAAATCAAGTATTCAATTGGGCAAATCTGCTGCATAAGACCTTTTTAATATGTTCAAGAACAAGCACACCACTTTGAGAACTAAGTTGCACCTGACCATGGCATTGTCAATTGTCTCACATGCATGTGAAATTCGGACAATGAATAAGGATGACTGGAGAAGAATGTCTACCTTTGAGTTATGATGCTGGTGACGAGTATTAAATATACCACAAACTGACAGAAGAGTAAATAAGTTTGTTTGGGAAGCCGTATAACCATGATGAAGTACAACCAGCATTCCTTAGAAGCTAGGATGGTGAGGATTTGTCTCGTATACTTTGGACATATTATCAGGATGGAACAATCTCTGCTTGGGCAAGCAGAAAGTTACCCCCCGTCCCCCAAAAAGGAGTAAAATCCTCAACAACCCAGTAAATGGAACAATAGGCTTATCCATAACAGTGATTGTGGAGATGGTGCAAGAGTGGATAATGTCCCATTTTGTCATAAATCAGATTACTGTTATAAGGACCTCAGGGTTTCTCCACTAAAATTCTTATAAGAACCATGTGAAATCTAACCTCTCGCCTAGGAGTTTATTCTAAGCGCGTTGTTCTTTCTCCTGCTCGATTGCCCGTTTCAAAGAAGACTCACTGGTGGTGTGCTGGAGAACTCGGTCCCTGCTTTTGCTAATATAATTTGCTATGCAAACACCCTCCTGCTCCTCCTCCTACCAACTCATTGACAGGCACCACTTGGATCCTTTTCTGCCAATGTGCTTTGAACTTCTGAATGAAGCTACATGGGGCACATTAAAGTTAATGCTAGGCAGCTCATTTTATGCTCAGTTTGAAAAGCTGTTTTACCTGTCCCCTTTAATTTTATTAATTATGATAAATACATTGTGGTAGTATTAATTTATAGATTATTTGAACAACTACAGGAGTTCACAAGCAGGATGGAGAGGATTTGTGTAAGAGACACAACATGAAACAAAAATAATTTCTCTCTACAAATCCAACAATCTCACAAAGCATGAAGTTTAGCATTGCTTAATTCACCTTTTATTAAAAAAACAATGACGAAACATTGAATATGTGAAAAGCATTATTCTAAACCCTCAGGAACTAGCACTCAATTCATTCGCATTGGAAGTCTTCACCCCAGGGATGCTTTCTCTCCTCATTTCATAGAGGAGGACATCTTCTGAAGGCCACATACTAGTAGAAATTAGAGTCAAGTTTAAGACCCAGAATGCCTTGTTCCAGCTCTATGTAATTAAGCACTCCACTAATATGCAGGTAGCATCTTTCCTCATCAACAGTTTCTGGGGGACATCATTGTTAGGTACCACCATGCCAGTTCCCATATGTACCAATCCTATGCACAACAGAATGAAATACTGCCCAGTCCTGTACAATTGTTTGTGTGTCTGAACCCGTTGTTCCAACCATTGTGTCAATCCATCTTGATGAGGGCCTTTCTCTTTGCTGCTGGACCTTCACTTGACCAAGCATGATGACTTTGTCCAGGGACTGGTGCCTTCTAGCATATCCAAATCATGTAAGACACAGCCTTACCATCATTTCCCCTAAGGAGCACTCTGACCATACTTCTTGTAGACAGATCAGGGGTTTTTTTAGTGGGGGGGGGGTTGTTTTTTTAACAATTCACAGTACTTCCAAAATTCGTCTCCATCACCACAATTCAATTGCATTTATTCTCCATCATTCTTCCTGCATATAAAGCAATTGAAATTACCCTGCCTTGGGTCAGGTGCGCCCTTGTCCTAAGAACAACCTCCTTGTTTCAACATTCTAAAGAAGGCTTCTGTAGCTGATTTACCCAATGCAATGTATCTTTGGATATCTTGCCTGATGCCTCCAAGACCACTGAGTATCAATCCAAGCAAGAGAAAATCCCTGACAGCTTGAACCTTACCTCCATTTATCGTGATGCTCCAGTGGTGGGGTTGTGGCCTTCTTTACATTAGTTGTAATTCACAGTGATGGCAGAAATCCTTGACCCTCCTCTCCAAGTGCTTCAAGTCCTCTTCACTTTCAGCAAGCCAGGTTGGATCATCTGCATGTTGCAGGTTGTGAACAAGCCTTCCTCCAATCCTAAAGGTGAATTCTTCTTCATATAATGTCTGATTATTTTTTCAGCCCACAGATTGAATAAATATGGTGAAAGGATACAACCCTGATGCATACCTTTTCTGATTTTAAACCATGCACTATTCCATTGTTCTGTTTGCACAGTTATGTCTTGATCCAATTTCCTCATGAGCACTATGAACTGTTCTGGGTTTCCTGTTCTTCAGAAGGTTATCCATAGTTTATTATGGTCCACAGATTCTAATGCCTTTGCATAGTAGATAAAGCACAAGTCAACACCTTTCTGGCATTCTCTGCTTTGAGCCAAAGTCCATCTGACATCAACAATGATGTCTCTTTCCCTTGTCCTCTTCGGAATCCCCAGGAACTTCTGGCAGATCTTTGTCACAGTACTGCTGAACTCCTGTCTCCACTTCTACAGCAGTTTACTTGCATGGGGTACCAGTCATATTGTTCTGTAATCTGAGCATTCTTTAGGGTCACCTTTCTCGGGAATAAGTACAAATAAAGATCTCTTCCAGTCAGTTAGCAAAATACCTGTTTTCCAAATTTCGTGCCAAATTGTTTCCAATATTTCATCAGCTTGTTGAAACTTTTCAGTTGGGATTCTATCAATTCCTGTAGCCGTGTTTTTCAGTGCAGCTTAAAGTTCTTCCAGTATCATTGCTTCTTCTTCATGTGCTACCTCCTGTAATGTTGGAATATCAACTACAGTAGTTTGTTCTGGTACCGTGGCTCTGTATATTATTTCCATCTTCTTTTGATGCGTAGCACATCATTAAATATTTTGCCCTTAGAATCTTTTAATATTACAACTTGAGATTCTATTATTTCCAGATCTTTCCGTTTAAGGCCCACTGGGTTTTTTTCCTTTTTGGTGTCTAACTCTATGCCTTTGCACATTTCATTGTATTTGATGTTTTTGTCTCAAGCTTGTCTTTGAAAATTTTTGTTTAGCAATTTGACTTCATGGTTTCTTCCATTTCCTTTAACTACTATGTGATTAAAAACTAGTTTCAAAATCTATTCTGACATCCATTTTGATCTTTTTCTTTCTTTTCTGTCTTTTATGGCATTTTTCTTTCTTTAAGAATGATTCTATGGCTCACCAGGTCACCTGTCACTAGAAGTCAGTGAATCAAATCTGTTCTTGAGATGTTCTCAAAATTCATTTGGGATAGACCCAATGTTATGTTTTGCTCCTGTGGATATGTTTTAATTTTCTTCAGCTTTCACCTGAACTTACATATGAGCAATTGATTTTCCATTCCACAGTCATCTCTGGCCTGGTTTTAGCTGCTGATATGAAATCTGTCCAACCTATCTTCCCACAGATGTAATCAATTTGATTTCTACAAGAGATAGTTAAGGTTTATTGTACCAACCAGGCCGATCTTTATTTGTACTTAGTCCCAAGAAAGGTGACCCTAAATCCCACATGTGGGAATAATTGAAGGGCAGAGAGATAAATGGCTTGGTGAGGCTTGCCATTTTAGTTCTTGGGTCTCTTGTTCTCTGATGATCAGACCAGGGTGCAGCTGCCTTAGTCAGTTCCCTGCTTCAGTTGGTAAGACTCACTTTCTGCAAGACATCCCTAAGGAGAAACCACATGGACCTACCCCAATGCAGGCCTGGGTGCTAGAGCCACCACATGGAGACTGCTGCTAGTGCTGAGATGCTTACACATTCACTGATTCGGCTATCCTCCTGCAGTCAGCATCATTGTATGTTTTGTTAGATGGAGGACTTTGTAGATTGGTGTTGGACATATCAGCTAATGTTGGACTTATAGGTTTGGACAGCGCTGGGTTGGGATGCTTTCTGAATGTACACTTTTGAATAAGACAAGGAGATACCAATAGGTTGTAAGTCAGGAAAGGTGTGTATCAGGAAATGTGCATCCATTCGTCATAGTTATTCAACCTGTATGCTGAGAAAATAGTCTGCAAGGCAGAACTACATGTAGAAAAACTCAGCATCAGCACTGAAAGAAGGCTCATTCACAGCTTGTGGTATGCGAATGCTACAACCTTGCTTGCTGAAAGAAAGGAGCATTTGAGCGCTTCAGGATCATAGTAAATGGCATTGGATGTGACCATGTTTAAACTCCTCTGACTCCAATCATGCCAAGAGGCAGGGGTCAGGCATGGTTCCACGTCCAGCCCTTCTTTACCCACTCTGACCCCAACTCTCCCCCCGAAGCACTCACTCTATTGGGGGTTTGATAATTCATTTCAATGTCCACCAAGAGCTCACAGACAATACTAGCGACTATGGGAGTTTACTAGGGAAGGCGTTGAGTTCCTGTAAGTCAGCAATGATAAGTAGTAAGGATACAACCATTGGTCAACAGCAACACCCCTCCTCAGCCAGCAGCAAAGTCTCTCTCTGGTCCTCAGCCTCTCAGTCACGTGGTCCTTGGGCCTCAGCCTCTGGATTCAGGAAGGCAGCCTACAGCTCTGCCTTACAGTCCCGCAGCCTCAGTGTTACTCTTCTCACTGATTCACAGTCTCTGTGTCATAGGCTCCGATGGCTGTGGCCTTGGCCTCACCACTTCAGACTGGGATCCAGAGTGTCTTCTGTCATCAGTCTTGGGCTTTCTTTCTCTATGCTGCTTCAACGATGGAGGCACGGTAGTGGTAACAAAACTGACCAATGTATTAGTATTGCCCATGCCTTATTTAGAGTCCCACAGGATCATTTGACTAGGACTTACATGGAAATAGGTAGAAGAGCCATATTAGGGGATTTCACTCCACCACCCTGGTGAATGTCAAACACTGTGTGGATTCTCACAGCTGAAACAGCAACTTCATGGCCTTCATGGTAAATGAAGAAATAATTGGAAAAGTTGTCAAATTTTCTTTTCCTTGGAGTCACAGCCAATGCTAAAGGAAGCTGTAATCAAGGAAGAGGAGCTGACACCCAGGGCCCAAGTAGGAAGAAACTGTTTTGGAAATGATGCTGGCAACATATGTACAAGTGTGCTTGATACAATTGCATGATGGCTTGTTATAAGATCTGTAAGAGCCCCCAATAAAATTACTCATCAGAAATAAAAGAAGTAAGCATTGAATTGCTTTCAGCAAACTGCTACCAAAGATAGAATGCTGTCTGGGAATTGTCCGTTCACATGTCCTTGATTTACTTGATGTCACCCCACAGTGTGGGATTCTGGCATAGGTTCCTTTTTAACTATGTTCCCTCATGAGGTCCATTTTTCAGATTCCCATTTGAATATTCACACTTCCTTCATACTTATTCATGGTTAATATGTGATCATCATCCTGATAGCTCATGAGAAAAAATATTTTCCATAGAAATGTTTATACATCACTGAGAAAATATATAAATACATTTACAGAAACAATAAATATATAAGTTTGCATAAAATATGTATAAGTTGTGATGGAAGATCAAGGGAGAGGTTCCCCTTTCGAGTGGAACCCCAGAGTAGGAGGAAGAAGAGACGATTGGACTGAGGATTCATTAAAGTGTTTCAGAAAGTCAGTTAAATGAATATAAACTGCAGTAGTTAAAAATATAAATTCTAGAGTACTAATACAAGACATAGAACTCTGTCATTGGGAATAACTGTTAGTATGCATGAGGAGGCTTGAAAGAGTTCTTGGATATTTTGAATGAAAAGATCAGGGGTTCGGGCTTTCACTTGGGAGGGTTGCAGGAAGGTGCGGGTCCAATTGAGATGCTAGTACTGTGGTCTCGCTGGAGCAGCTCCCATGGGTGCCATGAACTTGCCATCCCTGAGCTGTGTGGAAACTTGCATCATGACCACTACTACCACCAGACCCCTCCCGAGTCAGGCCTGCCCCCATTACTGCAGCTGCCACTGAAGCATACCCAAGCCAGATGCCACACAGATCAGTGTCTGCAGGGAAATGCTGGGCTTCAGAAGATCTGCCCTCTCCCCCCGGGCTTCCAGTTCTAACCAGGCTTCCCGGGCAGCTGGGAGAACACTGCACACACAGAGATAACCAACTCTAGGGGCAGCTTTACAGCCCCTGAGGCACCAAGCAGTCATGGAAAGCCAGAGCAACTTTGCCAAGGATGGCGGTGGGTTTAGAGGGCTAACGGGTGTTACTTTGATATATGTATATCAAATATATACAATCATATATGCAAAGGGGATTGTAATGTTCATGGGAACTTTCCATTATCTTTCATTTCCATTTTCCCACCAACTTACAAAACCCTCTCTTACTATACATAGATGGTGTGCACACAGCATCCAATTCACACCACCTCCTATTTCGCTGACCATGCATTGTGGGAGATAAGCAATGCCTGCCTGAAATTGAATGTAATTCCACCAATACTGCTTTGTGTGATGATGGCAAAGACACTCCACAGATGTGCACCGAGAGTTCACAGTATGAATCTCCAGACCAAAAGCGCGAGTCCAGGTGAAACCTATTCAGGGTTGTGTTTTCTAATGTTCTTTTTCATGTCGAATAGGTTGGTAAGTATTGTGACTGTGAAGAGGGAACACAGTTTTTAAATTCCTAGGCACCAAACCAAAACTAAACACATTTCTGATTCAGACGCAAGGTGACCCTGTGTTTTTCAGCAAATGCCAAACTACATGCAATATGTATATTGCCAGGTCTCCCTTTCACAGTACCACTTGGATAAGTTTGAATGCCCACCGGTTGGTTAGTAAGCAACAGTAAATCGAGTGAGTAATCAATGGACTTTAAGGCTAAAGGTAGTCTTTCTAGTCATTTATCCTTGCTTGTCCTGAGCTAACTACAGCTGAGACTAGTTACTGCATAATATTGTGGTGATTGGATAACTTGTCGTGTGCTTGCTGGAACATAGTAAGAGCTGACCAAAGAGTTATTGCCATCAAAATAGAAAGAAATGGTAAGAGGGATTAGCACTGATTAGTGGGATTGCCAACATTTAATCCCCTTCAAAGGTGAAGACTCACAATGTGATTTTTTAAAAAACATTCTGAGATATGGAGCAAGCTTAAGCATGTACAATGGCTAGCATGTTGAATTTAAGAAAAGTTACCTTTTGCCAAATAAAGTCTCAATTTTGTGTGTCTTCTACTTATATATCTTCCCTTCTTTTCACCTCTATTTTTCCCCTTTCCCCTTCACACAGAATATCTAAGGTGGACCTGACAGTTTTGCACACGGACAGTGGCTCAAGCTCACGGCCATCAAGTCGACACCGACTCAGCGATTCTATTGGAAAGGGTTAAACTGCCTCTGTGTTTCTGCAACTGCACCTGTTTAAAGGAACAGAAAGTCCCATCTTTCTCCCACAGAACTGACTGGCCATTTCACACTTCTGACCTTGAAACTAGCAAATTGGTGCTTACCCACTAAACCACCAGAGCTCCTTTGAATATTGCTAGTAGCAACTAAATAATTTCAAAGTCACCCAAATCTTTAGCAAATGAATACACACACACACACAGCCTTGACTCTGCTAATAGATAAACTGTCGTTTTAATTTTTAAATTTACAGACAATAGATATTTTAAATAATATACACTTTGCCCCTGTTGATTCTTTTTATTCCTCCTGAACGACTCAGACCAGTGTGTGCCAGGGCCAAGGAAATGACTTCTGATTAGAAATAAATGGAAATTGAGATCTGTCACAATTTATCTAGTAAAATTTTCCAAAGCAAAATAATTCTTCAACTCTGTGATGAAAGGATGAGCTCCCTCTGTGACCATCACTTCTTAGGATTGGAGAGTTTATGGTTGTGTGGTTTGAAATTAACTTGAGTTCAAAAGTGTGAAATAATCTATTTATTGACTTTTGCTTTTCATATCTTGGAAAAGAAAATCTAAAAAGATCATGCCAGTTGAATATTTAAATTACTAGTTAGCATAGCTTAGCATTAATTAAATTAATAAAATTAATAGTATTTATTAATAATATCTTATGTGGTTGTATTACTCAGATCTCCATGAAACAAAAACAGGAAAATAATAGCCTGTATATTTAGGTCTTTAATTCTTTATTACAACATTTCTATAACCTTTCTGCTGAATGCATTTGAAACTCCCCATGTGCATTGTCAGAAGTGTGCTGGATGACAGCCTCATGAAAACACTATAAATATCTTTGTGTATTTTTACTTTTAAAAGTATTTATTCTTGATGCCCAAAGAATGAGTCAGGTACCTAGCACCTGGTATGAGGGGTCCAAAAGTCTGTGTACAAAATTCCATCATCTTTTCATTCTATTTTTCCTTGTATTTTTGAAGCCTGATGCTCTTTTTATCTCTAGGTTGGCAGCCCTGTGCTTTAACAACTGTACTCCAAGGCTCTTATATGGGGAGACTTCACCTGTGCATATATATGTATGTATGTATGTATAAATGTGTGTACACGTATATTTGTATATGGACAATAGATATGCACACACATGTGAGGGGACTTCAAAAAACCCATGGTAAAATGGAATTTGAAAATAATGGAGTTTTTCCACAAACTCTATGAACTCACTGAGTAGAACACTAGAGTGAAATGTGCAGTTATGAGGGACCAGTACACAGCAAACGTGAGCAAGGCACCTGGCTCAATCCATAGAATATTCAGTAGCTCATAGGCATGTGAAAGCTGGGTAGCAAATTAGAAAGACTGCAGAGTGATTTCTGCATTTGAGTGACGGTATTTGTGTAGAAGATGGAAGCTCTCAAGGGCTGCCAGAGAACAAACAGATGCAGCTTGGAAGTAACTCCTGGGTGATCATTCAAATGGAGACTGGTGAAACTTCAGCTCTTGTTGAAGGTGGTGTCAGGAAAGGCTCAGTGGTCAAAATTCCCCGCCACTGAGTTGGCTCTTAGTAAGCCTGTAGAACAGAGTCATGCCGGAGTCTGCACCTTTTCATGAGAGTGCACAGTCTTCCCTTCCTCCCCCATAGCAGCCGGTGGTTTTGCCAGTTGACGTGGCAGTTAGCAGTCCGTCATCTAGCCACTATGTAACCAGGGTTCTTGCCAGAATAGACTAGTCCCTGGAAAAGGGCATCATGTTGGATATACTGGAGGATTAGCAAAATTTAGGAAGACCTCCATGAAGTGGCTTCAACAATGAGCTCAAAAGTGACAAGTCCTCCCGGGCTAGCACAGGACCTGGCAGTGTCATGTTCTGTCGTACGTGGAGAAAGATGCTACATATCAGACCCAATCGACATACAACAACACATAGATGCAACTAGATTACTTTTATAAAATTATAGATTGTCAATAAAGACTGCTTCTCATTTTTGGACTTCCAAAATTGTCAGTTTATCATTTGCCAATGCCTGACCCTGCTGTTCTTGCTGTTGGGGGTCCTTGAGTCAATTCCGATCCATAGAAACCATACAAACAACAGAGCAAAACACTGCCTGACCCTGCACCGTTCTCACAGCCATCCCTAGGTCGGAGACCATTGTAGCAGACAAAATCTGATAATAAATCCTGCTTTCCCAGAACAAATTTATGTTGCTAGCCTATTTTCTTTAACTTCTGTTATTCTCCCAACTCCTATAAATAAATAGGCTATGTTCGTCAAGTTTTGGAAAATGTCTTTCCCTCATTATCTGTATTGATACCCACTCACGAGCATGAAACCTATTCCGATTCATACTGACTGTATAGGAAAAGGTAGAGTTATACCTGTGGGTTTCCAAGGCTGTAAATATTTTCAGTAACAGAAAGACTCATCCATTTCCCTTGGAGATGCTGGTGGATTTGAACAGCCAACCTTGGGGTTAGCAGCCCAATGCATAGCCCAAACTATTGAGGCAACATCTATTTTCAAAGACACACTCAATATTTACTTTCTATAGGTAGAATTTGCTAAAAATCTTCATTGACTTCAGTAATTGTAAACGATGTTGTCTTACACCGCGTTGACTAGAGAAATAAATCCAGTGGCAAGCATACATGCATGAGGGAGCTTTATATCAACAACTAATTATGTATCAAGAAAACATCCCAGCCCAGTCCAACTCAAGTCCATAAGTCTGATAATACTCCCTAAGTTTCTCTTTAGACTCACACAGTCACAAGCAATGATACCGAATGTAGGAATATCACAGGCTGGTGGGTGCCAAGTCCCATGGATCCACTAGCAGTGGACACATCTCCAAGGCTCTGGCAGCAAGCAGGGTCAGCCAGCAGGAAGGTGAAGGCAGAGAGAAAGGGGAGGTTCCCAGTGCCCTCCTTATGAGAGGGTCACGCCCACAAGGAGGCACCATCAGACTGTAACCTAATTGACAGGTTGAACACCAACCCTACACTTTTATAATCTTCAAGTTGACATGAAATTATGTAACTACCACAGATGTATTGTTGTCTTTATTATGTACTTGATTACTTAAATGCATATCACTTTATCCCCCCACCTCCCTGCCACCACCACCACACACATACATATCTGAATGTAATAATATCTCATCTCTCTTTTGGTGGAAGTGCCTATAAGAGATGCTTGGGTGTAAAAATTTCTTGTATTTCCATATTCTGTCATTTGTTAATGAAATGCTCTATGTAGAGATTATGTCACCTTTCCCAGGTAGTGCAGCTTTCTCTAGATTCAAACAAAGTTAGTGGTGCCATGGCACATAAGCCTGGTGATGTGTTTCTGTTAAGAATACCCATTGGAAAATCTTACGGAGAAAACCTTCGTAGAATAGATTGCTACCGTGAGTAGAATCAGTGAAGGCCAGCTAAGCTGGACAACATAGACATTGGCTACTGGATGCATTTGGGTATGAACAGTTCTGACAGATTTTGTAATGTATTCACTACAAACAAAATCTGAAAATGGAATTCCTGTAGTTCAATAATTCTTTAATTATGGCGATTTGAAATGGATAGCCAGGCCAATCATTGTGGCAAAAATCAATATTATCAAATGAAATTCACAGCAAATGGCCTTCCAAATGTGCTTTTTAAAAAATAAAAAGAAAGAACGAGAAAAGAGAGGACCGTATGGTTATAATGACAACAAAATTGAATTCCAGACAATTTTGTGCGCCTAGCAGATTGGAGTTTTATCACACATATGGTGGTTAGCTAATGAATTTGTTTGAGGGTGATTAACTTCTGGATTGTAGCAAACCTGTTTATGCATGAAATTATGGTTTGGAATGATCACTTGTTGGCTTGAGGATCAAATGATTTGGTTTGTATATAGAAAATCCATTGTGTGTTAGGTGTGAATGCCACTTCTGAAAATGGAAGTCATAAGAAATTGTTACCTAAGTCAGTAGTGATTTTGTAAAGACTCCGACTATTCGGTGAAATATGCTCATCAGAATGTTTTACATTGTCTTTAAAAATAAGGAAAAGAATTTTAAACATTAAATTGTATACTCTTCCTATTTATAGTCAAAATGATAAAGTATCTTCTTAGAAATATTTTTTCTTGACCTTTCCCTGTAATAATCTTAAATAATTTAGAAGAAGCTTTGAGATCATTTTTACTAAGCAATGCCATTTGTCAGGCACTGGTGTCATAATTTTGGAAATTAATGATAAAATTGTGATAAATATTAAGTGTGTGAATACCTGTTCCACACTGGATAAAAATAGAAGGACAGCTTGATGAGGAGACTTTGAGCTTAAGGATTACTAAGGCTTTTCAGCAAGCATTGTCTTTAGTTTCTTTTACAGATTGAAATTTTTGTGAATTAATTAGTAACTATGGATTTTCATTTCTGAGGCTGTGGAAAAAGAACAATTCTAAAAATATATTTCTACAGAAATGAGCTGAAAGTGTGGCTTCACTTAACTAATGAAAATTAAATAATGACTATAGTATGAGAATTGTTGAAAGTTCTAACAGTAATCTTATACCTTCAAATTAATTAATTGCTCATCAAATCATATATGTTGAATAGTCTTCTCATAACCAAACTCCTGGTTTCTTCTTTGTTTTTAGTGTTGATAGTGAAGTGATATTTCATAGTTTCTACAAATTAATATATTTAAAACATATATGATATTGCATTTTGAGTGAAAGTTTGTGCAGAATAATAGGTTTCCATTTGATAGTCTCTATACAAATTGTTACTAAAATTTCACAGTATGTCAACATTCTCTTTAATTGTTCATGTTATTTTGTTCTCGGTACATAGTTTCCCTACTCATCTCTTTATCTTACAATCATTGCTGTACTTGTTGAATGTTTGATAGCACATAGATGGCTTATTGAAGGACCATACTCATAGGTAATGTCCTTTATTTTATGTGTTAATCTGCTTTTTGTTTTTGATGTTTTTTCTGAATAATTAACTCAAGGCATAGTTTCATTTAAAACTTTAAAGCTTATCTCAAGGCTATTGCCACAAAGAGTCCTCTAGTCTCAACTGATCCAAAAAGTCTAAACTTTTAAGAAGTTGAGTTCCAGTTCATATTCATAGTACCAGTCTATCATGATCCATTTACTATTGTCCTGATTAGAAGGGGTAGTAGTAGCGGCTATGTATCATCTAGTTCTTTTCTTAGAGTACATGAGGCTGTAATTCTTTTAGGCTATCAGTTAATTTATTTTCTTTTTAAATTATTTTATTGAGAGCTCTTACAATGCTTATAACAGTCCATACATCAATCGCATCAGGCATATTTGTACATATGTTGCCATCATTCTTTTCTAGACAGTTACTTTCTATTGAGCCCTTGGTATCGGTTCCTCTTTTCTCCCGCTTCCTACCCACCCACCCTCATGACCCCTGGGTAGATTATAAATTCTTTTTTTCATGTCTCACAACAACTACTGTCTCCTTTCCCCATAGTTTCCACTGTTCTTTCCCCTAGAGAAGTGTGTGTGTTCCCCTCCTCACATGCCCCTTTCACCCTTACCATCTGGTATCTGTCTTCCCATTCCTGCTCCTGGGTTACATGTGTCCTGAGCTCTTATCTCTTATCTACAGCTGTGTATGCTCCAGTCTAGTCCGAAGTGAGAAGCAGCACTGGGGTCATGGTGGTGGGGGTGACGAAACCTCAAGGAACCAGAGGAGTATTTTGTGTTACATCGGTGCTTTACTGCACCCTGAGACCCCTCTGCAGGGGATGTTCCATTGCCTACAGATGGGCTTTGGGTCTCTGCTTTTATCCCCTTTATTCTTAACCATGTGATTTTGTTTGTTTGATTGTTACGGGTCTTCTGATGCCTGTTACCTGGTCCCGATGACACCTCATGATCACACAGGCGGGTGTGCTTCTTTAACATGGGCTTGTTGTTTCTCTGCTGGATGGCCGCTTGTTTCACTTCAAGCCTTTAAGACCCTAGATGCTATGTATTTTAATATCCAAATACCATCGACCTTGTTCACCACATTTGCTTATGCACCCATTTTGACGTTAGTGATTATGTTGGGAGGTAAGCATCTCAGATTGCTTATTTGTTAGAACAACGTGGTCTTGTACTGAGGGAAGGTATGAGCAGAGGCCCAATGTCTGTCCACGACCTCAGGGCATTGCTGTATAAATATATGTACAAAGGCCAATACTTCTATCTTTATGGATTAATGTAATTACATACAGACACCCCTGCGCTCATGCCTCTAGCCATAGTTTTGTTTCCTAGATCATTCCTCTGTTTCCTTTGACCTTCCTTCTGCCCCACCATCATGCACCCCTACTTCTGCCTCACAGCACTTCCTCTCAGCTACATTGCTGTTGCACAGCGCTTTTGGTTCCCTGTAGTAGGTTCTTGTAGTTTTCCTTGTATGGGGCTTTAGTTTTTTTAGTTAAATATATTCCTAGGATTTTCAATTTGTTCTTGGCTATTGTGAAGGGCATTGCTTTCTCGATATCCTCTTCCAAGCTCCTGTCCAATGTATATGGTAACCCAATAGAATTCTGTTTGTTCATTTCGTATCCTGTCACTCTTTCCTATTCCTCTGTTGCTATTGAGTACTCCCCTCATGTGGCTGCTGGGATTTTCAATGTACAGAATCACGTCATCTGCAAAGAGCGATAGTTACACCTCCACCTCTCCCAGTAGGATACCTTTAATATCCTTCTGCTGTCTAATACTGTTAGGTAGGACCTCCAGTACCGTATTGATTAGAATTGGGGACAAGAGGCATCCTTGTCTCCTCTCCTTTTTCAGTGGGATTGTTTTCATCTTTCCAGGTCCCATAAGAGGCCACTGGGTCATGGCTCACCTGAGCCAAGGGCTGCCTTGCTGGTATTTCAGGGGGTGGAAGAGGCCTAGGCAGTGAAGGGTGGGGTGCACAGGTGACCCACATGTACTGCAGGTGAACTGCAGTCAGCCCCTGGCCCCCTGGGTGGACAATGGGAGGAACCATAGCACGGCAGCTGACCTGCAGTCACAGTGGGAGAGGGGGGCACTGTGGGAGAAGGGAGCCACTCCTCTAGGTGAGTGGCTGAGGGGACAACTGCCTTTGGGGGGGTCTAGCAGAGGCTGTGAGAGTCTTGTCAAGGGAGTCTCCTAGATCTTGGCTTACTGACCTGGTGGCTGCGTGGTGGGAGGTTGGGGCGCCTGAGGGGCTATTGGTAGGTGGTGGCCTCAGTGGTGCACAGAAGCAGCACTGATGGCGGGGTCGGGGAAACTCAAGGAACAGATCACAGTTCTCCGGGGCCTTGGATGTGCCAGTCACCTCCTGAACAGAGGAAGCACTCTGCGTTGTCATGGTCCCTTTACTCACCAGAATCCTCCCAACCGTCCTCCTGGCCACCCAACTCACCACTCACCTTGGATATCCAGCATGGGCTGCTTACCTGGGCGACATCTTGAATCACTCCATGTCCTGTCATTTCTAATTTATTTTCTGGTAACTTTGGTTTTCATGTTTTTCTTTTGCTCCCAAAGTTTCTAGAACAATAATTGCATACTATATGGGTGTGTGGTAGAGTTAAATCACTTGGCATGACTCTTCAGTGTTTATAATTCCACGAAATGTTTGGAAGGGAGCCAGTAAATAAAGTCTGCTGGTGTTAGGGGACATCCAGTTGGCTCCACTCAAACCAACACTATGTGCTGTCGTTCTCAGCTATTACAGCAAAACGAAACACTGATTGCTTGCTCATCAGCCTCATAATTGTTATGCTAACCCCCCTTTCACAGCCACTGTGTCAGTCCACCTAGTGGAAGGCCTTCCTGTCCTTCAACACTGTGCCACATTATCACATGTGATGTCCGTACTGAGGGCCTAGTCTTCCTTGATAACATGTCCAAACTACATCCTTGCCTCCCAGGAGCATTCTGGTTGTACTTCTTCCAGGACTGATGCTTATTCTTTTGGTAATAATGTCCAACTTTCAAAGGCATATGAGGCAATTGAAAATACCATGGCTTGGGCCAGGCTCACCTTAGTCCTCAAAGTAACATCCCTGCGTTTCGATACTTTATGGAGTTCTTGTGGGACAGATTTGCCTAAGGCAATATGCCGTTTGATCTTTAGACTGCTGCTTCCATTAGTATTGATTATTGATTTAAGCAAAACAAATACCTATACAACTTAAATTTATCATGTTATTACCTATTGGCCCACTTCTGAAGACTGTTTTCTTTACATTGATTATAATCCATATGAAGACACCAATCTTTGATCTTCATCAGTGAATGCTTCAGGTCTTAATTTTTAATAAGCAAAGTTGCATCATCTCCATAAAGAATGTTGTTAATAAGCCTTCCTCCAATTTTCTCAGCAGATGGATTAAATAATTATGGTGAAAGGATACAACCCTGATGTGCACCTTTCCCGAAAGTAAACCATGCAATATTTCTCCACCCTGTTCATACAACTGCCTCTTGAAACATGTACAGGTTCTGTATAATTGAGTATTCCGGAATTCCCATTTTTTCAAGCTTTAAATCCTCTTTGACATATAGACATTTAGCTCTAAAACATATACAAAATAAAGTGTAGAGATTCTATCTAGCTCAGGTTTTGGTCGGGTTTGTTATTCCTCTCACTAGCTGAGGGAGGTGTCCCCATTGCAGAAGAGAGAAGCCATGATGTTCAAGAAAGAAGTGGAGTTTGCGTGAGATCTCTCTCTCTCTCTCTCTCTCTCTCTCTCTCTCTCTCTCTCTCTCTCTCTCTCTCTCTCTCTCTCTCTCTCAAGCAGCACAGGCACCAGAGGCTATAGCACCACCGAGACTATGATACTGAGCAGAGGAGCCCCGCTGGGGTCGTGAGATACATCTGAGACTAAGACAGAGTGGGAGAGCAGTGAAAGAAGTCAACGGGTCAATGGTTGAAGGCCAAGGACCAGAGAGATCAAACTAGCAGCATAGCTAGGAAAGGGCACTGCAGACCAAATAACTATCATTACCTTTTTGTAACCTGTTCGCCTCGCTAATAAACCCCCAAAATTATGAGCATTGTTTGTGAGTCCAAGGGGCCATTATAAAGAATTATCAGGCCCAACAAAGAGGAGTGTCTTGGATGAAATGGGTGGTGTCAGAGCATGTGTGAACTCAGTCTTATGGCAGTTAGTCTTAAACTGGAGAATGGCTAGACTCTCCTTCTCACTTGTGCAGTTTACATATGGTCTCCATATCACTTACTTCGGCTACTTGCAAGATTTCAAGAATCCAGAAACTCTTCACCTGTTACGTTGCAGTACATGACTTTTGTGTCGCCACTTTGGTGAGCTGTCCAATGAAACCAAAAGATTAAACCTTCAAACCCAGACTCCTGTTGCTAAGCAATCATTTGTTCAAGTAGCCTTTATAGCTGCGTCCTCTATGAATGAACACCCATATATAAATATAACTGTCATACATAGAGATACTTCTGTCTGCATGTATGTATAGTCCCCGTTGCTGTTAGCTGCCATCAGTACTTCCCGCCCTATGCACAAGAGAACAAACAATGCACAGTCCTGCGACATCTCACAATCGTTTCTCTGTCTGACCCCAGTGTTGCAGCCACCGAGTCAATCCATCTTGTTAATGCCCTTGTCTTTTATATCAGCCATCTCCTTTACCAAGCACTAGGTCCTTTTCCAGGGACTGCCCTCTCCTGATATGTTCAAAGTACATGCGAGAAAGTCTGATCATCCTTGCCTCTAAAGAGCATTCTGGTCACACTACTTCGATCAGTTTGTTCATTAGCTGCCTATGGTACTTTCAGTATTCTTTTCCAGGACCGTTACTCAAATTTCAATATGCTTTGCAGGACCATCATTCAAATGCATCCATTCATCTTTGATCTTCCTTATTCAAGGCCCCACTTTCACATGGGTATGAGGAGATTAAAAATGCCATGGCTTGAGTCATGTGCACCTAAGTCCACATAATGAATGACCTTCCAGCTTCTCAACACTCTAAAGACATCTTTTTCCAGATTTACTGAATGCAATGCATCTTTTGGTATCTTGATGGTAGGTTATGATCCACACAGTAAAATGACTTTGCATAATCAATAGAACATCTTTAATCAATTGAACATCTTTCTGGTATCCTCTGCTTTTAGCCTAGATCCATCTGACATGAGCAGCAACATCCCTTGTTTCATGTCCTCTTCTGAATCCTGCCAGAAACTCTGGCAACTTCCTGTCAATGTATTGCTGCAATCTTGGACAATCTTCGGCAAAATTTTATTGGCATGTGCTATTCATCATATTGTTTTATAATCTGAACATTCTTTGGGGCCATCTTTCTTTGGAATGGGTACAAATATGTATCTCTATCAGCCAGTTGGCCAGTTTAGACAAATAAGTGCCTCCAGTGCTTTAACAATAGGCCTGTGAAAACTTTTCAATTGGTATTCTATAAATTCCTGGAGCTTTGTGTTTGGCTAACGCTTTCAGTTTCATTTGAACATCGCTCAGTACCATTGATTCTTGCTCATAAAGTACATCCTGATATGGGTGAACTTCAACTCATTCTTTTTGGCATAGTTCCCCCCCATGTATTCTTTCCATCTTATTTTGATTCTTCCTTCATTCTTTGATATTTTTTCCATAGAATCCTTCAGTACTTCAACTTGAGGCTTGGGTTTTTCTCCATTTCTTTCACTTTAAGATATGGTGACTGTGTTTATCCTGTTCAGTTTTCTAACTCTAGGTCTGTGTACATTTCCTTGTAACATTTGACTTTGTAGTCTCAAACTGTCCTTTGAAATTTTCTATGTAGCTCTTTGGCTTCATCGTCTCTCCTATTTGTTGTAGCTGCTATACAAGAAAGAGCAAGTTTCAGAGTCTCTTCTGACATCAATTTTGATCCTTTCTTTCTTTCCTGTCTTTTTCTTACTTAATGAATGATGTTCTTGATATCCTCCCAAAGCTCATCAGGTCTCCTGTTATTAGTATTCAATATATAAAATCAGTTCTTGAGATGGTCTCAAAATTCAGGTGAAATAAATAGACTGTATATAATCTTTTGGTTTTTGTGGACTTATTTTAATTTTCTTCAGCTTTCATGTAAACTGATATCTTAACAATTTATTGTCTATTCCACAGTCATCCCTGTCATGATATTTTGCTGCTGATATTGAGCTTGTTTCTCAATGGACTCTTCCCAGAGTTGTAGGTCATTTAATTTCTGTGTATTCCATCTGGAAGAATTTCTATGTATAGTTTCTTTCTTTGTTGTTGATTAATAGGTATTTGCTATGAAAAAGACAGTGATCTTGCAAACTTCTTTCATGAGATTCCCAACTTAGTTTTTATTACCAAGACCATACTTCCCAACTATTTTTACTTTCTTTTTGTTTCCAGTTGTTGCATTCCAACCCCCCAATAAGTATTCATGCTAGGTCCTGCCCAAGGTGTTATATTTGAGCTCATTGTTCTAGCCACTGGATCAATCCACCTCATTGATAGTCTTCCTTTCCTCCTCCTCCTCCTCCTCCTCCTCCTCCTCCACCTCCTCCTCCTCCTCCTCCTCCTCCTCCTCCTCCTCCTCCTCCTCCTCCTCCTCCTCCTCCTCTTCTTCTTCTTCTTCTTCTTCTTCTTCTTCTTCTTCTTCTTCTTCTTCTTCTTCTTCTTCTTCTTCTTCTTCTTCTTCTTCTTCACTGATCCTGTACTGTGTCATAAGAATAATTTTGAGGACGGCAGAGGACCAGGGACTGTCTCCTTCTGTTGGACATAGTTTCACTGTGAGTTAGAACCAACTTGTTGGCACCAAGCAACAATGATTTTAGCAAAAGCCCGATGCCTTCTACAAGGAACATATTTTCCTGATATCATGTGTCCAAAAGCATGAGCTGAAGTTTCATGATTCTCACTTTCTATCAGCATTCTCCTTGAACCTTTTGTAAGAAAGAGTATTTTCGTTCCTCTCAAAGTTTATGGTGATTTCAATATTCTACAACAACACAATAATTCAAATACACCAGTTACCCTGAGGTCTTTCTAACTCATTATCAAGCTTTCACATGCATATGTAGCTATTGACAAAATACATGATTTGGGACAGATGATATATATATATATATATATATATATATATATATATATATATATATATCCCTCATAAATACACATTTCAAACTTGTGAATACCAGGAGACTTCAAAAAGGTTGATGAAAAATTCCATTATCTTTTTATATTTTTCCACAAACGTTTTGGGGGGTCCTCTCATGTGCATACGTATATATGTATATCTATATATAAAGACGATGGTGATGAGAGAGAGAGAAAGAGAGAGATGCCTTGGCAGCATAGTGGGTTACAAACTGGGTTGCTACCTGTAAAGTCAACAGTTCAAAACCACTGGATGCTCCACAGGACAAAGAAAAGGCTTTTTACTCCCATAAATATTTTTCTTCTCCCACCGTGACAATGTTACTGTAGCCTCTTCTATTCTTTAATGCCATTGAGTTGATGCCAATTCATAGCAATCTATATGAGTTTCTGAGACTATAACTGTTTACAGGAGTGGAAAACCCAGTCTCTCTGCCAAGGAGTAGTTGGTGGTTTTAAACTTTGAATCTTTCAGAATGGAGCCCAATACATAAGCACTATGCTACTAGGTCTCACATATATCTTCATATATCACTATGATTCAGAACTAACCCCATGAGGATTCACTGTGTTATTTTTATGATATAGATTTGTGTGTGTGTGTGTGTGTGTGTGTGTGTGTGTTCAGCTAGCTGGTAATTATTGAACAACTCTGCCTCTAATGGTCTAGGGATTTGTGGCATTTTCCATGTGAAATACTTTGTCGTGTATGGAGACAAAATTGGTAAATTATCAAAAGGAGTGCCTGAGAGAGCCATATTTCAGCCAATCCATTTCCATCAAGCAATTCAAGTTAGTTACAACAAGGAAATAGCATAAAGGCATGAAATGTCCCATTGTTTTTGTTTCCCACATTATGTCATGAGAACTTCTTTCATGTTTGCCACAGTAGGATATTTCTGATGGCGATTAGAGAAGCTGGTCCCTTAGTGATGCAAATGAGAATGAAAGAGTTGTAATTAGATGCCATCACAGTCAATCATCTTGGGCATTAAGGACAGAGAGAGTTTATCTCAGGAGAAGCTGTGTGCAGATTGTGTCTATGGAAACACGACCTCTTTGTTATCTCTCCTCAAATATGAAGCCTGAAATCTAGACTCAGTCACTCAAACTATTCAGGGAAAAGGACTCCCACAGCCATTACAAAACAAGCAACAAGAGTTCGTAGTTACATTTTGTATACCGTGTTATCTTTGATAGGGAAAATACTGAAAAATTCATCGTTCAGATCTGATTATTGGTTTCCTTTTGTCTTTCTATTAAAGTTCTAACCGACAAAAAAGAGATCCATCGATTAATATGATCCTTGAGAAATTTGAAAAAATCTTCCCTAATATTGACCAGTGTTATTTAAAGTAGTTTGGCTTTTCTAATTCTAAGAATAAAACATTTGAGCTAAAAGAATTAAATAACTGATTGCTGGTGTATTGGGAAAGGGGGCGGAGAGAGGGGGACGGGAGTTGGGGAGCAGAGGAATGCAGGAAGGGCGCCTTAGAATTGACTGTGAGATGATGTCTGTGCCACTCTTTAAGAAAGCGATTTAACTATGCAAGTTTATGACATATGAGTAGTATATCAAGAAAACAACCGAAAGGAAGCAAAATTGACCTGTGGTTACCATGGTGAAGGAGCAAGCATTTTCACTGAGGGGTCTTTGCATCATTTAGTGGTGTCGAACAATTGGAAGAGAGCTATCAATAAGAGTGTAAGACATGAAGACTCTAACCAATAGCATCAACTTATACATGGAGAACTTCTTGAATTGGAGAATGTTTTCTTGTGCATCGTTTTGCCAACATTGAAAAAAATAAACACAAATAACAGTGAGTACAAGGATGAAGAAAATGCTCTAAAATTAACAGTGGTAAAGATTGCACAATTCTTCTTAATATGATTGAACTACGGAATTGTATGAGAAGTAAAATTGTGAAAAGAAAAACTCAATATATTGCTCAAGTTCCCTAGCTTGACAATCATGTTAACTAGATGTTTGAAAAAGTCCTAATGCAATTCTAGGTCCTTTCAGCTAGTACAATGATCATGTCATCATTCTCTGTTGTATTTATATTAGAAATATTAATTATAATTTCCATGGAGGAAGGGGTTTTTATGATTTACTCACTGTCACACATCCCCAAATCAAAACCAAATACATTGTCAGCAAGCTGATTCAAACTCTTAGCAATCATGTAAGAAAGAGTGGAAGTGCTGTCTAGGGTTTCTATGGCTGTGAATCTTTACTATCACAAATTATCTGTCACTTTATCTTACCATGGTGGCTGCTGTGGTGCTGTGCATTTTGGAAGTTATGCCACTGTTATTTCAAATGCCAGCAGAGTCACCCAAAGTGAACAGATTTCAGCAGAGATTCCAGATTAAGAACAGACTAAGAAGACATTGACTGTCAGGTTGAGGAATTAGCCACTGAAAAGCATATGCATCGCACAGCACCACACCAAGAGTGGTCTCTTTCTACGGGGCGTGGTTCCTCCTGAAAACATGTACAAAGTACATGAGAGACATTCTCACCATCCTTCCTTCTGTGGAATATTCCAGGTACTTCTTCCAAGACAGATTTGTTCAGCAGTTTCCAGCTTGCATATGGTTATGAGGCAACTGAAAATACTATGGCTGGAGCCAGGCACACCTTAGACTTTTTACATCTTTGCTCTTTAACTCTTTAAAGAGGTATTTTTCAGCAGATTTGTCTAATGAAATATATAATTTGATTTTTTAACTGCTGCTTCTATGAGCAACCATTGTAGATCCAAGCAAAATGGAATTGTCTACAATTTTAATCTTTTCTCCATTTGGGATGATGTTGTCCATTAGTCCAGGTGTAAGGTTGTGATTGTTGTTTTTACTTTGAGTGCTTCAAGTCCTTCTGACTTTCAACAAATAATGTGTGTTAGTGGTATCTGCATATTACAGGTTGGTAGAGTGTGTGTGTGTGTTTGTATATATAGATATAGATATAGATAATACCTTGGAATAAAGTAAATAAATTTATGTTATATGTGTGCATTTCATGCAGTTATTTCAAGTTAATAAACAGAAAGTTGAATTATCATATAGCAAGAGGTATCCAGAAACTTAGGGAAATTTTTCTTTGTCTTTTAATTTAATTTTACCACAAACTTTTAGAAAATTCTTTCTATGGAAAGTTGTAATCTTTATGGAAACAAACTGCCATATATTTCTCCTTGATGCAGTTGGTTCACTTAAACCACTAACCATGGGATTTATAGAGGAGTGCTTACTCATTATGCCCTAAGATACTGTTATATGCACATATATGTAATCATGTATTTGAGCCCTGGTGGTTTAGTGGTTACATGTTGGGCTGCTATCCACATAGTTGACAGTTCAAAACCACCAGCAGCTCTGGGGGAGAACGACTGGGCTTTCTACTCTCCTAAACAATTATAGTCTTGGAAATTCACTGGACATCACTATGATTCAGCATTGACTCAATGGAAGTGAGTTTGATATATATATATCAAACACACACACATATAATTACCAAGCAGAACAATGTGTATATATATATATATATCTCACATACTTATACATATATTCATGAGTGCTATATATACATGCATACATATATGCAATATGCAACTTAAATATATACAATTATGGATATATTCTAGAATCCCTTCAGTCTATATAAGATATAATTTATTGACTGTATTATACATTAAAGTTATTAAATTATACATATATTTTCAACTTAATATATATAGTATACCTTTAAGTCATTAAGTTGTATACATTTTAGTGTTATTCATTTGCACATTTTAAGTTTGTGTCTTTTTGTCTTCTAAATGTCCCATTCTATTTGTTTATATCTTGTTTGTTTTTTTAATTTGTCTCATTCATCTTGGTCACTGGTAAATTAAATAAGCAAACAAACAAATAATTATGTTTTCAGCAAAATAATGTACATTATACAGTTCATGATTATTTCAGAATTTGAATCCTTCCTCTGAAAAGATTCTTGGCCATGGACCATTGAGCAAAATGAGCCTAAAATTGAATGTCATTTACTTTTGTCAACATTCAGTACTGAAGTATGTAAATATTTTGTTGTAAGATTTTAAATATACTAGAACACTTGAAAAAACTTCTGACTGTCCCAAAGCGAGTTAATGATTTGTGATATTTGCCTTGTGAAATACAAATATAAAAGTAAATAAGAAAATTTGAATCCTACTGTATTTTTCTTTCAACCCATAGTTATAAATTTTTTCAAAAAGTCTCATCTATTAAAGATCTCTTTATTCCAATAATGCAGTTTTTGTCTCTGTGAGGAACAACAAGTGGTTTAAGAACATTATTAAACCTTGGTTCTGTTTTTTAATGCCAAACTTGAAATGTTTTGTACTTCAAAAAAGCAATAGAATTTCAATTTATTTTGGTAAATATTCCCTTTATTGGAAGTAAAATAAGAAACTATTTAAGGATATATCGTCATATAGTTACTAATATGCTATATCTTCTGATATATGTAGACCTGCTAAGAAAATAACACGTGCAAATCTTTGAAATTTGGTTATGTGTTTTCACATCACTGAAAGAAAAGCAAGTACAATTTTTTTCTTAATGGTTAGATTGTCAGCTGTTTGTATAATCATTTATTTACTTTGGATCCATAAGTGTAAAACCACATATTTCCAACTGATCTGAAGGGAAGTGATCCACAATTTCATTTATAAGAGTTTTGTTTCATTTTGTTCATTAAAAAAAAAACTCTGCTTTTCTTCAGGTTTTGTTGGGAGTGAAAGGGTACCCACTTGTAGTCTTAACAAGATTTTGTTTTTCTTCTTAAATTAAACAAGGCATTGTCTAATTTTAGTTGCTTCAATTTAATTTTTACAACCACAAAGAAATGACAATCCAAAACTCAAGATAGGGAAATCAGGGAAACAGTCCTAATAAACCATACTAGGCTCCTGTGCTTATTTCGAAGAAATGGGTCGTATTGGTGAGAGGTAATTTTTGTTGTTAGTCTTTTGCGGTATTGAAACTTGGAAAACTGCAGAAATGTTAGAGCCAAGAGTAATGCTGGCCAGATATTAAGGTCATCAGTCGTTTGCGTGTGCCAAAAACAGGATAGTGACTTTCAGAGGAATTAAGTTCAGATAAAATTCTGGGTGCCAATGATTCCACTGCAATAAAATGTCAAGTTATTTTACTATTCTAAACAGCATTCATGTCATGCCACATTTAGTTGCTTCTGAAATACTCCTCAAATATTGAACACCTGTGTAAATAGCAGACATATGATCTAAACGATTGTCAACATGTGATTTGTTCTGGACTGCTGTAGGTACTCTTGGGGACTGGGAGATGTGGTCAGTGACACCAGGACACCTGACCCAAATGGAAGCAAGCACTCTTAAGTATCTTATATTCAGGGATTTGGCAATACTGTTTTGTTGTTGTTTTCGATGGTTTCAGGTTGTTTCTGATTCACAGCAGCTATATGGACAACATGACGAAGTACCGCTCAGTCCTGCATCGTCCCCACTGTATTTGTTCCATGTAAGCCCCTTGTTGCAGCAACTCTGCCGATTCATCTCCTGGAGGCTCTCCCCCTTTTGTGCTGACTCCTATACCAAGCATGGCCCTTTCCAAGGACATCCAGCCTCCCTTCGAAGGAGCTTTCTGGCTATACTCCTTCCAAGACAGATTTGTTTTTTCTTCTGGAAGTACATAGTAATTTCAATAATCTTCACCAACTCCACAAATTCAAATGCATCATTTCTCTTTCACTCTTCCCTATTTATTGTCCCACTTCCATGTGAATATATTCACATGAAATGGTAATGGCTTCTCTCGGGTGGACTTTAGTCTTCAAAATGACATCCTTTCATTATATTTAACATCCTAAATTAATATTTAAGAGCTTGCATTCTCAAGGAAGTACATGTAACCTCTATCTTCACCAACATCGTCATCATGGAAAATGATGATACTTATTGGGTCTCTTCTGAGACTTTTACATATATCACTTAATCTTTAATACAATGATATGAGATAACAACTATAAATATCCTTCTTTTACCAATGAGAAAGGAAAAGAGATATTAAACAACTTGCTGAAGAGGCAATCGTCAATAAGTATCAGGGCAAAATTTGTCTTGTTCTTTTTTAATTTTGCTAAATCATTTGGTTTGGGGCTCTTATAAATCTTATACAATGTATACATCAATTGCATCAAGCACATTTGTACATCTGTTGCCATCATCGTTTCCAAAACATTTTCCTTCTACTTGAGCCCTTGGCATCAGCTCCACTTTTTTCCCCTCTCTCCCCTACCCTCTCACCCTCACAAACCCTTGATAATTTTAAAATTATTTTATGTGCCTATTTTACACCATCCACTGTCTCCCTTCATCCATGCTTCTGTTGTTTGTCACCACCCCCAGGAACGAAGGGGTGCTCTACATCTATATTGTGATTGGTTCCCCCTTTTCTGCCACTTTTTCTACCACCTTCCCATACCCTCATGCTATCGCTACTCTCACTATTGGTTCTGAGGAGTATATCCATCCTGTATTCTGTGTATCAAGAGGTCTATCTATGACCAGTGTACATGCTTTGGTCTAGCCAGATTTGGAAGATAGAATTGGGGTCATGATAGTTTTAGGGGGGGTGGAAGCATTAAAGAACTAGGGGAATGTTATGTGTTTCATTGGTGTTATACTGCTGCCTGGTTGACTCGCCCGTTCTTGTGACCCTTCTGTGAGGGGATGTCAAATTGTCTACAGATGGACTTTGGGTCTCCATTTCAACCCCCCTTGTTAACATCAAATGGTTGTTTATTTTTGGTCTTCTGATGCCTGTTACCTGATCCCATAGACGCCTCATGATCACACAGGTTGATGTGCTTCTTCCATGTGGGTTTTGTTGCTTCCCTGCTAGATGGCTGCATGTTTAACTTCATGCCTTTAAGATCCCAGACATTTTATCTTGTAATAGAAAGGCAATATGAACTCTGTTCCCCACATTAGCTTATGCACCCATTAACTTCAGCAATTGTGCCAGAAAGCTGAACATCCCAGAATGTCAGGCTTTTAGAAAAAAAAGTGTGTTTGCATTGAGGGAAAGGCCCAGTGTCTGTCTGCTACCTTAATTTTACAAGGCCAATATTTGAATTCTAAAATACTGACTACTATGTCTAAGAGCTTCTAAATAAATAGGAATATAGTAATATATTAGTTGGTCTTTAAATATATATGAGACAAATTTGAACCCAATTAAAATGGCTTATATCAAGATACCTAAACACATCTCATATTGCTTAATTTACTTTACTTCCCACCAAACTAATGATGGCTTGTGACTCCATTAATAGTGATTGTAGAGAGACAAGCTACAGTGTTCTAAATTGATAAAGGATCTACAAATATCTTAAAGAGTGAATATGTAGGTTATATTTTGGTATAATATGAAATTAGGTATGCACAGGGACTGAAGAAATAGAATAAATTCTAATTTTATTTTATAGTTTTTAATATATTCTACATCCTCAATCATGATACATGATTATAAAATTTTAGAAGATAACTAAAACTGTTACCATAGCTTCATTTCTGCCCATGTAAAATAGAAGACAAGTACACTCTCATGAAAAAAGGTAAACAGATTACAGTGATTGTTTTCCCTAAGAATTGCAAACTGAATGCTACTCTGGAAAAATGTGACTTCAATTGATACCAAAATTTGATGTGAATCTTTGTCTCTATAAATGTAGTCTATAGTCTGTGAGTTTAAAATGAGCATCAGCAGAGAGTTATTAGAACGGCAGCAGCTCAGGACCTACTATGTTTTTGTTGAGTGTGATAGAGCCGCTTCCTACTCATACAATGTGCCATCCTCATGATCGCTGCTGTTTTAGCTTTGTTGAAGCTACTGTGTCAATCCATCTGCCTCAAGGTCTTTATTTTTCCACTGGTATTTGCTTTACCAGACATGATGTCCTTCACTGACTAATCCCCCTGATAATATGTCCCCAATTTATGAGACAAAGTCTTGCCACCTGTGACAGTTTAAGTTTACTCTGCCCACATGGCCAGTGAAATGGCTCAGTGAGCCTCGTCTTTCTTTTCTCTTGCTCTTTGATCATTGGGCCAGTGTGCAGCTGCCTTAGCTTGTTCTCTTCTTCGATTTGCAAGCTACACTACCTGAGGGGCACCTAACCCATGGACTGTGTGGCTATAGTTTGAGCTTCCTTCAAGACTAGCTTTGCCACACTGCTGGGGTATACATCACTTGAGCTAGAGATTGTCAGACCCTGTCATCCGGCTGACTGCTGGTAACTTGCCTTGCTGTTTGCTGCCTATGGCCGGATTGCCTGAATTGAAGACTTGAAGGGCTGGCAGTGTATTAGCTGTCTCATGGAAGTGAGTTGCACTGAGTCATTTGTACTGCTTTATAAATTAGCTGACTATTTATTCATATACATATATATATGTATATATATATGTATATATTCATTAGTGTCCTGGTTTTGTTTCTCTAGAGAACCATGTCTAACATTCCGCCCTCACTTCTGGAGACAATTATGATCCCACTTCCTACAATGCAGATTTTTGTACTGCCAGTTGGTAGAATGTTCAGTGTTTGTTGCAAGCTCAAAGGCAACACGGCTCTATAGTCTACTTTATTCATTTTCTATCACATATATATGAGCTGATGGGTATATAATGGCCTGTGTCAGGTGTCCCTTAGACCTCAATGTGACACATTTTCTTTTGAACACTTTAAAGATACCTTTTGCACCAGATTAGTAATACAAATCAAATCTTGCATCTTTCACTACTGTTTTGTGGGTACTTCTTGGAAATATAAATAAAATAAAATCCTTGACAACTTTATTATTTTCTCCATTTGTAATGCTGTTGTTTATTGGCCAAGTACTAAGAATCTTTGTATTCCTTGTGTTGACTCTAGTCCAGACTGAAAGAAATCATCTTGAACTTTCACCAGTAAGTGTTTCAAGTGCTTAAGTGATTCAAGTCCTTAAATATTTTCCACAGACAAGTTTGTGTCATCTGCTTATCACCGATTATCAATAAGCCTTCCTCCAATCCAGATACGGTTATATTCACCACATAGCCCCTTTCTTTGGACTACTTGCTAGGCATACGGTTTGAGTAAGCATGGTGAAATGATACAACCCTGATACACAAACGTCCAGTACATAACTGTGAAACTTGAAGATTCACTTTGTAACATTCAACTAACTGCATCTTGTTTTATGTACAAGTGACTCATGATCAAAATGAGGCGTTCTGGAATTCCCATTCTTTACAATGTTATTCATACTTTTATATGTACTAGATGGTCAAATGTACTTCCATAGTCACTAAAACCCAGGCAAACATCTTTATGGTATTTACTGATTTCAGTCAAAATCCACCTGCTAACAGCAAGGACCTCCCTCTCTCCTTATCTACTTCTTAAATCTAATGGAATGTTTTAGCAGTTATTTGTTGATATAATGCTGCAATTAATTTTAAGTTATCTGAAGCCAAATTTTGCTTATGTTTTGTTCCGTGATTTTCCCATTCTATTGGATCAACTTTCTATGGAATGGGCACAAATATAGATCTCTTCTAGTGTGTTGGCCAAATAACCGTCTTTGAAATTTCTTGGCACAAACAAGAGAGAGGTTTCGGTGTCAGATTCATTTGTTGAAGCATCTCAACAGTTTTTCTAACGAGTTTTAAGATCTAGCTTTCACCAATGGTTCCTGTGTGGCTCAATTGTTTTCTTTCAATACTATTTATTATTGATCATAAGTTATTTTCAGAACTAGAGGATATTTTATAGGTCAAAACAGTCTCTATCTTGAAGTTTCTGATAGACAAAATTACTAAGGAATTTACATGAAAAACCAAACCAGTGTATGGTTACTGGAAGGGGCAAACAAGTCATTAAAAGGATATGGTAAGAGTTCTTTCTGATGAACAGAAATGGCTTTAATTGTTTCCATTTCTTCGTCTCTTGTGAAAATAATCTGCAGAACCAATCTATCATGACCACTTGGCCACATTTTATGAATCCTGGTTGAGACAAATGTTTCATTTTTGACCAAAGGACAACAGTAAAGCTATTGCCTACAAGATGACAAAAGAAATGAGTGGCTTCCTATGAGTAGGTATATGAGACTCACCTTGTAGACATTTGATTTCACTTGCACCGGTGACCCAGGTGGCTTTCTCTCTGCTTTTATTCTTGTTCCACTTCATTATTAATCTTAATTTTGGGGGTAATTTTCCAAGAGTTTTAATTTTTTGCCCTAATAGTTTTAAGAAGAATTTATATGAAAATTGATTGTACCACAAAAAATTCAAACCAAAATGTAATAAATTACACTGAATGTAGATTAATTATTATGCACCAGTAAAGAGACAGAAATGTGCACAATGAATAAGGAAAGAGGACTCATCAATGTGCTATAAACAAGAGAAAAACCTTTGACACAAAGACAAAAATAGACAAAGTCAAAGGATAACAATTCTATATATCAAGTTAATGGCAATAAAAAAGCAGACTGGCCATATTAATTTCTGATAATTAGAATTTGAAGCAAAGCTTGCATAAGAAACAGTGGATTACTATATATAAAAGTCATTTGAACAAAATTATATAACCAAAACAAACATATATGTACCCAATAAAATAGCCTCAAAATATATAAATCAAGTTCTGACAGATTTGATGAGTAACATAGTTATTGATATCAGATGCCCTTAATGTGGCTTCCCCAATAGAGGCCCTATGTTCAACGGAACGCTGTGTGGGTGAGCCCTGTGCCCTTGGGTTCACAATGGCTCTGCTTCAGCTCATGTTGCAGTCATTACGGCAGTTCATTCCATGGAAGTTCAGTCTGTCTCTCTAGCCTTATTCTTTAGCAAGCATGGCGTCCTTCTCATAGCACCAGTGTCTCCTCATAATACGTGCAAAATACATGAGAGGAAGTCTTACCAGCCTTTCTCCTAAGGAACGTTCTGGCTGTATTTCCACAAAGACAGATTTGTTTATTCTCCTGACAGTCCATGTTACTCTCATTATTCTTCACCAACAACACCCTTCATCTCTGGCAATTCTTCTCCAATATTCCTTCGTCATTGCTCAGCTTTCACATACACATGTGGGCACTGAAGACACCATGATCTGAGTCAGAAACATCTTAATCCTTAAAGTAATTCACTTGTTCATTAATGCCTTAAATATGTATTGTAAAACAAATTTGCCTAGTTCAATACATTGTTTGCTTTCTGCTTCATGATCATTGATTGTGCAAGTAAAGCAAACCCTTGATAATTCTAATATTTTCTCCATTTTTCGTGATCCTATCTATTGGTCCTGTTGGGAGGATTTTTGTTTTCTAATACTAAATTCTAATCTGTACTGAGGTTGTAGATTTTTTTCTTAATTGGTAAGTACTTTAAGTACTTACTCCTAGCTTTCAGAAAGCAAAATTATATCTTCAGCACTTTCTACTTTGCACTTGTTTTTATAGTTCATTCTAATGGCCAGCTAGAACTCACAAATGATGCTCATAATTATGAGATTTATTAGGGAATTTCACAGATTGAAAATCAGGTAAGATGCTCAGAATACAATTGTTTGGTCAGTTTTTCTGTGCCATGTCCATAGACAGGCCTCTCTAGGGCCCATAGCCCCTTGGCATGGATTCTTCCCTGCATATGCAAGGTTACAAAAATCTTTCAGGGTTGCCAAAAATACCAAAGGATTTGTCATTCCATTATATCCCTGAATCCAAGATATTCAGCCCCAGCTCTATAATCAACAAACCAAGCTCCCCCAATTAAATACCTAGGGGAAACCCACTTCACAAGTACTCAACTTTACTTGCTCTGTAGTCTTGGAACTTCACCACCCTACGTAATGTCATGACTGCTGTTTCTTCTGTTGCTGCTCCTCTTGTATCAAAACTGTCTCCAGAATCAAGGAATTTCATTGAGAAAGGTTATCAGAGTCCAAAAGTTATATCCTACTTTATCAGAATCCAAAAGATACTACAGATTAGCAGTGACATCTCTCATCCACTTCTGAGACTGCTCACATTTTACCCAGCAGTTTGGCTATCAAAAGGAACCCTATTAACAATCATTCACAAATAAATCATATATATCAATAGGTATCTTCCCCCACCTCTTAACTTGGCCCTATCAAGAAAATATAGGTTCAGTGGGAAGAGAAAACACTATGGCTAGAAAAGCCATATTAAATAATTCACTACAGGTTCTAGTTCAGGATGGCAACAAAATTACAAAGAAAGCAAATGTTTCTGCAACACTCAAGAGCAAAAAATAAAGAAAGGAAAACCAGGTCACCAGCAATTTGGAAATGGCTCAATAATTAAGTAATTTGAAGCTCCAAATACAAGGAACTGTGGAAGCAGCAGAAAAAGAGGAGGAATGGACAAACATGTTCACAGATGCCTAGTATTTTTTCCCAGCCCCTGGCTCACATGGCCCCAGAAGTTCAATGCATTCATCCCAGCCCCCTCCATAAATTCACATTATTTCACAGTCCCTGCTGTTACTGTGCTCACCTTTCTTAGCCCCAGACAGTTAACGGAGATTTGAAGAAATAGAAAACTGAATGAATGAATTTGAAAAAAATCTAAAAGAAAAATAATCAACAAAAATTGCAAAGGCATTTGAAAAAAGTTTGAACAAGGAATAATAATTATCTGTGTTACATTCAAGAGGAACAATTTACATTTCATAAGGATTCTGGAATAGATAGAAAATGAGAAACAGAGAATGAAAGAAAAAATCCCACAGAAAATATAGTAAAATAAAACCTGAAGAAAACTTCCCAGAGATCATAAAGGAAGAGAAAATAACTGTTTAGAGCCTCAAAAAGGATAGATCCCCAAGGAAAAACCCCATTATCAAGAACAAGGAGGTAATTATGAGAGGAGTAAGACAAAAAGAGAATATACAATGAAAACAGATAAGAATAAGTTCTGATTGATTTTTCAGTGGATAGAATGTAGGCAAAAAGACAATGGAAGGACATATATAAAACCCTGGGAGGAGAGTAGGGTTCACCCTACAAAGCAAGAATCTTACATCCAGCAAATTTATCATTTATTTATGAGGGCAAAATAAGAATATTTCCAAACAAATTCAAATTAAAGGAATCCATTAAAAAAACAGACTACTTTTATCATTAAGTGGGTAAACTGAATACTTATTCAACAAACAGCAGATAAAGCTGATATCAACATACAAAAGCAACCAACACAAAAATCGACCTACTCAAAAGAGCATCCAAATTTGGACAACCAAATGGGAAAGGCAACGAAACTATTAAGACCACAATAAACTCAGCAAACTGAAAGCAACAGGCTCACACATATCAATAACAACATGAATGTTAATGATTGAATATAGCAGTCATGAGAAAGAATATTATAAGTGCAAAAAGATCTATCAATGCGCTATTTATAAGAACTACAGGGTATACTTACCTGGCAGGGGAGATACCATGATCACGAAGGTGGATTTCCCAGGGTGAGCTTCAGTCATTGCACTCTGGATGTGCTGACGCTGCGATTGCCCCAAATGTGGGAAACTCCACTGCATAATTTGTGGTAGTGGGGGAAAGATAAAAAGGGGGGGGGGAACTACAGCTTAATCACAAAGGCAGAGAGACTAAAAATTGAAGGATAAGAAAAAATATATCAAGCTAAAGGCAACCCAAAAAAGCAGAAGTAAAATATTAATTGCCAATGAAATAAATTTACAAGCAAATCTTTCATGAGAAAGAGAAAAGGGAACTATATAATGATTAGAAGAGCTATAAACTAGAAGAGAAATCCATAATAAACCTTTGTGCCCAACAAAAGACCCTCAACTTACAGTAATCAAACACTAAATTAACTGAAGAGAAAAATAGATAATGAGATAGTAATAATAGTGAGGAGCTTCAATACATCACTCTCAGAGAAGCACAGATAATTAGGAAAGAATTTTAATAAAGACATAGAAGAATTAAGCAAAATAAGTAATCAAGTGGCTCTCTTAGATGTATTCAGACCACTCCCCTCAAGGATAACACAGTGCACATTCTTCCCCAGTGTGCATTGAACATTCTCTGGAATTGACAACATGGTAGAACACAAATTAAGCTTTAATAAATTTTAAAATTGTGAGATTCTACAAACCAGTTTCCCAAACCACATGCTATAAAATTAGAAATCAACAATTGGAAGCGCATGGGCAAAACCAATTAAATACATGGATTCTGAATAATACATGACTTCAGAATGAATGTGTAGCTTAAGAAATAAAGAATGTATATTTTTCAAATCCTTGAAACTAATAATAATAAAATACAACATACCAAAACCTTTGGGACACAGCCAAAGTTGTACTCAGATGTCAATATATAGCAGTAAATGCACACAATGTAAAAGAAGAAATAAACAAAATCACACCAGGAGCCAGCAACTTGATCATCTGAAATGTGAACACTCACTTAATTTTTATTTTAAAGCATTGAAAAAATGAAAGAAAACTAAAAATTATGCCAAAAATAAATAAATAAGTTTAGTTATAAATCACTGCATTGTGCTTCTGCACACAATATATATGTGTGTTATTGGATTTGTTTCTCTACACAAGCTGGCCTGACACAAGTTACAACCCTGACCTATACATTTCTTACTTTCAACATGTAATATCTCCTTGTTGAATGATTGTCTCTTCATTTGTGTACTGATTTACCATGAGCCCATTGATTGTTCAGGAAATCCCAATCTTCACAATATTACATGAAAGTTTACAAAGCAAAGTAGCACCCCTTTTAACATTTTTAAAAGGTTGTTTTGTGATATTGGTTACAATTTTTGCAATCAATATTCTGATACTGTTTTCATGTCTCTTACTCTCCTGTCCTTCCATACTTTCTATCTCTACGTTGGAGTAAATATTGACCTTTTGTTTATATAGCTGTTTAATTTAGGAAGTACATTCATCGCAACTATGATTATATATTTTGTTAACTTTTCTCTTCTTTGGCTGAAGTGTGACCTCTAAAGTTTTCTTCATTTCAACTTAAAAAAGGAATCTTAGGGAAATAGTCTCAGGAATTCCTCTCATCTATCTAAATTCAGTAAATTTACCCTCTTCTTCAGAAATTTGAATGTTGTTTTTCATTTCTTCCCCCCCACCCCCATCCCCCTCTCCTGGGTCCTGGGTTGTCCCAGTCAGAGCTGTCAGTAAGAGGGACTGGTTCTTTTTCTTTGAGGCTAGAGGAGGCTACGGTGCAGGTTGACTATAAGCCTGCACATTAGATTCTTCTGTGAGGCTTTTGTTTCCATCATTTTATTTTGCTCCTGACAAGAGACCAATGTATATTTCTGTCAATTAAATTTTGCTACATACAGTCTAGATTTGATTTACATATCATCCTCACTTTAATCAGCTTACTTTGTTGTTCTGGGTACAGAAATTGTAATAGTTCTGTACAAAGTAATTAGTGTTTTGGTAGAAGTATACTGGGGCACTTGCTCTGTTATAATTTATAAGAAACATCTAACATTGATGTGTATATGTGTTAGGTGTTAATCAGGCTTCCTGACTGTCATTACAATTAATTTAAAATTGAGAAGCTATGTAGAATTAAATCAGTCATTTATAATTCTAGAGATATGCAGAATAGAATCAGTCATTTAAAAATAGATACTTATGGGGGGAAATATTTAAATAAGTTATTATAGATGAGACTATTAAGTACATCAGTTGAATTCAATCAAGGCATAGAGAAACATGAGGTTTGAGTGTGAGAAAACCAGGAGTCTTCTTTGCTGGCCAGCCCTAGCCATACCCAATGGGCTCATGAGTAAAGTGGCCATGGTGGCAGAGATGGAGACTGATCATAGAAACAACGATGTGAACTTCCAGTCACTAAACCTAACTTGCCTATTTCCACAGCTGAATGTCCAATCTTCCAACAACAGTGACCAATACTGAGTCCAACATATGGGACCATTCATCAGGGAAAGCAACTTACAACCCAGTGACAGGTTGATTCTGTAGGAGCACTTCCATCATGGAAACACCAGTGTT
Organism: Tenrec ecaudatus; assembly: GCF_050624435.1. Lineage (NCBI taxonomy): Eukaryota > Metazoa > Chordata > Mammalia > Afrosoricida > Tenrecidae > Tenrec > Tenrec ecaudatus. The sequence continues at coordinate 158,401,228 of NC_134532.1, read as the reverse complement.
TTATTCTTACTACATTGAACACTTGCTATGGATAAGGCTCTTCCTTTCCTGCCCACAATGTTTCCACAAAACCTACCATTTGTTTATTTACAGAATACCTTCTTGACTAGTATTGCACTGTGAACAGCATTTCCTTGAGCCGAGGTACTCACGTCATTGTAACGGGCCCATGTTCATGGAGTCTATTGGTCCTACCATGGTTTCCAGCATCCTGAAGGAGATGGCTCCATAGCACAATGGCATGGCCTTCTTAAAAGAGAGACAGCTATGTGACAATAGCATGCAGGGTTTGGGCAATGTTATCCAAGAGATTGATATGCTCTAATGAAGCATGCACTATATTGTAAAATTACTCCAATAGCCAGTATTCACCAGTCCAGGAGCCAAAGGCTGAAAACGAGAGTGACACCAGCCACCATTATCCTACTGAACCAATAATCCTACCCTACTATCCTACTTACCATTATCCTACTGAACCAAGTGCAGCGTTTGTGCTTCTAGTCACTGAGGTCTTTATGTCTGGAAATAACCATTTCCAAGTGAAGGATATTCCAAACTGGAGACACAGCGTTGATTCCATTGAATTGGAACTTAAGAATCTTTTCTAGTCATTTTGGGCTACTCAAGTCTCTGGATGAACAAGCCAAGGATATGATCAGCTGAGCTACTTGCTGAGGACCAAGGAGTATGGATTGAGCTTATAATAAGGAAGTTCTAAATACCAGGTATGATCACATGGTCAGTTGCAGAAATAAGGTTTGTAATAGTTATGAACAGTTCCTCTTTGTATGTATCAATCAAATATTTTTGTTTAGTTCATTTATAAAATATAAGATGTAAATGGAGTTAGTGAGTTTGGGGCTGTATGCATGTTAGTTGTATCATGGTAAATTCCAGTATAATATTATTATTGTCTTTGTTTAGAAGTGTTTAGATGGTTTAGATCACCGTTTTCAACCTGTGTGTCATGAATCCTTTGAGAGTTGAATGACCCTTTCACAGGGGTCACCTGTTTCATAACAATAGCAAAATTACAGTTACAAAAATAGCAACGAAAATGATTATATGGTTTGGGGTCACCACAACATAAGGAATTGTATTAAAGGATCATGGCATTAGGAAGGTTGAGAAAGACATGTTTAGATGGTTGAAGAGATGTGTACTGGTGCTAACTTCAAAAAGGATGGACTGTAGTTGTTGGTTTTGTGTGCACTAGTAGTTTGGAAGTTGAGGCTTCCCCCAGGATGTAACATAATTTGAACAACTCCATGAATGGATCTTCTGTGATAAGTCAAGTAATTGTGGGAAGATCAGGATGGAGTCTTATCCTCTTTATCAGGGCACAGCCCTGATGCCATTGGAAGGAAGTTTAGTGGGGCATGGCATATTTCTATATCAATTGATGCTCTGGAAAAGCTAGCTTACTTCTGCTGGATCTGGATACTGCATCTTGTTTGTCAACCTCTGGTTCCTTGGATTTGAGTCATGGTCTGCTATACTACTGTCTGTCAATCTGAGAAGCCACCAATGAGCAGTCAACCTTGAGAACATTGAACCCTACATACATCAGTATATGGTCTTCCTGCTTCATCTTTCCTGATTCTTGGATCATCAACCCTGGTAGGTATAAGAAGCAGAAAAAGTCACCAGCTTAATATCTGCCCCATGAATTTATACCAGATTAGACCACCCACACTCCTTTAATGTGGCGCCCATGCACCACCTGTAAATTCAGCAATAGTGCAGCTCATGTCTCAGCTCTGTGACTCTCCTTCTGCTCTCACAGGTCTTTCTAACCCACTAGAAAAGCAAGACAAACTAAAACCAAAAAAAACTTCTCCCTTTTCAGGACTGATGTGATTAAGCTGATCTCCCCTAGATCCTCTAGAATGTTCTCCTCACCTCAAGGTCCACACACTGCATCATCTATACACATTTTCTTTTCTCATGTAATATGACCCATTCCCATGTTCCATTTTTAAGCATTGGCATTTTGAGAGAAAGGCCATATTTCAGCTACAATGAGACTACATAATTGTACCTTGGTTGGTAAGAGTGTTTGATGCACCGAGAGATTTAGAAATTGTTATAGAAATCATGGAATAAGTCAATTATATTAAATAATGCTTTGCATATATTTGACATTATTAACATTTTAACACTTGAGATAATCTAGTTTAATTGAGTAATATTTCACCACAAAATATTTTATACCAATATAATATGTACAATAATTATTTTAAGCTGAAATTTTACTCAGGTAATAAACTACAAGAACACTTTAATGAGCTTAATAGGAAAACATTTATAAGTTTAATTTATTAGATATACAAGTATTATTTAAGTACATGAGAAGATTTATTGGAGTACTTAATAAGAAAACCAAATATATTAAATATGTAAATGTAGTTTTAGGTTTTAGCAAATTTATCTAAATTTAGAGAGAAACATTAATCAAAACACCATTTAAAGTAATTGTAAAAATTTGCTGCTCTATAAATTTAACAATGATATTTATAAGGTAAACATATATATTTAAGAAAAATTAGACTCTGGAGTTTAAAATTTTTATTTATTGAATAAAATTAATCTTCAAACTAATCTCTGAATAGTATTTCCTGCACAAAACACATGCACACACGTGTGCACATACATGGCACACGGTTATCAAATTAACACAATGTCTTATAAGGTTAAAAAAAGAATAAGTATAAATTAATATGTTAGGTGGGATTCTCTAGAGAAGTAAACCAAGTGACTTCCATATGTATGAACATAGAAATAAATTTATATCAAGAAACATTGCACACTATTGAAGCAATAGCTAAGTTCAGTCTGTGAGTCAGATATTAGCTGAAGCCACCTCCTGACCCTGTAGTTGCAGAGGCTGAAACACGGGAGGCAGGAAGACCATAGGCTGGTGGACATCTTGCTGAATGAATCCAAGGTCTGCAGTCCAGTGACGGCTCCCAGATTGGAAGGCAGTGAAATAGGGGTTCACAAAACAGATGCAAAATGAAATTACAGTAGCTTCTGCACACTGCAAGTCGATATTAGAAAAGGCCACATCCTAAATGAAATCTGCCTCAATTTTATCAAGACTGACACCCTATAGCTTCTTGACTGCTTAACAGGAGAATTGACCTCATTATATTATATTAGCTCAGAGCATGGGAAACTCCTGGCCGATCCACCTTGACATAAAGCGTAGTTTTCACAAGTAGCAACATAGGTTATTGCTTGGTATCATTAAGTTTGACAAAGCACTGCACAGGTCTACACCATGCTCTTCACCATTGCCACATTTAACCGTATTGAAACAAGGTAAAAAAATTTAGCTACGTGTAGGAGTGTGATTCCTTGTTCGGTGTCACCTGTTTTCAGATTGTTATCTGCTTCTTCATAATTGCAACATATATCATAAAGAAAAACACAGGCAGTTTGACAATAAAATTGAAAACTCAATGCCATCAAGTAGATTACAAATATTTTGACCTGATAAGTTGACTCTAAAGATTCGATGAATGTCTGATCTTCACCCAAGATGGTATTTATTGATATGAAATGTTCTGTGGGCCACACAGGAAATTGTATGAAATTCCATCTTAAGTGTTTCTCTTAAAATATCTGAAGTATTCCATGTGATTTTCCTTTTTTTCCTTTCATCAGTTTACTCTGAGCCTCAGTGGCAAAAACAGCACAAAACAAAACTTCTTGTGGTTAGCTCTTAATTAGGCAGTCTATTTGAGGTCTGTCCTGTAGAAAATTTAGTTATTTTGGTTAACATACTAAGGCCTCCATTAAACACGTTTATAAAACTGTAATTCCTACCTCTGAACCAAAGAAAGAAAAAGCCTTCACACCACTTAGTTGAATAGGACAGAGTAGAACCGCCTTTCTGAGTTTCCAAGACTGTAGCTCCTTATGGGAACAAAAATCTCCTAGTGCCTGGTGATTTTCAACTCCTTATCTTGCAGTTAGTACCCCAAGTTGCAACCGCTATGCTATTAAGGCTTCAGGCCCTATAAAAAGCATTATGAAATAAGATAATATTCTTTCAAGGAACTCTATTTTGATGATATGAAATGACCTATTTATAAATTAAGTTATTTTAATATCACAAAAAATTAGGGAAACTTTCATTTTGACAGTCTTAGGGGATTATAACAATCTTGAAAATAAAATATTTTCAAGGAGCTTAAGTTAGATATGTTCCTGCCGTTGTTGTTATGGTTACATGACATGGAGTTAGTTCCAACCCATAACAACATTATGCAAAACAGAGACACTGTGCAGTCATGTGTCATCCTCACCTATCCTCCTGTGTTTGTGCCCATTATCCTAGTTGCTGTGTAAATCCATCTTTTAGAGGGAGGTCGTTTTTCACTCTTTTTCACTGCCCCTCTGCTTACCAAACATGATGTCCTTCTCTCGGGAATGTGCTCTCCTGGAAACATTTCCAAAGCTCATGGAGAAAAAGTCTGATCAGTCTTGCCTCTAAGGAGCATTGGTCTGGGCCCCGGTACATTCACATTTTTTCGCCAGGATCATAATTTGACTGAAATTCTGTTTTCTTTTTATAAGAAGTTTTTTCTGATGAAATAATGGAAACGTCATGATATGAGAGTGTGTTACACATTGTGCAGTGAGTCAACACCATGGGAGGCCCTATTTGACCTCCTGAGGCTTCCCTAGTGCCAAGAGGCAGGAGTCAGACATGCCTCCTGGTCAAACCCTTCTTTACGACAATGACACTAAATGTTCTTTCCAAGAAACTCTACTTCTCTGCTAGGTTCAATACTTGGTTACAGTGGCCACACAGAACTCACAGACAACTCTCACAATTATGGAGTTTATTGGGGGATTTGAAGTAGCCCTGGTGCTGCTGCTGAGTTAGATTGTCATCTACAGATTCTGCAGTTTAAAACTAACAGCCTCTCCCCTGGAGAAAGATGAAGCTTTGAACTCCTTTTAAAACATAGTCTCAGAAATTCCCACGGTAGTTCCATCCTACCGTATAGGGTCACTATGATCCAGCATTGACTTGATGGCAGTGAGAAAAAGAGTGAAATTAAGGACGTTAGTCGGTTAACCCAAGTCAGGATCAGTAAACAGAGGACATAGTAACTGGTTGACAGAAACGTCTTTTCCCAGCCAGCAGTCAAGTATCTCTCTTTCACTCAGCTTCTCAGCCTGTCCCTCTGCCTCGATGAACCTGGAAGACTCCTAGTTATACTGCCTCACAGTCCTATCGTAAGGACATTAGTCGGTTAACACAAGTTAGGATCAGTAAACAGAGGACATAGTAACTGGTTGACAGAAATGTCTTTTCCCAGCCAGCAGTCAAGTATCTCTCTTTCACTCAGCTTCTCAGCCTGTCCCTCTGCCTCGATGAACCTGGAAGACTCCTAGTTACACTGCCTCACAGTCCCATCGTCTCGGAGTCCCTAGACTTGCTCTACCTCATAGTCTGGTGGCCCTGGTCTTGACCTCTGCCACTTCGGACAGATCTGGAACAAACTCTCCACTGGTCCTGAGCTTGGATCACCATCATGTTGTCTTTCTAGTGGGTCTTCTGTGGTGAACCTCCTCTTTTCAGGTTTGTGTGTCCCTGCACCCCAGTTCAAAGTGGATGTCAGAAGAGACTCTGAGACTTGCTTTTATCAAAGAGGTGCTAAGGAAATAGAAGAAATGATGAACTCAAAAAGCTGAATAGAATTCTTCAAAAGGCAATTTTAGAAGACCAAGTCAAATTTATAATGAAATGTGCAAATACCTAGAGTTAGAAAAACAAAGAAAAACAATAAACACTGTCTTAAACTGAAAGTACTGAAAAGTCAAGAAAAATATTCAAACCTCGAGTTTCAGTTTTGAAAGATTCTATGGACAAAATATTGAATGGTACAAGAAACATCAGAAGAAGATGGGAAGAATACACAAAGCCACTGGACCCAAAAAGAATGACTGTGCATTCAAATATTTCAGGAGGTAGCATATGACCACAAATCAATAGTACTAAAGGCAGAAGATCAAGCTGCACTGAAAGCATTCACCAAAAAGAAGGCTCCAGGAACTGATGGAATGTTCAGCAAGTCAATGAAGCCAGGAAAACATTCAACTCATCTATGCCAGGAAATTTGGAAGATAGCTCCGTGGACAATTGACAGGATGAGATCCATTTGTACCCAGTACAAAGGACGTTGACCCAACAGAGAAGTTCAAATTATAGAACAGCATCATTAATATCACATGCAAGTAAATATTTGCTAAAGATCATCCGACAATAGTTACAAGTGGCACATTGCCAGGGAGTTGCCTGAGGTTCATTCTGGAGTCAGAAGAGGATGTGGAACAAGATATATCATTGCTGTTATCAGATGGATCTTGGCTAAAAGCAGAGAATTCCAGAAAGATGTTTACTTGCATTCTATTGACTAAACAAAGGTATTCTATTGTGTAAATCATAGCAAACTATGGATAATTTTGAGAAGAATATGAATTCCAGAACACTTCATAGTGCTTATGTGGAACTTATACCTGGACCAAGAGGCAATTGTGCAAATGGAACAAGGGGATACTATTTATTTTTTTAATCAGACAAGATGTGTGTCCTGGTTTTATCCTCTCACCATACTTCTTCAATCTATATGCTTAGCAAATAGAAAATCTGGCTTATATGAAGAAGATTCTGGCACCAGGATTGGAGGAAGGCTCATTAGCCACCTGTAATACTCAGATGCACCTAAACTGCTTGCTGAAAGTGAGGACGACTTGTTGAATTCGGATGATGATCAAGGATTGTAGCCTCAGTAATAATTATAACTCAATGTATATAAAACCAAAGTCCTCTCAATTGGGACAAAAGTTAACAGTATGATAAATTCAGAAATGGTTGAACTGGTCAAGAATTTTGTCTTGCTTGGATCCAGAATCAATGCTTATGGCAACAACAATCAAACATAGGAAAACCTGTGTGAATGGTGCAGGACTGTGCAATGTCTCAGCCGGTTGTGGTCTGTTGACTATGCAAAGACCTTCTAGTTGTGGATCATAGCACACATATGATTGCTCTGGGTTGGAACTTACTTGATGACGCATCATTGCAACAATATCCCAGTACACTATAGAACACAGCCTGCATCACCAAGAGCTGGATAGAAACGAGATTAAAAATGTCCAATTAGGAAGACAGTACCAGGCAAGTTTTCCCCTTTGTTCTATATAAGTGTTATTAAATATTTTACCATTGGGAGGTTGTTCCCCCTGGTTTATTAACAAAAATTATGTAATTACTTTCTCTGACACATACATGTCCCCTCCCAATCTTAATGAACGTGTTCAGTGAAACTGCATAAAACTCTTGCATGAGTGTCTGTAGATTTGGCTGACTTAGTATAATGCTGTCTGGCAGGTCTTCTGTAGCTCTTCTATTTCTTGTCCCCTTGTGAGAAATTTTCCCCAGATGGTCTCCTCTGTTGAAGTGCTTGCAAGATGTACCTATAAAGAGGGTCCATGTCCACTAGGGAGGCTCTCTACCTTGTTGACTGGGACAGGATTAGAAGATTATATGACTTGAAAACTGAATCGTACCTTCGGATCCAGAAACTATTTGTCCTTTTGTGAGTAACTTCAACCACCATAATACTGTCTAGGTTTATCTGTGTCGTGAGGCGTTTCACTGTTTTGATCACAGGTTTCTAATAACAGGTAGTTAAGTACATACTATTCCAGTGTGTGTATATACCAGTGTCTCGTTACCTTATAACATGTACTACTTGTATAGGCAGGTTTCTGCCTCTGATAGTGAGCACTACTGAAAACGGCGCCCTATCAGCATGTCCAGTTGTTTGTGTAAATAGTGTCCAGACCCTTAAAAATATAATCTGTATTAGCCAAGAATTCATGAATTTCATTTGAAGGATTTTCTTTTCTCAGCAGTGTTTTAAATTCTATAACATTGGCTAAATTAATGACAAAATTAGTAGCATTACCGTATGCCCCAGGGGGATGATTTATAATGTTTTCTATCATAAATTGATAATAATATCTCTAGAGTTTATTTATATATATACACACACACACGACCATACACCACAGAGATATAAATGATATTTAGGCTCACGCTTAATTCTAGCCCCAATATACGAACGATTGGTTCTCATGCCATGACCCAGTTTGATGCTTGCCCTCATGAAGAAATTGCTGAACATATGGGTGCTACAGATCAGTTCAGTGAATAAACCAGATGGCGCCTGGCTAACAGAAAGAATAACATCTGGGGTATTAAAGGCTTGTTGTAAAGCAATCAGCCATCTAAGCAAGACAACAACTAAGTCTACATGAAGAGTGCACACCAGCCTGTGGGACCGAAGGATTGGAAATAATAAAATCAGTACAGGTATCAGAGCTCAGATTCTGAGGATTGGGTTTGCAGAAGGCTATGGATGGCAATGGAAAGAGGAAATCCATTTGTTGGGTCCACACATGGATTGTATCTCTGGTGCATTCCCTCCGGTGCATAGTTGAGGGAAGTTAGTAGGCATTTATCATTCAGGGAGCATTGTAAGTCTAGTATGACAGATGTAGCTTCGTTACAATGTAATTCCTATCATTGATCTCCCTTTATCCATTTTAAAGTTATTTCAGTTTTTGATATTTTCTGCTTTCTCTTTGGTTGAAGGTTTTCTATATTTTGCCTATTCATTCTTGTTGGAGTTTTTTGTCTGCTTGCTTGCTTTGTATGATTTTTGCATGCTTGTGTTTTACTTATTTCTTTGTATGATTTTCTGTAGCTGGATAGTGACATGGCTTGGAGGATGAGGGAGAAATTTGGAGCTACCAACAATGAGTAGGAGAAGAAAATCTTCTGAAATCGATTGTGGTGATGATTGCAGAAATCCTCTTGATTTTACAATTAAGGTATATGATATTTGAAATATAAGCTAATAAAATTATTTTAAAGCTAAATCATCTTCTGATTTTATGAGAGTAGCCTCCTTACTTCTCCTAATTATATCTGAATATGTGAATTTATTCCTTAACTTGATTTTTATTAATATATTTAATAATGTTATATATATTATACAGGAGGTAGAATGGACTTTCTTCAACCATAACACATACATATCTTTAATATCGTTAAATATTGTTAAATCAAAAGGGAGAGAGAAACATTTTGCATTTGACTACAAATCTAAATTTTGGTTGCTGGAACCTCCCCATCAGCATTATGGAGGAAAGAGCTCTAGTCTGCTCCTTAAAAGATTGACAAGAATCCCCTGTGTAGCAGTTGTGCTCCATGTGTGGACAGCAATGAGTCAGAATCAACGTAATGGCAACATGTTTGATTTGCTTTTAATCTTATGGGGTTAAATCACATGGTCAATCTGTTGGTTAGTAAAAATAAAAATTAAAAAAACACTGCTATTAAGTCGATGATGACTCAAAATGACCCAGTAGGACAGGGTAGAACTGACCCTGCGAGTTTCCAAGACTATAACTCTTTACAGGAGAAATTCATAATGACCCAACAGGACAGGATAGAACTACTCCGGGGAGTTTTTGAGATGTTAGCTCTTTGCAAGAGTAGAGAATTCTGCCTTTTTCCCAAGGAGTGTCCAGTGGTTTTGAACTGCAGACCTTCCAGATGGGCAAACATTGAGTCACCAGGGCAAGCTATCTTAGCTAGGAATAGAGTATAAGCCCAGTGACCATTTTTTAGTGTATTGGATTCATCATTTGGAATTTTATATAATTTTTTAATGAATCATAGACATAGCTCCTAATCTGTACTATATTTTTATTAGAATAGATCTAGAGTTCATGTAAAGCAATATATGCTTAAATTTTTATCATTTTCCTTGAATTTATAATCATTCATTGCATTTTTTATTGATTCGATAACATTGTATCTTTCTAAAAAGTGCAGGCAAGTTTTCATAAAAATTATAGCTTTCACTATTAATACTTTCTTGACTTATACAATATTTAATATAATTGTGGTGATAATTACATACACCAACCTATAAAACCAGTTTGGAAACGAAACAAATAGAAGAAAAAGAAGGAGCAGCAGCCTAGGAGAGGTTATTTAACTCAATAAAACTCCCGCCCCCGTGGGTGGAATTCTGATTTGGTAGGGGAAAGGGAGTTACAAAATTAGATTAGTAACTAGCGTAGACACCAGAGGAAGCGCCTTAAAATCGCATGTTTCTAACCTTTAAGAATCTTGAGCTTTTAGGTCGGCGCTTGTGTATAGTGTGCACTCGCTATTCATTTGCCATGTTATGTTGAAGCGAGGTACTATTTTGTTGTTTTATGTCAAAATAACAGAAAAATGTTCTGGCTTGCCTTGCATAGACTCATATTTTATCAAGATATTCATGACAGAACTCATCGGTAAAATACCAAGATATTTATTTAGACAGACATAGAGAATCAGGGTGGGGTAAAGTGAGTGAAATAGCTAAAGTCCAGGTCTTCAAAATTCAGAAACTTTCCTGACTGATCTAAGACTTAACCAAAGTCTTGGCTTTTGTGGAGCTCCAAAGTTAGCAAAAAACACAAGCACACAAACAAATTCCCTGCCATTGAGTCTAGGCCAATTCATAGCAATACTTTAGGACAGGGTAGAACTGACCCTGTGAGTTTCCAAGAGTGTAACTCTTTGCAGGACTAAAAAGCCCTAACTTTCTCCCTCCCTCTGAGCAGCTTGTGCTTTCAAACTGCTGACCTTTCAGATACATAACCACTGTGCCACCAGTGCCCTCCAAGGTCAGCAGCAGTGGGTAATTTCCAGAAGAGCCTCCAATGGCATTTTGGTTTTCAAAAAGGGTCAGAGTCTTAATGGAAAACAAGTGGTTCTGCTTCATTGGACCTTTCTCTCAATGAAAGGGGCAGCACTGCAGGGTTGGAAATCCTTTAGTCCCTGTGAGCTGGCAGAATCAGTTTCACTGGGAGTGAACAGTCCACACGGACATGGATCAGGCCAGTGCACATGTAGACAGGCATGCCTCAAACATGTGGCCACCCATTAGACAGCTAGGAAAAAGCAAACCACCCCCCTGGCATCAGCTTTTCTGTGGTTGCTATGTTCATCTGTTCTATACGCAGTGTTAGCAACCTAACGGTCGTTATTAGTAGTGATAGAAAATAAATGTAACCGCACAGCAGATTCTCAAAGGGGAAGTGATTATCCATTTTCCAATTCATCGTGTCCATTTTTCTGTCTCTAGGTAGATGTGTCATGGTTTGAGTCCGATGCTCTGTTCCTTTCACCGTGCTAACACCACTTGGAGGGGTTGCATGGCTCCTGAAGCTTTTGCTCAGCCACCAGGCCTCCCTGCCAGCAGGAAAGAACCTTACTCTGGATTTTCTAAACCTCTGCCTCTGACCCTTCTCAGTGTTTGCTACCTGTTCCTAATCCACTACATGGGCTTTCGGGGGTTCTGTTGCCACATGTCTCTGGCCCACACTGCACTTAGTCTGCTCCATCCTCTCAACCTGCAAGCAAACTAGTTCTACTAGTTAGCCTCGTTCCCAGAGGCCTGTGGTTCAGCCTACATGTAGAAACACCCTGCTCAGGATCCTCCAAATAAATGCCACAGTGTGTTTTATATAGTTAAAGTTTATTTGTGCCAACCTGGCCGATAAACACGTGGGGTTGATTGAAGGATGGAGAGATAAATGGCTTGGTGAGCTTTGCCTTTCTAGTTCTCAGGTCTCTTGCTTTGTGCTGGTCAGACCAGAGTGCAGCTGCCTTAGCCTGTTCCCTGCTTCAGCTGGTGTGGCTCACTTCCTGCAAGACATTCCCGAGGAGAAGCAGCATAGACCTACCCCGATGCAGCCCTGGGTGCTGGAGCACCCATGTGGAGACCCCTGCCAGCTCTGAGATGCTTACACATTCACTGACTTGGCCTTCCTCCTGGATTCGGCATCATTGCGTCTATTTTGTGAGATGGAGGAGGACTTTGTGGATTGGTGTTGGACATATGGGTTAATGTTGGACTTGTGGGCTGGGGAAGCACTGGGTTGGGATGTTTTCTTGATGTGCACTTACCCTTTAGATAAAACTCTCATACACGTGAATTTCTATGGATTAATTTCTTTAAAGTAGCCAGATAACACAGTGTCCGTCAGGATTTTCTGTACTGCAAGGTTTAAAAGTGTCAGCTCTTTTATCTCTGCAGACAAGTTTCCTGCCTGAGAGTGCTCAGCTCTGGCTCCCTGAGCAAGGCAAGCGGACTATAGCCCATCTTCTTCAGTATCTGCTCTTTCTTCTGCGTCTAGGTCTAGGAGATCCTCAGTGCAGGGAACTTATGTTCTTGACAAAAGACACACTCTGGTCCAAACTTGTATTGATTGTCCTTAGGTCCTTCTCAACTTGTATGAAGTTAACTTTTATGTGCCTGTTGTTATGCATCGTCCAGTCAGTTCTGATCCATAGCAACTTCATTCACACTGCCCGGTCCTGAACCATCCACACAGTTGTTCCAATGACTAAGCTCATGTGGGAGCCATTGTGTCAATCCATCTCCTTGTGTCAAACCATCTTGTTGAGGGCCTTCCACTTTTTCCCTGGCCCTCTACTTTACCAAGCATGATGTCCTTCTCCAGGGACTGTTCTCTCCTGACAACATGTCACAGCATAGGCCTAGAATGACAAAACGAATCAATTCCCACAAGAGTTATATGTACCTTATATACATAGTCTTAGCCCATCATATTCATCTAATCAATAATGCAACTGAAAGAACACTCTCTTATTTAGAAAAGTATTTTTAAAACCATATAAATCATCTCCTCCCCTGTTAATCTAACCTGATGTCTTTGGTAGTCCATAAATTGTACTTTTTGCTTACACGGGACAACCACCAGCTAAACTGTACCTTTTTTTTTGCTTATGCTGAATAACTCACAAACAAAAGGAAATGAGAAACCCCACATGCTGTCATTTGGAGTCAATGAGATTGTAGGTTTCGAATGGGAGTTGTTCGTGGGAAGGATTGTAGGTGTAGAATGAAAGATGTTCACTTAGAATTCTAAGCAGATAACTTCTTTCAGACATTTTCTTTTATATTAAGACAAAAATTAATCTTTACAATGTAATCGTTTGCAGCACTTTGTATCATATATATTTCATGTGAAATGTCAGTATTATACTAAGATCAGATAGCTATTATATTGGAGTTTAACTATTTAAAAGTCAGAGGAAAAGTGGAGAAAAGAGGGAGAATGAACAAAGAAATGAACAAAGAACACATCTAAATGACTTCGGGCAAGGTAAGGTTTTTAATTTAACCAGGGTGTCACCTCATTAGCGATGTGTTATTATGCCCTGAAGTTTTCTTCATTCTTTCTCTTCTTATTATTCATTTTTAAATTATTATTAGGAGCAAGTTACTAAACTGGTTCTCTTGTTATACAGCTGCGCTACGCAGTAGTCAAGTCTTTAGTTTCTCATGAATCGTAACCAGGACAAAGTCTTGCTCTGGTTTACCATAGATAACCCTCCAGATACATTAAGTGGTTAGGTTTCTAGGAATGTTGACCCATATATGTGTATAAGAAAACTATTTTCTTCTCTGAAGCAATTTTTCATCAAAACAATATGATTCAAAAACCATGTGTAAAGTTTCTTGGAAATATGATCTTATAGGTGAATTATTGCTAATGAGTTAAAGTACAACTTATAGTAAAAAAATACTTCCCTCATACATAATGCCATACGGTAGATTCAGAAGAACAAGGAACAGAATACTTTAAAAATACGTAGATATTTAAATGAATAGAGCATTTTATGCATACTATTTGTGCTGCTTCTACTAGGATCAAGTCTCCAGACAAACACAGATAACATGACAATGTTTTCAATATTTTTATTCTTCACAGTAAACAAAATTTCACTGACTGTAATATAACACAGGTGCCTTTATATGCCCTCCCACAGAATGCTGATCTCCTATTAAATGTCATCTAAGCGCTGTCTTAGAGTCTTGCAGATTTCCAAAAGCTTCCCCTGCACTGACTAAGCTGGCCTTGCCACAGGGAATATAACCGTCCAATCCACAATGCTTTTAAAGGTGGTTCTATATCAGAGATTGCCCTTTCTTTTCTTTCTAAATAGCAGCATTTCAGACTTCCCACCCCTCTTTCTAGTCCAAGCCCAATTTATATGCAAATAGCCTTCATTTACAAACCTTGCTCCTCAGATGAAGCTTATAGATGGTTTTAAATGTATTTGTGGCTTGTTGATGAATACATTTAGGGGGGGAAACTGAAATTGCACTTCCTTACACAAGTTAAACTGATATTGAGGCCTCTGAACTAATCAGAATTAGCAGGGAGAGTGATGAGTAAAGAATTTGTAAAGCGTTAAGAATATCATGGTAGTGTGCTTCACCTCGTGGCCTGACAGACTTGATCAGCTAATTAGGAAACCTCTACCCAAACTAGTGTTAATTTGTTGTTTCACCCCCATGGGAACACGTTCACAGCTAGAAGTCCTTTGTGCTAGAATATGTAGAGAAATGTAGTTTGCAAACAAGAGAGCTAGAAAGCCATGTGACGGTGAAGGCAGGATAGTTGCTTTAAAATATACTCTTGTGATTTTATCCCAAATAAATCATGATATGTAGAATGAGAAGAGATGTTCGTGAGCAGTATCATCTTTTGATCGTTTGACATGTAATGTGAATCATACGGCTGATTAAATCCATCTCGCATGCTAAGCATGAAGCTTAATTACATCAAAAATGCCTAAGCTCCACTGGCTTCGCAGGTCTGACTGACAGGAACAGTATTACTGTCAGGGCCGAGACTTGGCTTGGAGTCTTCCTGTCTTAGAGCGTTCATTCACCAGACAGTGTGAATGTGAGACCTGAGCCCTTGGGATGGGATCCCTCAAATAAGAATAGGAAAGCATTCTTCCTAATGACTGACGTATATTTTTGAAAGCCAGTACAATGGACATCATCTTAGCTATAAGGGCAATAACCTGCTAGACAGCTTCATTGTTCAGATTAGTTTCTCACCAACAATCATTTGAATTTTAATGCTAGTTTTCTCTTAAACTGATTCTGTTTTTATTTCCAGAAAAACCATGGCCTTTCTTTAAATCTAAATGTTTAGTGAGCCCCAACATGCTGTGCAGTTCCAGAAATGTCATTATAGATAGATATATTTAAAACTTGCCGGTTTACTCTTGAATTTAAAAAGGAAAATCTGAAGTAAAATGAATTTCAGATAATGTACACAATTCCAGATTAGTTTAATGAAAAAATTCTCATGCATTTTATCCATTTACAATGTATTATGCTTTATTTTAAGCACTTTCTATGTATTTAATAATTTCATGGTCAGTTTCAAGAATTTCATGAAGTAGATTTGTTCTTATCCGCCTTATATATATTAGACACTTGAGTTGGGGAAAATTTAAATAAGGGACCTAAATATATATGAAAGTAAAGGTTACAGTTTCATTCCCAATTTTCTTTTAAACAGACCCAAGGTGTGATGGTTTTACTTATAAAGCTTCTTTGATGTACAGAAAGTGAAACTTCGGTTATACTCTCTGTGTAATTGGCAGCCACGAATGGTTCAGACTCCCATCACAGCTAACCGGGTAACAGAGATGTCTCACACAGGAACTCAGCAAAGCTTACAATTTAGGTGGGGTGAAGTTCCCAGGCTTGGTGATATATTTCCAAAAGGGACTACAGAGAGGAAGGAAGACAGAATCTCTTAGGAACTATTCTTTGGCTTTTTGGGTGGGCAGGTGTGCTGGGGTCTAAATAACAGCTTTTGTTTGTTTGTTTGTTTGTTTACAGCTACTAAATCCATATAAACAATCCAAACAATAGTGAACGGTTCTTTTTTGCAGATCATTGGGGCCCTAATCATCTCCTTCCTCATCTGTTTCTCTCTTCCTCTTTTCAACTTTCCCTCCTTTCTTCCCCCTCTACATCTTCAACCACTTCTTCACCAAAATATTTCTGCTCACTCTTTCCATCTTCCTCATCTTATTCTTCATTCCCCTCCTGTTCATCCACACTGTCCAGCTCAGCATGTAAGCCAGGGGTCTCCTGGTCCTCAGGGCTGCATCCTTGCAGGTATGTCAGCTGGGGCGAGAGCTTGAAGACACCCTCTCAGTAGTCATGCAAGGTGGTGACCTCAACGTGAAACAGACGGAGACTTTTCAGACACTGCAATTTTCCAATGGTTCCAAGGTACTGATACCATTCAGCTACTTTCCACTTGCCTTTACGTGTGCGTGGTTTCCAAGTTTCTCCACCAACATGGCGTGACCACCAAAGATTCTATTGCCACTGAGCTCAAGCTTTTTAAATTTCAGTAGTTTGGGGAAATTCAGAGCTGAAATCAAGCCTTCATTTATTACATTGAGGCACTATAAATTCACAAATTCAGCTGTCTGTTAAACCCATCATCTTTCCATCATTTGATATGCCGTTGTCCAGGACAAGTTCTGGATCCAGCCAAGGAAGCCACACAGGCCCCAAATTACCAGGCTTTCAAATGTTTCCCAGGTAGTACAACAGACTATTGTATATAATAAATCATGATCACTCTTTCATATGTGTATTGTGCTTACAAAGCTCTTTAAATCCATAAATTAGCAATTTATGTAAGATAATGTAAAGAGGCCCAGATTCATTAATTCATTTTCTATTCTAAGAATAGACAATGCCAGAAAAGAATAAGCTTTAATATGCACTCCACTGTTAACCTTCAATGTCCTTCAATACACAGCCTGAGACCATCTATGACTAAGGATCATTTCTGGTAGCTTATATTTGTTTTATCTCTTTTTATTTAAAGTAAACTTGAGAATATAGTTGCCTATATCATTTCTCACTGTCACTAAGTTAATTTTAACTCATAATGGCCCATACAGTGGTGTAAACTGCTCTTATGGATTTTTAGGGCATCAATCTTTAAGGGACGAGAAAGCCTAACTTTTTGCCTATGGAATAGTTGGTGGTTTCAAACTGCTGACCTTGCAATTAGGATCCCAATGTGTAATGCACCATGCCAAGCATTATGATCAGTGGAGAAAAGATTGACTTTATCAAAATGCTTCAAAGGCTGAACCAGTGAGATCCGATGAGGAAAAGCCCCTAGATGGACTGGGCTCTGCCTCAAACACACTTGTAACCTGAGGCTTTATCACTGAAATTCATGGTGTTAGGAGAAGAAAAAGACAGCTATACCAAGATTATTGGACTATCACTAGGTTGACAATCATTGATATATCGTCAATGCCCTATTTGCTGTATTAAGATAATAATATTCCGGCAAACCTTTGACTCACCTTCTCAGAGAAAAGTATTGTAAAATTTTCCCTGATAACCAAATCCCTTTGTTTTCATAAATAGCATCCAGACATAAAAGACTTGATTATGTACAAGCGAATAATTCAGGTATTGCAATATGGAGTTAGCCTACACTGGCCCCAAATCACTTACTCAACAGTGCTTTAAAAATTAGTACCAGGGGCTAATGAATAACAATATTAACAGAAAACCTTTATGCCCCAAGGAGATGATCAACTATAAATTAACAAGGAGGCTTTGAAAGGGACCCACAAGAGATTAAAAAAGCCCAGATCCAGGAATGGGTTTGGGGCTCACCCTAAATCCTAGTTCCAATTTAAGAACAATTAATTCTTACTTCAAGGCCTACTCAATACTCACTCTCAGGAAAGGAACACAGCAGACATGGGTGCTATGGCAAGTGTGTTGAAGAAATTAGATGGTGCATGGTTATCAGGTAAATCAGGACCTGGAGTCTGAAAGGCTTGTTTCCAAACAAGTTTGCATCTAAATGAGATGCCAACTAAATCCACAGGGAAGAAGTACATCAACATCAGTGATCAAAGGTTATAATCATAGAATCCAAATCGAAGAAGGGAATAGTGTCAGAGACTAAACTGTGAGAGTCTGGTTTGCAGAAGGCTAGATGACAGCGGGGCCCAAGATGCATTTGTGAGATCTGCATAAGAACCAATACTCCGGTGATTTCCCTGGATCCATAATAGAGGGATGGGAAGAAACTGGTTACCAAACAGAGTGCATTGGAGAGATGACAGTAGAAGGTTAATGGGATGAACCTGACTTGGAAATATAAACCCTTGTCACTTGATCCCACCTTGGTGCACTTTGACCTGATCTGGTTTTCAGCATGTTCTGAATTTTTCTTTTTTCACTTTTTACTTGTTCACAATGGGGTTTATCCCTGGTGTGTTTTGTCACTGGGCATGACCCTCTTGAATTTTTGTCATACTTTTTTTCTGTATGTGAAACCCAGGATTGGCGGGCAGTTTGAAACCCCCAGCAGGTCCCCAGGGGAAAGACTGGGCTTTCTACTCCAGTAAAGAGTTACCGTCTCAGAAGTTCACAGGGCAGTCACTATGGGTCAGCATTGACTCCGTGGCAGTGTGCTGTGAGCTTAGAACACCGGGACACCTCTAAATCAGAAGTCAGAAGTCAAAGGGAAGGCCTTATTTTTTGGCTCTCTCAAGTTTTCTACCTTTGACAACTTGCGTAGTTATCATTTTTCTATTGTATTTTCAGTAGAAAATCTTGGACTTTTCCTTCTCTGGCTTTTGCAGGTTTTACTTAAATACTATCAAATACATTGTGTTATTGTCAGAGGTAAATGTAGCATAAATCTCCTACATGTAGCATAAATCTCCTACATGTAGCATGAATCTCATAAAAGTATGCTTGGCCTCTGACGATTCTTTCAATATGTGCTATTGATTAGTTACTTGAAAGGTACTAACTGGAGAATTGTTGGAGAAAATGAAAATCACTCACTAGTTCATACGGATCTTCAAGGATTGAGAGAACAACCTTTAAAAAATAATATCACAAGTATATTCTTACTTTTACAATTATTTGCTAGACTCAACAGTTTTGAAAATACCATTACTGTTGGAGTTAAAAGAAATTAATGCAATTTTAATGAACATCAAGAATATCATTAGGAGTAGTGAGCTCTGCTTAAATGTAACAAGTTTAAGTTACTAAATACAACTAAATTAGAACCAGGTTTATTTCTTGTTGTTGTGGTATAAAACAATTTGCTAGAAAAGAGCTTCGCAGTGACTTAACAATGTACAGAAGAAAACAACATAACCAGTTCATGAAAGTTTGCCGAAAAAATATATACATAATCTTACTAAAATGTTTATTCAGTAAAGCTAGACAGGAAATGATTATATTAAATTTCCAGTAGAATATTAAAAATACAACCTAACATGTTGCCATCAAATAGATTGTACTTCATGAGTCCCCATAATTTTAAGTTTATTAAAATGACCACTTAAGAGGAAATCATGTGTATATATTTTAATATACATCTTTAGTGGACCCTTTATTACATGCTTCCAATATATTCCTAACTTATGTAGACCTACTAATATAGTAATGCTACTGGTCCATTTTCAGTGTCCTCAAGCTCATAGAATCTGTGCCCAATAAAACTAAACCAAATCCACTAGCACAGAGTCACTTATAACTCACAGTGACCCTCTCGTGTGTCTCTGAGGCTATAAATCTTCATGTTAGTGAATAATCTTATCTCTCTCCTACAGAATTGGTGGTGGTTTTCAGTCACTAGCTCTGTGGTTAGCAGTCCCATGCTTGCCCTACAGCACCACTGAGTTCCTTCCAATGGACTCTTGACTTGTGTAGCTTCATCTTCCCAACGTATCAATTGTTAACACATGAGCATCATTGCTCCTTGATGTTCACTCTACCGAAAGATTTTATTTTAATTGTTATTTGACTCTCCTTATGAGTACAAAGAATGAATAATGAAATAACACAATGAACTTAGATAAAATCATTCTTTACAGGAACCTTTCCTATTAAAATATTGCCTCTTGAAAGTAACATCTGATCTTGCGTTGCACTTTCAGTTCCCATTTTTATGTAAATAATATCTGACCTCTGGCACTTAATGTGTTATTAAAAATGCACACTTGGAAGCACATGTATTCACTAATTAGAGATACTCGGAGGCTTTGAAGAAACAGTAAAGGATAGAATTCATGACGGTTGTTTTCCACTTCTTGTTCTTGCTTAAATATTAAATTTTTTCCTATTCAACTAAAATGTTAATTTTTTAATTTTAAAAAAAGGCACTAGAGATGCCTTGTGAAAAAATTTAAAAACTAAAAACAGCAAATGATGTCAATTTGCTACATCATTTCTACAATTTCCTCAATTAATAGTGACCCTTTGTATAGGAGAACAGAACAAAACCTAGTTCTATACTCCTTCTGTATATAATAAAATGTATTAACCAATAAATATAAGAATGACTGTATTTCATATTCATAAATAACAAAGTAATAGCAATTTATTTAAATAATAGCTCTCATATACTCAAGGCATTCTGTAGAAGTTTCCATTTCCATTTTATTGTTAATTATTTTCTGCTCTAAAATCAATAAAGCATATCTCATTTTTCATATTAACTGAATATATTTGAACATATTCAATATTGACTAGTTAGGATTTCCCTATCATTTATACATGATGCTTGAGTTGCTGAAAAAATACACATTTCTCAGAACATTACAAGATATATTCATAAGCAGATCATGTATTTTTTACATGGATGCTTGAAACATTTTTGTTCTCATCTATAAAGTAAATCCAGAACTAATGTTGACAGAATTATTTATTTCATCATAATCATTCTCACATTTGGGTATGTTATGTGTGCGCATTACTGCTGGTTTTAAATATCTAAATTATTATTTTCTAGTAAAAATAAAGCACATTTTAGGTTTAAAAATGAAAGCCAAAGCACAACAGAGAAATATAAAATTTTGAGGAAAATTTCTACACAAATCTACCACCAATTGACATCTGATTTAATAATCTGTTATACATCTATCAAGACTCTCTTCTAATAACATTTGTGTGTTTGAGGTGACTGCAAAAGATTTATGGAAAGATGGAAATTTAAAACCACAGAAATCTGTCTATAGTGTTTTTGGGTCCTCAATGTGATCATAACAAACTCTGGATAGCACTAAGAAGAATGGGATTTCCGGGACACTGTACAGTGATCATCCAGAACCTGTACGTAGATCAAGAAGTACTAATTCTCACAGAGCAAGAGAATATTTCAGGTAAACACTAGGAAAGGTGTGTATCAGAACTGGATCCTTTTAACATACTTATTCAATCTCTCTACTGAGCAAATTGTCCAAGATGCTGGGCTGTACAAAGGAAGGAGATTAGGGCATCAGGATTGGAGGAAGGCTTAGTAACAACCTGTGATATACAGATGACACAATCATGCTGGCTGAATTCAGATATACTTAACGTAATCGCTGATGAAGATCAAGGGGTTCAGCCTTCAATGTGGGCTTCAATATGGATTACAATTCAATCTAAAGAACAGCAGAAAGCTCGCAGCTGGACCAATAGACAGAATCATGATAGAGAAAAGGTTGACATTGTCAAGAGCTCATCTTGCTTGGCTCTACACTCAATGCTCATGGAAGCAGCAGTCAAGGAGTGAACACATTACTGTCTTGGAAAGATTTGCTTTGTGAGACTGTTTTAAAGTGCTGATGAGTAAGAACACCACCTGGAGGACTAATGTGTGCCTTATCTGAGTCATGATATTTTCAATCACCTCCTATGCATGTAAACATGAAACATGGAACAAAAACGACTGCAGAGGAATCGATGCATTTGTATAGGGTGTTGATAAAGAATATCAAAATCCATTAGACTGCCAAAGCAACCCAAAAAAACCTGTCTTGGAAGAAGTTCAGACAAAATGCTCCGTGGAAAGAAGAATGATATGACCTCATCTCACCCACTTGGAACTGGTTTTCCGGAGATACCAAGTCCCTAGAAAAGGAGACCGTGTTTGGGAAAGTGGGAAAAGAGGAGTGCCCCGGATAAGGGGATCGACACAGGACGGCAGTAGTGGACTCAAGCCTAACAATCATGAGGTGGTACAGGACTGAACAATGTTTCATCCTTTTGTGCACAGGTTATTTGGTGGTCGTGATCATTCTGAACAGACTTGACAGGATCTAAGAGGAAAACAACCATATATGTTTTCCTTCTCACCCAAAAATATATGCTCAAATGTCCAAAATTGCTTTTTTTAATGTATTAAATCATTTTATTGGGGACTCTTACAGCTCCCCGCACAATCCAGACATTCATCCATGTGTCAAGCACATTTGCACATATGCTGTCGTCATCCTTTTCAAAGCATTTTCTTTCTACTTGAGCCTTGATAAATTACAGATTATAATTTTCATGTCTTACCTCGTCCTCTGTCTCCCTTCATCCACTTTTCTGTTTTCATTCCCCTGGGAGGAGGCTATAGGTTCATCCTTATGATCAATCCCCACTTTCTCCCTCAACCTTCCCCTTATCCTCCTGGTACCTGTATTCTCATTATTGGTCTTGAAAGGTTGATCTCTCCTGGATTCCTTGTGTTGTGGGCTCTTATCCGTATCAGTGTACATGTTCTGGTCTAGTCAGATTTGTAAGGAAAACTGAGATCATGATTGTGGCGGGGGTGGGGTGGGTGAGAGCGGAGGGGAAAGCATTAAAGAACTAGAGGAAAGTTGTATTTTTCATCAGTGCTATGCTGCACCCTGACTGGCTCATCTCTTCTTTATGATGCTTCTGTAAGAGGATGTCCAATTTTCTACAGATGGGCTTTGGATCTCCACTCCATGCCCTCCAGCCCTGTTCAAATTGGCATGGTTTTGTTCTGAGTCTTAGATGTCTGATACCTGATCCTATCGACACCTCATGATCACACAGGTTGGTGTGCTTCTTCCATGATACTTTGTTGCTTCTCAGCTAGATGGCCCCTTGTTGATCTTTAATCCTTTAAGACCCCAGATGCTAAGTCTTTTGATAGATGGGCACCATCAGCTTTCTTCGCCATATTTTCTTATGCACTTATTTTGTCTTCAGTTATTATATTGGGAAGGTGAGCATCACAGAATGCCAGATTATTATAACAAAGTGTTTTTGTGTTGAGGGAGGACTTGAGTTGAGGCCCAATGTCCATATTCTACCTTAATACTTAACATATAAGGGCCCCCAAATTATCAAATGGGCAGCAGATGCCCTCTTCAACAAAGGGTGCTGGAAAAAATGGATATCTACCTGCAGAAATACGAAGCAAGATCCTTACTTCACTCCAGGCACAAGTATAAACTCAAGGTAGATCAGAGACCCTGAGGTAAAACCCCAAACTATTAGAGCCACTAATGAGGGGATTGGGACAAACCTGAGAAATTTGGCACAGGGAATACATAGTTTAAAAGAAATAGGGAAGGACACAAATACAGAGGAGTCACACATTGACATGTGGGATATACTGAAGATAAGACACCTGTGGACATCTAAAAATATTCATCAAGAGAGTAAGGAGCTCCCCCAGCCTGGAAAAACATCTTTAGCAATGACACATCAGACAAAAGTCTTAGTATAAAATATTCAATACTTTGCTAGCTTATAATTAGAAAAAAACGAATGACCCACTAAGGAGGTGGGAACAGGACCTGAACAGAAGTTTCACAAGGGCAGAGCCCCGAATGGCCATAGAACATAATTTCTTAAAATGTCTTTGTTTAAACTTAATGCTATATTGTAGATACTGTCTAGTCCAATGTGAGTTGTTTCACCATTGAAAATATAACCGTATTGCTTTGTATTATGTATATATTTAACCAAATCCTTTCAAACTAACATTTTCGTTGATGTTAGTTTCTTCTGAAATAAATGATACAGGAAAAATGTTTTGCACAACGTTACTGTTTCCAATTTTTTTCCTTTAGATAAATCTCCAGGGCTGAATTTGCTCAGTCAAAGAGTAGGTTTGTTTTAAAAATCTAGGAATATTGTCCTTCAGTAAGGTCAAACAAATTTCCATACTGACCAATAGGTGATAAGAATGCCTATCTACTAATATTCTTACCCATGTAAGTGGTCTAAGTGCCAATTTGGAGAATTTAAATCATTATCTAACTTACATTTTATATTAGTGATGATTGCAAATGTATTTTAATGCATTCATGAAGAATACAGATTTTTAAGGATTTTTAAAAAAACACTTTTTTATTTCCACAAATATGGCCTAATTGTCCTAGTTTTCTTTCTCTCAAAATTGTTTGTTGTAGCAGGTGTCATTGTTCGAACGGATAAATTTTTTATGAATGGCTAAATTAACTTTCACATTTAAAATACAAAAGAATATGTTCATGGGTGAATTTGTCATCGTCCTTGACGATGTTATCTTGTATTCAAAGTCCAAAAGAGCTCTCTTTTTCAAACAAGAGAGCCTTAAATTACAGCATTTTAAACCAAGGAGAATCTGTTCACCAGCTTTTATTATAACTGAGGTATAAATGAGGTCTTCTACTAGCCTCTCTCCAGGGTGCACAGGACCCACTACCCTTCCGAATGCCTTTTCTAAATGCCTTCCATTCACAAGATGTCTTGCATGCAATTACAGATTGGGCACAGGAGCCTCCTCAAGACCCTCCCTACAGAGAATGTATAAATGCATTGTGGTTTTGTTTTTTTTACAGAACAATGTGCCTGTTACTGAAGTTAGTGAATCATTATTTCTAGTTTATTATGTCCAGGCAGAATTTTTATTTCTTAAATAGAAGATTAAATAATCATCATCATATTTCCAAACCTTAAATGATTTAAACTAGAGGAGGAGAAAGGTATAAGGTATTTCCTATATATAAGAAGGTGAATATTCTCACCTAAGGAAGGGTTTAAAAAAAACAGCAATCAGAATTTTAAATTGATTCCTTAAAGTTTTAGAACAATATTAACAAAATATGTCTCGTTAAATTTTAAAGGAACTTAATTTAGAAAGGATTATTAAGAAAATGGAATAATTTATATTTATTAACTCATTTGTGCAGAGGCAAACCTTGATTATAAAAAACAGCATGAGCTAAAGAAGAATGTATTGCAATCATTGTAGTGCAGGGACATTTTAATATGGAGCTTCTTTCTACCCAAGTCTCTGTCACTCCTCCACATGATTGGGTGGGACTATGTAGACAGGTCCTGGGCAACACTAATAGAGGGGATCGTTCAGTTTCCATGACCACCACCACCCCCTCCATCCTGCCCCGCCACTGCCACCACCCCACACCTGGAATTGTCCTTGAAAGAGAGAAACCGTCAGGACCTCGGGAAAGCAAGAACCCTCTGTGGAGTGGTCGCAGACTGCTGAGACTGTGGCTCAGAGACCAAGAAGGAGCAGTGCCAAGACCAGAGGGACACTCTCCTCAACCCGCTGGGGGCGATGGCGAGAGAGACAGGCAAGCAAGCTGACTAGTCCAGGAAGGCACAGGCCAGTGGACCATGTGTCTGAGAGGCTGAGACTTGGGAGAGAGACGTGGCCGCTGGCCGAGGAGCCGTGTTTCTGTGCGGCTGTTGCAATGAACTACCGAAGCCAGCGGAGATCTAGAGTGCCCTGGTCAGTACAGCGGGGGTCGGAATAAGGATGCACCTGCGAGGCCTGTCCAACGCTTGCCTCCTGGCCACAGGGAGCTTTCATGGCAGAGGGAAGCTGGAGGAGGTCACAGATAGCCATCTGCTGCTGTTTCCTGCAATCATAATCACTCAACTTATTGACATAAAAATGTAGTATTTGGGTAGTATTGTTATGCAAATAAGAAACCTCACACCCTTTGAATAAGCCTTGCACAATAAGATATATGATTGACAAATGTGTGATTATGGCATAAAAATATATTTTTTAATAAATGCTGAAGAGAAGAACAATAAAAATCAATGCAGAACATGACTTTTTGTCTTATCAGTCTTCCTATACTGTCGGATGTTTGCAAATATATCCAAGTATTGCTGTGATAAAAATAATTCAGGACCAGTGGTGAGAGTGCCAATACTTGGAGGGTAGAGGGAGGGTGGGGTAGAAAGTGGAAACCAATTACAAGAATCTACATATAACCTCCCTTCTGGGGGATGGACAACAGAGAAGTGGGTGAAGGGAGACGTCAGACAGTGTAAGATATAACAAAATACTAATAATTTATAAATTATCAAGGGTTCATGAGGGAGGGGAACACAGGGAGGAAGGGGGAAAATGAGGAGCTGATATCAAGGGCTCAAGGAGAAAGCAAATGTTTTGAGAATTATGATGGCAACAAATGTACAAATGTGCTTGACACACAAATGGATGGATGGGTTATGATAAGAATTGTATGAGCCCCCATTAAAATTATTTAAAATAATAATAAAAGAAAAAATTAATTTGAAAAATATGAAATATATTTTAAATTGGGAGATTTCAAATGTATATCAATACTGAATATACCAAGTTTGCTGAAGAAAATAATCTGCTGATATATGAATATAGTTAACAGAACTTTTAAATATGTTGAAAATTAATGTTTTCTGATTTTTTTCTGTCACTCTTAAAGCCCCAATTTCCACAATAGGCAGTTAACTAGGTTTTGGGGTTTTTTTTGGGGGGGTGATTTTTTTAAAATCTTAAGTTTGAAGGTTATATGGCTTTAAACCTGTAGAAAAACTAATCATAAAAGAGATGACATGGCTTCAGAAGAATGTTACAAAAAATCCAACCATCAAATCAGCTTTGGTTCCTTTGGCATCAGCAGCTAGCATCTAATATTACCTTTCCTTTCTAGATTAACTGCCTTTAAAAATGTATTTAATTAATGCTAGTTTACTCTTATTTGCTATCGCATTAACCCTTATAATTTGACATTTAAAAAGAGAAGTTCTTTACAACGCTGGAGAGCAAAAAAGTTGTTTTCCAAAGGAGAAAATGATATGCATTAGACTTTGGATCAATTATCTCTTCAGTTTGCAAATTAAAAGTCAAGCAAGCAAAGAAAAATAACCAAAGAAGAGAACACAACAAATATATATGACATTTTTAATGCTAAGAAGAAAGAATATATTTCTTCTTTATTTCATTGTATTGAGAATGTGCAGAGCCTACACACACCAGTTCAACAACCACTACCGTTTAGTGACAGGGACGACACTTGGAATTGTTTACATACTTCTCTGAGTTGTTCCTCCTCCATCTTTCCAATTACTGGCTTCAATTTCATGCCATAGAGATAGTTCTTTAAAAAGCATAATGTTCTACAATGAAACATACAACCTTCCTCTAGTTCCTAAATTATTCCACCCCCTCTAACCCCACCCAACTATCATGATCCCAATTCTACCTTACAAATCTGGCAAGACCGGAGGATGTACACTGGTACAGATAGGAACTGGAAACACAGGGAATCCAGGCAGGATGATCCCTTCAGGACCAGTGGTGTGAATGGCAATACTTGGAGGGTGGGTTGAAAAGGGGGAACTGATTACAAGGATCTACATGTGACCTCCTCCCTGGGGGATGGACAATAGAAAGTGGGTAAAGGGAGACATCTGGCAGGGCAAGATATGACAAAATAATAATTTATAAATTATCAAGGGTTCATGAGGGAGGGGAGAGTGGAGAGGGAAGGGACAATGAGGAGCTGATGCCAGGGGCTTAGGTAGAGAGAAAATCTTTTCAGAATGATGAGGACGATGAATGTACAAATGTGCTTTACACAATTGATGCATGTATGGATTGTGATAAGAGTTTTATGAGCTCGTTATAAAATGATTTTTTAAAAGCATAATGCTCAAGTCAGACTTTTCTTGTTGTTTTTTTAAATTAGTTACTCTAGACTATTGGTTTTGAAAAGATGCCAATTGCTATCTTTGGTCTAGGATAAAGATACAGCAATAATTTCAGGAATTCATCCAACTTTCATGGTTCCAGGATATCTGGAGTCCATGAAAATTTAAAATTATTTCCTTTGTTTCGCCCATTTTTGACCAGGATTCCTCTATGGTGTATTTGATCAAAATGTTCAGTAGTGGAAGTCATGCTCCATGTAATCCTCCTGGTCTGATGACAAAGGAGACATTTGTTCCTGGAAGCAACTAACCAAGCCTTCTGTATGCTTCTTTGTCCCTGACCTTACTGCCTTTGTTTGACAAGGGAAATCGAGGTCAATTGTTGATCTTTCTTTGGTCAGCCGCCAACGTTTGAGACTTCAGGCACTAGAAAGCTAACTAGAAGGTTACCTTTTAATAATCATGTATGTATTGTTATAACAAAAAATTATCAAGGAGCTAGGAGTAGGAAATGTGTCTAGAACGTGAACTTCATAGAAACTACTTAATCTTGTGTTGGAATTTAAATGTGGTAAAGTGTCAACATAAAATGTCACATCATGGCATGAAATATAAGCCCCTGACTGCAATAATGTGTGCGAGGGGGTACCCCCCCCAAAAAAAATACAAAAAAGCTCTCCTGGACAGAGCTTTCATGATGTGCATTTTTCCCACTAGGCAAAAATCTAGCAACTCCCTCTGAGTTAGTGCACCCAGTTGATGTCACCTGGCAAAGTTCTCTGGTCAACATGAATTTTTAAATATAAGCAGTGCGATTCAAACCTCTTTGTGTGTGTGTGTGGTGGCCGATTTAAAAGAACAGTGTGTGACTGAAATGTTTCCTACTTGAGGAAAATGCTGCAGAAACTGCTGTGCTGTTGAACACAGCGTACAACGACAGTTCTGTGGGGGAAAACCTAAGTGTAAGAGTAGATTTCTCGTTTCAAAAAAGGTGAAATGTTGATTGACGACAAGCCTCGTTCTGGGCATCCATCAGCTTCCTGAATGCACAAAAATGTTGACAAAATTCTTGCACTTGTGCTTGAAGACCAGGGAATGAGACATGGTGCTATTCTTACCCCCGTGAAAACAAACTTCAATCAACCCAGCGGAAAAGCCATTGTTGCCTCACCCAAAAGATGCTCATCAAGTGGAAACAACGATGAAGACGATGCTCTGCTCACACTGCCATCTCACTGCAACAGTTTGGGCCCCAAACTGCACGCTTCTCTTGCTCCACGTACCTTGCTCACCTTACCTCGCTCCAGGAGACTTCTTTTTGTTTCCACAAATGCAGAGCTACATGAAAGGACAGTGATTTGATGACATAGAAGAGGTGAAGATAAAAACTGAGGGAGGTGCTGTCAGCCATCCAAACCAATTTGAGTTTCAAAAATGTTTCCAAGAATGGAAAGGCAGATTTGGCAAATGTATTTGGTGTAATGGAGAGTGCTTTGAAGGTGATTAGGTTGTTTTGTAAAAATAATTTAAATACACAGCTTTGAAAAAAATTCCTCATTTTGGTGGGGTACCCCCTCACTTATTTACTGTTCAGCCCTTGATTGTAAATACTATGAGTGGGATACGTATTATATTATAATTATACTATAATTTCTATCACATACTCTTCTAAGGGAAAACATGAATATAAAAAAACTAGAAACCATTCTAAATACTCTTTTATTATATTTTTACTCATTGTTTTCTATTTTCAAAAACTCAAATACACATCATGTTTGAAAAGTGCACATATGTGCTTATATTCATTGATGTTTGAAAAGAGATCTCATATAAATTTAAGCAAAATATTGTAGTATGGAAAATTTTAAATCCAAGAGGGTCTATTTATTTATAAACAGTGAAATACTTACCAGAGAGAAGTAAAGAATGCCCCAGTGAAAATGCATGTCAGACAGAACAATGGGAAGAGGCAAGAGGTTGAAAAATTTAACTGTTTAAAAATTTTAGAGTACAAAATATACATGCAATTATGACAGTATTGGCCTCTGTTCATGTCATCACAGGCTTTATTTAACAGAAATCAGGATTCTGTTTTAGAAAGTACATAGAAACTAAGATATTAAGCTGGCGAAATCATCTGATTTATCTTTGAGTAAAATCTCTATTATGGTAATATTAAGTCAGGCTTAAAATTTTGCTTATATACAGGATCATTATTTTTTCATATTGAAAAATATTATAATTATGTTGCAGTACTAGAAATTCAAAATTATTTTTATAGAGGGTGGGCTAAAATCACAAAGCCATTTATAGTAGCATATGGATTGATGCAGACTATAACTCTTGATAATGGTTTTCTGTTTGGCTCAAATGGCCCAAGTTTATTCCAACGGTACTGGGTCACACTTGGGGGAGCTATGATATTATATCAGTTGAAGGCGTTTGGGGAAGGCATACATAACTAAACTAAGGTAGTGGTAAAAATAATGAAGGAGAGGTAAACTGAGACAGCCCACCAGATTCCTAGCTTTCCTATTGACCCAGGTCTGCATGGGCTTCCTAAGATAGGGAATTTTCACTTCTGAATGTTCTTAGAAGCCTGGTTAGTTTCCAGCTTCACTAATCAAAATGATAGTAACCGGAAGGGGAACATTTTTAGGGGCTATTGATGAGGTTAATTTGTAAACTGCTCTTTTAAGTTATGAACTAACCAAATGAATATGTTCAGACACCGTATTATAATTCCTACTATCCTACTATTCTAAATCCTAGTAATTATAAGAGTTTTTGCTATTTCTCAGTCTAAAGAGATAGAACAAAATCTGTATAACAAATAGAAAAGATGTCAAAGCTTGAATCCTATAGAATCATATCTAACACCGCTACAAATTTTATGTAAATCTCAGGCTTTTTCAAGATAATTTCTGTCTCGTTTTTTTAAGATGATGACCTGCAATTCAAACATCCTTCTCATGTACTCGAGAGAAATTTTGTGTTATTTTAGAGTGCAAAAGGTTTTGAATTTTTTTATTATTCTTTTAATCCAGTGCATTTTACTTTCTCACTGTATTGTGTAGCTTTAATGAGAATTTCAGGATAATCTTTCTAAATCCCTAGTATCTTTTCTACTTTTATCTCTCAAGATGAGTCAAAAGGAACATCTAACCATTGCTATTTACATTGATATGTAAATTTGGTCATGCATATTTTATAGAGACATGTAAATGATTCCACTGAAGCAGATTCACCTGTTTATCCCTTGGACGGATGTGTGTACCCCGCTTAATAGCACAACATCTGAAGACACCTGCTTAGCATAAGCACCTTATTAAAATGCCATGAGTAGAATATCTATGTGAAAAAAAATTTATACTGTTAATAATCCTGATGGGGAAACAATGGAACACCGATATGGGCCTTTTCACTGGAAAGCTGTCTAGGCATTTTCAGCTGTGTGAATTAATACAAAGGGCCCAATGGCTCTGGCAAGGTCAATGCCCACTGAAAGAGGTCACATTACAGGAATAAAGGAGACTTAAGGAGCTCTTTTTCATTAGAAAAGAAAAACCATGGGAGAAAACAAACCAAAACAAAACAGTAGATTTTTCAGTTGGGAGCTACCTGAATTTTAGGTAGCTAATAGAAATAATAAAATTAAGACAGCCCTCAGGCAAATATTTTCTTTTTCTTCACTACAAACCTTTGAGACTTATCTCACTGGATACTGCCCAGCAAAGAATTAGAGAAAACAAAGCATGAACTAATTTTTACATAAAATTTGATCATCTTCTGTGCATTGACTAGCAATAAGTTTAATTGGACCTTCAATTAATCTTTTCAAAATTGGGGCTTTTCAAAAAAGTTATGATGGCTAGACTAGCATGGGATTTTTAAATAGTCTTAAGCATTGATATAGGTCTAAAAGTGTAAAAGTCCTGTTTATTTTATCTATGAGCATTGAAAATATTCACTAGAATTGAGTTTTGCTATTTTTAACTTCAAATATAAAATCAATGGGTAATATATTTTCCTTTCAATGTGTATATAAATAGATATGTTTAAAGAAATCTCCGGCTGAGCAATTTATTTCCTTTTTGTAGTATATTTAGAATAGACCATTGAAACATTGTTTTGTTAATTATATATGCACAGACATTTAATATCCAGAGCTTAGTGTTTTTAAATGTCTTTGCTATGTTTCATGAGTGAACCTCTATGGGTTTCCAGTGTTGGAAAATAAAAAAAACAAACATGTGAAAGGTTTTTAAACGAGTGGAGATTTCTGGTTCCCTTTCAAAGAAACAGTGAATGCTGTTAACACTTGAAGTTCTCCAATTCTGTAAGAGTGAGTGCCTTTCTCTGTATTTGACTGATCTGTTTTCAGCACTGTACAGATAGAAATTAACTTGTGGGAAACTGGTGGTGATATAAATTTTCTTGGTTCACAGACATGCAAATCATTTATGTCTTCTGGAGATGTGCATGATTCTCCCTAAGAAATCACTGCAAGGATTGTTATTTTATTTCTTTGGGGATATTGAGCAGTTTTGCATATATAAGATATTTTATTTCAGGATTTCTGGATATATATTTTTCCAGGGGGGCTGACTCTGAGCCTCATGGTCAGCAGTTCAAACTTACAACAGCTCGACAGGAGAAACACTCGGCTATTTCCATAAACAACGAGCCTTGGAAACCCACAGGGAATTGCTATGAGGGGCGTTGACTCAATGGCAGTGAGCATGTTTTATTTGATGTTCAGGTTCTCTTGAAACAGTTTTAGTACGTTAGTGATTTTATCAGTCACTGAACAAAATAAACTATTTAGTGTAATTACTTTGCTTTTATATGCGAGTCAACATTTATATCGTTTCCTTTTTGAAATTATTTAGCCCTTTTTGATAAGAAACTTTTATCCTTGGACATAATTTATCTTCTAATGTTCATTTATTAAGGTCTATGTGAGATTAGGCTACGCTTATTAAAGCATTTAAAGAGCCATGAATATTTCCAAGTTGACATAAAACTTTTATGCTAATAAAACATTTTTCTTTGAAAACGATGGATTTCATAAGTCAAATTGTTCTTTAAACAAGATAGAAGAGCTGTGATTGTGTAGTGGTTATGAGTTCAAGGTCAGCAGTAGGAAGTTGCCAGCTGTTCTTTGGGAGAAAGACAGGGCATTCTACGCCATAAGTACTTAGTCTTGGAAATCCACAGGGCGGTTCTACCCTGTCCAATAGCGTCATTATGAACATTGACCCATTGGCAGTGAGTTTAAACCAGCTAGGTAATTCATTTTGGCAAATAACACAAATATGATTTTGAAAAATAAAAAAGCTATTGATCAAATACTATATATATCATTTTTATGTTCAGAAAATTTTAAACCGACTTTCTGCTGCATTAATTAAATGTCTGTATGTTTTTGTTTTTTGTTTCCATGCCATGTAATTATTTATATTTGCTCTGGTGATTTGTGGCTCTTGTGGCTGTTACAGGCAATTGAGTCAACTCATACTACAGTGACTGTATGTACAACAGAGTAATACACTGTCCTGTTCATTACCATCCTTGTAATTCTCATGTTTGAGCCAATTGTTGCAGCCCTGGTGTCCATCCAATTTGTTGAGAGTCTTCCTTTTTCTATGCTGACTCTCCACCAAGCATGGTGTCCTTTCCCAGTGTCAAGTCTCTTCTGAAAACATGTCCAACGTATGTCAGATGAAATCGTGCCATCCTCTATTTTACATTGTATTTTGTCTCTGATGAGTAGACCTCTTTATTTTTTTTTGTATAAGAAAGAGCTTTTTATAAAGAGTAATCATATATTAAGAAAACATCCCAGCCAAGATCAAGTACAAAAATCCAATATTAGCCCATATGTCCAATATCGTCTATAAATTCATCTTCAGACTCACAAAGCCATGCAATGATGCTGATTGCAGGAAGATCACAGCCGGTGAGTGGAAAGTCTTGTGGATCCAATGATGGTGGAAGCACCTCAGCACTGGCAGGGGTCTCCACGTGGCTCCTCAAACTGCAGGGCTCTGGCTCCATCACTAGAGCTCCACATGTCTTGTCAACAGGAATGTGTAGCAGAGGGTGGGTCTGGCCTCCAGTGAGCTATTTATCTTCACAGCACCTCCAAATGAGGTCATCAACCTGAGGTCTGATTGGCAGGCTAAACTCCACCCCTTCACTCTCAATAGTCTCAAGTTGACACCAGATTATTTAACTACCACACATGCACACGCATTTATTCATAGATGGCTTCCTATGCACCTATATGCATGTCACCACAGACATATTTAAAATGAACTCTGTGAATTGTGTGGGTTAGAGATTAGCTTTATATTCAACAGTTCACACCCACACACAGTGTTGGTTGTCATTGTTATCACAAATGTCTGTGACTTATAACATTTACCAAAATTGCCTTCTTCCTTGAGTACTTCTTCATGTCTTTATGCCCTGGGGCAAGCTGTGCTGGCTTTGCCCATGTTTGGTATTGCCTTTGCCATCACCACAAACCACACATCTGCTCTCCACGTGGTGCTGTGGGTCCCAAAGGACACTGAACCAACGGGGGGGAAGAAGGAAGAACTGCAAATGCAAAGGACCAAGAAAGGCCAGGCCATGGAGGTCCAAACCCTGCCACATCATAGTCAACCCAGATCCATGCTACAGTTGTGACTCAGAACAGCACGCTGCCTGGTATCCGAGCCACACTCTGTGTCCGGCCATGTTCTGCTGTCAGTATGCCTGACACGATGGCTCTGGTGCTCACAAGGTTTCGAGTGACTAATCATTCAGAAAGTGTACAGCTATTCCTTCCTGGTAGTCTGTTTCAGTCCGGGTGCACCGCTGAAACCTGCTCACTTTGGGTGATCCTGTCCGTATTTGAAATACCGGTGACATAGTTCCCAGCAACACACAAGCCACCACGGTGGCTGCTGGACTTGAACCACCAGCCTTGTGGTTAGTAGTCAGGTTAGTGCCTAACACCCAGCACCAGAAGGGCCCCTGGGCGGGGGGGAGGTTAACACCCAGCACCAGAAGGGCCCCTGGGCGGCGGGGAGGTTAACACCCAGCACCAGAAGGGGCCCTGCGGGGGGAGGTTAACACCCAGCACCAGAAGGGCCCCCGGGGCGGGGGGAGGGAGGTTCATCTTAGAACCTCGGGGGACGCGTGAGTTTGGGCCCAGCCGGGGTCACTGTGGTTGGTCAGCCTGCAGACCAGCGGCCACTGCCTCGTCTGCCATCATCATCTTCAGACGGTGCCCATCTGTGTCCCTGGCCAGAGAAGCGCAGGGCCATGGAGGCTCGCGCTGGAGGCATGAGACCTTGGGGGCCTTGTCGCCTTCGGGAGGGTGGCCCGGCACACCCGCGGGACGGGCTATTTTCCGGGCGTCCCTGAGCTTCCCATCCTGGCCGAGCATGCCACTCAAACCGTTTCCGCCACCTTTCCCCGGGCTATGTGGAGACCTCTTTAATTTTAAAGTATTATATATGTTTCTTCCATCTTCTTCGCCGTTCATAAGACACATGGCATGTATTGTTGATATAAAAATTATAGTTAGAAAATTGAGAATAATTTCAGGAAGCTTAAATTCACAAGGCAGATTTGATGCAAAAATCGTCAACCTATGAGTTATAAATATGTTAATTTGTACAATTGCTTTAATTTTCCAGGAAAGAGGAAGAAATGTATGATTCAAAAGATAACAGTAATGCAAAAACCTCGAGAAAGCAAAAAGTAACGGGCTCAGAATACTGGGAAGGGATCATATTTGGAGTCAAAAATGAACACATTGAATTGACTCAAAAGAAACATATAATTTGGTAGTGATAATAGGATAGTTACAAAAATCATATCTGGTTACTCTGAAGAGCATTTGCTAAGACTGTGGAATTATACATCACAGTTTAAATAGCAAAGGCTGCAGTCTACAATGGAAACCCTAACTCTCCCCTGAATGTTAGCATAGGTTTGCACGTTATTTGAGTTCTTTTTTATTTCACCAATGCTGTGGGTCATTAATAGCAGTGTGCTTGTGCTTAGAAACAAGCCTGAGACAAACCAAGGGAGAGGCAGATCCTCCTCAGAAAAGACATGGCTGAAAGCAGATTGTACCTCCGGGGGAAATTCGCCTAAATTTACACAAAGAATGTAGCTACAAATGATCTAATTTAAGTTGAACATTGGGATCTTGGTGACTCTGATTCAAGTTTACATGATCATCAGTCACAGGCCCACATCAGACAGCCTCTCATGTTCATTCATTTCACTGCCAATGCGTCAAGGCTGACTCATAGCAACCCCGTGGGTTTCTGCAACTGTAACTGTTTATGGTAGTAAGCCGTCTTCCTCCACAGAGCTACTTACTGGTGGTTTCAAACTGCCGAGCAGTGCTTAGCCAATACTCCCCAGGGACCCTCATCACACAGCCAGGTAAGGAAAGCATCAGAAATGGTATCATCCTTTTTTTTTTAACCTATAGTTATATATGCGTTCCAATCACAATCCTTTGCCTGCTTCTGTTTTTCTACCTAGGGCAGTGATGTACAGATGTTTCCCAATCATGATCTTGTTATGATTTCTTTTCTGTTTTAGGGGGAAAAAGACTCGATCTCAAGCATAATTTAAGGAGAACATTGATTAATTGTCAAAAGAGATACAAATGACACAAAGACATAGACTACCATTCAGATGAGTGAGGCCAGGAGCAAAAGTTCCAAATGCCTTCTAAGGATTCACAGGTTTCTAAGGATACTCAAGGAAGGCAGAAACAAAGGGAACTGTCATAAATTAATGAGCAGTGGCTTATCAGGGCATCCCAGCTCTAGGTGGGGTGACTGAAGCAGGAAAAAGATTATGGTTGGGACACATACATTGTTAGAGAGAAAGGCTTACAAGATTGGTCAAGGGCCTTCTGACCAAGGCAATCTGGGAATGACTAATAAGGCATGATCCACGACTCTGTGACTCATTGTGCTATCTCCAGCTAGGTGACTGCTATCAAGGATAAACCAAGGATAGCCCCTAAGGGAGATAGCCCCTTCCTGGGCTTCTCAGAAAGGCTTGGAGGTAATCTACTTTCCAAAGCACTCTGCCTTGGGATAAGATTATCCTTGGTTAATAATCAGAAATAATTCAATGAAGGAGTAATCTATAGGAAATCTGCAAAAGTATTAGGGTCTATTTCTGCCATTCATGGACTTTTGCAAACCAGAATGCTTAGAATTTAAGTTCTAATACACTTATAAGAATCCACAAGTCATATGACCTTGAGTCAGTGGGCTCGAGTGGCCTGTGCACTGTATCCTGCTTAAGACTTAATCTTTGAGGCAAGGATGGTGAGACTTCATCTCACGTATTTTGGACATGTTGTTAGGGGAGACCAGTCCCTGAAGAAGGACATTATGCTTGGTAGAGAAGAGACAGCAAAAAAGAGGAAGGCCCTCAATGAGAGGTATTGAGACAGTGACTGAGACAATGGGTTCCAGTCTAGGAGCAATGGTGAAGATGGAGCAGAAGTGGGCAGTGCTGCCTCTGCTGGGCATAGGGTGCCTGTGCATTGGAATCAATCCCATGGCACCTAACAGCACCTACAACATGTTTGAGTCTTGAGCACTGCAGGCATAATGGGGTTATGAGTTTGACTGCCAAAGGAAGGTGGGCAGTTTGATCCACCATCCACTATGTGGGAGAAAACAAGGAAGAAGTTTAAGCAGCATTGAATGGATTAGCCAAAAATAAGGCTCCTGAAATCGATGGAACATCGATTGAAATGTTTTAACAAGCTGATGAAGCACGGGGAGTACTTACTTGTCTATGCAGGGAAATGGGGAAGACAGCTATTTGGCCAACTGCCTGGAAATGATCCATGTTTGTACTCATTCCAAAGTAAGGTGATCCAACACGATGCTCAAGTTATAGAACAATATCTTGGAAATCCATGCAAGTACATTTTGCTGAACATCTTCCAACAACCTTTACAGCAGTTCATTGACAGGGAGCTGTCAGAGGTTCAGGCCAGATTCATAAGAGGACGTGGATCAAGGGATGTCATTGCTGAGGTCAGATGGACCTCGGCTGAAAGCAGAGAACACCAGAAGAGTGTTTACTTGTTTTGTTTTTTATTGTGCCAAGGCATTTGACTGTGTAGACTGTAAGAACTATGGGTAACCTTGAGAAGAATAGCAATTCCAGAACACCTCCTGTGCGCATGTGGAACTTGCACGTGGAAAAAGAGGCCGTCGTGGGAACAGAAAGAGGAAAAACTGCATGGTTTAATGTCAGGAAAGGAGTGCCACAGGGTTGTACCCGCTCACCATACGTATTAAATCTGTATGTCGTGGAAATCACCAGATTTCCTGGATTATATGAAGAAGAAAGAGGCATCAGGATTGGAGGGATTATATGAAGAAAAGAGAGGGATTATATGAAGAAGAAAGAGGCATCGGGATTGGAGGGAGGCTTATTAACAACCTAAGATATGCAGATGACACAACCAACTTGCTGAAAGTGAGGAGGCTGGAAGCACTTGCAGATGAAAGTCAAGTTTTGCAGCCTTCAGTATGGTTGACAACTCAAGGTAACGTTGACTACAATTCTTAGAACTGGACCAATACGTAACATCAGGATAAATGGAGAAAAGATTGAAGTTACAGAGAGTTTTGTCTTGCTTGCATCCATTGTCAATGCTCGGGGAAGCCGTAGTCAAGATCTCAAAAGACTCATTGCATTTGGTAAGTTTCCTGCAAGGCTCCTTATTATTGAAAGCAATAATTTAAAACTTTAAAGATTAAGGTGGGCCTCACAGAATCCATGGTATTTTCAATCAATTTACATCGATGTGAAAGTCGATATTGGATAAGGAAGAAAGTAGAAGGATCTGTGCATTTGAAATCATGGTGCTGGAGAAGAATGTTGAAAAGAACATGAACTGCTGAAAGACAAACTCATCTGTCTTGGAAGAAGTTTGGGTAAAGTGCGCCTTAGAAGCAAGGATGGTGACACTGTCTTAAATTTGGACATTTCGTTAGGAGAGGCCAGTCTCTGGAGAAGCACATCATGTTTGGTGGCTGCAACAATAGTCTTCAGAAAAGGACCGATTGAAAAGCAGTCAGCACCGGACAATGGTTTGTTCTGGGTGCATACGATTGCTATGGGTCAGAACAAACTCAATGACACCTACCAACAACGACAACATGACACAATTAAATCCACCATGGCTCAGGTCCTCCTCAAAGTGATAGCCTTGCTCTTTAGCATTTTAAAACTGCCTTGTGCAGCAGATTTGTCTAATGTAATGTGTCTTTTGTCTTCTGGATTGTTGCTTGCATTATTCATCCAAGCAAGATGAAATCCTTGACAACGTGAATCTTTCTCCGTTTATCACGATGGTATAGACTGGTGCAGTTGAGAAGATGTGGTTTTCTTTATATTGAGTACAATTCACACTGAAGGATATCATCTTTGATCTTCAGCAGATGCTCTGCGCTTTCAGCAAGCAAATTGCGTCATCTGCATATTTGGGGTCGTTAATAAGCCTTCCTCCAAGCCTGATCCCTCGGTAGTCTTCATATAGCCCAGCCTCTCAATTTTAATTGATTTACTTTTGTGCTCAGCATACAGATTGAATGAGTGTCTTTCATAATACTTAATCCAAATTCAGTTCTAGAGTTCTCATTATTACCTTGTGTTGTCCATTCCTTTAAGGGTTACCATGTTGCATTAACTCCTCTATTTAATTTTATTACATATTTTTTTAATTCATCATAAAAAAACAGAACAATACTCAGATTTGGGGCCCATTAACTTCCTTCCTCTTTTAGAAAAAACATTGAAAATGGAATAAAACAGTAGCCATTTTCCCTTCCAGCCATCATTTGTTAGGTTTGCACTTTCGAAATGATTCTTGTTAATTTTTACACTTAACCTTGAAAACCCTTTCCTTTCCTTATTATTGTTACATTTATAAGTTGTTTCTGAAAGGATATCTTGTTCACAGCTTTCTTTTATAACAATGCTTGATTACATCGCAGAGCCTGAAAATAAACAAAAGAAACACCCAAAAGACGGAAAAGCAATGGTGACAATCATGAGGATCATTAACACACCATGTGCCCCTAACGGTTGCTTCATGTAATTGTTGGACACAAATTACTTTGCTGAGAACAGAATGCACCTATTCTGTTATCACGGGGAGAACTTTAACATCTTTAGTTTCAGTAATCCACCATTGTGAAAACTAAATTTTCCTTAATATTACATTAAAACCGATGAAGAAAAATGAGTGGAGTTTTAAAAGCCTTTTTAATCTGGTTTCCATGCTTATTTTATTACTGCGTTCCAGTAAGTATGCCTGAACATCTAATCTTCTGCGACTATTTTTTAATGTAGGATAGCAACATAGATTTTATTATAGATTATCCTTTAGAGAATGTTCCTTTTGATTGAGTTTTCTCTTTTTAGCTTTGTTATACAAAAAGATTATGGCAATTAGAGGCATGTGTGTGAATCTAGTCTACCTAAATAATAGCAAAAATGGGTCTTTAAAATTGGTGGAGGCTATTATTCATGGTTAGAAGGAAGTCCTTGCTCTCATTCACCCAGCAGATAGGAATGAGGACACTATTGCTACTGAGATCTAGATCTCACTCAATCACAAGGGAAGTGCCTTAGGACGAAACTGAATGTTGCGGACCACAGGGTTCAGAGACAGAAAGAGCTGGGCTCTTTGATAGCTTATCTGAACTGAATCCAGGATAGTGAAGTAATAGAATTCGCTGTTTTTCACCATCTTGGGAAGATCTAAGAGAGTCTTATCTAGTCCAAGTAGCCGTTCAGTCAGGTGGTGGAAAGCTATGTAGTAATGACCATCTGTGGTAGTTTCATAATCTCTAGCCTGTCAATCAGGTTGCAGCTTGATGACCTCATTTGGAGACACCAGGGAAGTAAATAGCTCACTGGAGGCGGGGCACAGATAAACTCCCTGGGAGACATTCCTGTTGAGAAGACACATGGAGCTATCCTAGAGCCCTGGAGTTGAAGGAGCCATGTTGAGACTCCTGCCAGCTCTGAGATGCTTACAACACCACTGGATCCACAATACTTCCCACCCACTGGCCTGTGATCTTCCGGCATCTGGCATCACTGTATGTGTTTTGTGTGTCTGAAGAAGACATTATAGATTGGTATCACACATATGGGCTAATATCGGACTTAGGGGTTTGATCTGGACTGGGCTGGAATGTTTTCTTAATGTACAATTACTCTTTATAGTCTCCCTGGATTTATGAGTCTCCCTGGATTCATTTCTCTGGTCTACCTAGACTAACACAGCATCTTTCTTCTTAACACTGTCTTCATGGCCCGCGTTGGAAATTCTTTCACCTGTTTGGCTGCTGCAGCAGCCAGGCAAAATTCTGACTTCTCGCCAGCAGGGAGGGGCTCTTTCCTTTCCCTCTCCCTCACTGCCATTGTGAGTCGATGCCGACTTGCCCGCCTCTGACAAGGTCACTAATTACAGGAGTAGAAAGACCACAAATCCCCCTGGAAAGGTGCCTCTCATGCGGAGCATAGACCAACGCATAACCACCACCACCAGGGCTCCTCTTCAGAACCCTAATGTCTGATTCTACAACAGAAAATTTCCCTTTTGATACATTTGTCATTGGCACCGTGTTGAGAGCTCAGGTGTGTTCAAAAATCTGTCCAAAGCAGGTTGGAGTACCTTTTTCGGTCAAGGATCATTTGGATCTGGTTAAACATTTCACTAAATCACCCTTCATGAGTTGTCGGGAACAGCTTCCTTTGGGTGAGATGGTGACGCTCGCTGGCAGATGATTTTGTGGGCTTTGAATGGCTTGCTGGCTGGATGTTCCTCTCTCTCCTTTTGTCTTTCTCATTTTGTCTCTTAATGCTGAAATGTTTCAGCAAACAGTGTTAGAAGAACAGCGGAACTGCATTTGGCACACAATTTTGTTTCACATATTAAAAGATTTTGCCAATAGGACTAGGGTGGTTCATCCAGGAATAAATAACTTACTTTCTTTATCATGCTTTTGATGACCTATGAAATTTGAAGGCTTTGCTTTTGAATAGCAAAAGATTGACTAAAATTACAGATTATGTGTTTAGTGGGTGTGCCAATATCCATAATTTGATATTGAACAACAATCAATTGACTAATTTACTTAATAGCATTTGACGATGCCTTTACCTTTGATGAGCTACGTCTGTATTATAATAATCTATAAATAACTCCGTGAGACGCTGCTGAGAGAAGAGTTCGCTTGTATATCCTTGGCTTGGGTCGCAACATGATTAGTAGCACATTTCAGATAATTCATGTATTAGCAACCTCTGGAATCATGAAGTCATCTGCTTTTGCATTTGGCTTTCGTGGAAACACTTCACATTGCAATTGTGTGGCATTGTAGTTGAGAGGTCTATACACAGGAAAAAGCTAGAGACCTCTAGTTCTTCTGCACTTTTAATTGGCTGCTATGTTTCGTCAATTCCTGGAAAAGGGTTTTACGTATGAATTTCACTTTTTCAGTTTCCATACACATGAGATGAGACTCCTGGGAGATCAAAGAGCAGCGATGAGGTGCAAAGTGGAGGGGTGATCCTGAACCTGACATCAATTGACTTTCTGCAGATAAGAAGCTTATTTCAAAGGCAACTAGGTCCAGCATGCATGACAACAGAACAGATGACACTCTTATAACCACTGTGAAAGATGAAAGGACTTTCTTGCCTGCATTGTGTCTAATACTTCTGGGGAGCCAATAAAAACAAGTTGTTTTCCATACAACTTCACTCCTCATTTACCAAACAGGACAAACCATATCCATGGACCTGATCATAAGATGTCTCAACTTCTGCTAAGTCAGGTTCTGATACAAGCAGTAACAATGGTGAGACCAAACTGTGTC
Source organism: Tenrec ecaudatus (assembly GCF_050624435.1). NCBI lineage: Eukaryota > Metazoa > Chordata > Mammalia > Afrosoricida > Tenrecidae > Tenrec > Tenrec ecaudatus. The sequence goes on along the minus strand of NC_134532.1, from coordinate 158,358,555 downwards.
CAGATAAAACTGCAGTGACAGGAGCAAGAGCATGACAACACTAATTAAATTCAATCTTCAATGAAATACCTTGGAATATGTATGTTTGAAATCCAGCTCACTGGTACTTATGGCGACACTTTTGCTTATGGAATGATACTTCCCGGGAGCAGAACTTTTGTCAATAACCTAATTGCTGGAACTCTGCATAATTATGATAATGACAATTATGATAATGACATGCCGCACTGCCACAAGAGCCAGGGGTCGTGTCCTGTTTAATACCAGATCGGATCCCGCCCACGGACATGTCTTGCCGTCTGTTTTGGGTGTTACATGAATAGCATTATGGATGGAATCCCAGTAGCACTGGTGGTCTCCATTGTCATGATAATTCTCCAGTATATGATTTGTAACAATAATGGGCAATAGAAGGGCACCAAGGTCATAAATGTTTATTCTCAAACTAATGCTGCCCCAATACAAGGCTGTAGCCGATCCCTGCTTTAGCTCATGCTTAACAAGGGGTGGTATGCGAAGGAAATGCCCAGTATAGTCAAGTTGCCAGTGGCAGTGTGATTCTGCCTTCACAATCTTGTTCAAGTCAGGGCTCCTCTATGACTACCTCTGATTTGCCACCTAGCTCGATTCAGGCACTTCTGTGTCACAAGAGCGGAAAGAAAGATTGGCAAAAAAAAAAAAAATGAATACTGAACCAAAGAATGGAGTTCTAACAAAAGTTTGGGCCCCCAAAACTAAATAGAACAACTCAATATGTTCAGTTAGCTAGTTGACCTCCTAATTCTGTCACAAGGACCAGCATATAAAAGAGGACGTCATTGAAAGCTTTGCTAACCAACTGCCAAGAAACAGAGGCTGGAGTGTGTCTGAAGAGCACCAGGTTTCTCTGTCTCCCCAAAACAGTTGCCACTGATATTTTTACAGGATAAAATTCAAAAATATTTTAATTCAAAAGGACAACTGTTGAACTGATGTTTTAGGTGATTTTTCCCCCCCACGGGACCCTAAGCAGAATTGGAACATACTACTGGAACATACATTCTCCATCATTCCTCTTTAAAACCAAACTTTTTTTATTCAACTTTTTTTTAAAGAAAACCACCTATATTTTCAGCAAGTTCTGCATCAATATATGTTACATTGAAGTACACCATTGATGAAACATACAACTTTCCTCTAGTTCTTTAATGCTTCCTCCCCTACCCACCCACTATCATGATCCCAATTCTACCTTACAAATCCGACTACAAAAGATGATTTACACTGGTACAGCTAAGAGCTGGAAACACAGAGAATCCAGGACAGATAATCCCCTTCCACATCAATAATGAGAGTAGCAATACCAGGAGGGTGGAGGGAAGTTGGGGGAGAAAGGGGGAACAGATCATGACAATCTGCATCTGACCCCCTCCCCGGAGATGGACAACAGATAAGTGGGTGAAGGGAGACATCAGTCATTATAAGATATGAAAAAAATTATAAATTATCAAGGGTTTGTGAGGGAGGGAGTGGGGAGGAGGGAGGAGGGAAATGAGGCGCTGATATGAAGGGCTGAAGTAGAAATAAAATGTTTTTAAAATGATGATGACAATAAAAGCACAAATGTGCTTGACACAATGATTGGATGTATGGATTGTGATGAGTTGTATGAGCCCCTCAATAGAATGATTTTTAAATAAATGTTACATTGCCATCCATTATTTAACAAACTGTAGAATCCTGGATAATCTATATATCACTTTAACAAACATTTTACTATGAAAAAAATTAAATCAGTTCTTTTTTTTACTACTATGATAGAAAATCTTATCATAACAGTCAAAGTACAAAAACAACTGGTTGTGTCATTCAAGAGCACTAGCCTTGTCCTGAAAGACAAAATATTAAAATACAAATTATGACCATAAAATTCATATTATGACCTTAGACCATATGTGGTAGTTACATAATCCGATGTCAATTTGGGACTTAAGAGGATTAAAAGTGAAGGTGTAGAGTCTAGTCTGTCAGTCAGGTCATAGCCAATGAGGCCTCTGCATGGGCATGGCCTTCTGAGAATTCTGGGAATTCCTGGTTTTCCTCCTTGGAAGCATAAGACACTTCTCTCTGCTAATTCCCTCAGACTTTCTACTGACAAGACTCGCTCTCTGACAGATGCTCTACTGACAAGACACATGGTACCATACTCTGGGAGCTGGAGAAACCACGTGTACTTACCCTGATGCTATCAGACCTCCAGAGATGGAGAAACCATGTAGAGACCCCTGTCAATGCTGAGATACTCCCAATGCTACCAGATCCATAAGACTTTTAACCCACTGGCCTGTGATCCTCCTGCATTTGGCATCATTGTATCTGTTTCATGAGTCTGAAGAGGATTTTATAGATTGGTATCAGACATATGGGCTCATATATTGGATTTATGGACTTGATCTGGCCTGGGCTGGGACATTTTCTCAATATTCAATTGCTAATGTATATAAAGCTCTTTCTTATACACATGTGTGTCTATGAATTTGTTTCTCTACCTGGACGAACACTATATTAACCACAGATTTTTAAGAAATCACATAATCTCTTTTTGCATCTCTTATTGAACAGTGGCATGAAGTTTCATGATTTTGAGAAAGAAAGTCGGGGGGGGGGGTGGAACCTACTTTATGCTATGAAGTCTACAGGTGCAGTGAATTATATAATGGGACTCTTCTAGCCAAAGCCTCTAAGTCCTACCAAATGGTCTTCCCCTACGTGACTGATAAGAAGGTGAAGGATGGGATTCACCTGTGAATAACTGTTAAAATTATTCCCTGGGGTGCCATCCTACTGTATATAAAATAAGCCCTCTGAAAAGCAGGCAGAAGGACCTCATTACCAGCAAGAGCCAAGAATGGAGCTTCTCTTTGTGAAACAAGATCCATGAGAAGTGCCCCTCCTGGATTCAGAGGAGCAGCTTCGGATTCAGGATCCAGAGCATGGATGGATTTCCCAACCCTCAGAACAAGTAAAGAGGAGTGTGTTTCTGGAGGAGGCTGACTTGCACAGTGTTGTGCCTCTGGGCACCTAATTGTGGGACTTGGACTTGCTGGCCCATGGAAGTGGAGCAGAAGCTTACTGGAAGTGGAGCTCACTGCCTTTGGGCTGAAGCTTACTGGAATGGAGTGCCTCTGGGCACTTAATTCAGGGTGCTGGGTTTGTTGACCAACAGAATTTAAGCTGAACACCTTCTAGTTGAGGTTTATAGGAGAGTCATATATGTCCTTTGGACATTTATTAGCAGACTTGACAGAACTTTTTAACATATCCTGATAGACAGCTCAACCCTGAGGATTTTTTATTGGCATTATAACTTTCTTAATAAATGCTTTAATCAGGAATTTTTCCTTAAGTCTGTGTACCACTACAATAATATTAGAACCTGTTGTTATTAGGTGTTCTTGAGTCGTCTCTGACCCACAGAGACCCTCTGCACAGTAGAAGCAAACACTGCCCAGCCTTGTGCCGTCTTCACCATTGTGCTTATGCTTCGGCCCATTGTTGTAACCACTGTGTCAAACCATCTTCTTGGTGATCTTTTTCTGGCCTTGCTCCCCCTCTACTTTACCAACCATCACATCCTTCTCCAGGGACTGGTCTCTCCTGACCACATGTCCAAAGTCTGTAAGGCAAAGTCTCACCATCCTTGACTCTCAGGGGCACTCTGGCCATACTTCTTCCAAGCTCGGGTTGTTTGTCCTTTTGGAAGTCACCGGTGCTTTCAGTATTCTTTTCCAGTAGCACAATGCAAATGAATAGATTCTTCTTCAACTTTCTTTTTTTAAGTTAGAATTGAAGTGTCTTAATTGTGTTCTCCATTTTACTTCTCTAGGTTCTAATACCTAGAGAATTATGTTCTGTATTTCACATTGATACATACCTTTGATAAGAAACATTCAGATGGACATAAATATTAGAGAATGAGAGTAAATAACTATACTGAGCTTTTGTATTTTATAACTGTAAGTCACATTTCCTGTACTACCCATATTCTACACAATATAATGAAATAGAGAAAATAGATTTAGACACTACAGTGCCAATTAAACAAATAAATTTAAAGGCATAGGAAGAATAAGAAATATGTTTCAGAATTGTGCCAAATTTGCATTCTATCTTAATGGAATCTGTGAGCACATATCAGCATACATATTATATTAAATAAGATGAAAATATGAAGCATTTCCTCTCTTGGAAAGAGTTAGAGGATATTGTGCTGAGTGAAGTTAGCCGAGTATTTAAGAACAAGCACAAAATGAGTCCACTGAGGTAAATTCAAACAGCAGAACTGGCACAGGGGAAAATGCAAATATCGTGCAGTTCCTAGGCTGTGTATCTGATCTTATGGCAAGAGCCAAATCCAACCCAATGGTGCATAGGCCATCAAAAAGTAAATAAAAAAATATTTTAAAAGCTGCAGATAGCACCTGTGCTGGGAGGAGGGAGAAAACAGATGGCAAGGGAAGAACAGGGCAAGAATTCACCCAAGGGGAGGGTATTGTTTATATCTCCACAGGAAAGGAAAAGGGCAGACCTAATTCTGGTTCACCAAACCCAGAGGGCGATGTCCCTGCCACAAGGCAGGCCTCGGCTGGAGACATGATGTCCCCTCCCTAGAAAACAGAGGATGGCCTAAAGACACAGCTCCGGTAGAGTGGCCAGTCTAACCCACCCACATGGGAGCAGACCAAGAGGAGGAAGTGACAGACCAGTGATGGGAGCAAACCCACGAAGTCCCTGAGGACTCCTGATTGCAGACTTCTGGCTCAGGGGGCCAAGCTTGGCACAGCATCCGAACAGATTGGGGGTTACTCAGGTGGGCGCCATGTCCTGAAAGCTTAAAGATGTAAAAGGAGGGGGGGCACTAGTCTGCCCCAATCCTTAAGAATGCTGAGGACTAAAAGGATATAAGTGCTCTTAGGTAAGGAGATTGAGCTGGTGGATTATAATAGATCCTGCTCGCTTCTTAACAGACAGATATTTAACTACGCTGGGTCAGGATACCAGGGAGACTTAGAAATATGTGTATGGTCTTTCTTCTTCTGGGAGGGGGGTTGTCGCTCTATATAAGATAGGCAGGATAAACAATCCCAAGGAGACAGCAACCAGACCTGCAGGGGATTGGGGGTGCAGGATGGGAGGCGAGCAGTGAGCCGATAACACAGGCACAGGGGACGAGCAAGGGCTCTGAACTTACAGTGCAGAGGGCGCAGCGTGCCTGCTAGTGTTTGATCAATCAAAACGTATCTAAGAGGAATTGCTGAGAGGTGAATGATGCATAACGATGTGAACAGGGCAGGAGGAAAGAAAAATAAAGCAAAAGATTCTATATAGAGATGAAAATATAGATGTGTATATGTGACACTATATAAATATAGGTGTTTCTGTATATCTATGTAAATACAACAAGGAAGCAGGTGGACTTTGGGCCGCTACTTAAATCTTACCTCAGTAGAAAAACAGCTTTTTCTAATAATGTGGCACTGTATGATACTCACCTTCCCAACATGATTGTTGAAGACAAAGTGGGTGCATAAGCAAATGTGGTGAAGAAAGCTGATGGTGCATGGTTATTAAAATATATGTCATCTGGGCTTTTAAAAGCTTGAGGTTAAACAAGCGGCCATCTAATAGGGAAGCAACAAAGCCCACGTGGAAGCAGCACACCAGCCCATGTTATCATGAAGTGCCCATCATGTTCTTGTGGAAACTAACCAAGCCGTGCCATTGTGACCAGGACTGATGTCCTTTGAATCGTGACCTCTCCCCCAAACAAGGAATAAAGGACCACTGGTTTCCACCTGGCAAAAATTTTTTTTTAATATATATATATATATATATATATATATATTTCAAAGATATGTAAGCTACCTTTGAGGGACAGTTTTGTTAATTTTGTATGTTTGGTATTTTAATAATGTACTTTAGCTCCCAATAAGTAAAAGTGAACCTTGTTATTAGACATTAAAATAAATGTGAATTTAGACAATTAGAGTATATAATTGCTCCCAGGTCTTACATTTCATAACTTTAAATCATATCCTAAACTATGCATATTCTGAATGATAATATTTACTATGATACTTTGATTTTCTTCATACTGATATTCATGTTTCCAGGTAGCCAAGCTAGAAATATCATTCAGTAAAAATGGCCCAGCACCTCTTCTAACACACAATAACATGTAAGTCAGCTCTATGGATTAGAATCTACTAGAAGAGCTAGCTCCTACTGTAATAAAATCCCACTATAAATGCATACTTACAAACTCAGGAAAGTGCTCTAAAGCAGCTCTTCTCAAATTTTAATGTGCATACAAATCAACCATAGAAGTTGTTAAAATGGAAATTTGGTTTCAGAGCATTCAGAGTGCAGCCCATTCTATATTACATCGAGTTTTCTGGGGATGCTGATGCTGCTAGTGGTTGGACCACATGTGAGCAGCAAAAACGTAAAGCAAGGTTGACAAACTGTTGTAAACCTGACTGGCTATTTCCTGATTTTGTATATCCATCCTCTGACCTAGTGATGGATTTTTATATTTTTAATATTTTAAACATATTTTCAAATATTTCAAACCATGCAAAATGTACATGAAATTCCAAGTTGTGTCTAAATAAAGTTATTTCGGAACACAGTCATTGCCATTCATGCACATATGGTTTGTGGTTCCTTCTCAGAGAAAATGGAAGAGATTCTGTGACCCACAAAGCTATATCTTAAGTTACAGAAATATTTTTTGCTCCAGCATTAAAAAAAAAAAGAACCATGGTTTTATTTAAGAAGATTGAAAATGGACAAACAGTGAAGAGAGAAGATGATGCAGAAGACTGGTTTTCAGATGATAGCAGTTTAGATGAGTTTTTTACTACAGATTGCTGGCTCCCAGCCTGAGCCTTTTTATTCCAAATTTCTCGGGTGGGCACTGTATTTTCTATTACAAACAAGTTCCTAGGTGATGCTACCTGGATAGTTTGAGAACATTGATTTAAAATGAAAAATATTTTTCTTACAAATAATTTTTACTTTCATTTTGAACATGACAATTTTTGAGAAAAAAAACAACTTTTAAAAACTGCATACCAAAGACATTCTGCCACCCAGTTGACTCTGACTCATTGCTACCCTGTGGGATGGTGTAGAACTGCCCTTTTGTGTTTCTAAGACCTTTAATCCTTACAAGAGTACACAGTTTCCTCTGTCTCAGCCTGAATCTGCTGTGTTTGAAGCGCAGATCTGCAAAGAGAAATAAACCCATAAAAAGTTAAGAGCAATAAGAGACATGAGGTATTAAAAAAGAAGAAAACAAGCATAAAATAAACTAATTATTGATGGGTGGGTGTCATAGCAACAGTGAACTAGGGCACCCACTCCTCAAGACACTGACTTAGAATAAACCCAAGTCTTTTTCCATCATCAGTTTCAGATTGACTGCCCAGAATTTTTGACATCTTGGAATAGCCTCTTCTATGATAGTTAACGTTATGCTTGTTTATTGGAGAGATAATAGTGGCTTGGTGGTTGCACGTTGGGCTGTGATCCATAAGCTGGTCAGTTCAAAACCAAGATCTGCTCCCCAGGAGTAAGACAGGGCGTAAACTTCTGTAAACAGTACAGTCTCAGAAATGCACAGGAAAGGGTCTATCCTGTCCTATGGAAGGCTATGAGTTGACATCAACTCAATGGCGGTGGGTTTGCTGGTTTAGTTTTATAAATGGAGAATATAATTTTTCTCTATCATAACACTCACAGTTCAACGCTAGAAAGTTGAAGTTAGCGTCAAGTTTAAGTATCTCACTAGGTTGCCTTATTGTGTTGGGCAAACTTGTTTTATAATTGTATGGCTAATGAAATGCATGCTATTGAAAGATATCAGAAGCATTTTTTGCTACATACTAGAGTTACTTTTACAAATAGTGAATGATCTACAAAATCAGGACAAAATAACCATAATTAATATTAAATATTACCTAAAGTTCTGGGTTTAGTTTGATATTTAAACTAAGTTTTAGGTTTGCTATTAGTATTCAGCTAATACCTGTGGTATGATAATTGTCACTGAAAATGAAATAATGCAAAGCCAAGTTGGAACCTATAAAAAACAAATTATGCTTCAGCAATCCTCATTGGTGAACTATTTCCAAATTAACATTCTACTGAATTTAATATTCTGCTGAGTTGCTGCCTTCCACCAAGCCTGTGTGTCACTGAAGACTGTTTTAGACAGCCAAGAGTGACAAGTAAATTGGTCATTTCAGAATTTGGTTGCTTTAATTCTTTAAAATAGCAAATACATTGAGTAAGTCACTATAAAGTAAATAAATCATCAACATTTATCAAGGAAAAAGTTGGCTGTAACAACCTAGAAGAAGTTATAATTTATTTAATTATAAAATTGTATTTATTTAAAAGTAAAGAGGAAATTTAGTTATATCTTACTTGAATATCTTACTAGTTATTTTCTCCTTTCATAATTATCTCAATCTGACAAAATCCCATAGATCATGACCAAAAGTTTATCCCTCAAATGCACTAGAAGTGACATATAGAATATTTTATAGTGTTATTATTGCTTTCTTTTCCCTTGAATTTTTCCAATGCCTTTAGGAACTAAAGGGTCAGACCAAAGTGGAAATTGGCAGAAAAATTACCAGTGAAATGACTCTCTTTCTGCCCCAAAAGTATGCTGCTTTGTTTTGTTTTTATGGACATTTCTTCCTCCTTTCTTTTTACTCTTTTTCTCTCTAGTTTTTTTCTTTGTTTTTGTTCTCTAGCTACATGGACACATAGCAATGTCAACTGAGATTATCAAACACATCACTCAGTTGGAATTATTCACTATTTGGTATACTTTTAAAAAATCATGGAACTCAATTATTAAAGATAGAATTAAATTACCTTTTTAAAAAGGTTTTCCTTCAAATTTATTATTCTCAAGAGTTTAAAACATAATAACTTTTAGATATGAATACAATTATGTTGTAAGTATGATTATCTAGGCTGTGTTATTTGGGAAATTTGATTTACTATTAAAACAACAAGTTCAATTAAGTGATCATTTTGGGATCAGCATATATTACAACATATGCTATCAACATATACAAATGGTAAGACTTTGGATAAATATCTGATTCCATGATTTAACAAAAGAAATTCAAAGACCAAAAAAATTTTTTTTAATTTGGGGTGTGTGTCAGAGATTGCAGTTATATGTGATGTTCTTGTACTTCAGCACATTTATATAGGAGGAAAAGCTCTATTTAAAACACTAGAATAAATTGGAAGCAAGCAAACAAAACTAATATAGAACAAGAAAGGTGTCTTTGTTTCTTTGTTTGTTTGTTTTGTTCTGCTTTATTTTGCATAAGTAGAGTAGGTTATGGGTGAGGAAGCCAAAATAATTAAATTCAAATATTTACTCTACCATAGTGCAATTTTGGCTGAATTACTCAAAAATTATCAGTGTCTCTCAATTCATTGACTCTAATAACTTTTGTGAAATTTGATCCAACAAAATACACAACCTTACTACCATTGAGGTGATTCCAACCCATAGCAACCCTGTAGATGGGCAGAACTGTAGATGGGCATGACTTTCCCAGACTGGCATCTCTCCAGAGGAGGAAAGGACTTCAACTTTTCCCCTTGGAGCAGTTGGCTGCTTCTAACTGCTCACCTGTGGCTAGCCGCATAACCCGCTACCTTACCAGGGCTCTGTTAAATGCTAAAAAGGTAACATAAAACATAATAATCACTCTGACATGCCTATTTATTATAATAATATGCACACCTGCATTAATTTTTAGATTATTAATGATGCATAATCATCTCTTCATTAGAACATTTTTATGTTTAAAATTAGGGTGATATTAACATTTAAATTTACCTTGCAGAAGCCCCTCAAACACCTATTTCCAACTAATTTCTAAAACACATTTTTTAAAAAGGTATAATTAAGAGGGGAGTTTAAAAACTTCATGGAAAAAATCCATTTTCTTTCAATTCCCCTTTTCCGTAATTTTTGAAGTTCTAGAGTTTCTTTTAATTACACATTATAAAGTTAATTGTAGTTCAAAGTCAAAATTCATACAAAATGAGTGAATATTCTCTGCAAAAAAGATAAAATCTACATATTCTAAAGAAGAGATAAGGGTATTTGTAATTGAGTCATGCACACAGCTTGTGCTACTAGGTTCTTCATTTTTTTCTGTTCATCATATTTCATACAAATTTAATTTTCCAATCTTGCAACTCATGTTACTTATTACAAAATATTTCAGTGTTTTCCTTCTGTACATGCAGAAACCAAGCTGTTTATTTTGTAAACATTACATAATAAAGGTTTTAAAAAATAGAAATATTTTTATTTTAAATTCACATTAGATTATTAGTGTTTTAAGCATTTTATTGGGAGTGCTTCCATTTATTGGGATATTTTAACAATCCATAATTCATGCAGATCAAGCATAATTGTACAATTGCTGCCACCATCATTTACAAAACATTTTCTTTCTTATTGAACTCTTTGATATCAGCTGCCCTTATCCCCTTCCTGCCCCACCTCATCCAATGTATCTGTTCACCTACAATTTGTTATTCACTCCCCTCGAATGGAGTTATGCGGTCATCGTTGCTATTGGTTCCCACTCCCGCCCCTTGTTCCCCATCTTCCCATATCATTGGGGTATCATTCCTCCCATTACTCTTTCAGAACAGTATATCTGTAATGGGTTTCATGCATCAAACTATGTTAATTATACAAATGAACACATGCAGATCTAACAAGAGGTAAAAGTAACACCATAATCGTAAGGGAGGAAATATTAAAGAAATAGAGGAGAGTTATGTGTTTCATCGGTGCTATTCTGCACCCTGGATAGTTATTTAACCCCTTCCATGTGACCCTTCTGTGAGAGACCATCCAATATTCTTACAGGTGAGTTTTGGGTCTCCACTTGGTCTACACTCCTTCACATCAATTTGATTTCTTGGTTTTGAACTTCTGATAGCTATTGCCATCAACACCTCATGATCACACAGGTTGGTGGGCTGCTTCCATGTGGGCTTTGTTGCTTCCCTGCTAGATGGCTGCTGGTCTAAATTCAAGCCTTAAGACCCCAGACACTATATCTTTTAATAGCAGGACACCATCAACTTTCTTCATATTTGCTTACACAGCTCTTTTGTCTTCAGTGGCCATGTCGATTATTAGAACAAATCAGAAAGATGAGTATCATACATTGCCACATTATTACAATAAGCCATTCTTGTACTGAGATAAGATTTAAGTAGATGCCCAAAGTCCATCTGCTTTCTTGTGGTATTTACGTATATAGAGACAAATATACCTATCTTCATATATTTACATATACACATATTTATATTTATACCTATATATAATTTTTACTTACTTTTACTTTCCTCTTTTTCATTTTTCTTTCCTCCTGCCCCCCTGTCATGTTTACCGATCATTCACCTCTCAGCAATTTCTCTCAGATACATTTCAATTGACCAAATACAACCAGGAAGCCTACCCTCCTCACCATCAATTGTAGATCCCTTGATAGTTCCCTATCCCTATCATTTTGGGGTCATCACTCCCCTCCCCCTGCCTCCGTACTCCCCCACCCCACCCCCTAAGCATCAGTCCCATTGCTGTCTCCTTGGAATTGCTTACACTGCCTATCTCGTATAGATAGACACTGGGGGTGGGGGGCCATGCATGCAAGTAGTTTCAAGTCTAACTGTTGTCCTGACACGGAGTCGATGAGTGTCCCTGTGTTAAATAGCAAGCAAGCCCTGTTATGATCCATTGGTGCAGTGCCCTGTTCTTCCCTGGAGCCGCATCCCAGGACCAGCTCATCTAACAGCATTTACTCCCTTTCAACCCCCAGCATCGTGCCTGAGGGGTGCACTTTCTACAAGACCCCATTGTTCTTCTTGCTCTTCATCCTTCAAAGATGGAGTGACCTAGTGCCCTCCCCCCGATGCCCACCTTTACACGTTCAGTGTGGCCCCCTTGTGAATGAATACCCCGCAGCCAGTTCAGCAGAGGTGCCAAGCACTGCGCCCTGAGTCAGAAGCCATCAATAAGACTATTCAGGCACTAGTGGCTTGACTCCCATTGCTGATCTGTTACACGAACATGTTGTTGGGTCAGACCAGCTGTTCTTCCCCTACTGAAGAGTCAGTGCTGCCTCTGGAGCACTGTCAGCCTGAATGGAATGTAGGACTCAAGGCTTAGTGCACCAGAATGAGGTCTTCTCTCTCTTTCCCTTTCATGTGGAGTGATAAAGATTACCCGCCCCTTCAGGGGGTTAGCGCCCTGTTCCCCCACTGCCATCTGTTTTCTTTCTTCCCCCACCCGTGTGTGGGCTGTAAGGTCCTCTGAGGGGCGTGGGGACTGGAGGATGATGTTTCAGCATGGGTGTTATCTGCATCTTTTAAATTTTTAGGATATATCCAACATTGTGTTTGGTCTGGCTCTTGCCTGAGTAGCTCATCCTCAGCCTAGGAATGGTGGGATATGTACATGTCCCCTATGCCCATTCTGTTGCGTGAGCTAACTCCAGTGGACTCTCCTTTTGTGCTTGGCTAACTTCGCTCAACATAATATTCTCTAACTCATCCCATGAGACAAGGTGCTTCATCACTTCATCATTTTGTAGGGATCTGTAGTACTCCATTGAGTGTATCTAAGAGAGTTTCTTAATCCATTTGTCTTTTAATGAACATTTATGCTCTTTCCAATTGTTTTCAATTGTCCACTGCACAGCGATGAACATTGGTGTGCAGATGTCTGAGCATGGCCTGTTTCTTTTTCTTTGGGGTATACGAGACCAATAATGGAACTGCTGGGGCATAAGGCAACTCGATTTCGGTCTGTTTTAAGTATGGCCAAAGCACGTTCCACAGCGGCTCTACTCATCTACAAGACCACCAGCAATGAATGAGAATCCCTCTCCTTCTGGGTTTTTGTTTTGTTTTGTTTTGAATTGGGCTATCTATATGGATGTTATGTGGTATGTCATGGTTGTTTTGCTTTGCATTTCCTGGATGGTTAATGATCAGGAGCCTGTTCTCATGTTTATTGGCCATTTAGATTTCCTCCTTCGTGACTCTTCTGTTCAAGTCCTTTGCCCACCTCCTCAGTGGGTTATTCATTTTTTTCTTATTGTAAGATTGCAGGGTTCTGTAGATTTTAGTAAAGATACCTTTGCATGATCTCATTGCTAAATATCTTTTCCCAGTCTTTGAACTGTCTCATTTACTCTCCTGATGGAATATTCCGATGCACACAAGTGTTTATCTTTAATATGCCTCACACATCTATCTCCTCCTCCTCTGCTGAGCATCCTTCACTAGTGCTGATGACCCATGTATTCCCTGCACTAAGGTTTTTAGCTTTGGCCTATGCTTTTCATTGATGATCCTGATAGTTGGGGTTTTACCTCGAGGTCTGTGGTCCACTTTGTATTTGTCATTTGTCATTGTGTGTGGGGTGGGGTACTGGTCTTGCTTCATTCTTCTGCAGGTTGACATACAGGTTTTCCAGCACTCATTTTTAAAAAGGTCATCTGCTTCCCATTGATTTAGGTGGGTGAGTGGGGGGTCCTTATCAAAGCTCAATTGTCTGTATTCTGATATTTATATTTCTGGAATTTTTGTTCTTATCCATTAATTTGTGTATCTATCATTATACCAGTATCATGCTGTTTTAAAAATTGTGGCTATATAAGAAGTTTTAAAGCCAGGTAGTTCAAATCCATTCACATTTTTCTTCAGGAGTTCTTTGACAATTCTGCATTTCTTTCCTTTCCTTATGAAGTTGATAGTCACTTTTTGCATTTATTTGAAAAATGATGCTGTTATTTGCATCAGAATTGCATTGAATCTCTATAGTGCCTCAGGTAGGATTGATACCTTCACGATTTTGAGCCTACAGATTCACAAGCATGGAATATTTTTCCGTTTGTGAAGGTCTCTTTTGGTTTCTTGAACTAATGTTTCATAGTTGCCTCAAACATATCATTTGTTCTTTTGGTTAGCTATATCTCTAGATATTTCAATTTATGTTTGGCTATTTTGAAATGTACTACCTTCGTGATCTTTTTATCTATGATCTCAGCAGTTGCATATAGCAATTCAATGGACTTCTGCTTGTTGTTTTGGTTTCCTGCCACTCTCCCACATTGCTTTATCTGATAGAGTCCATCGCTTCCAGCAATCCTATTGAGGAGTATTTGGAATTCACAATGTACACAATTATATCATGTGTAAATAAGGATAGTTTCACTTCTTTCCCCAGATGTATACCTTTGATATCTTTCCATTGACATATTATTAGCTAGGACCTCCCGGACAATGTACAATAACAGTGGGGCCAAGGGGCCAAGGAGCATCCTTGTCCAGCTCCCTTTTCCAATGGGAATGTGTCTCCATTGAGTGTAACACTGGCTGTTGGATTTCCTTTGTACTTTTACTTATATTGAGCTAATTTCCTTCTTGTTCTCTCTTCTTGAGAGTCTTAATTACGAATAGGTGTTGGATTTTGATGAATCCTATATCTGCATCTATTTATATTATTATGTGGTTCTTGTCTTTTTCTTCTCAATATGATGGATCATATTGGTGGGTTTTCCAACATTGAATCATCCCTGCATCCCTGGTCTGAATCCCACTTGGTCGTGATGAATTATTCTTTTACAAAAACCTTTTATCCTATTGGCCAATATTATGCTAAGGACTTTTGCATCTATGTTCATTAGAGATAGCTGTTTGTTGGCCTCTATTCTTGTTGGAGCCTTGCCCAGTTTGGGTATCTGTGTTATATTAGTTTCGTAGGATGTGTTTGGGAATACGTTGTCCTTTGACTATCTTCTGGAAGAGCTTGTGTAGCATTGGTGTCAGCTCTTTCCTGAATGCTTGGTAGAATTCTCCGGAGAAGCCATCTGCACCAGGGCTGTTTTAGTTGGTAGTTCCTTGATAACTTTATTTATTTCTTCTTATGCGATTGTCTGTTCAAGTTCTTAACATCTATATGAGGTAATTTGGTGTGTTAGGCAAGATTCTCTAGAGAAACAAAACCAGGAATTATGATTTTATAAATATGGAGTTATTTATAGAGCACAAAGAAATAAAACAGCTAATTAGTCCACATATAGTCCACACAGCAGTTCAGAGGGCTCAGTTCAACTCACTTCTGTAGAACAGTTAATATACTGGAAGTCCTTCAGCTCACAAGGGGGGCCTAGTCCCAGTTCAAGGAAGCCCATGCTGAGTCTTCCCTCGGGCAATGCAGGCAGAGTCTGCCCACAAGCAGCAAGCAGCAGGGTGGGTCACGAACAGTAAGCAGCTTAGGAGCCTATTGAAGCAGGCCCAAATGGGATACTGAACTCAAGAAATGCAAGATGATAGGATCCACCAGCCTCAAGCCAGTTAAGCATCCTTCATTATTGCTGATAGCCCATGCACTTCCTGCACTGAAGTTCTTAGTTTATCCCATTTTTTTCATTGATGATCCTGAAGCCATGCAATTTGAACAATCTGTTTTTGAGAGTTACAGTTCTTAAAGAATACCACTTAAGTTGATATACTTAAATGGTTATTTATTTTACAATAAAAATGCAAAAAAACATTGTTTAATTATATGACTCAATTTCAAGTAAATATTACTTATTTATACCAATGTGGTATGTGACATCATTCTTATACCTGCTCAGAGGAAGAGGGGAGAGCGGGAAGAAAGATATAATGTAAAAAACGATGCTGTAATAGAGCAGTGGAGGAAAGGGAAGGAGAAGATACAAATAGCTAATGTTAGGGAGCAAAAGAAAACAAAGTATTATATAAAAACTGTGCAATCTTCTGCAAGCCCTAATCTAGGGAAAGAAATTATTAAAAGGTTATGCTATGCTTAACTATTCAAAGTCTGCCAAGATGACACACTTGTTTGGGGTTTAGTCAAATGCTGGAGCATTAGAGAGTTGGGGATTTGATCATTCTCATAGTGGGAAGTCAGGGAAACAAAGGTAATTAAGAACTCAGAATCCCATACATTTCCCTCATTTTTTTTCTAATTCCTCTCCTGAAGGAGTTTTTGACTTAATATTTCATGAATGTTGACCCTCTGATGTATTTGTGATTGTTTCATTGAAATATTGGGTTTGTGGATAACAGATACAAATATCCAAATATTTGTAGCAATTTATACTGCTGAGTTAATTATGTATATGAAATATTGTATAATCTATATGAGCACATTTGATGATTTTTTGAAACCGATTTAAACCAATTGTCTAATCAATTCTACTGCATTAAGCACTTAGAAGCATGTCAATAATATTTCTGGGATTAATTCAAAGGTTCTTCTATCATGTTACTAAATTTTTCTTCATATCTATGATGACTTACAAATATTTTCAGCTTCAAATTGATGATTGTTCATAGGAAATGACATACTTTTCCATAAGCAAGAATTTTTTATGGTTAAAAAATATAGAGATGACCTAAAACTTGCCATTTTAATCATTTTAAGTGCACAATATAGGGCCACTAATTGGTGGTGTGCAACTTTACTACTATTTCCAAAATTATTCCTTAAGTCAAATAGACATGCAGTATCCAAAGCAATAACACTGTGTTCCCCTTCCTCAGGTCCCTGGTGAGATATCTTAGTAATTCAATAGTTAAGACCCCATCTACCAACTGAAAGGTCTACAGTTCACATACACTAGCCACTCAGTGAGAAAAAAGATCTGGCAAGTGGCTCCCCGAAAGATGACAGTCTAGGAAGCTTACAGGGCAATTCTACTTTGCCATACAGGGTCGCCGTGAGTAGGAAGCATCTCCATGCAGTGTGATGTTGTGTGATTGCCTGATAAACAAATTTAGCACAAGCAAATTTATTTATGAATCTTTAGTAAACGGCTTCACTGCAACAAAAAGGTCAGTGGGCTGGTTTCTGTCTCTTTCCCAATCCCACATAGCAAAAGTATCTACTAAATATCTAGCATAAGTCAGTTATTCATAGAGACATGGAAGAATAGCAATAGAAAGAAGATACTATCTTTGTTATTAGGAGTTAAAAATTTAATGATAGGACTTGATGATGAAGTCAAATACATCCATGAATTTAAATTAGGGAGAAAAAAAGAATCACATTAGGGGAAAAAAAAGAGTCACATGGAGGGAGACCAACCCCCTGTCTTCCACTTGATTCGAACTCATGGCCACACTGTGTAGGGTTTCAGAAGTCATAAAATCATTCAGGGAGAGACAGCTTCATCTTTGCTTCTCAGAGTGGTTGGTTGGAAGTACCACCTTGTGGCTAGCAGCCCGATGCTTACACTACAACACCGCCAGGGCTTCCATGCGTGGAAGAGGAGATGAAACATTTGAGTAGAAAATTTGAGAATAATGGAAACAAGAAATTCAATTAGATTGTACCATGTTATAGGTTTAGAAGTGATAAGACAATATATATATATATATATATATATATATATATGTATGTATTGAAGGTCCTCCATTTGACTGCTAGAGTTGATTTGAACTCATACAAAACTTAGGGGACAAAGTAAAACTGCCTTTTGGGTTTCTGAAACTTTACAGAACAGCCAGTCCAGTCTGTGTCTCACAGAGTCGCTTGTAGGTTCATAAAGTGGACTGTGTAGTCGGGAGCAGGATGCTTAGTTCACTGTGCAAGCCGAGCTCCTGGGTGTACCCAACAGAACGTGCTGAAAAACAGAGCAGTGAACAGCAAAGGCTTCCTTCTGAGGTTTCAATCTGAACAACTCGGTGAAGGCGTCTTCCCTTTCTGAACATAAGGATGTGGAAAGGAGGAGCAAGATTTGGATGGAGGATAAAGAAAGCATTTGCTTTGGAATCTGTACAATTCATAAGGCCTTTTTGCAGTAGTTAGATAATCTGTTGTCAATTTGTGACATAAGGGTGAAGTGGAGTTTAGCCTGTCAATGTGGTTGCAGCTTAATGACCTAGTTTGAAGCCTGTAAGGCAGTGGTTCTCAACCGTCCTCATGCCGCGACCCTTTAATGCAGTTCCTAATGTTTTTTGTGACCCCCAACCATAGTTATTTATGTTACTACTTCATAACTGTAATTTTGCTACTGTTATGGATTGGGAGACCCCTGTGAAAGGGTCATTCGACCCCAAAAGGGATCACGACCCAGAGGTTGAAAACCACTGCTCTAGGAGAGAAGTAGCTCACTGGAGGCAAGACACAAGGTCACTTCTTGGGAGACATTACTGAAGATGAGCCTGATGGAGCTACACTGATGCAGCCAAAGCCCTGAATCTGGAGGATCCACATGGAGGCCCACGCCACTGCTGAGACACTTCTACTGCCACTGGCTCTATAAGACTTTCCACCCACTGGCCTGTGATCTTCCTGCAAGAAGACTTTATAGATTGGTATTTGACATATGGACTAATATCGGACTTATGGACTTTATCGAGACTGGGCTGGGATGCTTCCTTAATGTACAATTGCTCTTTTATATAAAGCTCTTTATTATACCCAAGAGTGGCTATGAATTGCTTCTCTAGTCCACCCAGACTAATACACTTTTAGACATCCAAATGGAGATATCAGTTAGGCAGTCTTGAATATATGTATGTAGCTGGAAGAAGTTTCATTTCTGAACACCACTGTTTTAGACACAGTAGCATGGGTGACAAAGAAATTATTTGCAGCCATGTTACTATATGTGGATTGAATTTAGATTGGGAATTAAAGAGAAGGATATAGTTATATTAGGGTAGAACTGCATATATATATACAATTATATGATACTTACTCATGAGAAGAATGAGATGGGCTATGTTGGAATTTATAATTCACCCTAATGTATCTGAAACTCCCCAGGGCTACCTCATTGATGTTATTGAGGCATGTGTAGGCTGAAGAGCAGTTCTGCTCTATTTTACAGTGCCACTATTGGTTGGAAACAGACTGATGATAACAGTCTTGCTCCAATATCGGCTGGCTGTGTGGCATTTATCTCTACTTTTCTGGCTCAAGTTGTTGCTGAAAATGTAAGAAGATATGGGATATATGCACATATGTTGAGGAAGTGTACGGGTATATTTGTGTGTGTTAGTCTGGGTTGACTAGAGAAACAAATTCATAGAGACTCATATGTGTATAAGAAAGAGTTTTATGTACAAGAACAATTGAATATTAAGAAAACATCCCAGTCCAGTCCATTCTAAGCCCATAAGTCTGATATTAGCCCATATGTCTGATACCAAGCTATAAAGTCCTCTTCAGACTCACAAACACATGCAATGACACCGAATGCAGGAAGATCACAGGCTAGTAGGGAGGAAGTCTTGTGGATCCACTGGTCTTGTAAGCATCTCAGAGATGGCAGGGGTCTCCAGGAGGCTCCTTCAGCCTCTCTCCATGTGGTCTGTGTACCACAATGTCTCCCAGCGAGTGAGCAGAGAGAGAGTGTGTCTGCTGCCTCCAAGGAGGAATACTGGAGTTCCCAGAATCGTCAGGAGAAGGCCATGCCCACATGGAGTCCTCATTGGCTATATCCTGATTGACAGGCTAGACTTCACCCCTAAACTCTTACTCTTCAAATTGACACCAGATTATGTAACCAGTACAAAGTCCCTGTCATTTATTTTGCTATTGTTGAGAATTTGCATGACAATGTACATACAAAAACAAATTTTAAATAGAAGCTTTTGAATGTATTTTTTTTATCTTAGTAAAGGTTTCAAAACAATTTCTTTATTGTGTGTTAGGTCAGGATTTTCCATGTCAGCTCATCATTTTTTCAGTCGATATTTTGACCTACTTATAACCCTATCCCCCAACTCCCTGCCCTTAATAGCTTATCCTATCACACTCCTTTGATTTCTCTTCTCCCTCTTGTGAAAGCTATATTACTTATGCAGACAGCCTCATCTTCCCCCTATGGGGAGGCTTTCAAGGGCTGACCATTCGGTTAGTAGTTGAGAATTCCTTGCTGTGTCACAAGGGCTCCGTTGACATCATTTACTGTATACCACGATGTTTCTTGGTTCTATCGACTCTATAATACTCAGTTTGAGCCATCACTCAGACTAAAACTGATCTGTTAGGATTGGCAGTTTTCCGATCAGTGTTCCCACAGTAACTTTCTTCAGTAAGGGAAATGCAGATCTAGTGTCCAATAGCTAACTATTGATACTGAACCCTTAGGCTGTAGGTATTGACACAGACTCATTGAATATTCACTTTCATGTAATTTTAAAAGAATAATTAGATACCCACATATCATGTCATAAATGTGTAGAATATAAAATCCATTGCTTAGATAGAGGGTTTGTAACTGCTAATGACTTCTTGTTCAGTAAACAGTTAAACACACTACTAGTGACTTTTCTTTCTTACAGTTCCTGTCATATATAGGTCATGATCCCCATCAGACTATATTTTCTAGTTATACTCTACTTTGAAGTTATACCAATCTCTTTAATTTTGATAAATCATTCTTCCTCAGTAGAATACCACTGAATTGCTTGAGTCATTTTCTTAGCCATCAGAAATAGACTACTCCTGCTTGCTTGTTTGCAAACTCTAAATATTTTTGTTTTCTACTGGTAAATTCTCAAATAGCTTGTAACTTCCTGAGAACAGGTAACTTATTCTAAAAAAGTAGTGTTAAATAATAACCTCAACAAGAATGATCTGGGATAACCTTTTTCTTTTGGCTAATAGTTCCATAACACTAATCGTTGCTAAAGTTTATCTTGCGTTTAGGCTATACCACAATGTGATGGGCATTTTATTCCTTCTTTCATGCAAACAATATTTATCAAACAACTCTGCTGTTGCAAAATGTGTGCTAGGGACTGAGGTTACAACAGTGAGCGAATCGATATCACATCTGCTTTTATTGAGCTTAAAGTTCAGAGGGAAAATATATAGATAACAGAAAGCAATGAAATGTGTGGATAAATGAATACATATCTGTACAGCATTTCAAGGAAATAAGATGCTACCATAAAGAAAGATATGGTGTAGTGTAACACAGATAGACAGGCTGAGTTTGAAAATCCATTAGAGTTTGCAATTTCATTTAACAAATGACCTTAAGGACGTCATGGGAAATCTTGGGGAAAACATCATAGGCAAGAACACAAAGGTGCAAGGAACCCTTAGACATTAGCTTAAAATGCGGCAAGATTATAATGTGACCAGATTATAGGGCATGTTCATAGTGAATTTATTTTCTGTTATATTGCAGATAAGATCACTGAGGTGCTCAGAGATGTAAATTAACTTGCCTGCCTCCACCATCCCTTCCCCTCTGCCCACAAATTACAGTGTGAGATATTTTATGTCAATTTGTATGGGTCAGGATTCTCCCATGATACGATCTAACATAATGGTCAACTCTTTGATGGGACCTTCTGTGAAGCAGCCAAGCAGTTGTGGGAAGAACAGTCCTCTTTAATCTGACCACAACCTACAATCATTTGAGGGAGGCTTCATTCCGGCTTTTGCCTACTCTATAAATTGTCTGTGTAGAAGCTAGTTCACTATTATTATCATTTTATTGGAGGCTCTTATAACAATCCATATATCAAATGTATCGAATATATTTGTACATATTTTACCATCATTATTTTCTAGACATTAACTTTAGATTGAGTTCTTGGTATTAGCTCCTCTTTTTACTATTCCCCATGACCCCTTATTAAATTATAAAGTATTACTATTTTCATATCTTAGCCCAACCATTGTCTCCCTTCCCCAACAGTTTCTGTTATTTGCTCCCTGGAGGGGTGTGTGGGGGGGTTATGTGTCGATCATTGTGATAGGTTCCCTGTTTCTCCCCTCCAAACTCACTCTTGAGGTGGAATTTGGATACTTCGTCTGTTCCCTTGACTTCCTGTAGTGTTGTCTGACAATCCCGTGGCCATTGCTGGCCTCCCATCCTGGCTTCATTTAGGTTCTGCTAGCACCACTGTTCTTTTCCGACTTCATCTTCCTGATTGATGTTCGTCAGCCCCTGTAGATAGGAAATCAGGCGAATCCTTCCCCTTACATTTGACCCACAGACTTGAACCCAACTAAACTTAATGACATCCAAAATTTTATGAGTCATTTCTATTTAAAAATATATTATTAATTAAAAGCTAATACATATATCATTGCATAGTTCAAATATGTCAAGCAGAATTGTACAATTGCTACCACAATCAGTTTCCAAACATTATTTTTTCCTGGACTCTTTTATATTATCTCCTCTTTCCCCCTCCCCCCCCCCAATTGTAACCCCTCCTGAAACCCTGATTCTATGTGCTGTCCCTATTGTGTCATCAATCCATGGTTTCATATACCAAAACACAGAAAAACATATAACTCAATTCCAATGACAAAACACTTCTGAGATCCACCCTAACATGAACAAATAAATAAACAAAACAAAATTACAGAAAATGTTGAAAACCAGATCAGGTCAACCATGCATCGTTGGGGGGGATCAATTGACAAAGCTTTAACTGTTCAAGTCAGATCTATGCCTTTGATCTTCTAGGCTCATCTCTCCAGTGCACTCTGTTTAATAACCACTTTCCTCCCATCCTTCAATTCTGAATAGAAGGAATTTAGAGTTTATATATATATCTCATATCATTCCAGAATTGTACAGTTGCTACCACAATTAGTTTCCTTTTTTCTTCCTGGACCTCTTGACATCATCTCTTTTTTATCCCACACCCCACCCCACCACTGTAACCTGCCTACTTGCTGTTCACATAGGTTCATTAATCCTTAGTTCCATTTACTGAAAAACATGTAACACAAATTCAAAAAGGTGACTCCCAAGGAAATAACACTTCTGAGATGATACACTCCAATACACAATGACCATCACAGGCTTGCTGGAATAATACATTTCTTAATATAGCATATAGGACACTGATGTAGCAAGACCATATTTGTCTGCCTACCACTAATTCAACAATGTTGGTACAGCTTCTTCCACTTCCCCAGACGCCATGTATTTTTGGACTTCAGTTCTCAGGTTACAAATGTGTCCGAGGTGGAGTCCAGATCACCCAGTAGCGTTTCTGCGTGGGGCTCACCTATGCAGCCCTGGAGCATGCTGTGTGTCCCAAAAGTCCAGGATCCAGTGCCAGAGCATTTCTACCACACCCAGTGGGTGTCCCCACGAGGCACCCAGAAGCCCGGGTCAATGTGACCCACTCAGTTCATACCACTAAAGACACTCCCCCTACCATAGCCACCGCTAACATCCCCCAAAGCGTTTTCAGTCATTTCCTGATAGAATTCTCTTTGTATATACCAAAAAATCATTACTGGTATATCTTAGAGAACCCAGCCTAAGATAGCTAATGAGAGTAAGCTGTTGAACCAGGTTTATAAGACTCCAGACTCTATCAACTGTACATGGAGTTTCTATCACAATACATGGTTAAATGAATGAGAAGGCGCATAGACTCCATTTTGGTAAAGAAACTTGCATTCAATATTAAACCATTTGTATACCCCCAGCCATGTCTAGGCTATGGGAAATGACCAGGTGGTCATGGAGGATCATTGGCCTCTCTTAAATTTGACCATGTTCTGTCTCCTCTCTATGTGAGCAAACATCGTTTCATTTGATACCACCTTCATGTCTTCCTTGACAACCTCAGATCTTGGATCAACAATAGTTGTTATCTGATTATTTCTACCTATCTAGTGTCTTTTAAAGTATGTAATGCATAGTAATATATTTGATTTGGCTTTAAGTAGAATATATTTACTGTTTAATATAATTTCATATATAGTTTATAAATCATCATAGGCTACTCCACAGCAACTAAGAATGCAACAAGTGCTTGATATATTATGAAGCTATTACTGCCAATATCTTTTACATACTAGCAATAGGCTATAACAGTTCATCTCTTAGAAGAAAGCATTTTTTGGGGAAAATCCCAACACTTAAAAAAAATGGAAATTAGAGAATCCTGTCATGAAATGTTTGTTTATTCATTTAATGTCTAACTAGCTAAGGGACAACAAATGGTTACTTTGAGTGAGTGATTTTTAACATTTTATGGTCAAGAAGACCTCTGAGTATTTATTAAATGCGATTGGTCTTTTCCTTCCCAAATATATATTGATATAACATTATTTTTCAAGTTTTTCAGTTTTCCTCTGTTCCCTACGGCTAGCAACCACTTACATCAGATTCACCCCTTCTTCAAGACTTTTGCTTTTCTATGACTTCTCCAAAAATATGCATATATATATATATATATATATATGCATCTTGTTAACTTGCTGCCTGTTTTTATGAGCCTTTTATGAATGTGTTGTGTGTATGATTTTCCCTACATTACAAAACTATTCTTTTAAAATCTAACAAAATATTTACATGTATATACATATGTGATTACATATGCAAGCATGTGTGCATGTGTATAATGTGTTCTGAGATAATAAAAATACATCATTGATTATAAATCTTGTTTTTGGGTTTCATATTTTTCACTTATCCTTCAGGATTAGGGTATTGTGCAGATGCACGGATGTCTATTGCGGTACCTATTTTATCAACAGCTGCATGTTACACATTTCTTTTGTCTCTTCTAAGCTTCATTGTGCCCTTTTCCTCTCCCCAGATATTGGCTTTCTTGACTTAAAATATTGGCAGATTTATATAATCCATATATCAAATCTACCACTTGTCTGTCAGTTTACCATACTGTGGTGGCTCTTATATCGCTGTGATGCTGGAAGCTACATCACTGATATTTCAAATGCCAGCAGGATCACCCAAGTGAGCAGGTTTCAGGGGAGCTTCCAGACTGAGAATGGACTAAGAAGGACTTGCCTACCCACTTCAGAGGATATAACTGCTGAGAACCTTATGCATAGCTTCAAAACTCTTGGACAAAGTATGGGCAGAGTACTCCTTTGAGCAAGGAAAGCAAGACTTTTTCTTACACACTTTGGGCATGTTGTTATGAGAGAGCCACTTCTGGAGAAGGACAGAATGCTTGGTAAAGTAGAGGGACAGTGAAAAGCAGGAAGGGCCTCGAGGAGCTGCACGGACCCAGTGGCTGCAACCACAGATTCAAGGAGAGGAACACTTGTCTGGATGGCACAGGACCAGTCAGCCTTTCAATCTGCTGTGCAAGGGCTCTTTGAGTCAGAACCAACTCAATGGCGCCTAGCAAGAACATGTACCGTATATACTCAAATATAAGCTGACCCCAATATCAGCCATGGCACCAAATTGTACCACAAAAACAGCATTTAAAATGTGCTCAAAAACTTGGCTTATACACGAATAAATGTGATATTAAATGAAAGGTGTCAGTATAATAAGACCAAAGCTTTTTCAATTGTTTCATATTTTATTTTAACATTTTATTGAGCAATTACTTTTAACCTATAGCCTTTTTAGGCTACAGCCTCAAAAACAGAAACAAAGAAATATATTAGGGTGAGTTTGAGTAATTTGATTCACATGGTTGAGGAGCAACTTAAAGCCACTCTGTTGGAACATAATCATGCTATTGTGTTGGTCTCCTGGAAAATATGCCCAGGAATGAATGGGTCATTATTCTGATCAATTGCAGTCATGCAGATATTATTCAGACTGGAGGTCTCATCACTGTTTAAACCTAATAGAATGGCTTGAGAAAATGTAACACTCTCATAATCAACTTGAAAGTGTTCACCGAGATGCCGCTCCACTTGGAATCACCACCTGGAAGAGGTAATCATTGCTACTGGCACAAAGCACGTGCTCAAACATGTGGAGGATCTAGAAACTAAATGAGGGTGACCCTTCTATTTCAGAAAGGCTTGTGCCAACTTCTGACAAGGAAGGAATGTGTGATATTCCCAGCACATATTTTATTTTTATCTTTTAATCATTTTCCTTATACAGATAAGGGATTTTCAGTTTTCGAAAATGTGTTTCTGTACGATGCAGCATCAAAATCATGTATTTTGGAAGACCATCAAAAGATGATTTATTATTAAACATAGAGAATATTCAGCACGCTCTGAAAAAGATCTGGGGTTTATGAACCACAGAAATTAGATTATAATTCCTACCGCCTTCTCTGTCATTACAAAAGAAAAGGACCCTGAATCTGCTGTCCACTTCTTGAACAATACATTTATTCTTTGCATGGGTCAACTATTTTGTTTGATATTAATTACAATCACATATTGTATGTACTTAGGCATTAGGATAATTTCATCACAATTGGTTGTCATTTGGTATATCCTCCATATTTTATTCTACGGCTGCAGCTGCTATCACTCAGAGCATTCAGTGGATCATATTTCTTCCTTACAAGGGGTACTCCCCATCCCCCAAAACAAAACAAAAAGAAATATAAAAAATAACTCTGCTGGGTATGGCTTTCATAGTATGCATTTTTCCTACTAGGAAAGCATCTAGCAACTCACTTTTTTCATACAAGCAATTTCACTCACACCTCATTTTTTGTGATGGCCGATTTCAGAGAACAGCGTGCAGCTGTGAAATGTTGTTTCCTACTCAAAGAAAACGCTGCAGAAACAGTTGTGGTGTTGAACACAGTTTACAAGGACAGCGCTTTGGAGAAAACTCAAGTGTATGAGTAGTGTTCTTGTTTTAAAAAGGTAAAATGTGGATTGATGACAAACCTCATGTGCTTGTCCGTCAACTTTCGAAATGGACAAAAATGTCTACAAAATTCATGCACTTGTGCTTGAAGACCAACGATGGACCACTGAAGAGATGGGAGAATTATGTGGACTCTCTTGGAGCTCTGTTCAGTGAATTTTAACGAAGATTCGGGAATGAGAATGTTCGCTTCAAAATTTTGTGACTTCGGTTCTGACTGAGCAGGAAAAGAAAGGAGCATCAAGTGCGGTGCTTTGAAAGAACGGCTCTGAAGTGACCCAGAGTTTTATCCAAGGTCCCTACTGGTGACCAGACATGGTGCTCTGCCCACGACCCTGAAAGCAGCATCAATCAAGCCAGTGGAAGACGCCATCATCACCTCACCCCAAAAAAAGCTTGTCAAGTGAAATCAAAGATCAAGACGGTGATAATTTGTTGTTTTGATGTGAGGAGAACAATGCATTCACAGTTCATTCCACCAGATCAAACTTTCTATTTAGAGAAAGTAAGCTTCTTTTTCATCTACTTTCTATTTAATCAAGCTTTCTATTTAGAGGTCTGAAAAGATTGCATAATCGTGTGTGACAAAAAACCTGACTTGTGGCAGACGGGACTGGTTTTGCCACCACGACAATGCACCTGCTCACACAGCCATTTCAATGTGCCAGATTTTGGAAAAAAACTGCATGTCTCTCACCCCACACGCCTTACTCACCGGGCCTAACTCCATGTAACTTCTTTTTGTTGCCACAAATGAAGAGGAATATGGAAGGACAACAATTTGAAGACATAGGAGAGGTGAAGAATAATATGAGGAGGTGCTGTCAGCCATCCAAACAGATATTCCAAGAACAGAATAGTTGATTGGACAAATGTAGTAAGTGTAATAGAGAGTATATCGATGATGATAAGGTTGTTTATTTAAAAAAAAACATAAAATTAATTCTAGCTTTGAGGAAAATGCCAGTGGTTTTTTTGGGGAGTGGGGTATCCCTCCTATATAAAAGGAGAATCCTTCGAGATTTAAAATTACTGTGACTAATTTCTATTCTCATGATCACCATAGTACAAGGCAATGTATTTGCTAACATATCTCAGAACACTTTTTCTAAGATTTTTGTCTATTTTTCAACATACTGGTTTTTGTAATGACTGTAGCTCAGCCCTACCACTTATCTGCTAGTTTATGACACTATAGTGTGGGGTCCTGGTTTACAACTGCCAGCACCAGCGCCATGACAGGCTGTATAAAACCAAAGTCTGGGGCAGGCCTAAGTTTCGGTTTCAGGTCCTGGTCACTGAGGCAACTCTGTCGGATGAGACATCGCCTGTTCCAAACTGACCAATGGGATGCAGCGCCCGAATACAACCTAACCAGTGAAATTCAAGCAACAACCAGCCACCGATTGACCAATCGAGGAGGCACCACTGGACAGCACTGATGCCAGAAGTTTTCTCCTGCCCCTTGCCCCATAAAAGCCCAGTCAACAAAGGACTTAGGGCCGATTCCCTATGGATACTGGGTCCCCACTGCGCCGGGCAGAGGAGGGAGGAGGCCCTAGCTCAAGCTAGGAAATAAACTCCTTTTGCCGTTGTTGCATCTCAACTGGTCATGATTATTCCATGAGTCCAAGGTGAGCTCACCTTCCTTTCCCGAATCTAACAGTAGCAACTTGTGTGTTCCAGTGATGCTAAAAGCAATATAGAGAAGCAGTGTAACACTATCTTATGTAATGCTAGCAGGAAGATGAGCGCCTCTCGTTGGAAGGCATACAAAATGTGACTAGGGAAGTGTACATGTTCTAAGAAGAGTCAATCGACTGATATGAATTGGGCATAGCTTCTAGGACCTTCCTTTTATCATGCAGCCGGACCAAAATGTGAAGAAATAATGGTCAAATGCCCATTAGTAATTGAACTATACAATTAGGAAAACTTGAGTCATAAAAAAACAAAATAAAACACACAAAGATCAATAGCCTAGGTATTGGTGAGCTGAAATGTGCTAGTATTGAATATTTTAAATCAGATGATTATATGGTTTCATATGCCAGGAGAGAATCAATAGGACCAATACTGAATTCATTGTCAAAAAGAATATTTTGCATCTATCTTGAAACAGAGCACCTTACAAATCATGCTATTTGCAATAAGATAATACTCACATGGCTACATGGAAAACATTTAATACACCTGTTATTCAAATTTATGTTACAACTACTAAACCCATGATGAGGACATTGAATATTTCTACCAATTCCATAATTTCAAATTGGTCAAAATGTAATCAAGGTGCATGATTGGTGATTGGAATGATAAAATTAGAAACAAAGCGGAAGGATCAGTGACTGGATATATTACTTTGGTGATATAAATGAAGTTGCAGTTCACAATGAATTCTCACAAAACTACTGCAAATACCTTTTTACTTCTGTGGCAAGAGAAGAAGCAACACAATAGCACCAGCCAAAACAATACCAAAGGGAGTCTTGAACAGACCATCCACTGACCACATGCAAGTTCAGATCGAAGTAGAAGAAAATTAAAACAATACCAAAGGGAGTCTTGAACCGACCATCCACTGACCACATGCAAGTTCAGATCGAAGTAGAAGAAAATTAAAACAATACCAATAGAACTACACTATGAACTTGAGTATACCCAGCCACGGCCCACCCCTGCCATTCCCCGAATGCAGAAATTTCAACATTTAATGCATTGAGAACTAATGGGTGAAACAAGAGTGGTGGGATTACCTCAAGAACATCATACACGAAAAAACCAAACAATTATTAAAAATAAAGAAAAATGAAAGACCAAAGTAAGTGTCAGAAGATTCTGAAATCTGCTTTTGTATAAACAGTTCCTAAACTAATGGAAGTGATTGTGAAAAGATGAAGAAAACCATTCAAAGGGCACTTTGAGAAGTCAAAATCAATCCTTGTAATAGCACGTGCAAAACCTGGAGCTGGAGAGCAAAAAGGGGATGGCAC
This sequence comes from Tenrec ecaudatus, assembly GCF_050624435.1. Lineage (NCBI taxonomy): Eukaryota > Metazoa > Chordata > Mammalia > Afrosoricida > Tenrecidae > Tenrec > Tenrec ecaudatus. The sequence goes on along the minus strand of NC_134532.1, from coordinate 158,328,866 downwards.
ACTCAGCACATCTGAAACTGAAGTAGCAGAAACATTCAAACCTTGAGTTTCAACATCCAAGGGCTCTCTGGGTAAATGACTGAGCGATGCGGGAAGCATGAAAGAACGCTAGAAGGAGCGTGGAGAGGCAACAGAGTTGCCAGCTTGCAAGCACGGGAAGATCTCGTTGGCAACTGCCAGGAAAGCTACTTTAGGAGGGATACCCTGCGCTTCCTGGTAATGAGAAGTTCAACTTCAAAGTAGAGCGCAGATCCTTAAAGCAGGAGAGCAGCAGCAACACCTGCTGACAGACTTCTCTTTCCTAAGGGCCAGCTGGTGAACCTCTTCTGTGAGTGCTGCACCTTCCAGCCACAGCCAAATTGCCCTGGTCTCTAAGGCAAGTTAGGAGCCCTGGAGGTGTACTGGCAACACTGTGGGCTGCGATCCCCATGGTCAGAAGTTCTAAACTATCAGCAACTCTTCAGGAGAAAGACTGGACTTTCTACTCCTGTCAACAGTCTCAGAAACCCATGAGGGTCAGATTCACCTATGGCTGTTCATTGTTTAAAGGCAATCCCAAAGGACAAACGTCTCACCCCACTGGCCTCTAGGGGTGCGGGGTAACAGATCAGTTAAGCAGCTCGGTGCATACATCCTCTGTGTACTCCCTCCTCTGTTCTCCACCCCCCCTTACTCTTTCCTGCTTTGTTCTCTCATGCCCTCCCCTGCCACGTGCCCCACCTCTTCCATTAAGCACACGCATGCATACGATAACACTGCCAAAGGAGGGATCCTCATCCTCAGCGCATTTTTATATTTGATTGTATTTTCTTTGGTCTTTTGTCTTATTTTTTATTGTACTTTAAGTTTTTTCTAGTTCTTTCACATTTCCTATTCCGCTGTCCTCTTCTGGTTTACCCCACCCTCCTGAGAATAGGCATTTCCCACAGGCACCAAAAAAAAATTTTTTTTAAGCAGCCAGGGCTTAAGATTCTAGCACATCCACCCAAACAAGGGTGTTTTGTTTTAAAATAATTTTTCCTTGCTGTGAACAAATACATCCACATTCACACTGGCATCGCAAAAGAATTTCAGCACTCACAGCAAAGCCACGCCTAGTACCTAGTATTTTGTCTCTTTTATCCCTTTACCCTGAACACTCACTTCTATCTTTCTCCTCTTTGTCCTCATGAAATATATAACCAGGAAACCTATCGATTCTGATAACCTCTTTTAAAATATATTTCCCATTAATATTACAAATCTGTTGCCCTACACAGACAGCCGCTTATTATTACTAGCATTACTGTTGTTGTTCTCTTTGGGCTGGGAAGGGAAGGTGTTTGCAGTGATTGACTGCTGTTCTTTCAGCATTGTGGTGTAGCTGTTAGTGGTTGGTGAGCTGCTGGGGCCTGTCGAGGTAGCTGGCTTCTTCTAGTTATGTGCCAGAGGTCTAATAGAAGCTTGGAAACATACAGTTGTAAAATGGAGAAAAGCGAAGGATGCATACAATTAAAAAATCCATTTACAGGGTCCCTACAAAGATTACATTGCCATTGAATCCCCTCTGACCATAGTTGAGGGCTATGAATAGGCCTGCTGTCATCCAGAGAGCACTGTCAACTCAATTATGGCAGATGTCATTAGGTTAAAATGTAAAAGCTTAGCATTTTGCTCTCCCTTTTTATCCATTTTAAAGCTGTTTTGGGTTTCGATATTTTCTGCTTTCTTTTTCCTTGAGTTTTCTATGTTTTATCTAGCCAATACCAGGTAGGAGTAGCATGCAATACCTACCATTCAGTCAAAGAAATATATAGTTGTTATAATACCCAAGTTTAATAATTTTTTTCTCCACCCCTGGATTGTTCTATTTATCTACATATGACCTGGGACTCTGCACTGTAGATCCAAGAAGCACCGGGCTCATTTTAACCATGCCTTGCATAATCAACAAGAGTTTACTCCCAGAATAATCCAGAACAGCTGTTCTGCCATCAGCTGTAGCTTATCATTCTTTGCATCCATTACATATAAGACTAAGCAGAGAACTCGTTCTAGCAATCAAACTTCCACTTCCCATGTTCTCCATTCTTTCAAAGTCTCATCTTTTCAATGAGACTGCATCTGCTCAATGAATCCCCTTTTAGAAACCCAAATGCTCTATCACACACAACATCCTCTCCTTTTTCTACTACTGCGTTTGATAACTCATTGCAATGGTCCTATTGAACTTAGAGAATATTCATGATTTAAAATATTAAGGAAGTTAACAGGCTACAACACAGGTAAGAAATGCTCCAGATATAGTAGTTCAGTCAGGAAATACCACAAAATTCTTTCAGGTGCCTAATAAGTGCCCTAAGGCCACGCTGCTCCATTGTACTCATCAATTCAAAAGCAGCCGTGCCCAGCTCATTGGGTCAGTGAACCAGCTCCATGAATTAAGTGCACAGAGGCGAGCCATCCAATAAACCTTAATCTCAGAACCCTCAGGCCCAGCTTCTGAGGGAAGCAAACCCAGTCTCCCCTAGTCGGGTGTCCAGAGGCACCTCAGTCCTCCGGCCAGCCTTCTGTCCCATAGCACTGTGCTTCACTTGCTCTGTAGGCTGGAAAGGCCGCCGATTGTCTTGTGCCCTTGCCGCCAGCCTCTGTCCCATAGCACTGCGCTTCACTTGCTCTGTAGGCTGGAAAGGCCGCCGATTGTCTTGTGCCCTTGGCTACTGATGCTACTGCTGCTTCTCTGTCACTCCTCTAACGTCACAGATGGCTGCTGAATAAAGGAGTTTACTGGGCAGGGGTCTTAAGGCCTACGGTGCACTCACTTCTGACTTGCTCGTGGAGAAAATCCCTCCTCCTGCTTCTCAGAGGGCTCTTATTGTGCTTATCAGGATGGTAACTACAATGATTTCGGTTAACAATCACAGGTGAAACCTGTCAGGCTTCCCTCACTCACCCTGCCTCCACTTTCTTATCCTGAATCCTGCTGTAAGTCACTGTCCTTGTAAATATGGTGTACCATACCCAATATGTTCAATTTGAAAATTTGTACCTTTATGGAATTTCTGGAGTAAACATATGGCATAATATGGACAGAATACCAAAATTACTATTCTAATAGTATCAGCATTTATAGCTGAGGTATGATAACAAAGGATAGTAGAAATGACTGTGAATGACTTGTGACGAAAACATAAAGCAGAAAATATCATGTTGTTGTATGCCACGGAACGGGCTGTATTAAGGTAGTCATAGTATCAAAATGTCAATGTCCTAAAGAGATTGTTGAAGGTCAGCAGAGGTCAATATAGTATGACACCAGCCTAAAGGGCTACCGTTGGGACTATTTGAATAGTTGATCACTTTTAGATGGAGAATGTTAAAAATAAAATCAATTTAAAACAACTTTACTGCCTTTTCTTGTAAAATTATCCCAAGCAAAACTGATTAATTGGGGAAAGAAAATTAGTCTTAAAAACATTGTTACAATTACATTGATAAGTAGTCATGAAGCATTTTCATTTTGAAATCCATAATGAATAATGGACTGGGAAATGATCATCGATGTCTATCACCATCAAAGGGAAAGGCCCTGATGTAAGTGTGTGCTAAAAGAAGGTCACAAGCCTACAGGATTTACAGATGACAATAAATCAAATCTGAATCATGTCAAGCCTCTAAGCTTTACAACTGGCAATTCAGAAGAACAAAGTAAAGGGAACATAACACGTTATGAGACAACACAATGAAGCAACCAGCAAAAGCCGACTATGTAAAACTCTACAAGGAAAACAGCAAGAAGAATTTTTTTGATTTCTTAAAAGAATAAATTGTATTGGAAGAGAATATGAGGGAAATTTTATATATATATATATATATACTAGTTTCCTTTGATGTTTGTTTAGTATAATACTATTATGATAATATTTTGAATCTGTAAGAGATGTAAGGAAATATAAACTGAATCACTTATGGTCCTGCATGTGGAACTAAGAGAGGAAGGGACTTCTCTGGTTGAGGTCAGGTATATTGAAGTCAGTTCCACTGACAGCACCCTGTTTACAAGAGAAAAATACAGCCGGCCCTGCTCCTTTCACCTAGCTCTTCTTAAGGTTGAGCCCATTGTTGCAGCCACTCTGTCAATATATCTGGCTGAGGATCTTCCGTTTATTCCTGCCCAATCACCTTGCAAAGCATGAGGTCCTATTGTAGGGACTGATCTGTCATGATGACATATCAAAAGTACATGAGGATAAAACCGAAGATGGCCAGCCAGGGGACCCCTATACTCTGAGAGCACTTTCGAGAAAGGCAGGCTTGGTGTCCAGGTAGCCAAGTGGTAGGAGTCTGGTGAGTAATATCCCCCCCCCCCACAGCACCCTACCTCCAACCCACGCATTTATCCTGAGCCAGGGCCTTGGTGATCCAGTTCCGATTTATGGGTAGGCTGCCGCCATCACGGTCACGACTAGCTATAGTCCCACTCCATCCCCAGACCGGGACCGAGCCCAGAGTCGCTTGGTTTCTCTGCCGAGACATGCGCAGCGGCTGCACCCCCTACAGCAGCTGCCCACTCACTGACCCCACTAGGAGAGAAGCTTCCCTTTCCCTCGGTTCTCCTCTCCCCTCGTGGCAGCGATCTGTCCCTGGGCCCACGTCCCTCCCTCCATTGCCCGAGGCCCGGGTAACTGACATACAGGCCACTGGGGGATGCCTGGGCGACCCCCACGGGGGACCATCCACCCCTATTGCTGCATGGGACCACTCCACTGGCACCCCACTTGACCAGCCGCCCACCCCTGTCAGCCTAGCTCCCGTTCCACTCCCGTCGTGGAAGTGGAGCCACGCATTTCCGCTGGTGCATGCCGGCAGCTGGAACCTCTCCCGCTTCTAGCCGCGACACTGTGTTTCCGCAGGAAGGAGCCATTTCAGGCTGGCCTGTGTGACCTCGGAGCTCTGTACCTGTGACCCGGGTGCTAGACCTGCCTGCCGGAGCGCCCCTGCCAGCGCTGACAAGCCGGGGCACAACAGAGGGCGCCCCTTCCTACTGGGGACATGAGCGACAGGGCTTTGCACTCCTGCTGGGGAGGACCTGCTGCCCTCCCCGTGCACTGCCATGTTTCCAGCAGCCGCAGCTCGGAGCTCTGAGCCTGCTGTGCCACATGCCTCCCAGGGTGGGGCAGGCACCATTGCCACTGTTTCCTGCCAGAGCCACCAATGTGCTAACTGGCTCAGACCACGTCGCTGAGGAGCCTGCTCCACTCACAAGTGCCCACCTGCTAGGGAGCCAAGCATGCGGCTTTGTGGCCCCTGCTGAAGCTGTCTGTGTCCTCCGGCCGGGTCTCACCACCGCGGTGCCCTGCAGGGTCCCAGCGCTAGCTTCTAAGCCTGCCCCAGTCCTTCGCAGCCGGCATAGGAGGCAGGCGCTGTGGTCTGTGCCTCTCAGCACCTTTTGCGGCCCCAGCCTTTCCTGCCAATGCAGGAGGCCCGTCCCTGTGAGGCTGCTCCCGTCTGTGTAGCCTCCGCCCACAGGCTCAACTCTACAGGCCTGCAGGGGCCTGGGAGGGCTTTCTGAGCTGGAGAGCATTTCCTCCCCATGTAGCCCGGCTCCGGAGCCCAGATCAGCACCATGTCTCATGACAGCGAAGCCTCGCCCACCTCTGCCTTCTATTAGGCATCGCTAGAATTTAGAGAGAACAGAAGGGGGGAATTTATATATATATTATCTCCTGCTGGTTTTTCTCTTTTACTTTTCATGTTTTCTTTTCTCTTTTCTTTCTTCCTCCTTTTCCAGTTTTGCTAGTACTTCTCTTCTGCCCCGTTTCTATAGGTCTTCCTTACATTTCTTTTTTTCTCCTTCCACTCCCACTATTATCACTTCTTTCCCTCCTCTTTTACAGCTTATCCTTCTTCCCCTCTCTCTATTTTTTCTTTTTCCTCCCAAAATTTGGTTAGAAATTATTTTAAAAAATTTTTAACCTTTTAAATCCTTCTTTTTATTACTAAACAAAAAAAGGGCTGCAAAGGGTACCCTGACAGACCAGGTCAAAGCAGCCTGGGTGCATTCACTGAGGCTCCAGCCCCCACTCCAGTCGCTGAAACATCTCACCACTTCTGGTCGCTAAGCCTTTGGGGAACTCTGCCTACAGAGCAGTCTGACCCATCCTGTGGGCCCTCCCAGCGTGCAGTTTCTCCTGCTTCCAGCGCTGGCCATCTATCATCACAGGCGCTCCCCACAGCCCAGGACCGGCCCAGGTCCCCTGGCCTAGTTGCCCTCTCCACCAGTCCCGACCTATGCCTACCCCCATAGTTGGGTGTCAGGCCCTCTCCATCACTGGGGCAAAGGCCGCAGCCTCTGGTGACCACAATGGCATGCTCTCAGCCTCCATCTCTGGGGTCTTCCACCCTGAGGCTGGGGAGCTATCAGCCTCTAGCGGGGTTCTACAGCCCTCGGCTCTGAGCGCCCTACAGCCCACTAAGGAGCGACGAAGCTCCTCGTCGTCATCGTCATCATCCAGCTCATCATCATCCTCATCGTCGTCATCCTCATCTTCCTCGTCCTATGGCTCCAGCTCCAGCGACTCTGAGGGCTCCACCATGCCCGTGCAGCCTGAGCCTACCCCAAAGAGGGTCCCCAGCCCGCCCCCAGGAGCCAACTCCAGCCAAAAGGAAGAGGCACACCAGCAGCTCCAGCTCCTCCTCTAGCTCCTCATCTTCTTCATCCACTTCGTCATCATCATCCTCTTCCTCTTCCTCCTCCTCCTCCTCCCCTGATAAGCCTGGTCCTCAGGCTTTGCCTAAACCTGCAAGCCCCAAGAAGGCCCCCCCTGGCGAGAGAAGGTCTGGAAGCCCACGGAAGCCTATAGACTCCCTCCGGGACTCTCGTTCCCTCAACTACTCACCAGCAGAACGTCGCCACCCTTCGCCACAGCCCTCCCCCCGGGACCAGCAGAGAAGCAGCAGTGAGTGGGCTTCCCGGAGGGCCTAGCGAGGGGACAGTCGCTCCCCAAACCACAAGCGCCGGAAGGAGACACCTAGTCTTCACCCATGCGTCACTGCTCCTCCAGGTCCCCGTAAAAATCTCCTGGACTTGATGCCATCACCTGGAGCAGCAGGGAGTATGCCCCGTCCAGTCCCCCCTGGGGTCCTGCGTGCAAGCCCTGGCAGTGTCTTCCAAGGGGCTTACCTTAGAGCCCTTTGTTTTTTCCCTTTTTGTTTCTGTGAAATGTTTTAATTTCTGTGAGTTTTTTCTAGTTTGTGGGTTGGGGGGGGGGGTTGGGGTGGGAGGGGTTGGAAACGGGAACTTGGGGAGACCAATTGGGACCCCTGCCTTTATTTGAGGGGGGGTGCTCATCCCTCCCTTCACCTCTAAGTTCCTGCAGGGGTCTGAGACTTGATTTCTCAGCTGCGAGTGGTTCCTGGAACTGGTGGGAAAGAGGAGCAGAGTTAAAACTAATCAGTTGACCCCCTATGGATCCCCAGTGAGGTGGCAGCCCCCTCCCCCCAACTTTTCATGTTTCTTTAAGGCATTTTGGTTTTTTAAAATCTGTACAGCAAGAGCAACTTTTTTTCTGTCCAATAAAACAGAAACTGCAAAAAAAAAAAAAAAGCAAAGAAAGAATCCTTAAGAGTAATACAGATAAGTTTCCCCTGGCCTCCCAGTAAAATGGGGACTATGAAAGGATTGCGGAAAAATCAACAGAGCACATCACTCCCAATAACAAAAAAAGACAAAACATAGTAGCAGAGCTAACATCTCTCGTAGAAGAAACAAATACAGATATGCCACAGAAGGAAATCAGAGGTCTGCTCACAGTAATACGAGCTGGGGAAGCAACCGAGAATAAGGATGCAATGATAGAGGAGATGAAGTCCACAAAAGAGGGGATGAAGTCCAAAATAGAAGGAATGAAGTCCACCCACCAAAGGGAACTGCAGGAGCTAACAGAGGAGGTATCAGAAGCCCTACACAAGGTCATAGAATTTATGATTAGGCTTGAGCAGGCAGAGAACCATATCAGTGATCTCGAGGACACTCAAACAGATCTAAGCAAGTGAGTAAAATAGTCAGATAGCAAAATTAAAGAAACAGAAGATAGTCTGAGATCAATGACAGATGCTATGAAGTTGAATAACATTCAAATAATCGGTCTACTCGAGCACAACACAACACACAAGATGACAGCCAAGATATCAAAGGAATTTCTGGAAGAAAACTTTCCCACCCTAACAAGGGAGAACCAGGCACTTATACAGAAAGCAGAAAAGATGCCAGCTAGACTAGACACCAAGATGAACATGCCAATACATATAATAGTAAAAATATCTAACTTAGAGTAAAAAGAGAAATTTGTCTGAGCAGCAAGATAAAAGAAGACAGACACATACAATGGAGCACAAGTAAGAATCTGATCAGACCTATCAGCAGCTACCATGAAGAGATGGAGAGAATGGAGCAACATCTTCCAAAAGCTGAAAGAAAAGAAATGCCTCCCCCAGTATCTTGTACCCAGCCAAGTTATCCATTAAAATAGATAGTGAGATAAAGATCTTCCAGGACAAGGAAAGACTCAACGAATATGCTGCAAGACACCCAACCCTGCGGAAGATACTGGCTGAATCACTATGGCCAGAGGATCAACCTCCAGCAAGAACAAACAGGATACCACAATATAGCCCATCTCCATCTAGAAGCCAACATGCCAGCAACAATTACCTGGACAACAGCATCTCAGATGGAAAAGAGGACATGATAGAAACTCTCCACTCAAACACAGCACACTGATATGAAGTGAGATAGGTAAAGACCCCAAACACAAAACAGGATATGGCAACTATGAATCCACAGATAGTGATATTAACTCTGAATACCAATGGACTCATTCATGCATTAAAAGAAAAAGGCTTGAGAAATGGCTCAGAAAACACAATCCATCAATCTGTTCCCTGAAAGAGACACCTCTTATAAGCACAGACAATAATATGCTAAGAATAAAGGGTTGGCAGAAAGCTTACCAATCAAATTGTAACTCCATAAAGGCAGAGGTGGCTATCTTAATCTCCAAAAAAATGGACCTAAAGATCCAACCCATAAAAAGAGACAAAGAGGGACACTACATCATGCTCAAATGTTCAGTAAACCAAGAAGAACTTAGCATATTGAATATTTATGCTCCTAATAATGGTGCGGCAAATTCCATCAAACAAACTATTAAAAAGATGAAAAAAGAAATCACGGACCCAACATTCATAGTAGGTGACTTTAATACTCTGCTATCAGAAAAAGACAGATCACTGGGAAAGAAGCTCAGCAAAGAGGCCATAGAGCTAAACAATGTAATTAGGCAACAGGTCCTGATAGATATTTACAGAGTTTTCCATCCAAATGTAAAGGATTTCACATTCTTTTCAAGTTCAAATAGATCTTTTTCAAGAATAGACCACATGCTTGGACACAAATCCAGCCTGAGTAAATTCAAACACAGACATCTTTCTCAGATCACCATGCCATAAAGCTGGAGATCAATAAGAGGATGACCAGAAGAGCAAGGACAACCAATTGGAAGTTGAACAATGATCTCCTGCTACATGAATGTGTACAGGCCCAGATTAGAGAGGATATTAGGAAGTGTCTAGAAACTAATGAGAATGAGAATACAACGTATCAAAACTTATGGGACACTACGAAGGCAGTCATCAGAGGTAGTTTGATATCACTAAATGCATATATGAAAAAAGGAGAGAGGCATATGACAGACACAAAACCTCCACCAACTGGAACAGAGTCAGCAGAACAACACCTCCAATAACAAGAGAAAAGAAATAATAAAAATCAGGGCAGAATTAGACCAGTGGGAAGAAAAGAGAGCAATGCAAAAGATAAATGCAGCTAAAAGCTGGTTCTACGAAAGAATTAACAAAATTGACAGTCCTCTGGCAAAGTTTACCAAGGATAGAAAGGAGCAAACATCAATACCCAGGATGAGAGATGAATCATGGGCAATAACAACAGACTCCAATGAGATTAAAAGGATAATCACAAAGTACTATGAAGGTCTGTATTCTAATAATTCAGAAACCTGGAAGACATGGATTGATATTTGGAAAAACAATCTCTCCCTAGATTATCTCAGACAGAGGTCAAGAACTTCAGGAAGAATTAGAGAAGGTCATCAAATACCTACCTACAAAAAAAAAAAATTCCCAGGACCAGATGGCTTCACAGAAGAATTCTACCAAGCATTCAGGGAAGAGTTGACATCGATCCTCCACAAAGTATTATGTAACATAGAAGAGGGTGGCAAACTCCCAAACTCATTTTATGAAGCCAGCCTTACTTTGATACCCAAACAGGGCAAAGACCCCATACGTATAGAGAATTACAGACCGATATCTCTAATCAACATAGATGCAAAAATTCTTAACAAAATATTGTCCAATGGAATACAAAATTATATAAAACACATCATCCATCACGGCCAGGTAGGATTCATCCCAGGGATGCAGGGATGGTTTAATATCTGAAAATCCATCAATATTATATATCACATTGAGAAAAAAACAATAAAACCATACGATTATATCCATAGATGCAGAAAAAAAAACATTTGACAACATCCAGTACCCATCCCTAATCAAGACACTTATCAAGATAGTATTGGAAGGAAAGTTCCTCAAGCTGATACAAGCGATCTATGAAAGACCAATGGCCAACATCATAGTCAATGGAGAAGATAAAACAATCCCACTAAAAAAGGGTACAAGACAAGGATGCCCCCTGTCCCCACTTCTATTCAATATCGTTTTGGAGGTTCTGGCTAACAACATAAGACAGTGGAAGTACATCAAAGGGATCAAAATGGGAGAGGAGGAGGTGAAACTATTGCTATTTGAAGATGACATGATCCTGTACATTGAAAACCCCAAAAGCTCCACAGCTGGAGTACTTACAGCGATAGAGGAATATGGAAGAGTGGCAGGATACACAATCAATAAACAGAAGTCAGTAGGTTTTCTATACACATTGGACAGAACCATGAAAGAGGGGATTAAGAAGGAATTATCCTTCACAGTTGCTAACAACAAACTGAAATACCCAGACATCTATCTAACAAAAAAATGCTAAAGAACTCTACAAGGAAAACTATAAGACCCTACTATAGGAAACCAAAAGCGACCTCCACATATGAAAGAACATCTCCTGCTCGTGGATTGGAAAGCTTAACATAGTAAAGATGACAATCCTACCTAAAGCACATTACAAGTTCAATGCTATACCAATTCAAATACCATCAACCTTCTTCAAAGAATTGGAAAAACTGACCGCCAATTTCATATGGAGAGGGAACAAACCCAGAATTTGGAGAGAACGCCTCAAGAAGAAGGACACAGTTGGAGGACTTACCTTACCCAATTTTAATGCTTATTACACAGCTACCGTGGTCAAAACAGCATGGTACTGGCACAATGACAGACACTCTGACCAGTGGAAAAGAAGAGAAAGCCCAAGCATATAGATAACTGATCTTTGACAAGGGTCCCCAACCCCTTTTTAACAAGTGGTGCTGGAAACTAGGGATATCCACATGTAGAAAGATGAAACAAAACGTTTACCTCACCCCATGCACAAGAATAAACTTAAGGTGGATCACAGACCTAGAAGTTAAACCCCAAACTATCAGGACCATCAAGGAGGGAATTGGGACTAACCTCAGCGCACTGGTCCAGGGAACTCATAGGTTCACTGCAATAGGGAAGGATACACACACAGGTGAAATGAAAATCAACAAATGGGATTTAATAAGAATAAAGCATCTGTGCACCTCGAAAGATTTCACCAAGAGGGTGACAAGACAAACCACAGACTGGGAGAGGATTTTTAGTAATGACACATCGGACAAAGGGTTCATTACTAAAATCTACAACACCATCGTGACCTGCAAAAAGAGGAAAACAGTTAACCCCCTAAGGAAGTGGGCAAAAGAGCTGAAAAGAACTTTCACTAGGGAGGAGACCAATATGGCCAATAAGCATATGAGAAAGTGTTCCCGGTCATTAGCCAAACTCAGCACGCCAGGAATAGAAGAATAAACATCTACCTCCCAATAAATGGGTGGAAGCAAAGATAGTTGAAGGGAGGGCAGGCCACACCTAGGGAGGTACATGAGAGTCTAACATAAAGAAGGGAAAGGGGGACAGGTGGAGGGAGAAGCGGGGTGGGGAGAAACTGAGTTGATGGCAAGGGGGAACAGGGCACTAACATACCCAGGGAGAGGGTATTGGATGCGTCCCCACAGAACTGCAACATGTATACAGACCTCACCATGACACGCCAAAACAGGAGGGCAACGTAATGTGCGGAGGAATCCACAGAGACTGGACGATACGCCAGCCCCAACCAGAATTAGCCCGACCCCCACCATCGAAGGGAGTAGCACAGAAAATGAAAATAGATCATGTGGTATGGGAAAGGAACTGATCTACCACACCACACCCAGAAGGAAGCTGAAGCAAAGGAAGGAGGAAGAATGGAGCGGAGCACACCTGGGCCCACCAAGCTCAGAGGACAAAAGTCTGGCTCGAAGGGCCTAATGTACAGAGAGGATCATATAGCCAGCTCCACGGCGAGATGTGACATCCTGCACTGACCCATGGCCCTACACGGGACAGCACCAGAGACACAATGTGGGATGTGCGACTGAGCTGACCCACCACACTGAGGCAAAACACTGGGGGCGTACAATGGAGCAGCCGGGGAAGCAGAGCAGGAAGTCCCGAGGGAATATAAAGATGGACTTTGGGGCCAGGGCGTTGCACTGCATCAGACTCATCTGGAAAACACTCCTAAAGGTCAACAAACAGACTTGAACTACTAACAGATTTTTCTTTCATTTTTCCCTGTTTTTTTTTGGTTTTGTTTTTTTCTTTTTTTTCTCTTCTAAGTTTTTTATGTCAGTGGCTTTTTTGTTTGTTAGCTTGTCAATGTTGCTGCCGTCATCGCCATGTTCTTATGTGCCACTTTGGTGCTGTCAAAGCCATCCCCAATTTTATGCACATATTAATATATCTGCAGGTCCAGCTATAAAAGATAGGCTGGACAAACAATATGAGAATAAAATAATGGGAGCAACGGTCCCAGAGGGACATGAGAGTGTGGGAGGTAGGGAAGGGAGGAGGTGTTGGCTAACCCAGACACAGGGGAACAATGAGTGGTTCAAAACCAATGCCAGGGAGGGGATGGGAGGACTGGTAGGAAGTGACCAATGGCAAGGAAATTGATAGGAATTACTAAACCAGAATGAAGGCTCAACATGGTAGTGGGACAGGAGGAAAGCGTAAGGAAATAGAGGAAAGGAGTAGGAGGCAAAGGGCATACATAAAAGCCTATATACAGACATGTACCTATATAAATATATCTATGATTATGGGGGGAATAGACCTATGTGCATATATTTATAGGTTTAGTAGTAGGGTAGCAGGTGGACATTGGGTTTCCTCGCATGCATTCCCTTAATACAACAGCAGCTTTCTCAGCTAAACGGTCATTGTATGATAATCACCTTGCCTACACGATTGCTGACGACTGATGTGTGCATAAACAAACGTGGTGAAGCGAGCTGATGGTGCCCGCTATCAAACAATATTTCATCTTGGGTCTTAAAGGCTTGAAGGCAAACAAACGGCCATCTAGCTTGGAAGCAACAAAGCCCAGAGAAGAATCACACAAGCCTGTGTGAACACGAGGTGTAGAAAGGATCAGGTAGCAGACACCAAAGAACAAATACTACCATTGTGTGATCAGCTTCCCCACATAAACGCTGAATACGAATGTATGCATAAGTAAGTGTGGTGAAGAAGGCTGATGGTGCCCAGCTATTGAGAGATATAATGTCTGGGGTCTTAAAGGCTTGAAAGTAAACAAGTGGCCATCTAGCCCAGAAGCAACAAAGCCCACATGGAAGCAGCACACCAACATGTGTGATCATGAAGGGCCAAGGGGACCAGGTTTCAAGCACCAAAGGCAAGGGGAAAAAAATTATATCGTGAATGAGGGGAGTGTGTGATGGGCACCCAATGCCCATCTGTAGACAACTGGACACCCCTTGCAGAGGGGTAGTGGGGAGGAGATGAGTCACTCAGGGTTCAATGTAGCAACAATGAAACTCAAAACCTTCCTCTAGTTCTTAAAAGCTTCCTCTCCCCAACTATCATGATCCCAATTCTACCTTGCAAACCTCGTTAGACAAGGATACACAGCAGTACAGATGGGAACAGTAACCACAGGGAATCTAGGACAGATGAGCCCCTCAGGACCTGTGGTGAGAGTGGCAATACCGGGAGGGAAGGAGAGGTAGAAAGGGGGAACTGATCACAAGGAGGGCTACCTACCTGTCTTTCAAACAGCCATATGAATCTCAAATTCAAATGAATTCATTCCTAGTCAATAGGAGGTCATTTCAGCTGAGCTTCCCCATGAGGACAGCCTCGCAGAATGTGGTCTGATAGACTGCCTGAGGATGAGTCCCTTAGTCAAAATATAGTTGGGGGGAAACTGCTTCTTCAAATTAGCATCCACTTATTAATGTGGAGCAAAGGAAATTTCAAGAAGCTTCATTTGTGGATGTGGCACAGTTCAGAAATATAAGATACAACTCCAAATGTCAACTGGTATTTGTAAAACTGAATTATGATGTATGAATGTACAGAAATTGGAAATTGTCAAAATTAAACATATTGCATAAAGTAAAATAGTCTAGGCTTTCTAGAAGGATCTGCACCATTTTGATTCAAACGTGATCTATTATATATCAAATGACATATTTAAGAGTTATAACTTCATAATTCTTATCAAAAGAACATTTCAAGATCTATGCTTGGAATAACATGTTTTCATTGATAGGAAAATATCTGTGGGGTTCATGAATGATCAGCTGGTAAATACAACTATTATTCAAATATACATACCAATCATTACTGTAAATGGTAAAGAAATGGAAGATTTTTACATACTTCTCTAGACTGAAACTGATCAAACATACAATCAAGATATAATGAAAATTATTAGTGTGGCAGTTAGGGTTACAGCATTTTTGGTGGGCCAGAATTCTTCCATGATATGATCTATCACAGTGTGGTCAACGCCAGGATGCATGCTCCGTGAAGCAGCCAAACAGCTAATCTGGTCACTGTCTTGCTACACTTGACAACTAGTCCATTGAGGGTGTTGACTAGTCTGAGTAGACACTAAAAATGTGTGAGGGCTCGTTCATTTCTACTGCTGAATTTGGATCCTGCACACATTCTGTTATATTGCCTGCCAATTTCAGGAACCAGCAGCATATTGCTGACCTTGGGTTCATTTGACTAGTTCTGCTTCATTAAACTCTGCATACACTAAGTTGTGATTTCTTGCTTCCTCTTTCTGCTTCCTGTTCCCTAGCACCTGCAGCTACAGGAGTAAGGAAAATGTTTCAGTTTACATTGGACCTAAGGACTTGAACTGGTCTGAATTTACTCACTTTTACATTTCTGTGAGCAAGATGTGTGTGTGTGTGTGTGTGTGTGTTTCAGTGATTTTGCTCCTCTTGAGAACACAGCTTAACAAAATTAGTGATTAAAATTAAAAAGTTGGAAGCAAAGAAGGGTCAATTGCTAGGAAATATGGGATTGATGAGAGAAATGACAGAAATCTCATGACAAATTCTTCATGAACAACGAAATTTTTATTATAAATACTTAAAAAAAACCAACATAAACAGTGATTATATATGTGACCTTAAGGGATGGAAGACATATAAATCAAATGAACTAGATCTCTGCAAAATAAAATTAGAAAATCTCAATATCATCCACCAGAGCAAGGCCAAGGGCTGATTGAGGAACAGACCCTTAATTGCTCGTGTAAATCCAAGTTTAAGCTGACTAAAATTAAAATGGGTCCACTGGAGTCCAAATATGACCTTGAGTATATTCCCTCAGAATTTAGAGGATGTCTCAAAACTATTTGACACATTGAACACGAATGAATAAATAGCACAGACAAGTGATGAGAGGACATCAAGAACATCATACAACAAGAAAACAGGACATTAAAAAACTAGGAAATAAAAGATCGAAATGGAGTTTAGAAGATACTAAAAACAGAAGTACTTTAGAAGATTCCTAAAACTTGGTAGCGAATGTAGCGCTATTAAAGAGAATGGAAGAAAAGGTGAAGTAAAGGAACAGATTTTTCAAAGTACAGCTTTACAAGGCAAAGTATGCTTTAAAAAATTTATAAAAGCATAAAGTTAGGAAGCCAAGAGGTAAAAGCATATTTGACATCTCTCAAGCTGAAGAGCAGAAGCAAAAATGGAACCACAAGTTGAGATATTGAAGCACTCTATGGAAAAATAATGAGTGACCAAGAAGCATGGAAAGAATACATAGTTCTTGTACCAAAAATAATTTGTTGATGTTAAACCATTTCAAGAAGTAACATTAAAGAATCAATGTTATTTTTAAATGAAGTACAAATTGCAGTTCAGGTATTTGTTGAAAAATAAGGCCCCAAGAACTGATCGATTTACAATTGGGGTACTTTAACAAAAAAAGAGTCTTATATTTGTTCTTAATCATAGAGAAGCTAAATGCTTCAACAAGATAATGTAGTACTGGAAACACTCACATTTATGCTAGGAAATTTGGAAGACAGTTACTTGGTCAACTGACGAAGAGATTCATATTTGTGCCCATTCCCAAGAAAGGTGACCCAATAGAATGCACAAACCACAGAATAATATATCATTGAAAATATTTGCAAGCAAAATTTTCCTGACGATCATCCAGCAATGGTTGCAGCAGGTACACTGACAGGGAGAAGCTAGAGGTTCTGC
Source organism: Tenrec ecaudatus (assembly GCF_050624435.1). Classification (NCBI taxonomy): domain Eukaryota; kingdom Metazoa; phylum Chordata; class Mammalia; order Afrosoricida; family Tenrecidae; genus Tenrec; species Tenrec ecaudatus. The sequence continues at coordinate 158,312,016 of NC_134532.1, read as the reverse complement.
TGGATTCAGAAGAGGGCATGGAACAACAGAAACCATTGCTGATGTCAGAGAAGCTTTGGCTCAAAGCATAGAATACAGAAATATGTTCACTCATATTCTTGAGTATGACAAGTCAGTTGACTGAGTAGAACATAATAAATTATGAGTAACCTTGAGAAGAAAATGCATTCCAGAATATATCTGGATTGTGCTCATGTGGAACTTGTTCATGGATCAACAGGCGGTTGGGTGACTAGAACAAGGGAGTACTGCGTGGTTTAAAAGCAGGAAAGGTATTTGATAGGGTTGGATCCTCTCACCAGACTTAAAATCTGCATGCAGAGCAGAGAATCAGAGAAGCTGGCTTATATGAAGAAGAATGTGATATCAGGATTGAAGGAAGACTTATTAACAACTTGGGGCATGCAAATAACACAACCTTGCTTGCTGAAAGTGAGGGAGATAAAACATTTGCTAATGAAGATCGGGGACTGGAGCCTTTAGTATGGATTGTGAATCTATGTGAAGAAGACAAACAACTTCACAACTGGACCAATAAATAACATCATGAGAGATGGAGAAATGGTGGAAGTTGCCAAATATTTTGTCTTCCTCATTTCCATAATCAATGCTCATGGAAGCATCAGTCAAGAGATCAAAAGATGACTTGCTGGGTAAATCTGTGCAAGACTTCTTTAGATTTTTGAGAAACAAGAAGCTTACTTTTAAGACAAAAGTGTGCCTGACCCAAGTTATGGTCTTTTCAATTGCTTCATATGCATGTGATAGTTGGGCATTGAATAAAGAAGACCGAAATAAAAATGGTGCATTTGAATTATGGCGTTAAAGAATATGGAAAGTACCATGACCTGCTGAAAGAACAAACAACTCTGTCATGGAAGTACAACCAGAATGCTCGTCAGAGGCTAGGATAGTCTTATTCTTACATAATTTGGCCAAATTCTCCGGAGAGATCAGTCCCTGGAGAAGGACATCCTGCTTGGTAAAGTGGAGGGGCAGCAAATAAGAGGACAGACAATGACAGGGACTGACCCAACGGCTACAGCAATGGACTCGGGCCTGGGAATGATTGTGAGGGCGTTTCCTTCTATTGTGCAATGGGTCGGCACCGACTTGATGACACTCAGCAGCAGCAGCAACAATAGAGACATGAAACACTAGACGTGATTAAAAGTAAACTTTTTCTAATGAAAATCCAAGCCAAACTTACATCTGGATTCAGTAGAGGACATGGAATAAGGGATATAATTGGTCATGTTAGATGGACATTGGCATAAAGCAAAGAATACCAAAAAGATATTCACCTGTGTTTTATTGACTATGTGAAGGAATTCAACTGTGTAGAATGTAACCGATGTAGATAATACTGTCATGATATTACAGAATGTATACTTGTGCTTATGCAGAAAAAGCACGACTGTACAGATACCAAGAGACAATCATTCAAAAAGAATAAGGTAATATTGTATGGTTTAAAGTCAGGAAAGGTATGCACTAGAGTTGTATTCATTTATGATATTTATTAAATCTGCATGCTGGTCAAATAATCCAAATATGCTGGCATCTGGACAAGAGGCAGGTTCATTACCAAGCTGGGATATGCAGATGACACAACCTGGCTTGCTGGAAGCAAGGACAAGTAGAAGAACTTACTAATGAAGATCAAAGACTGCAGCCTTTAATATGGACTCACTTTTACTTAGAAAACAAAAATCTTTGCAGCTGGACCAATAAGTAACATTTTGACAAATAGAGAAAGTATTGAAGTTGCGAAGGATTTTATATTACTTGAGTAACTTAGCAATAACTCATAGGTGAATCCTATCAGTATCCTATTCCAACGTTTTACCCAACCCGATACAGGGAAAACCACCAGAAGGCAGTTAGTGGGAGGGAGAAGCTCCGGTGCTGTAGCGGTTCTGTACCGGGCTGCCATCCGCGTGGCGGGCAGTTGAACCCACCAGCCGTTCCATTGAAGAAAGACTGGCCTATTTCACTTCTGGAAATAGTTTACAGCCGCAGAAACACGGACGGTGTGGCTATGAGTCAGCGTTGACTTGATGGCAGGGAGACAGAGGCTTTGCTTAGAAGAGCTACATGAGAGTCCACCGCCCCTGCAGATGTCACAAACAACTCTCATGAACTCATCAGCCAAGAAATAAAATGGTGCATTTGGGTAGACGTGCCTAAGAGAAAGTCTTTGAGGTGTTAGAAGTCACGGCATCACGGTGGGTACGAAGGTGTGCCTTACCGACTCCAGCATCCTTTGGAATGCTCCTGTCCACTGGAATCGTGAAAGACGACTGGAGAAGAATTGATGCATGCGAATGTACGAGAAACTGAAAGAAAAAGTGAACAGGTCTGTTGGGAGAAGTGCAGCAGAGTGCGATCAGACTCAGCGACGAGAAGCCGGTCTCGTGTATTTTGGATGTGCTACTTGTCGAGAGACGGACACCATAAAGCAGCAAGTCTGTACAACTGAGCGAGACCCTGTTCGAGATAAAGTGACATCCTGGCTGCTGCAAGGGGCTCAAGTACACCAGTGACTGCAAAGGGAGCCGGACTGGGCAGCTTGCCTCGGTTTCTACAGACAGTTGTCAGAGGTAGGGAGAGACTCAAAGGCTCCTCACCACACCGCTGCCTTATCGAAGAGCGCACTAGTTTCTATCTATTGCTGCTTGCTGAAAAAGCACACAAAGTAAACAAACCATAACATCACTATCTTTTCTTCTAAGGAGTATTTTGATTGCAAGTCTGAGTTTTGGTTGCTGTTTTGGCAATCCACAGTATATTCAATTTGCTACTCCACGGTCAACACAAAAGGGCTGATGTTTGTTTGTGCTGGGGTTTACCTAAGAGGTGTTATGACTAGGAACATGGGGGTCACCCTTGTGTTTTGATACATGAACCCCAAGATTGACAACAAGTAGAAATGGGTTTCTGAGCACAGTGGTGAGAGTGAGTGGTATGTGTGTGTGTGTGTGTGTGTGTGTGTGTGTGTGTGTATGTGAAGGGGTGGGCAGTAAAAGGGAGACAATGTCAAGGAGACTAGGAAGGAAAATAATGTCTGGAACATAATGATTGTGGTAGCAATGATACGATACAGCTTGATGTGAATGAACTATGGGATTATATAAGTATTAACTGCCAATTCAAAAAGAGATTAAAAAGGGTTAACGTAGATTGTGTGTCTCATTATATATAACATGCAACATAAATATTTTGTGAAAACTTAATTGCTGTCTTAAATTCTCTCTTATTTACAATTAAAGTAAAATTGTAGCAAAATACAGTTAATTATCCTCTCAGTACAACTGAAAACAATAAATTACAAAGACCTTATCAGGTCTTTCTTCAAAGAAAAGGCATTTAACCCTGTTGTCTATTCAGTGAACTCTGTAACTGAGGAAGAAACTATATTCATTTTTGCTTTCCCTATAAAGTAAGCACAAATTTTATTTTCTAATAAATGACGGAAAAGTAAAATAGTAAAGCATACACTGACACTGTAGGAAAAAGGAGAAATAGAACTTAAAACCAGTTTTATGAATTTTGACAAATGAAGGATGCAACGGACACGATGAGCTCCTCCAGGCTCCATAATTCAGAACATGATTTCCTAGCAGAGGGCACAGACAGTTCCTAAAGCAGGCTCTTCTAGGGGATTTTAGAAAATGCAGGCGACATTTGAGTTGAAACTCAAACCTTCATCTCTCTATTTTCCTGCTGTGTACTCCTCGCTAGTACATATTTGAGCATGTCCATGGAGAACGGATGCTTTTGCCCAACACACCCACTTTAACATCACATACAGTTGAGTGTTTAAAAAATATAATATTTGTCGTGTGAATCCCCTTCCCATAAAAAAGAAAAAGATTATAGATGAAAAAACATTCTGCTGATGAGAAATATATTTTAATAAGATGGCTTGAACTGCTCATTATTCCACGTACTAGACTGAGCCATAGAAGTAATATTAAAGCATATGTTTTGTTAAGTGAATATAATTGTAAACCCACACCCTTGTGGCTATTTCTTGTTTATAATATGGACAGAAATTGGGAGTTCGATTTACACTGTTTGAGTTTTTATTTTAATTTTATGATTTACTAAAAGGTAAAAACAAATGCATGAATAAAAACGTTTCATGAAATGCTAGCTCTTTGCCCACAATGGCCCTATGCACCAAATTGGCCGTAGCCAATCCAACACTTTTTGTCTGCCGTGATCGACCTAAAGCCTATTAAAATATTTTATTAAAAATAAATATCCAGTCAATATTTAATGAGTACTTGAGGAGTTCTTCAATGGAGGCAGATATTGCTGGTAAGAAAAACAGAAGGAAAAGTTAAAGAAGCTAAAATATTTTTAAAAGGAAAGAAATAAAATGTTTTATCCTTCAATGTACATTTGTTTCTACATTAATGTCTACCAGATAAGAGTAGGGTGATAGTGTCAGGGAACTGTCATGTGGTCTTTTGGTTGGGTTTGGTCGGCTGATATCCAGAAGGTAACCGGGGGAGCTGGAAGAGTGTGAGAGCTCCTTCTTTCTGTGTTTGGTTGTCGTGTAACCGTTGTTGAATAGAAGACAACAGATGTATATTTTTAAAATTTTGACCAAAAATCAGGTGGTAATCAATTTAATGTGGACAATAAAGTGTGTCAAACACGATATGTAGCATGTAAGAGCAAAAAACAAAGAGCAATTTTAGGGATTTGGTAAGTGTGAAGATCTTAGATCAATTTTTGGACATGTTGAATGAACTATCTGTGAACTATATAAGTGGTTATGTCAAGAGCAAATTTATATATACTTGCATAAAACTCAAAAAATAATTCTGAATAAAACTGAGTATATTTAAGGTAAATATTTCTTAATCAATATCTATTATATATTATTTCATTCCAAGAATTACTGCAAGAATAAAATACAGTGCTTAAACTTTACTATATAATTGTTTAAGACAGAATCAGGAGAATTATCTGGAAGATAGAACGAAACATTTTCAATGAAAATGTAGAGGATATATCGAAAAGATCTAACATCTAGATATCATCAGTTATGCATAATGAGATAAACGCAAGGTGGAGAGAAAAGAACAATAATTAAAAATCAAACGAATAAAATTTCTATGAGGTTTAGCTTTATCTTTATATTGAGAATCTGCCAAGTGAAAAACACAGAAAATAATAAAGAAAAAACAAAACGCAGAGCCATTGTGGGGAGAATTTTGAAACATTCCAGAAAAAAGAAAGTCACCCAGATTGGAAGAGGACTTAAGGTGCTATGAGATTTTTTAGCATGAATATAAATAGCAAGTCTCTCAAAGATTTAGGGAAACTTTTGAACTTAAAATTCTATATTCATTATTTCAAGGAAGTAATTTATCAAATACATAAATGTGTAATTAAATGTTTTTCTCACTGATTTTGAAATCATCTGTGTTGTCATTAATTATTGTTTACTTTTTTTAAAATAATAATAAATTTGAAAATTAAGTGGTTTGAAAACCTAATGCAATAAATTATATGAGATGGTTAACTGGTTTTCACTTACTGAAAACTATAGATTGTTTAGAATATTTAAATAAGAAATAAGACATTTTATAGAAATAACACAAAATACATAATTCATTCGGTATGGATTACAACTCATTGTAAGCAAGACCAAAATCTTCATAAATGTAGAAAGCCTCATAAATGTAGAAATGGTCGACGTTGTCAAGGATTTTGAATTCACAATCAATGCTTATGCAAGTCAAGAGATCAAAAGACAGATTCTGTAAATCTGCTGCACAGGACCTCCTTAGAGCATTGAGGAGCAAGAATTTTGAGAATGAATGTGAGCCTGACACAAGGCGTGAGCTTCTCCATTGCCTCATATGCAGGTGTAAATTGGATATTGAAGAAGGAAGTACATAGGAGAATAGGGGCATTTAGAATCGTGGTGCTGGAGAAGAATATTTAAAGGACCACAGACTGCTAAAAGGACAAACGGTGTTGGAAGAAGTGAGTCCTTCACTTGGTGAGAAGGTGTTGGAAGAGCAATCCGTAGAGGCAAGGAGGGCAAAACTTCATTTTACATATTTTGGACATATTTTCAAGAGAGACCAGTTCCGGGAGAGAAGGACAGCAAGTTTGGTAAAGTGGAAGAGCAGTAAAAAACAGAAGGCCTTCGATGAGATGGATTGACACAGTTGCTGCTTCAATGTACTCAGGCATAGGAACAATTGTGGGGATGGTACTGGACGCAGTGTTTCATTCTGTGGTGCATAGGGTCTCTATGGGTCCTAATTGACTCGATGGAACCTTTATATTTTAAATCGAGAGATGTTTCAGAAACAATTATATCTTGCATGTATAAATTATCTATATATACTTCAGTCAGTACCACTTTCTTTAATTTTATCTGCTAAATTAAAGTAAATTGTATTTAATGTTTATATAAAACTGTCTGATAATATTTTCATAAATATCAGCTCATTTATTTTACTGTGTGTTGGTCAAACTTGGGTAGTACATCATTTGTAGAATTTAGAGTTTTGTAAATAAAGCTATACCTGGTCATAAATAATATCTTACAGCTGAGAAAAGTTTAGCATAGACTTCAAAGAGATATAAAAAATATATATCCTGAATTAGAGTGTGCTGTTAATCAGTGGGAAAATCGCAATTAAGATAAACTGTTTTTGAATCTCAAATATGGCTTATTCTATAACTTGAATATGGTAAGACTTCTGCCTAGTCAGACTTAGGTTTCCAAAGAACACTGGCATTTGGTGAAAGTGTACAAGTCATTTTATCTTCTGCTCCTCATTTTAAATGCCAATCAAGTGAGAAGGGTGACATCAATGATTCTTCATATCATAGTTTATCACCGTGGAAGCAAACGAAAGACAATTACATCTGGTCTCAAATAAACCTTGTTTTCACCCTGGATTTGTTATTGAATTTCTTAACTGTTTTGAACCAAGGTTTGCCCATCAATAAAGTAGAGAAAAGAACGTGTATCTCAAAGGTACAGAGAAAGATTCTAAATCGATATTAATTTTTTAACCACACTCTACCTCTCCTACCTGGTCAAGAGCAACTATAATATTGGGAGAAAATTCCTTTTATAATATATCTTTATTTCTCTAGTAGCATAAGGACAATAATAGTCTACTAAGCAGCAAGAGTTCAGACTTCTTTACAGGAAAAAAATATCTTAGAATCCTTAGTAATATCTCCTGTCATTGTGATTCCACGCAGAGATGGAGTCATTCTTGGGCTATGGAGAAGGCAATTGTCATGGATGGACAGATGTCACTTGTGTTTTTGAACACAGTCGATTGCTATCATTTTACCAAACAAGACCACATGGTACATAGAGTACATTGGGCTACAGTGGAGTTGGGGAAGGTTTGCCTTTGGTACCAGCCTTTCTGTGATGATAGAACTCCATTCGGTGTCATCAGCAGATACATGGAGACAAAAGCCACAGAAAGTCTCATTTTCTCTTGGTTTCATATTTTTTCAAGTAATGTATCACCATGTGAAAATCAACTTCTAATTACGTTCTGACACAGACAATGCTCCTGTCCTAGAATCTCAACCGTTCAAGAGTTTGTCTTTGAGGAAAATGCATCCCGCATACCTTTTAACCACTTGAAATAATAAATGCGAAATCTGGACCCAACTCCGACCATTAGAAGACTGTGTGAGGTGCACATGTCAATCTTTTCTGGAGGCTGGAGGGTCAAACATGACAATCAAATTGAACTGTATTCAAAGGTTTTTTATTTTCTGAAAAAATATAAGATTTCATATCTTACACTACAAAAACATGTACACAAACCAAATGCACATTGAGCTTAAAAGTAAAAGAATACAGAATTGCTATCCTTATTTTGAATTAACTCTGAGTTAAGGACTTGAGATTTCCTGATGTCTATCATAGGTTAGTACCCTTGGAAGCTATTTCCTACCTATCTGAAATTAACATTTTTTGATAGACATATTAATGAATGGCTGAGTCTAAGTATGATCCTCAGACAATTATGGCTGTTATTTACTAGCTTAAAATAATTGATGGTAAAACTATAGCACTGTACAGTGTGAAATATATGTTGACCACTGAAACTTCTATAGTCATGATAGCCCAAATTGAACCAATAATGCACATTCTTCCATCGTTAACAGTTAGGAAAAATTGCTCCTCCTAGCATTAATTACATGATCATTCTGAACAAACACATTCAATCATTTATATGTAAGAAGACTTTTCTCTCACAAATGAATGTGAAAAGAAATAAAAAGTTCTTGTCTATTTCTTCATTGCTATATTACTATACTATTAACAACAAATGGAAAAATTATTGAATGTAGTCGGCTGTGGTAAAATTTTTAAAAATTGACTTCTCTGGTTACTAATTGAGAGAAAACAATCTTTCATTCTATTTATTCTTCTTCATACTCCTCTTCATTATCATCTTATTGTACCTATTTTTAATTTACTTGGAGTTTAAACATTTGACAGGACGTAAGTAAAGAGCATTTACTGTCATGCCGAGATTTCTTTTTGTTGTTTAACTTTTTAGAACAAAATAGGAAAACTAACCTGTTCTACTAGGCAACACCACAATCTAGCACATTTCTGACACCTGACTCCCTATTCTACTAGGCAACATCACAATCTAGCATATTCCTGACACCTGACTCCTATAGCAGCTGCCATCCAGTGTTTCCCTACAGCCAAAATATCTTCCCAAAGAAAGTATCTCTGCTTGTGCTTCCAAAAATCCACTTCAAATGAGAGAGAATGATCTTAAATAAATCTTTACTTACAAATAGAGATTAAATAGCACATGTGCGAATACACAAGCACTCAACTTTTTTTCATTTTAAATGAGAAATGAAACTGTCTTTTTACCACTGTGCAATGTTTAAGCTTTCTATGCAAAACCATAGTCCACCACTGCTATAAGGTTGATTCCAACCCATAGAAACTTAGAGGCCCGAGCAAACTGTCCCACAGGATTTTTGAGGCTGAAATATTTATACAAGCTAACTGCCACATCTTTCTTCCAAGAAATGGCTAGTGCGTTCAAATTGCCAACATTTTGGTAAACAACCAATCGCTTTAACCACTACACCACTTGGGCTCCTATAGAAACTGAACTTAAAATGCCTGTTGTTTTTCAGTCACCTGAAACTACTAATGCTGGCCACAGAACAGTTTGTATAATGTAATAAACATTTACAGTAATCCTAACTTTCAAAATCCATTTACAGTAATCCTAATTTTCAAAACCCAGATTTGAGAGACTACGTGCACCAACTGTATTGATACTGACAGCTCCAGTAATGTTTGAATGTCTTGAATTATTCAACAGATTTGTGTTATGTGCTCAAACTACTGTCCCTATATTTTATTTTTGGTAGACTGATGGGTGACAAAAAAATAAACCACCAGGATTAAAAAAATTGTTAACCACTTTCCTGAGTTGTGAACTCACTGAATTTCACTAGAGTTTGGTTCTTCTTGTCCTATTTATCACATTTATAGATAAATAAAGACACTTTACAATTGGTGAAATATCCAAAGTTGTACAAATAATTTATGAGAAAGTCTCGTTATTCCTTCTAATCTCATCACTGTATTCCATAGAAAGTCTGAACCAAATTGAGCTATGCAAGAAAGCTATGTGGATATATAGTTTTGATCTCAACTAATTTTCTAAGTAAAAATCAAAATTGTAAAGGAAATAAGTACATTTGAAAACAATTTAACTTAAAGGTTTATTTTATGGGAAAAAATTTGTTTTCTCCTTTCTAATTATACATTTGAAATAATACATCTAATAAAAGATGACTTTCTACTAATCTTTTAGCATGTAACATTGGAAAATAGTTTCTTAAATATCTTTATGATGCATAATCAAGTGTGATTAGTGCCCAAATCTAAACTATATGGTAGTTTCTTTTAAGATTTTAAGTATAGTCTTATTTTGATGTCACTAATTTTTACTTTTATTATTTAGATCCATTAATTTTAAAAATTCAATAAACTACACCACAATCTGTAATTGCTTCAAACAGAGAATTGTTCACTTAATTTTGTCGGCTCATTAATGTGAAAAGAACGTGCCTTTAGTAACAGTGATGTATACTTGCTGTAATTTGAAGACAATGTTGGATCCCCCTTTGCTCACATACTTTCTTTGCATATTGCACTAGACGTAATGCTGCATATTTGAAGCAAAGTGCGAAAGGATCTATTCAGATATACAATATAGCCCTAACAGAACTAAGTATATGGTTTGAAAAAAAATTCAGATGATTTCTTTTCATTTCTCTTTTGCTTATTGTTTTAGTAAACCGTAATTTCCCTGCTTAAGTAATGGTTATATAGAGTGGAAAGAGATGATAACTTAGAAATTCTTTCTTGTGGGTGCTGTACATTCAAGTAAACAACTGATCAAGAGGGAGGCATGGTGCGATCACTATAATGCAGGTATATTTCCTATGGATTTCACCAACCCAGACTACTCTAATAGATTTTGCCATTGATAATCAGGAGCTGCCTGTAGTCTATTCAAACACTGTGGTTCCTAACACACATAGCTATATAATCACGGACATTGCATGATTTATATGGAATGTAAGAATACAAACTTTGATTTTGTCATAAAGAAGTCCAGTTTTTGTATCATGTCTCACACTCTGTATAATCTGTGCCTTAATTCTTAGTCATTACCAGGTGTGGGATGTAACACATACAGAAGATATACCTTGTATTCTTTAAGCAAGCCGATGAATAATACTTTGAAAGGGCCTAACAAAGCAAACAAAATGCCATGTAACCGAGTTAAAGATGAAATCACTAAATAAATAAAGCTCCATCCACAAATGACATTGATTGCGTTTTTAACTAGAGAATGTGGGAAGAACTCTATATGTATGATTTGTCATCCTTCCACTGCTGTCCCGCTGTCAGCATTTCCAGAGCTGCGCCACAATGGAAATGGTGACGAGGATTAACACCTAGGGGTAATGCTTAGTGCTATGTGCCTGGAGCTCACGACATTAACAGGACGCCGCACACTTCAATCCTTCTGCATCCTGCTGAAAAGGTGCCCTTTGGTGTCAACTTTGCTTGACAAGATATTTTCTGGGATTCAGAGAGGTGAGATTTCTTACAGGGGCACAAGATTAATGGCTAAAAGAACCGCGCTGTCACAGATACCAGAGAGTGTTTTAAAAAGCCATAGGGGAGTTAATCTTATAGACATTTCCTGTTAAAGAATAAAGAGATTTCATAGCTTTTGGACACATGAGAGAGAAAAAGACACAAGCTTGTGTGAAATTTTACTTTCCTGCTTCCCTGTTCACCTCATTCATAGTACACTCTGGAAACTTGTCTGTGCAAAAATGGAGACACAAAACTCTACAGACAGTATGGTAATGTACACAGGTGCAAACACACGCACTCACATTTCCAACCTAAATTGGTTTCTAGTTGTGTTGCAAATTATACAATATATACAGTATTATACCCTAAATGTCTCTAGAAGAGCAAACTAAATGTAAATTTATAACACAGAAAAATAAATATACACCCTGTATTGTACTTGTTCTTGATCAAGCAACATGTTTATACACTAGTTTCTATAACTTATCGCTGTGTAACAGCATTTTAAAATTACAAAAAAGGTATCTATTAGGAAAAATCTACCCATATTGCTCAATACACTTAAGTAGACGATTAAGATTTGAAGTAAACTTCAGTAAACTGCAGCTTTTGATCGCCTACAAAAGGCTAGAAATGTTTCCTTTCAGGTAAATCCTTGGACATCTTCCTCAGAAGTTTTGAAAGGAGCTGCCTTAATCCAGTCAATAAAGGTGCTATATATAGGTATTTATTTCATGTACAAAATTTTATAGAAGTACGGGGGAGGGTGTTGTTTGAATATTTAGTCTCACGGTCTTTTCCCATGCAGGTTACATTTCTTCGTGAAAAATGAACACACTGAGTGGACGATAAAGAAATTTTAGTAAAACACTGATTACAAATTCTGAGGCCGAGACAAATGCTGTCTTAAAGTTTAGAAACCACTGAGTTTTCCCTTTTTTCCCTTTTTTTCTTAAAATAAATCTCAGGGCTTGTTTACAAAGTGCAGAGTCGTTCACTTGAACATCCATCCAAAGCAACCGCTTGCTGACAAGTCAATTCCAGATCACAGAGACCCCGCAGGACAGGGTAGAACTGGCCCACGGTTCCCAAGGCTGGAATGATTCAAGAAGCCGACTGATGGAGCGTTCTCCCTGGGAGCAGCTGGTTGTTGGGGCTGCGGGCCTTGTGGTTAGCAGCTGAGCACTGAATCTAGGCTCGCTTGCGTGAAGATGGGAATGAGCAATGACGTTACAAGGGCACCGTGCCGTTTACCAGCTGCACCTTCATTTCTTGAAGGCTGTTCACGATCTTCTTCTGGTGACCGACAAGAGTCACTCCGAGCCGCCTCAAGTCCCTGCGTGAAGAAAGCACACATTGGATGGATGGATTATCTCGTCTGTTTATTGGTATTCAAAAAAATTGTTTCCTCAAACAGTACCTTAGATTGATTTTTCTCTTTTATTTTTCTTTGATTGCTTATGAGAATATCTGTAAGTGTCAAATGACTAGAGTCCACTGATACGGAAGAAACATATCTATAAAATGTAAATATGAATTATTAAACTTCTGAGAAAGTATAACAAGAGGCTTTTGCTATGTTTTCTTTCTCCTAAACCAGGGTTTATCAGCCTCAGTACTGTTTACATTATGCCCGGGGAATTCGCTTTGACAGGGCATGGCCCCACGCGTTGTGTGAGGCTCAACCGTCTGTCTAGCCTCCTCTGCTCATTGGCTTCCAGTGTCACTCAGGCCTCTTTTTGGCAACCAGAACGCCTCCAGATATTGCCAATGGCAGCTGGGTTTCAAAATCTACCTGGTTGGAAACGATGTCATTTATTGTAAAAAAAAAAAAAGTGATAATAGACAACCTCTTTCTATAGTATGGACAAATAATTCTTTCAACTACATTCGCCTTTAAATCTCCTTTGACCAAGAAATAGAATATTGGGTACTTTAAACCACTTGGCTAGATATCATGGCCCAGGCAGTTGACACCAAAGCCCGTGGTCACATTTTCTCATTATTCTGAGAGAGGTGATCTTGAGCAACGCTCGTCAAACAATGTGCAAATCTATCCCTTTGTAAAGTGAAAAAGTGGTAGACTCTAAACTTCATGTCTTCAGAATCCTACAAGATGGTAGCTAATGAAGGAAATTAAACACATTCCTTTGCTGCTAGGGTAAACCGATTTAAGAGTCAGAGCAGTTGCTGACTAACTACTGTAATTAAAATCCATGTGCATCTCCGTGTAAGTTATTCATAAGTCATATAGATGTAGGTACTCATAAGTATTCCCTGGCAAATTTTGGACTTATAGCCAGTGGAAAAGAGGATAAAATGGAAACTTCCTTAATCTGAAAATACTCAAATTCTTCTACGGAATTCAGTGATTAGGAACAAAATGACATTATATATATATAATTTAAATACATATATGTGACAAATAAGGTTTGATGAAATAAGGTTTGGAAGTACTGACACATGTATAGACCCCCTCACCCAGAATTTAAGGACTGTATGTGTACTGAACAAGTCACATTTGGCCTATTAATTAAATTGTTAGAAATTACCTTATACTTTATTCTGAACAATTTTAAGAAAATGATCAACAGATTTTCTCTTCCTCAAAATATAAGTACTGCATATCTAGTATCAGAGCTTTAATTTAAAAAGTGTGCATGCATCTGTGGATGGCTGTGTGTTTGTTTTATATTCCAACTTTTAGATTTCACTTCATTTTTTTTTAACTGCATGAGATACAAATATAGCCTTGCTATCTGGAACAACATTATCATAAGAATGATTATAGTCCACTGTTTTTTTTAATTTTAGTTTCATGGTGTTGTTGACATGTTAAAGAAAATACTTTGAGGAATTGTATTTTATTAAGAAGCCCAGGTATAAAACTCATGTTTATGAGCGAGTTAAATCTGTTCATTGTCAGAACATTTCATACCTCTAGATTTAATGCTAAATTCCTCTTAATTTCCCCAGTGAACTAAACATGTACTTTTATTACAATATTAATTAAAAATCGAGTGGATCCTCATGATGGAAATCAAATAAACTCATCAAGTAACTATTTGTTTTGCTCCCTTTTTCTGTTTCTTACTGGGATAAATGAAGTTATAATACATAGCAATGAATTTTACACACTGATATGATTTCAAAGGCCGTCAAATTTATGTATTAATATTTACAGTGAAGCGTGATTTTATTTTATCAATGTATATGTATCTTTATGCCATGTGATTTGTCACTGTGAAAATCCTTTGAGAGAAACAAGATTATTTATCTTTAGAAAGCAATATTCTGAAAAGCAAAGTTGTTTCTTTGAAATATTTTTCTAATGATGTTATAAATGAGGCTTAAAATAATATTAGCACACGATTTTTAATAATGATTAATCATCTTTATTCCAACATTGGTAAGCAAATTAAAACATTTTCTATTAAGTAGTTTAGTCTCATGGTTATTGTAATTTCCAAGAATTCCTTTTTTATTACATAAAGCAAATACTGAATAAGGAAATTAGTAATAATAATAATGTGAGAGAAATTTGCTAAAAGTAAAATATTTTACTAGTTAATATGAAGTTGCTTCCTTTAATGAGGAAATTATTTTCTTCAAATATTTAGAAATGGTGTAAGATTTCCTATTTTACATGTTTTATTTTTGTATAAAGTAAATTTTACAGTTGAATAAAAACAAGAGTATCACACTTTATAAATAATATGCTGTTATTTCATGAAAACCTATAATCATAAGCAATAGCTCAGGTCAATACTGATGATGATAGACTATTTCAGAATAGGCTTACAAACATAAATATGAGAATAGTATTGCTACAGACATATTAAATTAATTTTAGAAAATCAGAAAATATAATGAATTGCCATTATGTGTCATTACCTTCTGATATTAAAAAAATCCATAATATCAAACTATGTAAAAAACACGTATTTTGAAGATAAAACTGCAGAATTAAAAAGACAGGAAATAAGGATTTCTAGTTGATATTCAAACCTGGTCTTGGTTGTTCAGGAATTATTGTACCCATTCAGGGGGACGTCGCTGTCTTACCCATTTTCCTACATTCTGCTTTGTACACCTTTTAGGCATATCACTAAATTTTAACCATATCAACATTGACGTGATAGAAGAAGACAGAAGAGAGGTGAATTGCTATTCACTAAATTCTCAGACATCAATTTTATAGTTGCATCTTTAGTTGCATTTCTTAATCACTTAAAAGAATAATGATAATGGTATATATATATGTATATTTGCTTCACAGATAAATGAGGTTTACTTTTAGAGATATATTTAACCATGGCTTTGTTATTCTTTTCGATGGATGATGCATCATGAGCGCTAGGGCTGGAGTTTCATCTTGTGTAGAGGAGAACACATGATTCTCTGCCTATTTTAGTGCATAATTAATTATATGCACTAAATAATTATATAATTAATTATATGCAATGACTTTATTGTTAAGTTAAGAAATTAATTTGGTTCTGATATGGAGACATCTTCATTTTAGTGATGTGAGACCCATCCTAATAAATAATAACCCAAAAGACAACCTCTAAAACCTATATCATAACTTGTATAATATTCGAGTATATTAATTTGTGACCTTTGCTCATTTTTCTGAATAACCAAAAGTTGACAGTCTCACAAATAGCTGCTATGTTGTCTTGATCCCAATCTTTTGACTCAATTTTCAATTTAATACAAGCTTACAGATGTGGATAATAGCTCATTAATTATACTTGTACACATCATACATGGTAGTATAGTTTACATCAGTATTGCGACAGCAAAAGAGAAAACATATCAAGCAAAATGGTCAACTCTGAATGCCACTTTTATTACACATGCTTTTATTCTAAGAATTTCCAATTTCTTCACTTCTGTTCCATATTAAGGTATACATACATGTGCTAGAAAAATTTAGAAACAAAACTAAACATGTAGGGTGGAAATTTTAAACCAAATTATTGCATTCTTTATTCTTCTATAAAAGTAAACTGGGTGATATAAATTATAATGCATTTTAATGTAATTGTAGACAATTTTATCATTTTCCTTAATTTATTTTGATGTGTTTTCCTAAGCATTTTTACCATTATGTGTACTTTACTGTATTTTATTCCAGATTGTAATATATATTAATAATAACTTTGACAATGTTATTTTATTATTTTAATAGTATTATACAGAGTCCATAAAATCAGCATTTAAATTCTAGGTACATGCCATGTGTGAAAATTCACTAACAGGACGTTTTGAGAGCTTTTCTTTATTTGTTGCTAATGTCACAGTTCTGTTGACAATTTTTCCTTCGCAATGCTTGCATTTTTTAACAGAAGGGCCAAAAGAAGCCGCTTGTTCCTCCTGATTTTGTAAGCCAGTTGGTAGCACTCTGGCAAATATGCTCAAGCCAATGAGAAAAATGTCAAAATATCATAAACTGTTCCTCTGTTTAAAGACACTGGATTTTCCAAAAAGTTAAATTCCCTGCAGTTAGAATTTGCTGGCTCACTTTTTTGTAAGGGAACATGTCAATGCCTATAAACTCCGGGAATCTGAAACAATTGATATTCATGGACAATCAACTTAATGGACATTGTCATATTCTCTGAACAAGAAGATGTCAGTAAGTCTGGCATTTTCCCACAATTCTGGTCTCAACAAATGGATAAGGAGATAAACTACAAAAGTGAAGACAATACAGCAGGCTAATAAAATTAATAAAGATGGGAAGAGTAAACAGAACCAAGTTGATGAAGGTTTACTAGAGAGTAATTAGTAGAGAATAGGAAAGAGATGCAGAAAAATATAGAAGAGGATTTCAGGACTTGAAACAAAACATTTAAAAAGAAGGAAATTTAAGGAAGGGTCAGAGAGAAAAGTAAGGGGAAAAACATTAGAGGGAAAAAAAGAGATTGAAAGCATAGTGCTAAAATATACCACATTATTATATTTTAGGGCCCCAAAGATATAAAGTGAAACACACACACTTAATATAAAACCATTTTTTGTTATTCAAAATATCCTCTGAAGAGAGAAGAAAACATACATATGTGAATTTGTGCTATTTTAATAAAAGAAGAGACGTCATTTAGTGCAAATAATTTTATTATGTATATTACAAGTAATCTGACATTGGGTAGAAGAAATACCTACAGTATCATTTTAATATAAAATGACAAATGAATTTAATAAATTAAAATGATCATTTTACTGAAAAATTAAAAAGCAATTATGCAAAAATAGTTGTAAATTATCAGTAATTTTTTCAGCTTACTATTTTAAATATAACACAAATGAGTCCTTTGTGTTCTAAGAAATAATAGTTAAAGCATATGTGTGATTAAGTGGCTGATTCAGTGGTGATGATGACAATGGGATTTCATAAATAAAGAGAAAACTGAGTGGCAATTTTATGTCTATACTTTTATAAGTGTAAAGGAAGAAGAGTGCTGAGAATGTGACATTAACCAGTGCTAAATGGCGGTACCCTGTTCCCTATTGTGGGGGTTGACAGCGAATAGAAGAATTCTGTAACAATAGACATGCTGACAGAAAACTGCTCAATGTGCACATTATGTGAAATAACGGAAAAAAGGCAGTTGTTTTATGCTTTAGTATAGCTTACAATGTTCTAGTACTTACAATAATAGTTTAACCTTTGAATTTGTGGTTAATTGGAAGTATGTTATCATTAAATCCAGAGGTTAAAATATTATTCATGTTAACATAATCTAGATGAAACTACAATGGATACAGTTAATTTCCACAAATAACACATATTAGGCTAAAATAATTACACACAGATTTTATAATAAAATACAAATAGCTGACAGTCATAAATAATTTAGTGCTTAACATCTAGTGATTTTTATCGAATAAGAAGTCATAAACGGTATCTTAAACGTGCAAACAGAAAAGGGCACAATTGGTTCCACTGAGATTGTACTGAAAAGAAATCCTAGGCAGGATCAAAAATACCCTGTGCCTCAGGCTACCTTGTGTACCACGTGGAGATTTCAATGAGATTCCTGACCTCATGAGCTTTGTTTACACTGTGGTGACCTGGATATTCACTGAGGATAGACAATATTTAATTGTTTATTGTTAAACAGAACTAGCCATACCAATTGTGCTCACAGTTTGTTTTGTTTTGTATTTACATTCATATAACATAGATAACCAGTATAAAAACTTTGTCAAGAAAACATCTTTTTCACAGCACATAATACCAGTATTTTGTCACGGGGCTGCTACTGAAAAAACTCAAATGCTAACCTCTGAAGCCAAGAAGCAAAGGGACTGGCAAGTCGCATTAACCATGCAGTGATGAACAACACAGGCTTAAAAAAGAGGAGGCTTCTTTGAAAGCTGCCGCATGTAGACACAGTTAATTGATCTCCCTGGCCCCCATCCAGAGTGGTTTCCTTGTCCCAACAACTACGTAAAAATTATCAGAAAAATTACTCACTCCAAGGTCACCTGAGCCACAGCGTCCATTGAACTGTATCCGTTTTCCATGAAAAGCTCCGTATAGCGGCCCATTTTGATCGCTTCCAGCCATTCACCTACTGATCTGTATGCCCCGGACCCCAGGGGCCCATGTTCTGCCAATAAATTAGATACCCTAAAATACATAAAACATAAATATTAAAATGACATTTTAAAATGTTTTATACTAGATTTCATTGTAACATTAGGTGATTGCAATGGATCTTTGGGTCTACAATAATATGCAAATGCTAACATGAAGGAAAATAAAATTTAGGAGGACATGAAATCACCTTATTGGGAGTTTTTTAATCCATATTAATAAGGACTTATAATAGGTAAAAATGGAAATTTTCTGCAAAGAAATCATTAGCTAATATTTTGTGTGATTTACATATATTGACTTCTAACTATTGGCCTCTTTGGAAGCACAATTTAAAGTGCTACTATAGGTGTATATGCAGAATAACCCATGCAAAATCAGTTGCATCTAGATTTTGCTACCTAAAACACTGGTTTACTTCAGGATACTTTTCTTGTATATGTAGAAGCCATTTACCTAGAAATGTATACTCCTACATAGGGGGGTACTTTTTAATTTATCTAGAGAAGGGAGAATATAGATAATAAAACATAGCTTCAAATACACATGTAAAAGCAATAGCATCAACTCTTAACTATATTAGGTTCATATTCTTTGGTCAATTATGATTACAATTTCAAGAACTGCATCTCCAGAAGCCCTGGTGGTATAATAGTTTTGCATTGGGTTGCCATGCAAAAGGTCAGCAGTTCAAAACCTCCAGCCCCTCCTCGGGAAAAAGAAAAGGTTTTCTACTCCCTAACAAGTTAATGCTGCACATCTACAGGTGTAGTTCTACCCTGTCTTAGAGGGTAGGTTCCCCAAGAGTAAGAAATGACCCCACAGCAATGAACGATCCTAAGGAAACACTGTAACATGTATATGTAAATTTTCATTTGTTTTCTAATGAAAATAAACACTGGAAACAATTTAAGTGCCCATCAAAATGAGTAATTTCAACTACAAGATACAAGACAAAAAGTCTTTTTAAATTTTCTTCTCTAATCTTTTTTTATATCATGTGTACTCCAATTAATTTTCTTCAAATACCATTCTATGGAATATCTCTTGTTGAAGTAATAACCCAGTTTGCCAAACTCTGTAGGCAGTTAAAAATCTATATGGTAAATGAATTTCAAGAAGCACTCAATCAGAATCAGAACGTGTCTATGCTTGTCTACTTCAAATACTTTTCTAATCAGTGTCTTCACCATTAGCAGTATGCTCCTGGCTTCCCACACTTTGCTATTTTCCTTGGTTGCTGAGCTTAATTGAAGGGCTTCAGGATTGCTTCTTATCTTTTCTCGCTGTAAGGGAAAATCCCACTTTAGGAAAATTTATCTACTGTCATGACTTCAAACAGCATCACATACCAACCCCCCCCTTTATCTGCAATATGCCTCTCATATCAATTAGATACACACTACCTACTAGATCTAAACTCACATTCTTCTCCTTTTCTGTAACTCAAATATCCTAAACTACTTTCCATTTTCGCATATGATACAGCCATCCACTCTAATCTCCTTCTAAGTCTCTTTATCCACGTTATTAGTGCACTATTTATTTTTACTTCTTGGATGCTGCCCATCTGGCTATTTCATAACATTTTAGTTCAAGAAATCATAATATCTGACCTACAAAACTACTCTAGCCTTCTAGTTTTCCTCCGGAAATCTACTTGAACTCGTTCTACCAAATCCAAACTATTTTTTAAAAAGCTTTTCAAAAAAATAAATCATTTTATTGGGTTCTCTTACAGCTCTTATAACAATTATAAAAACATTTTATTTTTCAATCTCTCTCTCCTTTAACAGTGATAAAGATAAAGATAAGTAGCAGCCTGTGTCTATTTGCTCAATGATCTGTTCTTAGCACAGAGCCAATGAATGACACAAGGAGACAGACACAAAATGTGAGCATTTTGTACACAATTGTCACCAGTAAACACATGTTCTTCATTAATTGACTTTTAAGACTTGTGACATGGTAGAGACAAAAAGAGAAACAATGCACTCGAAGCTATTGCTTGAAACTGAGATTGGTAGATGACCAAGAAACATTAATGGGTATTGAGACTATTGTTAGTTAAATTTGTTTTTCTGAAACCCTGTATGTGTATTTCCACTCCAGTAAGCTGAATATAATATATGGGCCAGAAGAAAACATAAAATTTCTTTGCAAATGTCAGTCTGCTTTAAAAGTGAAGTGATAATGCAGATGATGTACATTAAAAAGTAGGACATTTACAATTTGATTTTATTTTTCTCAAGTCCATTTGTGACAACCTCTCTTACGCAACCTAATTAAATTAGTAGATGTGAGATGAGGTAGTTTATTGTGCCAACCTGTCCAATAAATACATGTGGGGTTAAAAGGCTCAGTGAGCCTCGCCTCTCTTCTTGGGTCTCTTGCTTTGTGATGGTCAGATCAGGATGCAGCTGCCTTGGCTAGTTCCCTGTTTCAGCTGGCAAGGCTCACTTCCTGCAAGACATCCCTGAGGAGAAGCCACATGGACCTACCCCGATGCAGCCCTGGGTGCTGGAGCAGCCATGTGGACCCCTGTCAGTGTTGAGATGCTTACACATTCACTAATTGGGTTTTCCTCCTGCAGTCGGCATCAGATTATGTGTTTTGTGAGATTGAGGAGGACTTTGTGGATTGGTGTTAGACATATGGATTAATGTTGGACTTGTGGGCTTGGGCAGCACTGGGTTGGGATGTTCTCTTAACCTTTATATAAGAACTCTCTCTTACACATGAGTTTCTGTGGATTTTGTTTCTCTAAATTACCCAGACTAACACATGAGATAAACAGAATTTTCCTATGATAATAAATAATTCAAAAGCAGGTATTTTGGAAAGAACATAAAAAGTAATTGCTACTACAATCTTTTTTCAGTTGTTTCTGTAGAAAATCAATGATACCTGAACAGCATTTGCAAAATCATTCATCCTTTGTACTTATTTTATGTCCAGTAAAAAAATGTAATGTCAGAATCACAGAATTTTGTATAACTTTATCAATGAAATATTTCTCATTCATTTTGTTATAATTGACAATTACATATGATACTTTCATGATATTATTCATTATAAAAATAGACAACTGTCTCAAGTATAGTACATTCTCAAGTACTGAATAAGATAGTACATTTTGCAGGAGGATAATTTTGTAATTTTCAGATTAAATGGAAAAGAATCCTTCACACAAATGAATCATTATTTAAGTACATTTCTATCTCACTCAGAACAGTAGCTGTGTGCATAGGACCTGAAGGCCCAGTGAAGGGGTTGTCAGGTTCATTCACTAGGACAGACACTAAAATGAATCCTGAAGAAATTAGAGAGTAATTTCTACACAAGATTTCTGGTTTGAAATATGTCAGCACTTTATATTGGTCACTTAAGATTCTATTAAAATAAGTAAAAACATCGTTTAGAAAAAACAGATGACCAAATGCAAGAAAATCATATTTATGAAATATATTTGTGACATCAACCTGTATTAGTTACATTCAGGGACATCCCTCAGGCTCGCCTCTTACCTGCTTGATGCATTGACCAGCGTCTTCAAGCTACTAGGGTTGCGAATCAGTTTGTCCAACATGTTGACTATTTCCTCAAACTTGGGCCTGCTGTTTCGATCTTTCTGCCAGCAATCCAGCATTAACTGGTAGAGAGCAGCCGGACAGTCCATGGGGCTTGGTAGACGGTAGCCTTCTTCTACTGCTTTAATTACCTGTATGGAGCAAAGAGCAACCAGCACAGCAATTTAGTATAGCACGATTTCAGAAATGCCCACGGTAAACTTTCATCCTTTTATTCTCTCAGGAAGAGCAACTGCAATTACGGTCTCCAACATCCTATGTCATTTCTATTCACTGCTAAAGGAAATGTTTATGAGAATATATGTATATATCAAATATATAAATATATTCAATATAGATGTAGACCTATGAGTACATATAGATACATATCGAAAGGCCAGTGGCTTCATTCACCACCTGCTCTCTGTGGGAAGTTGGCCTCTGAAAAGATCTGTCACCTTAGCAACCCTTTGATGACAGTTCTGTGTCCTATAAGACAGAGCTGGGTGAATGACTGGGAATGAATTCCACACCAGGGCTATTTGGGTGTGGGTGAACACACACACACACACACACACACACACACTTACATATGTAGTTATACATATACACATGAGTTGGTAGGTTTTATCTATAGATATATAAACACATATATTCCTATTCATGGAGCTCTGGAGGCACAGTGGGTAATGCATTGAACTGCTAATGGAAAGATTAGCAGTTCAAATCCATCAGTAGCTCTGAGGGAGAAAGTCAAGGCTCTAAGCCTCCTTAAAGCTTTAAAATTTTGAAGACTCCAGGGCGCAGCTCTACTCTGTACTATGGGATCACAGGTATCAGACTCTACCCAATGGGAGTGGATATATATATACACATGTGTGTGTCTGCAATATTTCAATATTGAAAATACGCTTTCATCATAAGAAACATAACTGATAATAATGTTTATATGAAATTTTAGTGGGGTGATTTTTTAAATTAATTAAAATATACAGTTTGTGTTTTATTTATACTTGCATTCTGTAATCAAGTAGACATTGAATTTACTAGTGATTTCTAAGAAAAGTTAATGTCATTTCAATGAAAAATATGTGCTGAAGCACATTTTTTAAAACAAGCAATACACTAGAATTTTATAAAACAGTCTTTTGGATGGTAAATGATGGATATGTCAAAGGCTACATTAGCATAACTGTCTCATTTAGTAATGCCAAGGTCTGGATACTTATTATCATCTACTGATTTCTGTCTAGAATTTAGAATGACTATTGAATAATACAGGCATTACAAACATTTATATTCAATATAAATCTGTAGCTATAAAATATTAGTTTAATTGTGAGACTGTTTGAAAAACATTTGTGAGATCAATTCTGCTTTAAAGATAGATCATTCTAGACCAGATTAATGTATGCTAATAAGCATCATAATACAGATTTTCTTCAATTATTAAAGTTTAAATAAATATTTAATAATATCTCAACCAATAGAAGTGCATATAGTTTCCAAAATCTTATAAATATATCTTTAAATTAATTCATCTTAATTATATTTCCCCACAAATACATTAGTGTTTATTTGATAATAAAAAGATAAACATAATTATTAGAATAGCAAATGTTCAGAGATAATTTGAAAGAATTTGAAGTAAATTAAAAGAATTGGAATCTGGATAATTTAAGTGGCAAATGAAGAGGAAATGGGACATTTATAAGATAGAGATAAATAAGATTTATAAGAGACATTTATAAGATAGAGATAAATAGTTGAAGAAAGTATTTTAAATAAAATAAGTCTAGCATATCATATCATATATCATATCAGATCAGATGGTAGTTGCTGTCAACTTCAAGTACGCACATTTATAGGGCTAGAGAATGCCAACAGGTATAAAGTGTGTGTGGACAGGGATTCGGGGGGTGAGTGCATTATAGGGGTGATTCTTTTACTTGAAGTGTGTAAAGAATATCCAGATGGAAGATTTCAAGAATCTGGCTAGAGTCCAGGAGATGTGTGAGAGGAACATATAAGGGTGAGGAAAATCAGCACTTGCTTATAGCTTGAAACAGGGCACAGTTTCTATCATCATGTGAAAAACACAAAATAACAGTTCTAACAGAAGACCACCGATGCAGCTAAATTAAGGAACTTGACAGGTATTCAAAGACTCAATATAAAAAATATACAAGAACAGATAAATATATGTGTAATCAAGAATAATATAAATTATGCTATTCTCAATTAACTTACTTAAAAATAAACATAAACAATGAAGAGGTAAGTAAAAATCATGTTTTCAACCATTATAACAATATTAATATATGTAATAAAAGTTCACACATATTGAGAGACAAAAATAATATGATGTCAACAAATAAAGGAATAATTTATGCTAACTCAAAATTTATAATAAAATTAAGTATATTTTGAAAAAAGTTTATATTCACTAGAAATCAAACAAATGATAATCAAATATTTTTTAAAAGTGTCATTTGAATCCCTGCTCTCTATTGCTTCACTAGCAAACATATCACCAAGCCCTACTTCTGACCTCTTTCACAAAATTTCATTTCCTGCTTTGTTTAATTTTCATCTAAAGACCAAATTTTGTTTGAAGCATTATAATCAATAGCAAAGTAAAGGTTTTTCTCTGCATCCGCCCCCCCCCCAAAAAAAACCCCATTTTATTGGGAGCTCTTGCAGATCTCAGACCATCCCATAGTTCAATTCCATCAAGCAGCATTTTGCAATTGCTACCACAATCATTTTCAAAACATGTTTTTCCTTCTTGAACTCCTTGATATCAGCTCCTCTTTCCTTCCCCCACCATCCCCCTAGAACCCTCATTCTACTTGTCTCTATAGGCTCATCAATCCTGGGTTTCATAAACTGAAAAACAGAAAAACAAACAAAACAAATAACAATAATTCAAGAGGGATACCCACAATGACATCAGAGATAAATCTCAATATGAAAACACACACACAAAGTAGTGAAAACCATATCAAGTTCAAAGTGTATCATAGGGGGGATTAAGTAACAATGTCTTAACAGTTCAGGTCAGGTTCATCATTTTGATCTCCTATAGTCATCTCTCCAACAAAAGAAAAAATTTTTGATCATTTTATAGGGGGCTCTGAGAGCTTTTATCACAACCCATACATGCATCCGTTGTGTCAAGCCATTTGTACATACGTTGCCATCATCATTTTCAAAATATTTTCTTTTTACTTGAGCCTTTGGTATCAGTTTCTCATTTCTCCTCCTCACTCCTAACCTCCTTCCATCACCCTCCCTCCCGCCTGAACCCATGATAAATTATGGATTATTATTTTCATATCTTATATTGTTCTCGTCACCCTTTGTGTTAATCTGGGTAGAGTAGAGAAACAAATTCATAAGCACACATATGTATATAAGGGAGAGGTTTATATACAAGAGGAATTGAACATTGAGAAAACATCCCAACCCAGTCTAGTCCAAGCCCATAAGTCTGATATTAGCCCATATGTCCGATACCAATCTTTAAAGTCCTCTGCTGACTCACGAAACACATGCAATGAAGTCAAATGCAGGATGATCACAAGCTAGTGGGTAGATAGTCCTTGGGTCCAGTGGCGTTGTAAGCATCTAAGTGATGGCAGGGGTCGCTCTGGGACTTCTCAGGTCTTGTGTGTCTTTGTGGTTTGTCTTCGGCAATGTCTCCAGGGAGTAGCAGAGAGAGAGAGGTATCTTCTGACTCCAAGGAGGAAGTACCGATTTCCCAGAATTCTCAGGAGAAGGCCATGCCCACACAGAGGTCTCATTGGCTATGATCTGATTGACAAGCTAGACTCCTTTCTTACACTCTTAATCCTCAAATTGATAAATGATTATATATTTACTACACCCTTCACCTACTTTTCTGTTGTTTATCCCCCCAGAAGGGGGTTATTTGTTGATCCTTGTGATCAATTCCCCTGTTTTCCCTGCACCTTCCTCTTATCCTCCTGGTATCTCTATTCTCATGGTTGGCCCTGAGGGGTTTATCTATCCTGGATTCCTTGTGTTGTGGGCTCTTATCTGTAGCAGTGTGCATGCTCTGGTCTAATCTAAGGTAGAATTGAGGTCATGATAATGAGGAGGTGGGGAAGCATTAAAGTACTAGAGGTAAATTTTGTGTTCCATCAGTGCTATACTGCACCCTGACTGGCTCATCTCTCCCTTGTGACCCTTCTGTGAGGGGATGTCCAATTGTTTATAGATGGGCTTTGGGTCGCCACTCCTTACCACCCCCTAATTCATATTAGTATGATTTTGTTCTGGGTCTTAGATACCTGATATCAGATCCCATCGACACCTCATGATCACACAGGATGGTGTGCTTCTTCCATATGGGCATTGTTGCTTCTCAGCTAGATGGCTGCTTGTTTATCTTCAATCATTTGAGACTCAAGACACTTTATCTTTTGAAAGCTGGGCACCAAAAGCTTTCTTCACCACATTTGCTTATGCACCCATTTTGTCTTCAGCGATCGTGTTGGGAAGGTGAGCATCCCAGAATGCTGGATTATTAGAATAAAGTGTTCTTGTGTTGAGGGAGTATTTGAGTTGAGGCCCAGTGTCTATCTGCCACCTTAATTCTTAACACATAGATATAAGTACATATATCTATTTCCCTCTCATTGTATATAAAAATATTTATATATGCGCATGCCTGTATTTAGACCTCTATAAACATCCTTTACCTCCTGGTTCTTTCCTCTATTTTCTCTTACTTTCCTCTTGTCCCACCATAATGTTCGGTCTTCATCTGGGTTTAGTAATTCCTTGCTGTTACATTGCCCTTGCTTAAGCCCCACTAGGCATCCTATGCCCTTCTCTCTATTGGTTTTAGTCACTTGTTGTTCCCTTATACCCCAGTTGGTTGCTGCCCCCACTTCCTTTATCCCACCTCCCCTTCTCCCATATTGCCTGGAACCATCGATTCCATTGTTTTTGTCTCCAAATTGTTTGTCCTGCTTACCTTATGCTTTTTTATAGTCATGTTTTTGAGATTTTGAAGTAAAAAATTTAAATTCAATAAAATTAAAATTATAAGAATATTTGCTCTGAAAAGTACTCTTTCTATTAGATATTAATAGAAAATTAATTTTTATTACTATTAGCTGTTCAATATAGAACTTGTCATGCTGTAAGACCAGTGGGTATTCTCTTAGTGACATATATGTAACCAAAAAAATCCCAATATAACAGTTTAAATCATGTGATATTTTGGGTATGCAGTAAAATCAGTTATTAATGTATATTTAAAACCAGATATGTTTTGCAATTTTCTTCTCTTCAGAAATTGCTATAAATTATTTCAATTTTCATTAAAGCCTATTTTTTTAAAATACAATTTTTCTCCACTAAGCAACCACTGGTTGTGAATACATAAAGATAATTAGTTTTAAAACCAACTAATAAGCTATTTCATATGTGATGTTATTAATAATCTAATCAGTTTCCTTTTCAAGTAAATTTGATCTTGGAAACAAATACCTTGCATCTAAGTTAACTTCAAGCAACATGGCGGTTCTATGGGTTAAGCATTGGGGTGCAAACTGCAAGCTACTCCCTTGGAGAAAGTGAGACTGCTCCTCCAGCTTGGGAGACTGTGGGTGTAGTTGTACATTGTTTTAGAACTTGTTATGACTCAGAATCTACTAGCTGGCAATTGGGTCGGTCAACTTATAAATGGCATTATGTCATAAAATTTAATATGGTTTCCTCTCTAGAATGTATTTTAAAAATACCTTTGGGATGATTATTTTATATTTAGCAAGTTTTGAAACTATGTAATCATTTTTCAAACGATATCATCTTTCATTTTTGTCAGGAAGTAAATGTCAGCAGCAGTCAAGTAATAGGTGAGATATTGGAAATTGGTCAAAGTACAATTTAAACTGTTTATACTTTTGTACAACTAAAGGAATATTAACATAGGTTGACTTCATATTGATGTTATACTTGTTAACCTTGGTGGCGGTAATGAACAGAGGAAAGAAAATAAGGGAGAAAATAAGGAAAAAGTCTATTTTTGCAAACAATCTGGTGCCACCATTTCAGATACACATCTGAACTATACAAACTGATGGCATTTCATGGTTTTGCTATGCAAATCAGTAGCACTCTTTAAAATCCATTGAGGTTTTTCCTGAGATATAAAACCTGACACAGACTTCACCCTATGACACTGGTCACGTAGTAGCAAGCTAATTAGATTGGACTTGTCTATCATGCAAAGGTTAGTAATTCTCTTTCCACATGTTTGAATCTATTCTATGGGTTTATATGCTCTCCCCACAACTTCACTCATAAATACTAGCTGGAGTTATAGGAGAAGTGGACCCAGATCACTGACTCGACAGAACACTTCGCTCAATCAGATGATTTATTTACAGTAAAGAATGGGTGCAAGTATAACCTATTTAACGATATATCTCTAAATAATCAAAATGGACTCTCCTGGGGGAGAAAGGAGATTTGTTGCATTTTCTGATGTGCCTAATAGAGCCTTTACATGCCAAACGTAAGCCACCAAAACAGTGTCAACCAGGCAGAAGTCTTCTAATTGAGAAGAGGAGATCTCCTAAGAGTAACGAATACTGAGCAGCAGGGACTTACTGGGCTTACACAGCGGGGTCAGGGAGGAATCATGTGGCACCCAGTTGGCAAACATGGGTTGTTTTCCTTTGCAGGAAACCTCATCTCAGAATGCCCCAAGGGAAGCCAACCAGACCTGCCAAGGTCATAGGTGAGTATGAAGAAGCCCAGAATTGGTTTGGGGAGGGGCTAGGAGAATAAGATTGGGTCAGTGGCAGCCATGAAATCAATTGGAACTACAGTGGTCACAGTTTGTCCCATAACCTCGTTCTTCTAAGGTTTTCTTCCGGCAAATCAACACACAAACGCCAAGAGACGTCCCCTAAAACTATGCAGAAAAATGGACCTATGCTGCCAAAGAGGTGGGAAATACTTGCTATGAAATCTCAAATTTCCAACTGCTGAGACTATAATTAACTAACAAACGTCATGAACATCTTTGAAACGCATATGAGCCAGGAGTAGACAGGACAGTGTTACCTCGTGGTACGTGGGGACCACCAGTTGGAGTGGTCAGCCCGCATTCAACAACATCTAAGCAGTCTGGAATGCCCATATCAATAACTCACACATAAGAGTTGTTTTCCTTTTTCCCTATTGGATATGATACTCCTAAAAATTTCTAAAGTTTAATATGTTCCAGAAAAGTTTCTCAGATCCAATGGATTAACTTGAGCTGTTTTCCCCTAGGATATCATATCTTTTGGAGTGTTATTGTGGATATTTTGAGTATACCTTTTTAATACTAATCTTAGATTGATAGTATTCCCAAGATTGAAGAGATATGAAAAATTCTTTATTGAAGTACTTGCCTTTTCTAGTTGTTAAAATGATACTATGGCACTAGATTGCCGAGCTTTATGTCCAGCTTTCTGCATGTTTGTTTTTTAGTAGTTATATGAATTTTGGATTGAAGTATTTATATTTCATTATATATTACTTTTATTAATCTACGAAGACTTAGGCTAATTTTGTTGCTTGTCAGGTGTCATTGCATCTGTTTTGACTCACAGTGATCTTATGAACAACAGAAAGAAACCCCTCCCTGTGCTGCGCCACCCTCACAATGAGCCCATTGTTGCCGCCACTGGATCAGTCCAACTCGCCAAGCATCCTCCTCATTTTAGCTCCTCTCTGTTTTACCAAACATGAAGTCCTTTCCTAGGGGCTGGCTTCTCCTAACAACATATCCAAAGTACAGGAGACAGTCTTGCCTTTCTTGCTTCTAAGAAGTGTTCTGGTTGTACTTCCTCTAAGACAGATTTGTCTGTCCTTTCCCCACTCCCCCTATGGAACTTCAAATATTCATTACCAGTCCCATAATTCAAATACATTGCTACTTCTACTGTCTTCCCTATTCAATGTTCATATGAGGTCATTGAAAATATAATTGCTTGCAATCAGGTGCATCTTAGGTCTCAAAGTGACCTGCCAACTTCTCAACTAATTTACCCAGTCTTTTGGTCTCTTGACCCATTTGCTCTCGAAAGTGATGTTTACATGAACACTATGACCATAGCAATTTGAAATCTTTGGCAACTTCAATAGCCCTTTATCATGATGGTACTTATAGGCCCAGCTGGGAGGTGTCGGGTTTTCTTACTTTGACTTGTCATGAACGCTGCAGGCTGCAGTCCCTGACCTTCAGTGGTGCTCCAAGTCCTCTACACTTTCAGCAAGCAAGGATGTGCCATCTATGTCACGGGCTTTAAATAAGCCTCACTGAAGTCTTGCATACAGCCCCATTCTTTTTCCTGTAGCCCAGTTTCTCTGAATATTTGCTCAGTGTACTCATTGGACAACCTTGGTGACAGGAAAACTACATTGACGACCTCTCTCCATTTCAAACCATGCAGTATTCCTTTGCTCTACTTGCATGCTTCTTGACCCAAGTACAAGTTTCACATGAGCACAATGAAGTATTCTGGAAATCCCATTTTTCTCAAAGCCGACCAGAGTTGTTTATGGTCCACACAGTGGAATGTTGTTGCATGGTCAATAAAGCACAAGTAACCTTCTTTCTGGTAGTCTCTGCTTTCAGCCAAGATCCATCAGATATCAACAGTGACATCACTCGTTCGATGCACTCTTCTAACTCCAGCCTGAGTTTCCATCAGTGTGTTGTTACAGCTGTTGTTGGATGACTTTCAGCCATATTTTACTTTTATGCTATATTGATTATTTGCCATACGGGGTTGAAATAAACTTGCTAACACCTAACCACAATGAAGACTATAAAACTGAATGTTTTGCTGAGTTGGAAATTTGCAATATGTAAATGAGGACTGAGGCCTTCACGGTCCAATTTACTTAATTACATGTGGCCTGGTTGTTTTTCCAGAAAATATTACTCCAGTATAAATAAAATAAATTATATTCCAATAGAAATTGAAACCAATTATAGAAATAGGTTCAGTTAATGCAAATTCTGTTTAAATCTTTTGGAGGCAAACCTTCTTTTACTTTACAGGTGAAATGATTTTAATCTATGTACTTACTAGAATTCTACATGTTCATATATCTTCCAATATATATGAGAGGAAGATATTGCCAATACATTTAAAATGTAGTAAAATAAAATATCTCATTGTTTGATATTTGCTTTATGTTCTGAAAAGGATGACATTTTAAATCATCCTTTTTGCTATCAATTACTAGAAGTCTTCTGACTTCTGGGATGCCCACATGTGAATCTAAGTCCATAGTATGTTATTTACCTAAAATCACCTTTGTCAATGAGGTTCATTTTTATTATGTGCTGTTATGCTTTCTTTTTTGCTTTGTTGATAGAGGCAATCCTAAATCAAAAGATACTTCTTGGCATACTCTCTCTCCCTGTACAGAAGGTCTCCTCTGAGAGATTTAGATTATCCCGCATGTCTCTGTAACATAACATTTGCATGTTGTTAGGGTTCTTTGTCAAGTTTAAAATCAGGTAGCATCTGGAATTCAGCGATTATGGGACATAGTATTTGAAACTGGTAAAGCAGTGTTTTTGCTTCACTCAGAGTTTTTTCTAAAGATATATATAATAATTCTGATCTTCAAATGCAGTAGATCTGTCAGGTTTTAAAATACAAATTGGAATAGAAATTGAGACAAAATTAGTAGCCATGAGGTAACAAACTTGCCTTGGACATTATATTCAAAGCAAACATTTTAGAAAGATGTGCAATTAAGCTAACATTTTTTGGTAAACTCATTTAGCTTTGTAAAATTCAGTCAAAAAAGCCCCTATAATGAGAGCATGTTTGTTAGCTTGCTGGTTTCTAGAAGAAGATGAGAGAGACGGAGAGCAGGGGCTAGGTATAACAGTTTAACTCCACCCGACTCCAGGAAAATGAGAAAATTCACTCAAGATCTTCAGAAACACAAGCATTGATTTAGGAAGTAAACAAAGTTCACCGTCATGGAGTATATTCCAATGTGCACCACCTTGGAGGGCAGAGTTTCATTGTCCTTGTGAGTTATCACGACTGTAACCATCCTTGTGGCCTGCAGATTTGTTGCTGGTTTGGAACTGCTGATCCTGTGATTGACAGTGCAATATGTAACCCCTATACCACTACCACTCCCAAAATTTCAATAAAAAATTCAATGTGATCTGAAATTTAAAGGTCTATATTGAATAGCCTAAGAGTCCTATGTAAATCCAGTAAGCAATGGGCTGCTAGTCACCAGGAGCCTGCTTCAAACCCACCATCCATCCGCTGGAGAAAGACGAGGCGCTTATCTCCCTGCTTCTGAAAAGATGTACAGAGCCTCCGAAATCCCATATAAGGTTGCTTTGAGTTGGTATCAACTCGCTGGCAGTGTGTTTTGTTTTTAATTGAATAGCAAAGATGAACATTACACAAGCAACCGTTAGAGAGCCAAGTATCACTCATGTTTTTTTAAATTTCTGAATTTTAGTAAAAATTATTTTACTGTTCCTTTAATGCTGTAGTTGTTTTAAAGTGCTAGCCGATTCAATGCAAACAAATCTATGCACAAGAAAATGAAACATTGCATGGTACTGTTTTATCCTTGAAATCTTTGATTTGTTTGAGATTATTGTTGTAACCACAATGTCAATTCATCACATTAAGGATCTTATACTCATTGGCTGACGTAGTACATTATCAAGCATGATTCCCTTCTTCTGGAACTGGTCCTTCTTAATAATATAGCCAAAGTCTGTCTTCTTGCTTCTAAGTAGTATTCTAGCATTATTTCTAGAGTAAATTTGTTTTATTAGAAGCCAAACTGTGGTGGTGCTTTGAGTTACGAGTAAGGCTGCTAACTCCAAGGTCAGGGATTTAGCCCCCCAGACACCCCACCAAAGACGAGGGCTTCCACTCCTGGGACTTTGAACAGGCTCAGGAACCTATGTGGCGTTTCTACAGAACCAAAATAGGCTTACCGGCACCAAGTGAATCAGTGAGTGTAGATTCATTTTTCTTCTCCAACAATATAACTTAACATATCAACAGCACAATTCAAAGGCATCAATTATTCTTTAATTTCCTTTGTTCATTGTGTAATGTCCACATACATATGTCATGAGTTGACTGAAAACGCCAAAGCTTGTGCCAGGCATTTCTTAGCCCTCACCACGACATCCTTCCTTTTTAGCACTGTTGAGTTCTTTTGCAACAGATTTGCCATCGGAAGATGTCATTTGGGCCTGTTCTTTAAAACAAACAAACACAAAAAACTTTATTGTGATTTTAGCAAAAGTTTACAGAAGAAACTGTTTCCCATTCCCAATCGTACACACTGATTCTGTGACGCGGTTTGCAGGCAGCACAAGGTAACAAGCTCTTCCCACTTCCTCCCTGCGTTTGCCACTTGCATTGGTCCTTCTTTGACACCCCTCCCTTTGTTGGCTTGCTGGAATGCCTGGACCTTTCCCTGAGCATTGATCGAGAACCTACATAATATGAAAACCTTTGCAAGTTCAATTTCCCCCTGTCTATGATGAGCTGATTATTGGTCCAGTTTTGATAACTTTGTCTTCTTTATGTAAAAGTGCACTCTGTACTTGAAGGCCATCAGTAGGTGCTTCAAATCCTATTTGCTCTCTTCAAGCAAGATTGTCTGTCTTCTCTGAGTAGGGCAGGTGGTCGATGAGCTTTTCTCCAGGAGTACTGATCTTCACCTAGTACTTTTCTTCGCCTAGTCCAGGCACACTGACTGAATAAATGCTGTAAAAACCATCCCTGTCTTTTAACCACACAAGATCCACTAGTTCTGCTCAAAACACTACCTCTTCATGTATGTAAAATTTTGCATTTTTGTTTTGCTTCAATTTGTTATCCTCAACTTATTATGCTTTTGCACAACCATTAAAACTCAAGGAAACATCTTTCATGTATTCTCTATTTTCAGCCCAAATCTATCAGGAATCAATAAAATCTCATTCATTCCAAGCTCTCCTCTCTATCAGAGGTGTGTTTCTGACAGAGTCCTTTCAGTGTATTGCTGCAACTGGTTTTGAATTATCAGCAGCAGATTTTTCCTTGCGTGTGATAGTATCAATACTATGTGATAATTTCCATGTGTGGTGAACTACCTTTCTTTGAAATGGGCACAGAATGGATGTCTTAGACTTGATTCCGCATGCTGTCCTCCAAATAATTTGCCAGTTAGATAAGTGAGTGCTTCCTGTGTTGCATCTGTTTGTTGAAACATCTCAACTGAGATTCTGTCTATTTCTGAAATCTTGTTGCTTAAAAATGTCTTCAGTGCATATTGAACTTCTTCCGTCAGTATCATTGGTCCTTGATCAGCCGCTATCTCCCGATGTGCTTAGATGTCAATCAATTCTTACTGGTATAGTGTCTGTGTTTAATTCTAAGATTCCATCATTCTAAGTTTTTTTTCTCTTTTATACATTGTGGGTAGAGCATCCTATTTTTTCCTCGAATTAAATAAAGAATAAAATTCTTTTTACATTTTAGTTGTAAAGATAGAGACTATCGTTTTTCAGTTTATGAGAGTATCCACAATTAAAACAGTATCATGAGCCCTTTTCTTTTTGAGCATTAGTTTCTTTCATGCAATGAAAATCATAAAAGAACCTTGCCTGTCAGTATTCATTCTTTGATAGCCCTTTCTTCATTTTTGAAAGTGATACATGAACTGAGTGAAACAGCACTAGAGGGCAGCTAAAACTGTTTGGCAACAGATTAAATTTTTATATAACGGTAACTTGCTCTTCTTTGTACTGTCACTTTGAATTCATGCATAAAGGATATTTCAACAACAGCAAAATACATCAGAGGTAAATAAAGCATTTTTGTTTAAAATTTTCTTGTATAGTACCTCTCCTCTTCCTAAAGGAAAGAAAGGAGAAGTCTATGCATCTTCCAACTCTGTGGGTAACGCATTTGGCTTCCAGGGTGGGCACTAGCTCCATACTTACATCTTGATTGCTCATCTCCCAGTAGGGCCTCTCGCCGTAGGACACAACCTCCCACATCACTATCCCATAGCTCCAGACGTCACTGGCGGAGGTGAACTTTCGGAAAGATATAGCTTCGGGGGCCGTCCATCTGATTGGAATCTTGCCTCCCTAAAGTAGAAAAACGAATTTTTAAAATCCCCCCCCCAGTACTTCAAATGTATCCGGGGATATCGCTACCTCGCAGATGAGATCTAGAAAGAGATGTAGCATTTTTAAGTGACTCTCTTTGACAGCAGGTAGTCTCTTTTCACATAGCTCAGCCCATAAGCAGGCATAGACTGACTACTAATTGGCTGTCCTGAAGGTTTCTAGTTTAAATTCTGTTTGACTACTCAACATCCACAGGACCCACATCTCAATTACAGTCCTCAGGACGGCAGTGTTCAGTAAAGAAACACAGGCAGTCAAGCAAATCAATAAGGCATGCTTTCAGGACATTCCAGCAGAGAGCAAAGGACTCAGATTCCCTGGTGCCCCCAGCCCTTTCATACAGATATCGTACGCCTCGGTTGCTGAATGAAACCCTGAGCAATGTAACACTTCATGCGACATGTATGACAATGAGATATCTTAAGCCCCGCTTTCCCCAGACACAGTGTTTTTGTGATTTGATGTGCTTCTCTCATCTTTGGTTCGCTCCATTGGTTAGGCTATTTGCTTCATCAAAAGAGTTAGATACCTTATTTAATTCAACTGAATAATACATAACTGAAATGTAACTATAAAATACACTACCGTTCTCCAATTTCATTTGTTATGATATAGTAACTAGCTTGTAGAATTTTTCTCCCAAATTGACAATACACAGATTACATCCTGACTTTTTAGTGAGTGTAAAAAATCTTTATCTGTTATTTTTTTAAACAAGAAAGCCTGGGAAATCGAATATTTCTTTCTAAGGAAACATATATTTAGAGAAAAACAAACAATAAGGTAAGCTTGAAATAATTATCTGTAACAAGAATAACAGACAAATGTTCATTTCACAGGAAAAGAATGCACAAAATTACATGCTGGGAAAAATGTAGTTTAATTTCTAATTTCTATTTAATAACTTTTATTGTCTGCCACATTTGAAACCTTCTTGAAGTCTGAATTCACTGAAAAATAACCAGGATAATTACCTGGACTTTGGAAGTATCTCTCATGGGCTTCATTAGAAACACCCTGTATATCATTTACTTTAAAAATCTTTAAACATTCACTTCTTCCTAAGAACTTTAGAAATGCATTCTGATAGATCTTACCCTTGTGGTGTATGCTGCCTCAGGATCGTCTTCCAGCACCCTGGAAAGTCCAAAGTCAGACACTTTGCACACAAGGTTACTGTTGATTAAGATGTTTCTGGCAGCAAGGTCTCTATGTACGTAGCCCATGTCAGAAAGGTACTTCATTCCAGCAGCGATGCCTCTCAGCATGCCAACAAGCTGAATTACAGTGAACTGCCCATCATTTTTCTGTAAAGACAATATAGAAATATTAGCCGACCAACACCATTCACTGGGAGAAAATATCAAGAGATCTTGCTTTAATTCCCAAATTAAATACTATCACTTCATCAAAATCCACATGCAATTTTTATTTGAAGAAAAATGGACATAGCTAGAGAAAAAAGTAGTGAAACTGGTAATGCCTCTCAGTCTCCTGTCTGATCACAGCAGATAAAAGCTTTGGAAGCTTATACTGAATATCTTATTATCACCCTTCACTGTATTGCATCTCTTCTATTCTCAGCTAACAGAGGGATGGCGCATTCTTTACTCCAACTTAATGCCTGCACATTTTTGAGGCAGGTATATTATTTAATTCAACCA
Organism: Tenrec ecaudatus; assembly: GCF_050624435.1. Taxonomy (NCBI): domain Eukaryota; kingdom Metazoa; phylum Chordata; class Mammalia; order Afrosoricida; family Tenrecidae; genus Tenrec; species Tenrec ecaudatus. The sequence goes on along the minus strand of NC_134532.1, from coordinate 158,274,773 downwards.
ATTTTTGGTCGCAAATGGAAAAAAGGCAGTGGGATGAGCATGAGGAGCAAAAGAGAAAACAGAAGACATGGGAGCAAACGAAGGAGCTGATGCGGAGTAGCTGGAAGGAGCATGACTGACCATTGTCGCATCACTCCAGAAGGTCATGTCTATGGAGAGGACAAGAAATTACAATGGTCTCCCTGGCTACAGCTCAGATGATGTCTGCTTTGAAATCCAAGAATACTGTAACAATAAATGTAAGGACTTAGAGCTGCAGATAGAAAAATTTGGGAGACAATGTGGTAGAGGCTGGAGATTGAAGGAAGAGGCAGCCTTATCAACAGATCACATCCAATCGATCACACAGGCCACTCATACATTGGCATTAATGACATTGTCCTACTCACAACTCTAATCAATAATTATAGTTCTATATGGAAAGTTCTAGTGTAAGTCAGGTGCTCAAGAACCTTGCATTGTTTTACACAATATACTTCCAAATAAAATGGCTGAATATTCTAAATGTGGAGACATGCACTTTGAAAATACCACAAAAGATCTTAACATTGGGGAGGGGTGGGGAAAAAAAAGATCTTAACATAGTGGCTACTCCTGCTACTCAATGATCATGAAAGCAACACTCAGGAAATCACGCACACACCGTGTGGGACAAGGCTGCTGCCAAGGGCCAGTCAGTCTACTGAGCCAGGACAAATGCATGGCTTGGAGGACTGACATGCCTGATATAGCCGTGGTATTTTCAATTCTTTTCCATGCATGGGAATTGGTGATGAGTTTCATCTGGCCTGCACTAGTTCAGCAGAATCAATACCTAACTTTTTTGGTTGATATTGGAAAATGGTTGTTAAAATGGCACTTTGAATCAAGTTTCTCCCTAAAGCTTGCGGCTGGGCAGCTGCCCAATGTGGAAATCACGAATGTTCATTCTTTACTCTCTTTGAACATTCATCTGGGCCACAGCCTATTGCAAGCACCAGCAGCAATGTTCATTCTGTCCATAGGTATAAAAATTAGATGGAACTATGCTTGTAATATTTATTAATTCCTTTCACAAATTATGCTTTTGATGAAACACTGCATTTTTATTCCCTTACATTTGTTATGCTTTTGATGAAATACTGCATGTTTATTCTCTTACATTTGTTACTCAGGTAAACATCTCGCATGCAGAGAATAAGGACCGAACAACAAGAAGGTGAACGATGTCATTTGTTTTAGCTTTGTGTTAAGCCGCAAATTCCCACGAGATAGGAGAGAATTATGGTAGTCCTGAAAGTGTTCAAAGAGCTAAACATAGTTCCAGAACAATTAGGCACAGCAGAAGCAGAGTGGAATTTCTCAAAGATGAATTTAAAATGTTCAGAAAAGAGAAGTCACCTGTTTCTAACATATCAAGCACATGGACGCTTGTTGGTTTGGCCTTCCTCTAAAGGACTGTCTCCTACAGTCCAAAGATGGTGAAGGATGAGTCACACAGGTAAAAGCAAAACCTATTGCAAGTGAGGAGGCTGAGCAAGGAGCAATGCTGGCTTCTCTTAAATAAATGCTTCACTGTTTTTTGTCAAGTTTTACTTAATATTTAAAATTATTTAAACGTTTTCATTTAAAATATTAAAACGTTTTCATTAATATTTAAAATTATTTCTCATCTGAAATAACATAACATAATTAAATGATCTAGTTTTGCAAGCATCTCTTATTGTTCTAATTTTAAAATATTAATGGTATAAAATAATACACTACCTATGAGGATATCTCTTTTCTTTATACTTGAAATGGGCATTAGGGTAGTGAATCTTTTGAATTGCACCACCGATGTGAATGCCGGACCATGAGAAAGGAAGCCAGGAAAGAATTGGTGCATTCAAATTAGGGTTTTGGCAAAGAATACTGAAGTTACCATGAACAGAAAACACCGATCTGATTTGGAGGAAATCCAAGCACAATGCTCTTTAGATGCAAGGATGCCGAGACTTTGTTTCCCCTTCTGTGAATATCCTATAAGGAGGGGTCCAAAGTTGGAAAGGAGAGCATGCTTTCAAAACAGAGGGCCACTGAGAAAGAGAAAGCTCTCGGATAGAATGAACTGACTGACGTCGAGGATGAAACATTGACTGCGCAGGAACCATTCTGAGGGTCACTGAAGAGCAAACCGAGTCTCAGTCTGCTCTCCACGAGATCCTATGAATTGGGGCCCACGCCAAGGCGCTTACAGCACTGCCTGCTTGTACACTACCGTGTCAGCAATGGTGGACCTGCATGGAAGCACAACCAGCAGGACCCTGTAGCCCGCCGCTGATGTAGATGTTTGGCATTGGTCCTTTGGACATATGTTCCTGCTCTGTCTTTATTATGCCTTTGAGGAAGGGAAGTGTGTATAAACTTTTCTATAATCCCACATACCTCCATCCTTTGCCTCTTCTTCCCTGTCCTTTCCTTACCCTTTCGCTTCCCTCCCCTCTCCTGCTTTCTTCTCTTTATTACCTGTTTCATTTCATTTCTTCTTCCCTTCCTTTAAGAATTATCAATTTACACTTAAGTAAAAGCAAAAAAATTTTGCATGGATAACAATGACAATGAATACGGGTGAAAATGTTCTATCACTGATTGTGGTAAAGATTGTACAACTAGTCTCAATATGGGCAAATTATTGAATTGTATGAGATGTGGGTGAAGTGACCATAAAATGTTTTTTTTTAAGTATAAAACAAACAAGTCTTTATCAGGTCAATTCTGATTCACAGGAATCCCTTGCATAAGTTATTTGAAAAGTAAAAATTCACACTGAAATGAATCATTGCAGTATAATTTTGCTGATCACAGATATTTCTATTCTACTTATACCATTTTCTTCTAAGTGGCTGAGTTCCATCTTCAACAACAAAGCAATATAAAAATAACACTCTGAATAATCCAATCACAGATCTTACCTTTAAAAATGTATCTAAAGACCCATTCTCCATATACTCTGTCACTATCATTACTGGTTTACCTGAAAAGAAAGCAATGATATAAACTAGTGTTGTTTGTTAAAACATTCTTATTAAAAAATAAAACATGGTTGCAGGCTTATTATTCTAGTGTATGTTTACATATTACTATATACTCTAAAAATCACAATACATGAAATCTAAACATATTTGAGATAAAGATAAGGCGCATTATGACAACAGAATTATGCTTACACTGTTCTTAGCTACCACTTTTAGTATGAACGAAAGGATAGCCAATAAAATAATCAAATACATTATAATTAAGTTAATGGCATTACCCTGAAGAGAACCTTCCTTTTACTTGAAAAATGATTAATCTGGGTCATTGATTTAGAGCTCTCGCGTTTACATATACCGCGGTACCAGGACTGCAAATATCAAGGTAGGATGTTTTAGTACTGGCATATGAAAAATAACAGTAAAAGGTTGTTGTTTTTCATTCCAAGATAATATAAAACTCACAGTTTAGTATCATATGATTAAACAAACAAACCAAACCTCACTGCGGTTGAGTAGCTGCACCCTCCTAGGGACCCTGCAGGACCGGACCGGACCGGACAGGACCGGATCAGACCGGACAGGACAGGACAGGAAAGGACTGGACAGGACAGGACTGAACAGGACAGGACTGGACTGGATCGGACCGGACCGGACAGGACCGGACAGGACTGGAACGGGCAGGACAGGACAGGACTGGACCGGACCAGACCAGACAGGACAGGACAGGACCGGACAGGACAGGACAGGACAGGACCGGACAGGACAGGACAGGATCGGACCGGACAGGACAGGACAGGAAAGGACAGGACTGGACAGGACAGGACAGGACCGGACAGGACACAGGACAGGACTGGACAGGACCGGACCGGACAGGACTGGACAGGACTGGACAGGACCGGACAGGATTGGACTGGACTGGACTGGACAGGACTGGACAGGACAGGACAGGACTGGACTGCCCTATGACTCTGTGGGAGTAGGAGGCCTTGTCTTTTTCCCACGCAGCTGCCAGTGGTTTCAAACTGCTGATCCTTTGATTAGTAATCCTGTTGGCAGTGTGACCACTACCCCACCAAAGGTCCCTTAGAATCTCATTTGAATAATTGTGTCATTTTGAATATTTTAGAGTTAGCATTCTTAATGGAGTGCGGCAGGTGCTTGACAAAGACAAGGAGGCTTCTCTCACACCTTTTATCGTTTAAAAGTTAGAAAAAGGATATGTAAATTAATTCATTATATATATATATATATATATATTAGGCAAGGCATTACTTATGCAGACGTTATGAATTAGAGATGTCACTTTATTTGAACCTTAAAAAATCAAAGGGTTGCTGGTGTAGTAAGAGGTGACAGATAAGCCACGTAAAGGGAGCAGCTTATGCCCAGACACATTGTCATGAAAGAGCCCATCAAGTTCAAAATATAGCTGGAAGTCTGTAATGTGTGTCTGTGTGTGTGTGTGTGTGTGTGTGTGTGTGTGTGTGTGTATGAGAGAGAGAGAGAGAGGGAGAGAGAGACAAGATTAGATGCAGAATACTGGTTTCAGAATGGAATGGAACACAAGCCCTTAGTCAAAAAGGTGAAAAGAGTGACTGGAAGTATATTTGTAAGTTGCTCTAACAAGACCCACGATTTTCTTTGGTTTTGTTTTTGAGAATTTTAAACATGTTTCCTCCATAGTAAAACTAAACTATAGAGAAATGCTTCCAATTAGACAGCTTCCTATCCATACTGCCATGCCCATTTTAAGGGCCTTCAGGACACTATAAACTAGAAAAAGTCGGCTTGGGTCCTTTCCATTTTCACATCATAGATCCCATTTTAACTTTTAAAATTTACCCCTGGGAAGTGATGCTGGCCCTTCGCTGGAGCACATGCTACATGCACTGCCCTTTCACATGTTAGCTTTCAGATCATCAGCAGTGCGAAGGGAAGGAGAGGGCGTGCATTTAAAAGGAGTCCAGGGATCACGTTGGCCCAGCTTCGTGCTGCACTGCACAATTATTTCAGTAACAGGAAGACTGTGACGGCCAAAAATGTGTGTGCTCCAGGACTTCAGCTGCACTAGAAATAGTATTTCCCACTCTACGATTGTGACTTTAGGCTTTATCAGTTTTCCTGTGAGATGTGTTTAGTCTAATTCTACTTGCTCTCCTCCACAATTCCAGAACCGTGGAAAAAGCAGTCATACCGTGAAGCACTGGGAGAGCGCCACTGCCAGTGGACATTCACATGCTCTCATGTCGCATGTCTTCAACTGGAATCTTATGGCTCACACTGTGCAGAGGCACCTTGTCAGAAAAGGCAGTCACTAACCAAGGTCTATTTTTATCTACTGAAGCCCAAGCCCTCTATGTTTTTGGGGCTCGCTCTTTTACTTTTCCTAGAATTCTTACTACTTTTCCCCTTTTTCTCAGATTATTTTTTCTGCTTTACACTTTCAGTTTTAGACTCTCTTCTTACAATTATTGGTGAGGGATATTCACCATTCCTTGTCATTGATTAGAATTCTGAGAAACATTCTGTAAATAAAATGTATTGATCAGACACTTACTAATATTGAATAGTATACATGTACAAAGAAAAATAAGTTAGGGAGATAGTCAACTTGCACTCATTCTATTATATTTTGTAGCTAGAATCACCTAATTTTAAAAGTCAGGTTAATCGTGTATAACAAGTGCTTATTCTAATGTCAAAAATGAAAATGTTTTCAAAAATGAAAATGTTATAGAAAATTAAATAGTCCTTATATCACAAAAAATGGAGAAAAGCAATTATAATGTTTTCAAATAATAACAATTTTCTTATATGGACACAAGTAAGACACATTAGGACCTATTTGATATTTTTTCATGCTTGAGCCATTTTAAGGCTAATTACTTTTAGTTTGGTTTATGTTTTGTCTCAATTCCTGATCGCCTTTAAGAATGACACGGCAATAATTAACATGGCTTACTCTAACCCTTGTAAATTCAATACAAGAGTATAATTCATTTCCCATTATCCAGCTTGAAGTACAAAGGGCAGATATGCCAATAATGTTAAAAACATATTATCAACAAACCACATAAAAATATACAGTACAATATGCCAAAGCAAGATTTAACATCTGACCACATTTCTATATTACTTTATATTATTTTCTAATGACCAGCCAGAATGTGAGAAGTTGTAAATACATATTACTTGTAGAATTAATATTTATTATTGGTTACCATAATTATAATTTAATGGCATATTGATTATTTAACTCCATACAAGGAACTTCTTATTAATTGTTCTGTTGCCTCTTTTTTCCAGTCCACAGTACCTATATTTTCTTACTATTTATTATATTTAAAGTTTTACTTTATAGTGTACAAATATTTACTTTGTGTATGAAACTTATAATCTTGGATCTGTCATATGTAGTTACTTAACAAATGATAGCAGATTTGTGAGATAGTTAGCTTCTCTCAATCAACATTCTGTCTTCACATAATATTATTATATATACCCTAATCACTCTATAGTCAAATGACCTTATGAAATTTATTAATCTTAAAGAAAATTTGGTTGCTGTTTTCTGGTGCCAAACAACCATCTGGAATATTAAAGAAAGACCCAAGCTGCTGCTCATAGAATAACGTTTTTCCAGGAATTATCTTAAGTGATGAACATTAGGAAAATAAACCGTGGCGACTGCTGGCACTGCTTTTGCTACTGAGTGTGCACCCTCCTCCACAGGCACCCCCTGGGAGCACGTCAGAAATATAAAATATCTCTGCTGTCCCTTGGATCTATTGAGATAGATGCTGATGCTGTAATCTTGTGCGCTAGAAGCCCCCAGTGCTGCGTTAAATCTCGGGAAACACTGAAGCAGTCCTTGTCCTGGAACTGCAGATCCTTGTGGGGCTGTTTGCCTCCATGCTGACATCCATTTGAAACCACGTATTCGCCTATACAACATGGCACCGTTGGAGGGAGCCTTTGATTTAGAAGTAGCATAATTTATTGAAAAACTATGGTCATTGGTTTCTCTTAGCAAAATTGCAGATGTCTTGTGAATGATTGAACGTATGCTCGTGGTTGTGCTAGAATATCTCGAGGCGGGCTGTGGAGGTAGGGGCTCATATAGTAAGCAGCTAAGCTCGAGGTTAGCATGTGCAACCGACCAGCTGGTCTTCAGGAGAAAGCTGAGGCTTCCTGCTGTCATCAGGATTCACAAGCGTGGGTGCTACAGTCAGTCCTACACTGTCCTATAGGGCCCTGGTACTCAGACTCCAATCAGTGACAGCGAGCTGACGTTTTTCAATCTATAAATGATTTGCACTCATCTAATCCATTGTCATTTAGCTTTCTAACATTTGCAGTTGTTTGAAATTACTTTTATTCTTCACCCAAGGGAAATGCAGGATAACACAAAGATGAGTATGATGAAGCAACTATTCATGATCAGTGGTCAACCAGAAATTATGATCTATGCCTTTCAATTATACACTTCTGCTTGATGTGATTGAACTATGGGTTGATATGATATGAATTAACTTTCAATTAATAATAAATTAAAAATAAATAAATGGATTAATAAATACATATTGATGCAAATACATTTACATCCAGGGGAGAGGGTGGAAAGAAAAAGAAAATTCTTTCTGAGAGGAAAACAACCAGAAAACATAACAAACAAATTAGCATGCAGTTAACACTTAGAAGGGTTCTCATATAGTTAATTTCTATTTTGTTCCTTAATTGCTGTCTAACATTTTAGGAGAAAATCATTTATATATTTATGTAATTTTAAGAAAGATGATCTAATCAGAAGGTCCTGGATACTCTGAAATCTCAGGAGATGACTTTTATATGCAGAGAATGGCTTTAATTGAAGTGTGTTATTTTTCTTTTGGCAGACCATATCCAGAAAGAAACAGAGTACAACTTGATACGCACTGTCTACTAAGTTCAGGACTTAATCCTTTCTTAATCCTGTCCATCAGTATAGCATAGAATTCCCTCCAAAACTGGATTATAGCCACGGGCATAGAGCCCAGGATTATAATACACCACAAAAGGAACTATGGCATGAGGGGACATTTTCACTGACAACATTTCATTTGATTCCTCTTTATTTCTCACACTTACCAGAACATCCAGCTTTCCAGAACATTTATATGCTTGTTTTCAGAATGTCTTCATATTGTGGATTGTGTTTGTCCACAATTCAATCTTGTCTACCATCTAGTTAATATTCCATCCACCCTGCAACAATCCAAGCACGTTTCCTGCTGTGTCTAAACCTATCCTTGCCTTTTCATGGTAGGGATTTCAAACAGCAATCTTTGAATATTTGTAATCAATTCCAGATTCATCTGTGTTGTATGATCTTTAGAAATTTAGCATTAGTCTATATTTATGCACAGTATCCCCTTGTACTTATGCAACACAGTTTAACCATTCAGTGACAGACATTTAGCTTGTTTCCATCTTTTTGCTATTGTGAATACTGCTGTCATTAACATAGGTATACATACATCTATTTGTGCACAGCTCTTGTTCCTCAATAAAATACTATGGGCACCCCCCTCCAAACATGATGCTTATTTTTGGGGGAAGGTGGATATTGTATTTGGAGTTCTTTCCACCAGGTCAGACTATTGATCAAGCTTTGTATTTAGAGGTTCTGAAAAGATTGTGTAACAGTGTGCAACAACAAAGACTTGATTTGTGGCAGATGGGGAACTGGTTTTTGCCACCACGACAATGCACCTGCTCACACAGCCATCTCAGGGTGCCTGTTTTAGGCAGCACACAGCATACTTCTCTTGACCACACATCTTACTCACTTGACAGCGCTCTAAAAGACTTCTTTTTGTTTCAAAGAATGAAGAGGGACGTGAAAGGACAGCAATTTGATGACATGGAAGAGGTGATGAAAAAGCACGAAGGAAGTGCTGTCAGCCATCACAAATATATTAAGTGGAATGGAGAGTAGATTGAAAGTTATAAGGTTGGTTTTTAAAAAAAATTAAATATATAGCTTTTTAAAAAATCCTTTTTTTTAGGAGAGGTACCCCCTAAGATACCTAGGAGTGATTTTGCTACATGGAACAGTATTAATATTTCTAGTTTTTCAAGTAAATGTCATACTATTTTCTATAGTAGTTGTACGAATTTGCAGTTCCACGAGCCAGGAATCTAGTGACATTCAGTGTTTCCCACAGTGGGTGACCGTACCCAACAGGTGACACTGGAATGATGCAGGGGGCTGCAAGAACACACCAACACTATTTTGGATTATAGGCAATAGTACAAAAGTTTCAATTGTCGGGGCTGGGAATGGGTGGTGTTGAGTAATTTTAAAATTTTTTTTATGGAAAGGAGGCAGAGAGCCAAATAAGTTTGGGAACTTATGGTGAAGATTAAATAAATAAGTTTTAAAAGCATGAAGTTAGTAAATACTTAAAATTTAAAAATGATTAGTTATATTAATAACTGGTTTATGCAACAATTTGAAAAAATATTACTCATAATTTATTTCCATGAATTTCTATTTTATGTGGTATTAGGATACTAATTTAAAATCAATATATTAATAATAGTATCATGTCTAAAACTAAATAGCTATTGACTTTGGATAATTTCACTTTATTCACTCGCTCACTTAATTTTATTGAAATATTAGTCATACCTAATATGTCTGTCTGTCTCTGTGCTAGATATTATAAAAGATGTAGCCACATTATTGTGTATTAAGTGTAACAAAGTATATGATAAGAATATGTATTAAGAAGTGCTACTGATGACCCCAAAATTGATGCAGTTTTCCAACCACTGAATAGTCCAAGACATTTGGCAGATAACTACCTCACCAACAAACTGGAAGACATCCATATTGTTCCCATGAAAGGTGATCCAGTGGAATGCAGAAATTATCACATTATAATTAATTTCACATGCAAGAACATATTTCTGAAATTAATTTAAAAATAGTTGCAGCAATACAGTGTTAGGGAACTGCCAGAAATCCAAAGCAGATTCAGAAGAGGAACATGGAATGAGAGATGACATTGCTGATGGAAAATGGACATGAGGTCCCAGAAGAAACCTATGTTGGCTGAGATACATCCGAAATGCTCTTTCCAAGGAAGGTAGTGCATTATCATCTCACATACTGCATGTCTGCTACCGTAATTAACCAGTTCCCGGAAGAGGACAGCGTAGTTGGTAACGAAGAGAGCCAGTGAAACTTATGAAGACCCTCTCTCAGACAGAGTGACGCAGAGGTTTCAACAATGGGATCAGGGTAGGAAAGCTTATACGAACGGCACAGGACAGGCGACATTTCCTTCTTTCCTAGCTAGCTCTGCTTGCTATGATGCTGAACTGATTTGAAGGAGCAATAATAACAACAGCTGGAGTTTGTGAGGCAATGCAATTACGTCTGGACATGATTCCTTCATTCAGGAAATAAGAAGACGAAGTACAACATGTGCCACAGTGGTGGAGAATATGTGAATATACAATTGACCAAACTATGATATTCCCCTTGAAGATAGTATGTTTCAATAAACACCTGGGAAGGTTTTTACTCAGTCCTCAGCTATTATTGAATGGCAGTTAGACATCAAGACGAGAAGGAAAATGAAAATAAATGGCACATATCACACAGAGACATCACATTTCAGTTAGGCCTGAATGTCAGTGCTAGTTGAAGCAAATTGATAGGGCATTCTGGACTCAGGGAGGCAGGACAAGCGTGAGAGAGTTTCTGGAAAGATTTGATTATGTGGTCATGAAACACGAGACAAAATTCAGTGATATCAAAAACTCTACATAGAGTCACTGTGTATAGAGTGGACAAAAAGACCCAAATCCGGTGAGGTCCAGGTAATGTGGGAGGGCCAGACTAGACCCAGAGATACATAGGGTAGCCAACTAAAAGAGAGGGAAAAAACAACAACAAAAACATGGGTTGCCAGGGCACAGGGAACTAACCCACCCAAGGGGAGGATGTTGTGTATATCTCCACAGGGAAAGAGGGACCAAACTTCAACCTGGTGCTCCAAGACAAGAATGCAACACATGGGCATGAAGCAGGGAACCAGTAGAGAGGTCTGTGGGGCCAGGCCCCAATCCAACTAAGTGGACAGAGCCCTCTCCCCCAAGAAGAATCCATTTCAGAGGACAGCACTGAAGCTACAGCTCAAGGAGAGGGATGTGTCTGATCAGAGCACACAGGAGCAAATGAGGGGGGAGGAAAAGTGTGAAGCACATCCTGGCCCACCAAGCCCTGAGGACAATATTTCTGCTCAGAGCAGCCAGTGCAGAGAGAGGACCATAGAGGCTCCCACACCATGAGACAGGACATTCCTCACCAACCATAGCACCATGGGGGACAACACCAGAGACACACAGCAGAACTGTGCCTGCTATGACCCCACCACACCAAGGCGAGACGCTGGGGGCATGCAACAGAGTACCAAAGGGAGTGGAGCAATGAAGTCCCCAGGGAACACCTAAAACAGACTGTGGGGCCAGGGCATGGGGCCCCATCAGACTCCACTGGAAAACACTTGTAAAGGACAACAAAGAGACCTTGAAATATTTATAGACGTATCTTATTTTGGCATTGGCTTCTGGTTTTTGTAGTAGCTATTGTTCCATTTTCTATTATTGCTTCGTTTTGCACAGTCTTATGTTTGTGCATATTGTTATCTCTGCATGTCTACTAGGATGGGATAGGTGGGATAAACAAGTCAGAAGGGAGCACAACGGGACGACAGTTAGTTCTGGGGGCACATGGGAGAAGGGGAGGCAGGGAAAAGGAAAAGGGTGTTACTAAGCCCAGGGATAAGTGAACAACAAGTGACTGAAAACTGATGGCAAGGGAAGATGTAGTAGATCTGGTAGGGCTTGATCAAGGGCAATGTAACCGAGAGGAATTACTGAAACCCAAAAGAAGGCTGAACACAATAGTGGGACAAGAGGAACATACGAGGAAATAGAGGAAAGAACTAGGAGGCAAAGGACATGTATAGAGATCTAATTACAGACATGCACATCTGTAAATATATTTATATATGATGGGGAAATAGATTTATATATATATTTAATATTAAAGAATATTAAAATATATATGTTTAATATTAAGGAAGAGGATGACATTGGGCCTCTACTCAAGTACTCACTCAACACAAGAACCCTTTGTCCTAAAATCCAACATTCTCAGATGCTCACTTTGCCGACATGATCACTGAAGCCAAAGCAGATGCGCAAGAAAATGTGAAGAAAGCTGATAGTGCCCAGCTATCAAAAGATACAGCATCTTGGGTTTGAAAGGCTTAAAGATAAATAAGCGGCCATCTAACTGAGAAGAAACAAAGCCCAAATGGACTAAGCACACCATCCTGTGTGATCATGAGGTATCGATGGGATCAGGTATCAGTCATCAAAGACCCAGAGAATAAATGTGAATGAGGGGCAGAGTGCGGAATGGAGGCCCAAAGCCAATCTGTAAGCAATTGGACATCCCCTTAGAGTAGGGTTATGGGAAGAACATGGGCCAGTCAGGTTGCAGTATAGCACCGTCAAAACATGGGGGGGAAAAAAGGGAAACCGAGCTGATTCCAGGAACCCAAGTGGAAGGTGAATTATGAGAGTGACGAGTGCAACGAATGTATAAGGGTGCTTTGCTCATTTGATGTATGTACAGATTGTGATAAGAGCCTTATGAGCCCCAATAAAAAGATTTAAAAAAAAAAGAAAAGAAAATGATTAGGGCAAAGAATGTACGGATGTGCTTTATACAATTGATGTATGTATATGTATGGATTGTGATAAGAGTTGTATGAGCCCCTAATAAAATGTAAAAAACAAAAAGTAAAAATAACAAAAAAACCCCAAACATACAGCTTTCCTCTTGTTCTTCAATGCTTCCTCCCCCCACAAACCTCACGCCCAATTCTACCTTACAAATCTGGCTGGACCAGAGCATGTACTTGGGTACAGATAAGAGCTGGAAACACAGGGAATACAGAACAGATAAACTACTGGGGATCAATATTGAGAGAGCCATACCAGGAGGGAAAAGGGAAGGTAGGGGGAGAAAGGGGGAACCAATCACAATGACCTACATATAATCCCCTCTCAGGGGTTTGGACAACAGACAAGGGAGAAAGGGGAGACATCTTACAGGGAACAATATGAAGAAGAATAAGAATTTATGAATCATCAAATTATCATGAGGGAGGGAATGAGGGAGGAAGATGGATGGGAAAATGAGGAACTGATACCAAGGGCTCAAGTAGGAAGAAAATGCTATGAAAAGGATGAAGGCAACATACGCACAAGTGTGCTCGACACAATGGATGGGTGTACAGGTTGTGATAAGAGTTGTACAACCCCCCCCAGTAAAATGATCCATATTAAAAAAGACCCCAAACCCAAACCAACTATAATCATGTTAATTCCTATTCATAGAGGCCCTATAGAATTTCTCCTTATGAATCAATTAGTAGGTTTGAACTGCTGATTTTAGGGTAACATTTAAAAATATAACCATGAGGGTACCAGGGCTCCTAAATGGAGAAAGTGCCCAAGGTGAGAAGATTGATGCTTGTTGAAATAGTCTTGGCTATTACATATGTGCCTCAGGTCGACTCCGACACACAGTGACCCTGAGCACAACAGAACAGAACACAGCCCAATCCTACTCCATCCTCACCATTGTTCCTATTGTAGCCATTGTGTTCATCCAGTCCATTGGTCCTGTAAACAGGGTGTGATCTCACAATATATCATGAAATTATATATTTTAATGATAATTACAAAATATACATACTTAATTCAGAATTAACTGAAATAATCAATTGTCATAGGATATGTCAAATTCTTCAAAGAAAAAGAAAATGGAAATGATTCTTCTAATATTTCTATCCCCCTGATTTTGCTTAATGTTTATCTATTTTAGGTAATATAACTTTATTGGTACATGAGATAAGATCAATACATATAAATAATCTATGAATCATACAATGATTTCACATTGATTACTTCTTCAAAAAGTTTTCATAATAATTTTCACTCACAGAATATATATAAAGAATTCAGGACAATGGGAAATGTACGCTTTCCCTTTGATGTTATTTCTGAATCTCCATAAATAGCAACATTTGGCACTGCGTATATTATACTAAAGTGTCTTGCATTGCAAATTAGGCAATTAAACCCGAGTCTGTGTATTTTTTAAAAGCCATCTTTCAGGAAATTTCTCTAGATTGTATCACTATTTATTATGTGTTCTGTTTAGCAACAAATCACAAAAGAGATTTGAGTAATGTCTCCTTTCAGGCAGGTAGAGAGAGCAGGGATGGAAGAAAGATGAAGGTTCATGTTGGCACCACCCACAGGAGTGCTACTTCAGATTCCCTACCTTAGCTTCAATCAGAAAAATCACAAGATTTAGTTGCACTTATGTCTCATTATCTGTGTGCTGCAGGTTGAGAATAATTGTCGAATAAATTAGCATCAGATCAGAGAGCATGAAATTAAGGACACAAATAAAGTGAGTTGCTACATGGTAAATTAAAAAGAAGCTGAAGGCTTCCTAAATTGAATATTGAGAGCCACATTTATAAAAGAGAAATACAGTTTCAATTCACAAAGAGCAAAAGTAAAAACAAATATTTTCATATTGACATTTTGCTTTATTGTATGTCTAGCCACATGGTGCGCAGCATCATTGTTTAGAACATTTTTTTATTTGGGAGATTAAAAATTTGGAAACTGCTGTTACCAAACTTAACACCATTGTTAGGCTAGATCTAATTCACAGAACTTAAATATGACTCTTTATTTAGAATCAGCATTTGTTTCTAAAAGCAGAGGTTTTTAGTCCATATAAATATATACGGAAAGGAATTATCAAATTTCACCACCATTCAGGTCACTCGGTCCTTAATTTGTCTCAGCCAGGTCCCATCTAAACAAAAAGTTTCTATAAAGAAGCAAAGGGCTGGCCTCAGCCAGACCCAAACTAACTCCCTTCCTGAAAGTGGGTTTAGTAGAGAGCAGTTTTGGGAGAGAGCCCAGCATGCCGCACTCCCAAGGAGGCAGGCCAGGAGGGAGGAAGACAAGAGAGTCTGACTGGGCCCTAAGCTGGCACAGGATGCTCAGAGGATGATGTCCCTGCTGGGAGCTAATGGGATACAGAGGGGACTGGGAAAATGACAACAGCACTATCATGCTGTCCCCTTACTAGAACAGACTGTGACAGAGGACATTTCTGGGGTCACTTGGTGGGGAAGCAGCATAGTCTGAACACCCCACATGGAGAGAATCAAGAAGGGAACATACCTAGATAAACAACATGGAGGAGAAAACAACCTGCCCCTGTTCCAGGGGCACAAGGGAGAGGTGGAGTGGGAAGGGTGAGTTGGGATGGGAAGGAAGTGGTGTTGACAGGCTCAGGGACAAGGGAACAACAAGTGGTCTAAAATTGGAGATGAGGAGGGTGTAGGAGGTCTGATGAGCTATGAGCAAGGGTAATGTAACCGAGAGGAAATGTTGAAGCCCAAAGGAAGGCTGAGCATGATGGTGGGACGAGAGGAAAGTCAAAGGAAACAGAGGAAAGAACAAGGAAGACCAGGGCATTCATAGAGGTCTAAATACAGGCATGTACATAGGTAAAGATATTTATGAGGAGGAAATAAATCTATGTGCATATATTTATGGGTTTCGTACTAAGGTGGCTGATGCACATTGGGCCTCCACTCAAGCACTCCCTCAATGCAAGAACACTTTGTTCTATTAAACTTGCATTCCATGATGCTCACCTTCCCAATATGATCGCTGAAGGCAAATGGGTGCATAAGCAAATGTGGTGAAGAAAGCTGAGGGTGCCTGCCTAGCTACTGAAAGATATAGCATCTGGGGTCTTAAAGGCTTGAAGGTAAACAAGCAGCCATGTAGCTAAGAAGCAATCGAGCCCACATGGAAGAAGCACACCAGCCTGTGTGATCACAAGGTGTTGAAAGGATCAGGTTTCAGTCATCAAAGAAGGAAAATTCATATCTTGTGTGCTCGCCTTCCTGATAAGATTGCTGAGGACAAATGGGGACAAAAGTAAGTGTGGTGAAGAAAGCTGATGGTGTCCTGTTATCAAAAGATATAGCATCTGGGGTCTTAAAGGCTTGAAGGTAAAGAAGTGGCCATCTAGCACAGACACATCAAAGCCCACATAGAAGAAACACACCAGTCTGTGTGATCATGAGGTGTTGAAGGGATCAGATATTAAACATCAAGGAGCAAAAGTCACATAATTGTGAATGTGGGTGTGTGCAGAGTGGGGACCCAAAGGCCATTTGTGGGCAATTGGACATCCCCTTATAGAAGGGTGTGGGGAGGAGACAAGCCAGTCAGGGTGCAGTGTAGCAACGATGAAACACACAACTTTCCTCTATTTCTTAAATGC
Organism: Tenrec ecaudatus; assembly: GCF_050624435.1. NCBI lineage: Eukaryota > Metazoa > Chordata > Mammalia > Afrosoricida > Tenrecidae > Tenrec > Tenrec ecaudatus. The sequence continues at coordinate 158,258,321 of NC_134532.1, read as the reverse complement.
TTCCTCCAATTTTCATGATCTCAATCCTATTTTACAAATCCAACTGGCCTGGAGGATGTACGCTGGTACAGATAGGAACTGGAAACGCAAGGAATCCAGAACTGATGATCCCTTTAGGACCAGTGGTGAGAGTGGCAATCCTGGGAGGGTGGAGGGAGGGTCAGGTAGAAAGGGGGAACCAATTTCAAGAATCTACATATAACCTCTTCTCTGGAGGTCGGACAACAGAAAAGTGGGTAATGGGGGATGTTGGACAGTATCAGATATGACAAAATAATAACGACTTGTAAAGTATAAAGGGCTCATGATGGAAGGGGGAACCGGGAGGGAGGGGAAAATGGGGAGCTGATGCCAGTCATTCAAGTGGAAAGCAAATCTTTTGAGAATGATAATGGCAACAGATATGCAAATGTGCTTGACACAAATGATGTGTGTATGGATAGTGATAAGTCTTGTACGAGCCCCCAACAAAATGACTAAAAAATAATAATAATCCAGGGGCTATAAAACCAAGTGTAAAAATTTAAAAATTCACTGCCATCGACTAAATGCTGATTCTCATCATACCCTACAGAACAAGGGAGAATTGTCCTCGTGAGCATCTGAAACTGTATCACTTTCTGGAAGTAGAAAGTCTCATCTTTCTCCTAAGAGGCTATAGAAAGAGGTGAAGAAAAACAAATTGTTTGTCAGATACTCTTATTAAACTTAAAATATTACAATAAATACTTATTCACTACTATAAATAAATTCAATTTTTCTCATACACACACACACACACACCTCTTAAGTGCATAACAGTTTTCCTCTTCTTCATAAGACATCAAATCTCAAAGTGTTGACTACTGATTGGATTCACAAGATATTAATAAAAATCATCAGCAACATTCTACCCAAAATGTTGAGCCAACTCCATCTTATTGCATGTATGTGTGTTGTAGTGTAAAAATGTGCTCCAAAGAGTTTTCGAGTCTACTGACCAACAATGGCCTTTCTTCTGGGACATCTCTGGGGGTGGGGGTGGGGCGTTCAACTCTAACTCTTCTGCGAGTAGTCAAGCCCTTAACCATCTGCAGCACCCAGAGACTCCCGAAATGTTACAAACCTGTTTCCAACTAGTCAAGTTTGACTCACAGCAACCTTCTAGTACCAAGTAGAGCTTCCCTTCAGGATTTATCATCTTTATAGAAACTGATTATCGCATCTTTCTTCCATAGTGTAGTTGTAGGTGTGACCTGCCAACCTTCATGTAAGCAGCTAGTGCTTAACTACTCTGTCATCCAAACCCACTACTATTGAGCTGATTCCAACTTCTAATGACACTACATTGAGTGTCCAAGGCCTTCAATGTTCTCCAGATTCAACATACAGAAATGGAATTGACCACATCTGTGGAGAGGCATGATATCAATGTCAGCAGCTAAAACCACATGGAATAGCCAATCAGTTGCTCATATGTAAGTTCAGGATAATACTGAAGAAAATGTTAAAAGCCAAAATATGATCTTATGTCTATATCACCTAAAACTTGGGACTATCTTAAGTAAAGATTTGTTGAGTTGATCACAAATAGCAGAAGACCTAATGAGCTGTGTGGAGGATATCAAGAACATCAATTCCACAGGAAGTAAAATGTCATTAAAAAGAAAAGGAAAGAAAGAAAATATCAAGGTAGATGTCAGAAGAGACTCTAAAAGATGCTCTTCATTGTACAGTAGCTAAAGCACATGGAAGAATTTATGAAGTCAAAGAGATGAATAGAAAATTTCACTGGGAAATGGGAGAAGAAAAAGCCAAGCAGTATAAGGAAATGTGTAAAGGCCTAGAATAAGAAAATCCAAAAGGGACGAACACACTTAGTATGTCTTAAACTAAAAGAAATGAAGGAAAAACTCAAGTCTCAAGTTCTAATCCTAGATTATTCTCTGGGCAAAATTTGAATAATGCAGGAAGCATCAAAAGAATATGGGAAAAAAGAAGAAGAAGGAAAGAAAAGACAGAGTCACTGTACAAAAGTGACTTCCACATTTTAGAGGGTAGACTGTGGGCAAGAACCAGTGATTTGGAAGGAGGAAGTTCAAGCTGCACTGAATGCATTAGTCAGAAACAAGGCTCCAGTAACTGATGGGATACCAAATGAAAAAGTTTAAATAAGTTGATATAACACTAGAAGCAATTATTTGTCCATGCCAGGAAATTTGGGAGACAGCTATTTGTCCAACTGAATGGAAGAGACCCATCCATAGATGAACTTATTCCAAAGAAATGTGAACAAACAGAATGCTCAACTTATAGAATATTATCATTGACAACTCATGCAAGTCAACTTTTGCTGAAGATCCTCCAACAAAGATTGCAGCAGTACATTGTCAGGGATCTGCCAGAGGTTCAGGATTCAGAAGAGGATGTGAAACAAAGGATATCATTGTCGATGTCAAATGGAACTTGACTAAAAGCAGAGAATATCAGAAAGATGCTTGTGTTTAATTAACTATGCCAAGGCAATCAACAGTATGCAGCCAGAACTCACAGAGGATGACCTTGAGAAGAATGGGAATTCCAGCACACTTCCCTGTGTTCATTCAGAGCTTGTATGTGGCATGGGTCAAGAGGGAGTTGTGATGTATTCTGTGATGATGGCAACAAATGTACAAATGTGCTTGACACAATGGGTGTATGTATGGATTGTGATAAGAGTTGTACGAGCCCCCAATAAAATGATTTTTTAAAAAGAGGGAGTTGTGCAAACAGAACAAGGGAATACTGATTTAAAATCAGGAAAGATGGCGCCACGGTTGTATCTCCTCATCATACTTATCCAATCTGTATGCTTAACAAACAATCTGAAAAGATGGCTTATATGAAGCAAAATGTGACCTCAGGCTATGCAGATGCCACAATCTTGCTGATGGAAGAACTTGAAGGAATTGCTGTTGATGATCCAGGATTGCAGATGGCAGTAAAAATGACCAGAATCCTCATAAGTGATCCAACAGGTAACATCATGATAAATGGAAAAAAAGGTTGACGTCAGGGATTTTTGTCATGATTGTATCTATAATCAATGCTCTTGGAAACAACAGGCAACAGATCAACAGAAGGGTTTTATTAGGTTCATATGCTGCACAGCATCTCTTTAGAGTATTGAAAAACAAGGATATTATTTTGAGGACTAAAGTGAACCTGACCCAAGTCATGGTATTTTCATTCATTTCCCATGCATGTGAAAGTGGGACATTGAATAATGAAGACCAAAGAAGAATCAGTGCATCTGAATTGCAGTGCTGGAGACGAATCTTAAAAGTATCAAGAACTGATGAAAATGACAAATTGATCTCTCTTACAAGAAGTGCAAAGGTACCCCCAAAGCCCTGAATTTTGTTCTCAAGCTGTGTATGTATGTATGTATTTATTTTTAATCATTTTATTAGGGGCTCATACAACTCTTATCACAATCCATACATACATCAAATGTGTAAAGCATATTTGTACATTCATTGCCCTCATCATTCTCAAAACATTTGCTCTCCAATTAAGTCCCTGGCATCAGGTCTTCATTTTACCCCTCCCTCCCCGCTTACCCCTTCCTCATGAACCCTTGACAACTTATAAATTATCATTTTGTCATTTTTTGCCCTGTCCAACGTCTCCCTTCACCCACTTTTCTGTTGTCCGTCCCCCAGGGAGGCGGTCACATGTAGATCCTTGTAATCGGTTTTTCCTTTCCAACCCACCCTCCCTCTACGTTCCCAGTATCGCCACTCACACCCCTGGTCCTGAAGGGATCAGCCGCCCTGGATTCCCTGTGTTTCTGGTTCCTATCTGTCCCAGTGTACATCCTCTGGTCTAGCTAGGCTTGCAATGTAGAATTGGGATCATGATAGGGGTGGGGGGAGCATTTAGGAACTAGAGGAAAGTTGTATTTATCATCGTTGCTACTGTCTGGCTTGTCTCCTGCCCGAGACCCCTCTGCAAGGGGATCTCCATTGGCCTACAAATGGGCTTTGGGTCTCCACTCTGCACTCCCCCACCCAACCTTATCACCTTCACAGTACTCTCCATACTCTTAAAACATTTGTTAAATCTGAAATTCCTTTATTGGAAACATTTCTCAAACTCAATTTTTTGGATGCTGACAGCCCCTCCCTCGTTTTTTCTTTACCTCTTCCATGCTTCATGCCACCCTCCATTCGCTTAAACAAAAAGAAGTTGCTGAGAATGAGATCAGGTGAGTAAGGTATATGGGACAAGAGCGGCATGCTGCGCTTTGCCAAAAAATGGCACAGTGAGATGGCTATGTGAGCAGGGTACATTGTCCTGGTGGCAAAAGTAGTCCTCCATCTGCCACAAATTAGGCCTTTTTGTCACACAGTGTTACACAATCTTCTCAGAACCTCTAAACAGAAAGCTCCATTAGCAGTTCAAACTGGTGGGACCAACTGCAAATGCATAATGGTCAACATTTTGTCCATTAGAGAATATTCAGCATGGGGTTTGTATCAATCCACATTTCACCTTTTTAGAAATGAGAAAACCACTTGTACACTTGAGTTTTCCCCAGAGCACTGTCCTTGTAAGCTGTATTCAACATCACAACTGTTTCTGCAGTATTTTCTCAAGCAGAAAACAGAATTCCATAGCCGTACCCTTTTCCTTGAAATCATCTATCACAAAAAAAAAGAAAGAAAGAAAAAGAAAACAATGAGGTTTGACCAAAACTGCTTTTAGGAAAAAATTCATTGCATGGAGAAAACCTTCCCAGGCAATGTCACTGGGTGCACTAACTCAGAGCAAGTTTGCTGGATGCTCATCTAGCGGGAAAATGTATACCAAAAAAGCTGTGGCCAGCAGGTTTTTTTTCCCCTTACGGGGTACACCCTCAAAAATCCAAAGGGTTCTTTAGAAGCAAAGAAGGAGATAGTTGGTCTTATTAACTTGGGCTAAGATCAAGTGTAGTAATTTTGGACATGTTTTCAAGAGAAACTAGTCCCTGGGCAGAGGCAGCGGAAAAGGAGATGGATTGACACTGTGGCTGTAACAATGGGCTCAAGCATAGGAGCAGTTTTAGGCATGACACAGGACACAGCCATGTTTGCTTCTGCTGTGCATAACGTCACTATGCGTCAAAACTGACTTACCGGCCCCTAACAGCAACAACAAAACATGGGAGAAACAGATAGTCTCAGCTTTCTCCTGGGGAGCAGCAGCTGTGGGTGTGAGCCTCCTTGGGGGTTCATCTTACATACAAGTGGGACCAGTTCCTGGAAAAGGATACTATGCATGGCGAAATATATAGTCGGTGAAAAGATGAAGGCTGTCAATAAATGGATTGACACAATGGCTTCAATAACAGACTCAACCATAGCATTGGCTGTGAGGATGGGGCAGGGCCTGGCAGTGTTTCCTTCTGCTTTGCATAGGGTTGCTATGAGTTGGGACCAACCGGAGGGCAGTCAACAGTAACAACAATACCTTGTGGTTAGCAGTTCACTGATTATATGACGGTGCCAAGAATGTTCCTTATGGGCTACTTAGTTCTGACCCATAGCGACCCTGTGCACAATGGAGGAAAACATAGCCTGGTTCTGTACCTTTCTCACGATGGTTCCTATGCTTGAGACTATTGTTGAAGCCGCTGTGCCTATTCATTCCCTTGAGTGCCTTCCTCTTTTGACTGTTCCCCTACTTTACTAAGCATGATGTAATTAATATACGTGCCATAGACCTGCATACAATTTTAGGATATATGATCCCTATCAAGGAGCTTATTCTTTCAGCTACAGAACTAGTACATATGTAAAAAGGAGTGAAAATTACATAGAAAATACATACAATTTTGAACCAAATGAAAAAGTATTATAGACTATCAAAAATATCTCTATCATAGGCGTAGTATACAAAAGCATAAGATAATACTTCATACTAGAGAGAAGAGAGAAATTCATTGGTGGAAAGTGAACTGTGTTTTTAAAGGCTTGAAAAAGCATGAGGATGTAAGTTTAAGAAAGAGAGGCAATGAGAAAGAATGAAATATCAGGCATATTAAATGCACTAAGAATAAAATAGGATTTCAAAGTTAAGGAGAAGAAATACATGAAAAGGTATTAAGCACGTACTTAATACATATTTACTCTGTGTCATTCTCACCCTAGGATTAACTTAATTAATTTATGCTATTTTCACAATAGCATATAAAGTGAGTGTTTTTCTCATTCCAAACGGTCGAGGAGGAAATTAACCAACAGAAGGGCTCATTCAATGTCCAAAGCCACATAGCCATTTATGGCAGAATCAACATGCATAATCACATGGCTAGGCCCACCCCCCAGAATAACACGAGCTCTCTGACACCACTCTAGCGAACACACCACAGAGGGGAGATTAGCTTCCTATGCAGTTTTGCCTTTGACCTTGTAGGTAATTTGAAGTCATGGCCAGAGTTTATTTAAAGGAAGTTAAATTTGGGAACCATGTGAAGGAATTTCATGGAAACATGGAATGTATCAAACATCTGCTTACAATAATGTGTGGGTGTTAATTCAATTGAAGAAGCATCTGAATTCTTAAGAAACACACATTATTTGTATTCTTTTGCTATATTCGTCTACAAGCATTTTTGACTAAAAATGAGTATTTCTTTGAGGTATGAGAAAATAATAACAGCAATCCATTAGAAATTCAGTTATAATCAAATGTTTAGTCAATGATCAATATTTTTATTATGCTCATTTATTAGAGCTGGTTTTGAAATCTCATTAGGAAAACCTTTTAAATTTCCAACAGCTTTGAAAATGTGCTTATTATATATTAGTTCAGCGTTTTGTTTTCTTTCTTTTTTCTCTCTTTACCAAGGAAAAATAACTTCTCATTTGTTTTGCTTGGTCTGGTTTTCAATGTTTAAAAATAAAATGGTATAAATAGATGTTACAACAATTGAAATTACTTACGCATTTCGTAACCTTCTTTAGTACACAGTGCTGTAGGGGTATGTGGAATATATGATTTAACATGAAACTTATACAAATTTGAATTTACACAAGTGCTTGGAATCAAGTCCTCAGAATAGACCTTGCCAGAATGTTTAGGCAATTCTAATAAATGGTTTGTATGACATGATGGGCAAGTGAAGATTAAGCATCGATAAGCAAGGCAGCTGGCAGAGGAGGAGAAATGGCCTGTGCGAGTGGAGAGTCAGTAGGGACCTTAGAAGCCTTAAGAAGTTAATTGTGGTTTTTCATCTCGATTAAGGACATGGAGTAATAACTATGAAGCATAAAAGGCTTCTTAGACTTTCTATGTTTTACACATTCACCAATCCATTAATTAAAATTTAAAAAAAGAAACAATAATAGATATTATGGAAAAGAAAAATAGAGTAAGAAATTAAGTACCTCAAGCAGGCACCACATAATTACTTCTTTAAATGAGAGAAATGATCTGAAATCGTTTTGTTGAGAAGCTTGTCAGTACATTATCAAGGCACTGATATGAGGAGGTTTGTAAAGTTTTGTTGACATTTTCCACGCTTGTTCAAATCTGTCTCACAATACTTTCTCGTACCATGTTGTATAAATTTAAAAGGGATATTCAGGAGAAAGTTGTTCTATGTAAACACTGCATTTTCTTGAATAATAAATTTTGCAAATATTAGAAGTCTTTTGCTTACCTAGTAAAACTTAAAATACCTCAATGAAGAAAGTGAGTAAGAGAAATACACTGCTGCTCAGAAGTGCTTGAAAGATGGCTGGGTACCTATGGTTATAGCAAGTCTATTAAATGTTAAACTCAGTGATTCAATAAAGAGCTCTGAAGTTAATATTTCATTAGGATGAAAGTGAAAGATCCAAGCTGGAAAAAAGTTAATACCGTATTGGTCTTTTAGTTGACTACATATTCTTTGACACTGAATTCATATTAGATTGGTTATTATGCTTAAAATATATGTTTTATTAAAGATTTGTTCTGACGTTAATTTGCTAAACCCAAGGGAATTATTATTAACAGTAGGGAAATTTTTATTAGCATTAGTATGGCTGCTTTTCTCTCAAGCTTGAAACTAATGGTAACTGACTAGAAAGAATAAAGATATTCATGTTACAGTACGAGACATACACGTAATTTTCCTGTACTTACTTTTAGTCACAACACCTTCTAAATGGATGATGTTAGGATGGTCAAACTGTCCCATGATACTTGCTTCACCCAGAAAATCTCTGCGTTGCTTTTCAGTATAACCTACTTTCAGCGTTTTTATTGCCACAGGTAATTCTCTTTTTCCAGGCAGTTTCAAACGTCCACTACATACTTCACCAAATTCACCTTTTGATAAAGGGAAAATCAAAAAGTATAAATTCACTTAACATATATTCATATTATAATAATTGAATGTATTTTTGCAGAATGAAGATAGTAAATAGCTCAGTTTTGATTGTCTTTCAATTTTGTAGCAAACATTATCATTAACTTTCAAAAATCTCAATATCATGTCCACTTAAGAGTTTCCATTTGTAAACTGAAAAAGGGTCACCTGAACACCGTTATCAATGTGCATACGTATACATGATCTCTTAAAGGGAAAATCCCATATACAGAGACAAAATACATTAGGGCAAGTTTCATGCATTTTACCTACAAACACCTAAAAGCAAATTTGGAATGAAATAAAACCAGTTGATTAATAGTTATTTATTCTACCTTCTCTAGTAATAAGAATAATGAGCAGGTCAGAGAGAAAAATAAACTTTTCAAGAATGAAGTCTCCACAATGAGAGTAATCGGTTTAACTATATAATATTTGGTATTTGAATATATAGATATCTATATATAGATATATATCTATCTATCTCCACTGACAAATAATTGCTTGTGTTTCATAGTGATCCTATAGACCAAAGGAGACCTGCTCCTATTCCACAAGCTTTCCAAGATCGAAAATCTTCATGGAAGCACACCCCTTCATTATTCTTCCCATCCGGTGCATAACTCATTGCACCAGATATGCTCATATGCTCCAAAGGTAAATGTAGGAAGGTGATGTTCCTCAATTTCTTGACACACATTTAATCATTCAATCAACATATGTCCTTCTTTTATGTTTGTTTCTGTTTAAAGACACATTATTTGATATAGAGTTGATTTTTAACATTGAACTCATGGCCTAAACAAAATTTGTATTTCTCTGTTATGTGTATTGCAGCTTTCCTGCATTTAAGGGCATTAATGGTAATTAAAAATAATCCCTAATAGAATGATTAAGCATGATTAGTTTCAACGTTTGCATATTAAGCATGAGCTACACAGGACATAAATATGATCTATTAAAACTGCTTTTCATAGTATATAAATCACAAAGATACTTTAAAAATTCTGTTAGGTGAAGACAGTGATATATTACATACTGCACTACAAACACAAATTAAACATTAGACTTATTGTACCTGCTCCAATAACTCTTTCAATGGTGATACATGAAGCTTCTATCTCCTTTGCAAATTCATGGACAGCTTGATTTGGGTCCTCATAAGTATGCGGATCAATATAAGTTCTTACTCCTGGCAATTTAACTGCAAAATAAACAGGTGTTAAAATAGATATGGTAGTGATAGAGGAGAGACATTTTACACCGTATTAAAATACTTCCATGATTAATCTCAATCTCTGGCAGTGACTAAACTATAAGAGCCCTGTGGTAGTTAAGAACCTGCTGTCAATTTGAGACTTAAGAGTGAAGGGTGGAGTTTAGCCTGTTAATCAGGGCGCAGCTTGGTGATCTCATTTGGAGGCACTAAGGAGATAAATAGCTCGCTGGAGGCGGGGCACACACTCACTCCTGGGAGACACTGCAGCTGAGGAGACTTGTGGAGCTATGGTAGTGGCCTGAGCTGGAGGACCCACTTAGAGATCCTTGCCAGAGCTGAGAAGTTTACAATGCCGCAATATCCACAAGACTCCCCACCCACTGGCCTGTGGTCTTCCTGCAATTGGCGTCATTGCATGAGTTTCGTGAGCCTGAAGATGATTCATAGATTAGTAGTGGGCATATGGGCTAGTACAGGATTTGTGGACTTGATTGGGACTGTGCTGGAGTGTGTTCTGAAGGCACAAATGCTCTTTATGTAAAGCGCTATCGTACACGCATTTGAGTGTCCTTGGATTTGTTTCTCTAGTCCGCCCCGACTAACAGAAGCACCCTTTGCTGAGCTATATTTATACAGGTCTATCACTTTTATATGTTTAGAAACCAGGATTGTTCGAATGGCAAGAAATATAAACAATGCTGTAGAGCTATGACCTTAAACATCTGAGCAACTTCATCTTTCAGAAGTAATGTTCAGTGATCCATATTTTAAGCAAACTCAGTTAAAGTTGTTTACAAAATTGGAAAATTTAATGCTAGTTGTTAGTTTATAAAGCATCAAGGCTTTTATACTCTCAAAGTAACTGCGAGTGGATTTAAACCTCCAAACTTTTTTGTTGGCAAACAAGTACACAGTTTGCACCATAAAATAAAACCACCTGTAAAGGCGACAGCTTTACTCTCACCATGCTTCATAGTGTGGGTGTGTGTGTTGTTGTTGTTGCTGTTGTTAGGTGCTCTCTAGGGACTTCTGACAATCAGTACCTATGTACAACAGAACCAAATACTGCCTCTTCCTGAAACACCCTCACAATTGTTGCTATGTTGAGCCATTGTAGCTACCCATCTTGCTGAAGGTCGTCCTCTTTGTCATCGCTCCTCCAGTTTACTAATCAATATGACATATGTATGCATATTTCACTAAATTAAAACTATGAAAATTGACTCAACATGCTTCAGTTTGAATCATTTTTAGGCTTATAGATATAGATGAAGTAACAAAAGCAAAATCAACTCCTTTTTTCATTTACTTGACAATTCATCTCATTGAAATTCTCAATAGTAGCATTTATGGAACACTGAGAATATTTAAAGAATACAATTATAATTCTTTCAAGCTACTGTGTTTTTAGCTAATTAAGAGAACATGACTTTCTGCATTTACAGTGTACCCTCTTTCAAGTTATTTAAACCAAGATTGCTGCATCAGGATCTGCTTGGGGAATTCCCTGGTACAATGCTGGAAGATGAAAGAGCTCAACAGTCTTATTTAATGAAGATGGTGGTTGGTATTTCATGATGCGTTTCTACTCGCTGTGTTCCCCTTACTCACCGCCCTTGAGTAGAATCTGGCTCATAGCGACCCTACTGTGGTCACTGCCTCTGTGGGTTCTTGAGACTCAAACTCTTTGGGAGGAGTCAACCTTGTATTTCTCTTGTTCGAATTCCTGTTACTAGGGATTCCAATTGGCTTGGAAATTTGGTTTAAGCTCTTAAGATATTATAATATTAAGTAAAAGTTTTCTTTTAATAAACATATTAAAATTATGCATTTAAACCTGATGAAACCATCAACCAGCCAGAAGCTACTCAGGGCCAATGTGCAATGCCCCAAGCACATAGGAAGGGCAGGAAGGTTAAAAACAAAACAAAACATTTTAAACACTATATTTTTGTTTTCTTATTGCAAGTCCCTTGGCCTAAAGAGAAAACAAAGCAAAAATAATCCTTCACACCTTTTTCTATTTTGTTTGTATTTTTTATAGTTTGCTTACTGTGCCCATTATGGAAATGCATCTTTTCCTCTTCTGGATCCTGTTTAGCTTTGCTGTAGCCACATCTCCTGGAACAGAGTAAACTAACATGAGCCACATGTGACAGCGGTGCCACGGAACAGACTGCAGCTCTCAACATTTCTCAAACTCTTCCCATGACAGAACCCTTACTGTAAGTTAGAATGGATCCCATTGTCCTGAATGCGTTTGCCTCTCAAGAAACAATCCTGCTCAGGATTCGCTGACCAATCAGAAGTCATCCCAACTATTTTTAACTTTCTTGCATGGAACATCGTATGCCTAACCTTTTTTATGCCTTCCATTGACTTTTCGGGCAGGGTGTTCTCTGAGCTTCTGCGCTGCATCTTTTATGGATAAATTGAGCACATTAGTCCTATGATCTGGTAGATCCCCACATTCTATAGTGTGTGCACTTTGGTCGTCGAATTTGGTCACATTATTTTCCATTCGGATAATGATCACATTCACCACAATCCACAGTCCCTGTAATCCCTCCACCCACTTCTCAGCCACAGTCCCTGGAATCCCTCCAATCCACTTCTCAGCCAGTAGTTTTCCAATTTTCCCCAACCCTCAGGAAATTACAAATCTTTGTCACATACTCTATTACTGACAACAATTTATTCTTCAAAGGTTCACGGTTAATAAATCCAATGTCCATATCTTAGTTCTTAGTTTCTAATCAGTGAAAATCAACTAAAATTCCTAACTCCCCCTGTTCTGAATTTTTTTTTCTGGACAAGCTCATATAAAGGCATTTCATAGGATCTCTAAATTAAATTCTCTCCTTGGATTCCACAAATCACCTTCCAAGTAATTAAAATATATTTCTTTCTGGTTTTATTTTTTTGGCTATAATCTTACACCTGGTATATTTCTTTTACAGGAATATTTCACTATCATTTCAAACTCAATGGATCTAAAAGATAAATCAGTATATTTCATTTTATTTTCTCAATCATACTTTGCCTTCTTTTTCTATTAATAAGGTCAGCATTGTTTAGATCAACAAATTACTTGCCAACAACCAAGAATAATACAATTCAAGTGTCTTTAAGTTGATTGCCTCTTTTTCATTGACTTTTTCACTTTCTCAAGTAAAGACTAGATATTTTTCATATCTATTGTCAAAAACCCTTCCTGATACTGCTATAGTATGTTGCACTTTCTTAAATTGTGATGGACATGTCTGTAATAAATTTTCATAAATAAGAGACAATTTTCTGTAGTTCATAGCCATGATGAAATAGTCAACAGAGTAATAATGATGCAAGAATGGACATTCCAAATTCACATTTCCTCTATCATCCCCAACTTTCTGCTGCAGTAAATTATAAGTTTATGGGAATGGATTTGAAAATTCAGAAAAAGACCTTCTCATTCTCCTTTTAAAAAACTTTATTCTCAAGTCTCTAAGAAAATTCTCCATGCTTGCACACATTTGCATATGCTGGTCAGTTCACAAACAACTTTCTTTCCAACAATTCACAGATTATTAAAATTTGGTTCCAAAATTTTCTTTGGAATCTGACAATTAAGTATAATATTTTTTGTCCTCCTGAAACCAGCATTCTGAACATCTCTCATGGTTTGATGCCCATTTGACAATGCAGTCTAATAATATGAGTATGTGTTTTGCTTCTTTCTACTGGTTATTTGTTTTATTTTTAATGGCAACTATTATTTATCTATAATGTCCTACATTGCCCTCGTCTCTGGGTCAGAGCTGGCAAAGGAAATATTTGCCACATTGATGAGTGAATTGGTGAATGAACAAATAGTATATTGATTGTGTTTACACATGACACATGCTTGGGGAATGGACACACTAATGAATTCAATCTGATGTCATATTTGATTAACCATATAACATTAAAACAAACAAGTAAAATGAAAATATTTTAATTATGTCTAATGGAGTTCTAAAATGTAATTTGATTTCCTAGAAATCTTTTAGCACAAATTGAATGTATTAATAACAAAATTTATATTTGTTTTAGAAAAAATATACTCATGATTGACACTAATACAATGTTTAGTTAAAAGTTCATTGAAAACTGTAAGTGATGTGCCCAATAGACTTACACTAATGAGGACTTTTCCTGGATTACAAAGACTACTTTTTTAAAACTATCTGTACATTTTAGTATAAAAATGAAAACTCACTTTATTTTATGTCATTTTCTAGTACGTAATTGTGCATAATTAATAAAAACAAATAAATACATTCCACTTTGAGGGGGACACAATGATATATTCTCTGTCTCATGTTTAGTAATTGTTAATTTATTAATAAACTATAAGTAATTTTTATTGAACTTAAAATAATATAATTGAAATACATAATAATTTTTAAGTTAGCTAGAAAGTCACAAAGTGATTCCAGTAAAGTTTATTATTAATTTACTTCAATCTATTTTCCAGACTGAACTCATTAAGATATCATGAAGTACTCACCACAGTTAAGATAGAAAAATTAAAAATACTCTAAAATTTATCTGGTATATTAAAATGAAAATTATTTTAATTCATCGCACATAATTTCACTAGATGTTATTTTATTACATAGGTGTCTCTAGAGGGAATATTTACTGATACAATTTTTAATAATATCCTAAACCTAATTGTATAAAATCTTCCAGAGTTTTATTTCCTCTATATCATTCAGGAAAAAAATCTATTTAGAAATACTAAAGAGACCTAAAAAATACAAATTTTCCAGTTTACATTAGAAAACAAACATCCATTCCACCTTCAAATCACCCCGGTTAGAAAACACACAAAGACACACACATTAAAGTTTTAAAGTTGTATCCTGAAATAGCCTTTATCATTAAATAAGCCTCATGGATATTTAAATTGCATGCGCATTTCTCACATGAAAATGGAAATAAAACTTTGGATCTCATCTAAAAAACTGTTTTGGGAATACCTTGGTGAGGAGCTGTTAACATTTTATTACTGAGGGTGAGAGTCAGGAGAGTGATAGAAAGAAGTTATTTTTGACTATGGGCATCTCTGGAGCTCTATAACATATACGGCTGCATGTCACATTAACATATAAAATGAAGTTTGGAAACGGCCCCCAAAGGATCAGTAGAACAAGCTTCAATGAGGTGCATCAAGTGAAAGTGCAGCTGGTGTAGCAGGAAGCCTGTTCATTCAATATCAACTTGGTACCGGCTCCAGATGCATACTTTAACCAATCAGACAAAAAGTTAAAAAATATGCCATCCTGTACTTAAAATATGTCTCTTAGAACCTCATGTGACTATACAAATATACAAATATGTCTATGAAAAGACAATTTCCTCATTTTGATTTGTTTCATAATTTTAAGGAACTTTGAAATTATTGTTCTGCAAATTTGCATTGCTTATATTACAGAAAACATCTATTCATTTTCTTCTAGAAAACAATTGGTTTAATCTTTTAATAACAGAAATAGGCAGATGATATTATATATGGACATAATGTAAATTCATTAATTTAATCTATTTATTTAAAAAAGTAATGAGAGTTTTCATATGTAACAATAACAATGACTATATAGATAATACAGTAGAAATTAATTCATTTTTTCCATACCAGGCTAATAATTTGGGTAACACACTTTTGATCATATTAATGCTGATCTGTAAAACGAGATCCCAGATTTAATAGCTAAATTTCACTCTTTAATCTTTCCATAATATGTAAGATAATAAAAAAGTTTGTATGTAATTGACAATAAAAAGGTTAGATCTTTGGAATTAATAATTTATGATTTAATAATAAACAGAACTTTACAAATGCCCAGCACTCTTGATGGCTCAGTAACGCACAGGATCACTGAATAACTAAAGGAGGCCAATGAGGAAAAGCAAGTGGTATGGGATACTGAAAGAAGTCTCAAGTTCTGTGTGTACCACTCCTGTAGTTTACAGAAAGACAACACTGAATGCTTTTTCACCTTAATTTTAAATCATGCAATTCCTATGATCCAAAGTTCAAAATGATCAGGAGCTCCATGGAAGAAAGACTAGGCTTTCTACTCCCCCAAACATTTTAGTCTCTGCAATCCACAGGAGATAGCAATGAGTCAGCATTGACTCAATGGCAGTGAGTGAGAGGGTGCAAGAGTGGAGGCAATTGTTTTTACATTTAATATTTTCAAAAGTGTAAGTTTATGCCATGGTAGTTCAGAAATGGATGCTCTGGTGTGATTCTTCTATTATCAAGTGTGATAAAAATCTTTTGGAATACTTTAAAATATTTGCAAAAGGGGACAAACTGTAAGAACCTATAGTATAGCTAATATCTTTTTTTATGAAAAAAATGTAATTGCAATTTCACTGCCTTTGAAAACACATTGACTTATCTATCTTTCTGTGTATCTATCTGTTACAGCTTTTAGGAAAATGCTTGGTCTTATTCATGCCCACGATTTTCCAAACCTGACCACGGGCAGTTTTAATAAAAGTTCAGCTAATAGCCTCATAGAATAAAGAAGTGGGACTTATGTTAATGACGGGTAAGAATTAGGTTTTTAATATATTCAACCAATAAAGTGAGCTTTGATTTGTTTTGACAAAATTCTGCAATAAGGAGGTTAGTGAATAGTCTTTACAACGAGGCTGTGAGACTTGGCACTTTCTTATTATCATGACCTTCACATTTCCATTCATGTTCTTTCACTTATAATTTCAGATTGTGGGGAGTTTGAGCTTCTGATTCCTACTCACAGTGACCCTGTAAGAGAGAGGAGAACTGTGTCTTGTGGTTTCGCAGGCTGTGTATCTTTGCAAAAGCAGACAGACCATCTTTCTCCACTAGAGCAGCAGGTAGGTGGCTGGTGGGTATGAACCACAGATTTTCAGTTAACCAGCCAACATTTAACCTGCTGTACAATCAAGGGCGGCTTGTCAAGGGTCTTCTTCCTTTTTGCTTCTCTTCTATGACACCAAGATTGCTGTCATTTTCAGGGACTGATCTCTGTTGGTAACCTTTCCAAAGAGTAAGAGAGAAAGTCTTGCCCCTCTCTTTTCTAAGGAGCATTCTGAAACACTTCTTCCAAGATAAATTTGTTTGTTCTTTTGGCAGGCCACGGTACTTACAATGTTCTTGGCCACAACCCAAATGCATTGATTCTTCTTCAGTCTTTCAATATTCAGCTATTCAATATTCAATATTCACACGCACATGAGGTGGTTGATAATGCCACAGCTTGTGTCAGTAGTACTTCAGTTCTCAAAGTGACATCCTTGCTCTTCAACACTTCATAGAAATCTTGTACAACAAATTTGCTCAATGCAATATAATGTTTGATTTCTGGAAGGCTGCTTCTATGCTCAATGCAATATGTTATTTGATTTCTGGAAGACTGCTACTATGAGCGTTTGTTGCTCCATTTTGCATGATGTTTCTTATTGGTCTGGTTGTGAGGATTTTGGTTTTCTTTCCATTGAGTTGCAATCCATATAAAGACAGCATCTTTGTTATTCATCAGCAAGAGCTTCACATTCAGCAAACAAAGCTGTGTCATCTGCATATAACAGGTTCTGAATAAGCTTTCCTCTGATTAGGATGTTGTATTCTTCTTATAATCCGGCTTCTCTGATTACTGGCTCAGCATAGTGATTGACTAAGTATGATGATAGGATTCAGCCCTTTTACATACCTTTGCTCATCAGAAACCATGAAGTATTCCCTTGTTTTGCTCTAAATACTGGCTCTTGATTCATGTACAGGGTGCACATGAGCACAAAAGTGTTATGTGATCTCCATTATTCTTAATGTTATCCACTGGTTGTTGTGTTTTTTTAAGCCATTGTTGGATGCATTTCTGTAGTCAATAAAACACTAGTAAGCATCTTTACTGTAATCTTTGCTTTAAACCAAGATCCATCTTATGTCAGCAAAGATAGTCCATGTTCCAAATCATCTTCTTAACCCATCTTGAATTTCTAGTAGCTCTTTGTTGATGTACTACTACAGCTGTTGCAGAACAATATTTTACAAAATTTTACTTTCATGTGATATCAGTGGTACTGTTTCATAATTTTCTCTTTCTTTTGGGTAATTTTTCTTTGGAAGAGGAACAAATATGGATGTATCCTGGTCAAATGACTAGGAAACTGTTTTATAAATGTCATGGCACAGATGAGCAAGTGTACCTAATACCTCATTAGCTTTTGGAAGTATATCTATGCGTATTCCATTAATTCCAGGAGACTTGATTACCATTAATACCCTCACTGTAGCTTGAACATCTATCCTTAGTACCATAGGCTTTTATTCATATTCTGCTTGTTGAATAGGTTGAATATTGACTGATTCTATTATGGCAGAGTAATTCTGTTTCTTGCTTCCATTTTTCTCTTGAGGATTCCTGCACCATTCAGTGTTTTAACCTTAGAACATTTCAATATTGCATTTTGAGATTTGAGTTTTTTCCTATTTTTTTTCTGAATTGCATATGTACACATACTTCACCTTTGTGGTTTCCTAAATCTATGTCTTAGCACATTTTCTTATGATACTTTTAGTCTTCTCAAACTGACATTTTCCATATTCTATCCATCCCTTTATCTTTGTTGTTTCTTCCCATGTGCTTTAGCAAATCTATGATCAAGGGCAAGTTTGAGTGTCTTCTAACATCCAATTTGGTATTTTCTTGTAATTTTGATTTCTTCATATTTGATGTCCTTGCTGTCATCCCATAACTCATCAGATCTCTTGTCATTACTGTTCAGTGAATCAAATATGTGCTTTAGATCTTCTCAAAATTCAAAGGAGATATAGTCAATGTCATAGTTAGCTCTTATGGAGTCAGATCCTGGAGGCTGATACTGAATTTCTCTAATATCTCTTCTCATATGCAGTCAAGTTGATTTCCGCGTACTGTTCATGTGCATAGTTGCTGTGAAAGTAACCTATTTTCAATTAGAACTCCATCATTGCCCATGTTCATCTTATGATCTCCAGTTGTAGCACCAAGGAGGTGTTGGCTAATCCAGGTGTTTCTTGGTGGGAGACTCATTAGTCCCCTGTGCCTCTGTTGTCTTTGCAGCACAGCTGAAAGCATTGGGAGATAACTCAGTTCTATATGACCTCTTTAAGATTCTTTTCAACCTTGCATGTCCTTGTGCTTATCTTAGAATGTAGTGCTTTTAGTATTCAAGTGTTCAGACAGTGTGCCTAGTTAAGTAAAGTTTTACATAGATAAGAGGTTCAGAATGCTTTTTAGAGCGAGTGTTTTCATGTTTGTTCTGTAACCATTCCCTTGTGAGAAGAGTATAAAAACCAAGCTTTGAATATACTCGGGACTTCAGTTCATCAGACTGTTGTCCTCCCAATCCCATGCTTGTACATGTCTCTTTTTTGTCCTTGCATCCGCACGCCTCATTTCAGATGCAGCTTGATGCGGGATAGCTGGTCTAATCCCACGCAAAGGCTGTATTTTCCAACGACAATTTCTTCTGTTTCCAACGTTGGTGTTCTCAGCATAAATAAACACTCATGTACCTTGGTTGCACGTCCTCGCTTGCTTTAGTACTGGGCGCGACATTCTAGTAGCACTTAAACTAACTGGATTTCCTTGAATACACATAGATATCCTACCACTGACTATACTGGACTTCAAGATAGACCGTAAAAGGTCTTTTACTGACAATGAATGCAATACCATTCCCCTTGAATTTGTCATTCTTGGCATAGTACACAAAATGGTTTTCTGATTAAAAGTGGCCAATGCCAATTCATTTCAGTTCGCTGATGCCTGGAATGCTGGTCTTTATGCATTCCATTTCATTACTTGTGACTTCTAATTTTCCTAGGCTCATACAGTGTACCTTCCAACTTCTGATTATCAAAAAGTGTTCCAACTCCTTCTCATTTTGAGCTGGGCCCCATTAGCAAATGCAGGTTCCCAAAGTTTATTTGATCCATATCATTATGGTCGATGCTATGTAAAGAAGGTAACTCTTCCCCAGTCATATTTTGAGTACCTTTTGATTTCCAGCCTCATTCTCCTGGCATTATACCTGACAATGTTAGGCAGCTATTCATGCAGTTTTCTGTGTCTGATCGTGTTCGGCTGCTATTCATAAGGCATTCAGTGCTTAATCCCTCGGATATGAACAGCCCGCCAAGTCCTTTGCACACTCTGTTCTTTGTCTGTAAGCTCTGAAACGGGTTCACCTTGGATGACGCCGCTGGTATTTGACATAAAGGTGACATAACTTCAGTCATTCCAGTACAACAAATGGACAGACAAGTTGTCTGTCATGATTCACTAAAAAATTGTGAAACATATTTTAGAATAGTAAGACATATTTTGGTTAGTTTATCCTATTATAGTCTGCCCAAAGTACTAACTACCCTATGATTAAATTCAATGAGTAAAGACATTTCTTATTGTCTTCTTTTGTATTGTTTTGTGCATCCATATTATTGATGGCAAAGAAAAATCCATATAATAGCATCTTTCAAAACGTTGGGGGACAAATACATTTGTAAATTTTTAAGTCCTCTAAAATTTAGCTAAGATAGGAAAACATGAACAATTTCAAAGACATCAAAATCTCAGATGGAGGATAGATAAATGTCAGCATTGTGTTAAATAATAAGTGATTTACAAGTTTATATAACATCTTATATAGTGTGGCAGATGAATATGAAGTCTCCTTGTTTTCAACAAATTTATTTTAATGTAAGTTTAGTGAATTTATTTTAAAATAATTCCGTGTGGGTTATTATTGAACTTTTCAATCAGTGAACTTACATATAATATTTACTATTATTTAAATGTTCATACTTATTAAAAATAATCCTTTGAAGCAGTTCATAGTTGTATTTTACATAGTAAGGATCCAATTAAAAGTTAATATTCCATATGAATTGCAACTCTAATTTAATCTTCCTTTCACAAAGAAAAAATTAGTCTGGAATTAATACAAAATGTTGTTTCTTCTCTATGACTTAAAGCTTTCCTAAATTTATAAAGTGGAATCATAGCTCACATATTTTCATAGCAGAAATCCTATAAGGGCAAATGAAATAAACTATTTAAAGTGTGTGAAAAGTAAAATTTGCTTAAATCAGTTACCAGATATATGCAGTTAACACAGAAAAATAAAAGATACTCTCGTGAGCAATACATTGTCCTTTGGACCAAGACCATTTTGCTTGTTTTTAATCTGAATAATGTAAGAGAAACTGGAGTTCAAAAACAAAACAAACAAGTAAATCAATCATTAAATATTTTTTTAAACATTAAAAATATTATTTATCTTTTTAGAGATAACAAAATAGATAAATAGCGAACTAGCATAAGCATTTCACATCTCTATTTTCACATTACTTAATGCATTTCTTGTCAATAGAATCCCTCCAAAGAATTAGAAAATAATATGAAAACATGAAAATGAAGAAATACTTAATATATATGTGAATTTATTTAATGTAAGAAAGACTACTTTGGGACACAGTTATTAGTATATATCACGTGTGTTTGTATTTCATAAAATGATTAGCATCTCAAGGTAGATACTGATGTCAAGATATACATAATTAGCCTAAGGGATAGAGTGTCAACAACATAGGCAGGTTTCATTTAGAAATATTAAAGACATAGGTTATTTTACTGTGTAAATTTCAGTGGAAACAGAGTGAATATTTGGAGTATCATTAAATATGTGTGCACGAAGGTCACTAAAAAGTAAGCAACTAGAGTTAGAGAAAAAATTTGACAGCAAAGATAGAAATATGCAATAACTAATTTCATCTTGTAAATGAAGCACCGCATAGTTGTAAAATGTTGGCACATTATTTCCTGGTTGTAAAACTAACAGATTAAAAAATCAGTTTTGCAGAACCATAAAATAGTTGAATCAAGGAGTAGATCAATCATCTTCAAATATGATCTTTATATTCTTAGAGACCACAAACCATATGAAGACACATTTTAAAAAGTGTGTTTACTATGGGCAAATTGATTGTGTATGTTTTTTAAATTATAACAATATCATATTTGTTTATGATTTTGCTTTCATGAAACAAATACTGGATAATTTTAAGATTTTAAAATGTCTAAATTCCTTTTCTATCATTGCAACTGCATCTTCAAAAATTGATCGAGTGTTAATTAAAAGTATTTACAATCATTGAGAATGCAGTAAAATCTAACCAAGTTCATGTTTCTTAAGATTTTAATGATTCTACTAGGAAATGCTCATTCTCAGTTTTTCATATTCATGATATAAGGTAATTTTCTCCACAGTGCTTTAATCCAAGCAAATTCTATTTTTATTTGAATCCTAATAGTGACTTAAATTAGAAAATGGAAGTTCATAAAATATAGTTATGAATCATTTTAAGCTTTCATTCCACCCATAAGAGCAATTAAGATTTTAAATTTAATATTAAAATGGTAATGCATTTAAAAATAATGAAACATCCACTCATATAAATATTTCCATGAAGACTGGTAGTCATTTTACTGCATATGTAAACACCTTCTGGGCTAAATCATGACTTTTGCACACACACACACACACACACAGAAATATATATGCACAAAAAACCCCACATTCATTGCCACCTCATTTTCTAAGATGATTTTTTAAAAAAAGGTTTATGTAAACTTTTTGCAAGGTTTTGGTATCTTCTTTGGGAAATATGAATAGTCTTTCCCTAGCAGTTTTTTTCCCTCGCAGTTTCTTTTTAAAATCCATTGTAGCCATAAGTAAAATAGGACATACTTTTTTGGAAATCAAATAATTTCAATGCAGCAAAAGTTGGTTTATGTCAATGCTTTCTAAGTAAAATGTTAATAAATTATCATAGTCTCATTGAAGTATCCTGGGATTAAATCCAAAAAGGCACAACAGCCAATCTGCTTCTATCCCAAGATTTAAATTCCTTCTATTGGGTTTCAATATTAATTTAACTCTTAGAAAATTACACTTGCGACTGAAGTGTGATTCTTAATTCAAGAACCATTATTTAGGTTTTTTTCATACCATAAAAACTGTAGGACAAAGCCAATTGGTAAAGTTCTACTTTCTCTATTGCCAGATTTCATTAGCTATTTTGTTTTACACTGAAGACTCATGATTGTTAAATTATATATATCAAATAAGTTTAAAACTTTGTATCACATTAATTATAAAAATTAACTTGCTTTATAAACATATAAATTTCAAGTGATTAAGAAAAAAATCTCTGAATTATGTAAACTTGTGTTTGTTTCTCCTGCTTTAAGAAATTCTTTAACATCCATGCTCCCACTTGTTAGATGTGCATACGTGTATACCTTCATTCATGAATTTTTTTAACCAAAAAATATACTTATACAAGAAAATATGATTAAAGTGTTAAAATTCTATGAGACAATCCTCTAGTTCTGTATAATGAATCTCAGAATTTTAATCTTGGCAAATGTTGACTATAAATGAGAAATTAAACTAATATGGGACTTTAATTCTTTTAATTTAGAAATAAATTATCTGGAGTATTTCAGTTTTTATGAGGTAGCTGACATTTACTTATGAGACCCCCAACTATGCACATAGATTTTTCTGGATTTCTGTTCCAACTTAAGCCAGATACATGTTTAGCATCTGATTTGTAAATCATTAAGACTATCCCATTTATACTCCGATCTGCAAAGATGTGTCAAATTTTTACTGTGTTAGCATCAAAGTAGGAGCAATATCTGAAACAAGTATCTGAACAATAGCCAAACAAACTATTCAAATATCTGAAACAACTCAAACTTTGTAATATGCAAAACATTTAAAATTAAAGGAGGTTTTGTTTTTCCATGCTTTATATATATCCAAAATGATTATGGCAGTAGAAGATCCTATTTATGTGATGGTCATTCCAGGGTTCCAGGACCAGAGAATGAACGGTGATTTGTCCTTGGCAGAAGTGGACTCTACTTTCATGTATGATACATTTTAACTTAATGGAATAACAGAAACCATGGCATGTTAAGTGTGGAACTGATACTACAACTTTATATCTCCCTACCGAGAATGAGAACCTCTCCCAAGAACTTGTAGAGAAGTATGTACATTTAAATGATTTACTGTAACATTTTATTTGAACTAACCCACTGTGAAATCAGCTGATTCAGCTTTACGATCCGATTTCATTCTCCTGGTCAAAGTGATACAATGCAAGCAGTGCACTAACTGTTCAAACGTACACGAATGGAAAAAGAAAAGGGATGCTGACAATCATACATAGGTGGCACATCACATTGGAGTGAAAGTGGGCGGGGACCACTAACCATATTAGGCTTGGATGGGCAACAGCGCACAGGGAAGAAGCCCTCCCACAGCCACATTCGCAGCAACTGAAAAGCAAACAAGAAAGCCCAAGATAAGGACGAGATCCCACTCCCGCAAGACAGCATAAGGGACACTGATCTTAGTCAGGTGTCTGTATTGCTTTTCAATAACAAGAGTCACTAAATGCATATGATAAAGAGATTCCACAATGCCTTTCAAATTAATAAGCATTTCATGGATTTAAATACAAAATCCTTTACTGAAAATGATTACTCAATAAAAACTATATTAGGCCAATCAATTAAATTAGTTAATTAATAGAGACAAGATATATCAATAAAAAATAAGCCATTTAAATATATTTTCCTCAGTAATCTCTTACACAACTCTCATTGGAAGACACTCTAAGTAGTCCTTTAAACACATGTATTGCAGGATGGCCTGCAGAATCAGGAAGGAGGCTAGTGTCCTGCTCAGTTATTGATTTCTTATGCCAGTGCCATTATTTCTTATAGTCTACTAAACATTGTATGCTTCAATATAGTCTTCAATCAATTCTGCTATTATTAATTAATTTAAATTTTTAGATTTTAAAAATATACTCTTAAGTATATATTTGCAGAGCTATTGCTATATTTAAAAAGGAGCAAACCACTTATAATGCATGCACTTCTGGGTATTCCAAGATCGAGTTAAAATTTCTAAATATTCATTAAAATATTCAAAATATGTAAAGTAAAACAATTTAATGAAATTCTCCTTATAGATAGAAACCATGCAAACTGATGGCAGAATACAACAGGTACATGACATGGTGTTTCAAAATATTCACCATCAAGTATAATTTTATGAATAACATTTATAGTGATTTCAAGAGCATTGTGGGAATGAGTTCATTGATGATATCAAATACCATTATGCTCAGGCTTTTTTCAAAATCTCTCTATTATGCACTTAAATTAGTATATACTCAACATGAAACTTTTAATAAAAAAATAATTCTAATAAATTTGAAAATGATAAAAAAGATAGACCTCTATTCTCAAATCAAATTTTAATGAACATTTCCCCCCAAAAGTAATCAATGGCTAATTATATTTTCTTGAAGCCTGATATTATAATTTTTGGGACTTGAAAATACTTGAGGTATGGGGTGTCCCTTAAAATAGAAACCTAATTTATAATATGAATACATCAAATTTATTAATGAATTCTTCATTTTCCTTTAATGAAATTCAAAATAATTATTTTTGTAGGAATATAAGCTGTTAATTTACAGTATGATCATGATATTAAAATATTTTGAAATATTTAAAGACTATACAATATTTTGTCAACTTTTGATTTATTTCTCATCAACTTATTTACTTTGTTATTGTCTCAAACTATTGCGTGGAATTTTATATCTTTTAACTTTCTTAAGATCTTATTTCAGCACTTAAACTATGGATTGACAAAATACACATGTAGGTCTAATGCTGTCAACCACTTACTTTTGTAAAAATAGTTATATTTGAAAGGTTCTATGTGGTTATGAAGTTTTGGTGATACAATGTTTAAGTTCCTGGCCATTTACTGCAAGAGCTGCAGCAGCCCCTTCATGAAAGAACAGCCCAATGGTCTTCTCCCAGAGAGTTTACAGCATGGAACACTCAATGGGAAAGTTCTACATTGTTCAACAGGGTTGCCTTGAGTCAGAAGTCGGCTACCGTCATTCCTTACTGTCTTCATTTTGCCAGAACTGAGCCTGCATGGTCGCCAAAGCTTAGAACATTTACTATCGGACTCTATGAGAATTTCAACTTGCCACTACTATAGACTGTTACTTTCTTGAGATGAAGGATTAGTCCTTGATCATTTTTCCCCCTTCTACATACTTTTAAACACATTGATGACACAACTAGGCAGTCAATGCTTGTTATTGTGATTGGTATTATTGATAAATTTATTTGGTTAAGTGATAACTGCCTGAATATAAAGTTTGCATATATGCATTAATTTCAATCAGCACTGTTGTATCTCAATGGGTAATTATTGTTTATTGAGTGAGATAGGTCCTGGAGAACTTTTTTCCAAAAATCAGCTGATAAAAGTACTATTGATAACATTGTTCTTATCATGTTGTGCACGAGGCAGGCCTGGTATGGGGCCGAGTTAAGTGGCATGTAACAACACTGATTATAGATGAGACTACCCAATTGTTTTTTCAGTGAGAAAAAAGAAAGATACTCTTCCCTAATAAATCCAAACTTCCTTCAATCAGAAACAGTTGGTATAGTTACTAAACCCAAGTAGAATTGTGCTTAGAAATACAATGATTTAACTAAAATTGGCTAGCACCTAAGGATTTGTTTCATATTTGTTCAGTGCTATAATATTAAAAGACCTACCAATGATTTAAAAAAAATAACACTTTATCCATTCTTCTCTATTTAAAATATTAATAAGCTCTTACTTAGGAATTAATGTCCACATACACACATACACACATACATGCAATTCTGTGTCACACCAAATCCATAAGTTAAAGTAGAGGAAAATTTCATTTAACCTGGGAAATCAAGCTAACCAAAAAAACCCCTCCAACTCACTGCCATACCGTCAATTCAGATTCACAGCGACTTTGCAGCACAGGGAAGAGCTACCTCTGCTACTTTCCATAACTGTGTAAATCTTTAGGGGAGCAGAAAGACCCATCTTTTTCCTGCTGAGAAACTGGTGGTTTTGAATTGCTGACCTTGAAGAAGGCCGCCCATCATGTAACCAATATTCCACTGGGACTCCTAATAGGAAAATTCTAATTTATAATTTCAATAAAGTACATGCATGAAACACAAAACCATCTAAAGCAAAACATTTCTATTTTCTCCTGATTGACTGTTTTAGATAATTTACTTCTTTCTTGAAATTATTTCAAAATGGCATAAATAATCTAATTTGAATATGTTATCACTTTTGTGTCTCAGCAGCTATGAAACTAGTATAATAATGGATCCAATCATATGACTTCTAGTGAAAAAATTTATGAGCTTGATGCTTTTCTGATACCATATGTATACTTGATAAAAGAAACTCTAATATAACACAAAATTATTGAGTTTCTAATGATCCTATAATATCAACCAACTAAGTATTTCAATTTATAGTATAATTAAATAACTGGTTATACTCAGACCAAATTAAAAACACATATTTTAAGGGTTTAGAGATCAGCACACGCCATGCACGCATATGCCACGAAGGGAAGACAATCTGACCTTTCTGTCCTAGGAATAGCTAAAGTAAAACAGGAGGCTCCCAAATAGCTCTTTTAAAATAAATGCTAAGATTGCTCTCACAGCAATACCACAACACCAGATGGTATAAAAAAGATGTTCTCACCCTCATCAATAAAGAGAGACATGTAAGTTTGAAAGACTTACAGAGCTTGGAGATAATTTGGTAATAGAATCCACAGTGTGGTAGCACTAGCAGCCAATCTAATGGAAGGAAGCCATAGCTCAACACAGGCTGTGTCTGCACCCCTCAACCTTAGCGCCTGGATCATGTAAGTACTGCATGCAGATCTCCCTTAGCCAAGTTTGCAGTCATTTAGTCTGTTAGGGTTACAATAAAAATAAACTGCTTGTGCTTTAACAAGAGTTTTCTATTTGTCTTTCAGAAGATTAAAATATAATGGAAACTTTTCAGACCCAAGGAATATTCAAATGAAAGTATATCAACTGGGCCTTGCACAGAGTTGATCAATACATGCATGAAGTGTGTCCATGTTAGTAAGATAACCTCCCTCCTGTGGAGGTACAGCGATTAGACCCCCGGGGAGAAACTCTCCAAGATAGATCAGAGCAGCTGGGCAGCAGGCTGTGGATAAATGAGGACTTGAATTCTTAAACAAGAGATCATACACATAGATAAGAAAAGCACTAAGAGCTCAGCAGTTTGGTGAGAGGAAGGCAGGAAGAGGACTTTAATTGGAAAATCTGAATGTGACAATATTTTCATTTAACTTGTAAAATAATAAACCGAAAGAGTGCATAATTTCATCATGTAAATAAAAATAACAAAATTCAAAAGTGAGAAAACAGTGTGAGAGTAGTGCTGCTGACCAGGGCAAATGGCTCTGAAGATGGCACCGTTTCTTCTGAAAACAAGTGGCAAGGCCTATCGCGCTGTGATCAAATATCACAATGGTACGGCTAAAAAGTAAGACTTGAAGTTTGTGGTAGTCATTCATGTTATATCTAAAATTAAATCTAATCAGGGCAATGGACTTCTTATGGCTTAGTGTTATAATTGGAGCAAATTTTAACTGAAGCAAATGAGGAAATAATCGAAACTATATCACCTAGAACTATTCTGAAACATGATATTGTTAATACACATTAAGTTGCTGCAATACCCTAGGATCATACACAATACTTTAAAACTTTTAAACTTATATTATAAAAAGGTGCAAATCATTTGCATGAGGCTGATTAATTGGATTTAATATGGTCATAGATTTTACAGTAATTTAATGATCAATAAAACATTTTGCAGGAAACAAATATAAATTTATGGAGTCTACTAAGCAATGGAAATAAATAAGTTATATTAAACAACATGGCAATTAAATATGTGCAAATAAATCAAAGGATAGCAATATCTATAAAAAGAGAAATAGAAAGATGAGATTAGACAGAACTAGACACCACTTCATTGTTGCATTATATTAATTAACATTATGGGAAGTACTAGTTTGCGGATTTCAGGGGCATTTATTTATTTTTGGATTTCAGGATTTTGAGGTGCTTATCTCACTGTTTACTTTTAAATCAACACAGAATTTAACAATTTCAGTTACAGTACTTATTAGAACATACTGTACACAATCTTTTAGTTTAAAAATTCTAACAAATGTTTACAAAAAACTGGGTAAATTTTGTACTTTTATTAATACTATCAGCATCGATTGTTATTATACTTTCTATTTATATGTTAATACAAAATATTTGCATCTACGTCTTAATTCTCTTTTAGGTTTCTAAGATTTACATTTTATTTCCTGAGGAAGTGAGGCTAAATCTGGGGAAAACATTTGCAGAAACTAGAAAACTAATAAACATCAAAATATAACAGGAGGCCAATACTGCCATTCATTTCCCGTATTTCTGCCACAACAAAGGCCTACAATTCTTTAACCCTACACAATGAAGTTAAATGTAACAGTTTAGAAAAGCATCCTTCACCATCCACACACAATGTAGGACGACATTAGACCTTGTTTTGCTTAGACACCATCAACTTGGCTCCCAGAGTGACCCCGTGCATCGCAGAATGAAGCACTGCCTGCTCCTACGCCAGCCTCACAATGGTTCCGAAGCCTGAGCCCATGACAGCCACTATGTCTTGAAGGTCGGCCTCGTCTTCACTGCCCCTCCACTTGACCGCCCAAGCCCTGTGGTAATCAGGCACTGGGCTGTGATCTGCACGGTCTGTAGCTTGAAACCACCAGCAGCTGAACAGGAGGTGGACGGGGCTTTCTATTTCCGTAAAGAATTAGTCTCACGAACCCACAGGGCATCATTATGCATCAATGGCAGCAAGCTTCCACTTTACCAAACATGATGCGCTTCTTCAGGGACTGTCTCTCCTGACATGTCCAAAGTATGTCACATCAACTGTTGACATCCTTGCCTCTGAGGAGCTCTCAGGTTGGTTTATTCTTTCAGCAGTCCATAGTAATATCCATATTCTTCGCCAGCACCACCATTCAAGTGCAGAGGGTCTTCAACAGTCCTCCTCATCAAATGTCCAATTTTCACAAGCATATGATGCAATGAAGAATTCCATCTCTTGGGTCAGGCACACCTTAGTCCTCTCAGGAACATAACGGCTCATGGAGACTCTACAGACGTCTTGTGCAGCAGATGTATCAAATGCAATTTGTCTTTTGATCTCTTGACTTCTGCTATCAGAGAGCATTGATTGTGTATCCAAGCAAGTCCACTTCTGTACCATCCCACAACTGTTTTGTTTGAATCCATTGTTGAAACTTCTGGGTCAATCCATTTGGTTGAGAAATTTCCTTTTCTTCACCGGTCCACTGTTTAACCTAGGATTATGTCCTTTTCCAGGGATTGGTCATTCTTGGCAACATGTAAAAGTACGTGAGACAAAAGGCAGCTATCCTCCTTCTCAGGTGACTTCTGGCTGGACTTCCTCAAAGACAGACTTGTTTACTCTCCTGGAAGTCCGTGTTAACAGTAACTTCCAATGTTATTCACTAACACCATAATGTAAGTGAATCAATTATTCTCATGCATCCTTTGGAGACAATTTCACACGTACATGTTGTTGTAGTTGAGTGTCTTCAGTATCTTCCAAATTCCTTGTCACTGATTAGGGAATGTGTCCAGGGCAGCCTCAGTGTGTGGAAATATTTCGGCTGTAGGTATGCTTTCCATTTCTAGCCAAACGTTTTTATATGTGTTTTGTAATGCTTTCAGTGTAGCTAGGACTTTGTAGACATATTTGGGTATGATATATTTCCCTTTGGCATTTTTACTTTTTAATCTTCATATTGTTAACCTTTATTGTTATGAACTGCCCCCATCCATCAAAAAAAGAAGGAAAAAAAGAAATAAGACATTCCAAGATCTTTTATTATTTAAAAAAATGTCCTTTATAAGCAGAGACCCTGGCAGTTGGGTATTGAAATATGTACTGGAACATATACATATATTAGGAATATGTATATAGATTCTAAAGCACTTGGTTGATATATTGCTGCAGTTTACAGTGAGGGATCTAACTCTATTGTGGTCTTGACATAAATTCAGCTTCTTTTTGAGTGTTCTCTGACAGCCACTCAGCAGTGCGGGAACTACTTTGTTCTGCAGCAGAGCATATGTGCTAGCAGATTCCACCTCATCACAATTTCTGTGGGCAGGCTATGGTAGGTCAGCTTGCCTCTAAGCATTTATAGGGCAAAGTCACAAGTTGTGATGCCATGACTGTATGGTTGTCAGTCACGCCCTTGTTGGAGACAGTATACAATGGAAATAATAACTATAATAACTAAATTAACCAAAGAATCATGCAATATTTCAGAAAGAATGCCTGGATGGGAGCATAGCAGATTCCAACATGGGTGAAACAGACCATGTGAAATTCTAAAATAATGCAGGAAACCTGTTAAATCTATACTTCAATTTTATTTCAGATTGGAGACGTCCTTCTCCTAAAAGTATATGTTCAAATGATTTAGGGCCATGCAGCACAAGCCACGAATGACTGCTAAAGGCCCCCACAGGGTAATTCCGTCACTAAATCAGGTTCAAACGAAGGAAAATGGAGCTGTGCCCTTTCTCCACTCGCTATGCTGCATTTCCCAGAAGTCCTTGCTGGACATTCCATTGGGAATCTTGAGACTCCAACGTGGTCCAACTGTGGGCTCACGCCTATATCAGAGGGGGCGGTGAATAGCGTTCGAGAGGTGAGCACAGAGAGTCAGAGTGCAGAAATAATTTTCCGGAGCACCTGCTGATAAACAGTCTGGGCGCTTTGATGCGAGCGCCAGCTGCTCCCTCATAACTGTGTGAGAACACATGGTTCCTTTCCCATTTTCAGCTCCTAACCTCACTCCCTCCCCTCCTCTAACACCCTCATGTCACCCCGAAATGAAAAAGAGTAGAAGTCTTCATGTGGAGCTCTGGTACCTGAAACCTTTCTTCCTTTCGTCCTTTATTCATCATAGCTTATCACCAGACTAAAATACAAGTTTTGCGATGCATACTTACCAATGCATAACACTAAAAGTATCTATTGTCAAGTGGCATCAATTCAGTTCCAATTCACATTGCCCCTATACACAACAGAAGGAAACACTTTCCTTTTTGCCGTCCTTCCTCGCAATTGGTGCTGGGTTGGAACTCAATGTTACAGCCACTGTGCCATTCCACTTCACTAAGTCGCCCTTAAACTTAAAGTCATTCTATTCCATTGGAAATACATGAGATGCATCCAATAACAATAGTACTTTCTCACTTCATGTGTGTTTGAAACAAGGATTGAATTTGCAGCTGATCATGCCTGCCATGTCCGCCATGTGGGTTTGGAGTCCTGGTGATCATAGGTCGGGCTGAGGGGCAGCAATCAGATCATCTCAGCTCTCCTGCAAGGAGAAGCTGGTGGGTTTGAACCACTGATCTTGTGCTTAGCAGTCTAACCATTTGCCTGAAAGCACCAAGGGAGTGTCTATAAATAACTATGGTAAATTTTAAAATAAGTATACATAGCTCAAAGATTCCCAAAATGTAAACAAAATCCAAAATTCATTCAAATCATGCTTTTCTTAGGCAACTTTATCTTATTTTATGGACAAGTAAAAAAAAAAAGTCCAATGACAAAAACAAGCTGGGACCAGAAACTTTTTTTCTTATTCAGAAAATAACTAGCACGTTCTGCAATATCAAATTAGCAAACTGAGAAAAATAAAAACAGAAAACAGGCTATGCAATATAATTAGATTGCACTTTAATTTTACTCCCACATTGTATTTCAATGCCAATTCACTGAATGTTAATGACTTTAATGTGCTAGGAATAAAACATTTTCACAAATGGTAGAGAAAGCAAAGAAATTGGTCAATTCAGCTACTGTCATTGAGTCAAGCCTGACTCTAGGTGAGCCTCTAAGACAGAATGGAGTGGTTCCTGTGTGTTCCTGGGGTGAAATCTTTGTAACAGCAGTCCTCGTTGTCCTCAAACACAATACATGGTGAATGTGACCTGCTTACGTTAAGATCAGAAGCTCAGCATGTAGCACATTATGTCACCAGAGCAGCCACTGATGAAACTAGTCAATGCTATTAAACACGTTAAATACAGCTTACTTATTCTGATGGATGAATTCACATTAAACTTTAATCAAATAATCAAATCACAATAATCACCTTTTGTAAACTCCGTCATGCAGTAATAGACACAATCATTCTCATCTCTAGCCAAAAAGTGTGAATAGTCTATACTGCATGCTTTAAGCACAGCGATTTTATTTGATGTCAGCCTTCTTTTCACACAAAATACAGGACCCTCAATCCTGGAAGCAGCTTAAAATGAGCTGAGTACCTTTAAACATAATTTTGTGGAGACTTACACAGAACAATTATATTAGGACATCTTCGTTGCGAGGACCATTCACATTATTTTCCAAAAGCATTTAGGGATTCTAACTGTCCTCCAGGTTGAGAACCACTGATCCAATAGTTGCTTAATAAATAATTGTACCTTATTTTAATCTTAGGGGAATTTACATAATGAATAAAAAAGAAAGGTTTGTCATTAGCATATTAATGGTCTGCATGTTAATAAAATTTTCTAAAATGCCTTAAGGTGCTGAAAACCAATTTGCTCTTTTGTAAATACTTTAAATAATTCTCCTGTAAACTTGTTTACAATGTTGTTATATTAACAAAAAATGGAGATTGGTTTTTAAATAAATGTTCATTTTATCCTTGGTGCTACTTTAACCCTAACATTTATCAGTATAACTTTCTATTAATAGCAAGTTTAATATTTAACAACAGGTGTTCACTTCCACATTTTAATAATACCTACCTACATGGATTTTCCAGTAGTAGTAATATCTCTTTCACAAATATAATATCTCATTGAAAATAACTCAGCAAAGTTGTAAAACCCTAATTTTTCAGTTACACCATTTTCCCCTTTGAGATAAAGAACTAGAAACGTACATAAGTTATATAGAAGCAAAGTTCAACTGTTTCTGCACACCACAAAAGCCTTCTAGGAAGGGGAGATATTCTGTGGTAACATATTTCCTCTTAGACTTATTACTGAATATAATATTGTACATACACATTTAAATAAATTTCCATGTATTTAATCAAACACATTAGGACCAGTCTAATGAGAAAATTTAATAAAATGTATTTTCTGCTTTGTTCACCCAAAATTATCTTCCTATGTTCTGGAAAGTCTATCCATGAAGGATGAAAAGAGGTTTCTTTCCTCACAGGAATCCCTCCTTTCGCTTCTTTAAAATGTTAGCCAGGGAGATTTTGTTAACGGGCAAAGGGTGATAATGCAAGGAATTTGGACATAAAAGGAGGCAGAAGCACACTTCATCCTAGTCTTCCCAGTAGAAAGAGGGGTAAAAGGCACATTTAAATGTTCCAAGTCAATGGAAGACACTGAGATCGTGAACATGTAGGTGGGGAAAGAGCATTTACACACTACTCTCACAAGGGCGAACTGGACCTTGGTTTGGGGGCCAGGCAACAAGGGGTAGCATGAACTCTGTTGTGCAGGGGGGCACATCCCTCCAGTGGGGCATTTGAGCAAGAAAGTCAGCTCCTAGCTGAAGATCCACCCGAAAGCTGGCCAATGGTAGACGGTCTTCTATGAGCATGATTGAAACTGGGCTGCTCATTCCAAGGCACTCACAAATTAGCTGGGGCCCTCTGCTGTTTCAGACCGAAGTACCCCGCCTCAAAAAACTCACCCCTTCCTTTCAGACCTTTTCTCTGACTCTGGTCTGCGTGCTGTCCCTCCTTGGAATTCTTTCTTAAAAGTGGAACAAGAACCAATTACCACCGCCACCACCAAATTCTACATCCACTATAACAGAATAAAGCAATTAAAAACATTGAAAGGATATTCTGAACATCTTACCTATTCCAACTTACACAGGGATACTATTCTAAAGAAAACAGCATTTTGATTTGTGATTACTGAGACTGTGCAAGATGGATTTAGTTGGCTCACTGTAGAGAAAGGGCACTACTTTAGAATCCCCATCCTTCCCTATTTCTACTGTCTTTCAATCTGGAGAAGTTACACATTTCTCTACTAGTCTCCTGTGTATCAAGATTTCAACAACGTTCAACCATCAGGCGCTGAAATTTGTTTTTAATAAAGGTAGGGCAAGGAATAAGAGGAATGGCTAAGAAAGGGTGCATAATTTTTGGTTGATTTATAACATTGGAAAAAGAATATATGAATCATGTAAGCCATATCACCATGCGGAGTAATCAAGAAAATACAGAAAACAAAATCACATATTATATACATATTCTATTACAGAAAGAAAATGTTGAGTGTAGATTTGAAAAATTGCTACATTTCCCCTCAAATATCAATTGTGGTTGAGGAAGCTCTTGTGATGCGTCTGGGAGGAATAGAAATGAGGCTGGTCGCGCACTCAGATAGTGGAAGGTCAAGACCCTGTAGAACAGTAGTTATTGTTGCTACGTGCCTTCAAGACAGTTATGACTCGCAGCCTGCCCATGCACGACAAAACAAAACACTATCCAGCCTGCTCTATTCTCACACTAGTTCTTGAAGGCCATCCTCTTGCTTGTCGCCCCTTCACTTTACCAAGCATGTTGTCCTTCTCGGGGAAATGGTCTCTCGATAACGTGTCTAAAGCATGGAGATGAAGCCTCCCCATACTTGCTCTAAGGAGCCTTCTTGCAGTACTTCTATGGAAGACCTGCTTGTTCTTTTGAAGTCCATGGTATTTCAATATTCTTTGATAACACCGTAGTTGAAATGCATGGATTTTTATTCAGCCTTCATAGTCATGAATTTTTATTCAATGTCCAACTTTCACATGCATATGAGACAACTGCAACTATTGTGGCTTGGATCCGGTGTATCTGCCTCCTGAGAGTGATCTTCCCGCTATTAAAGAGATCTTGTGCAGTAGATTTATCTAGTGCAATACATGGCTTGATCACTTCACTGCTGCTTCCATGAGCATTGGCTGTGAATACAAGCAAGACCAAATCCTCTACAACGTCAATCTTTTCTACATTTAGATTGATGTTACCTATTGGTCAAGTTGTATGGATTTGGATTTTCTTTTCATTGATTTGTAATTTATACTGAAGGGTGAAATCCTTGATCTTCTTGAGCAAGTGTTTCTAGTCCTCCTCACATTCAGCAAGCAAGGTTGTGCCATCTGCATATCTCAGGTTGTTCATAAACCTTCCTCCAACGCTGATGCCACATTCTTCTTCAAATAAGTCATTCTCATCCTATTTGTTTGGCATTAAATAAGTAGGTCAAAGCATAAAGACCTGACACACACCTTTCCTGATTTAAGCCATGCAGTATCCCTTTGCTCTGTTCTCACAAATGCCCCTAGATCCATGGGCACATAAAGGGGCATGTTCTGAAATTCCCATTTTTCTCAAGAAAGTCTGTACTTTGTTGTGATCAACACATTCAAAAGCTTTGTATGGTCAATAAAACACAAGTAAACATATTTTGTATTTACTCTTTTCAGCCAAGATCCACCTGACATCAGCAATGATATTCTTTGGTCCAAGTCCTCTTTTGAGTCCAGTCTGAATTTCTAGCAGTTCTCTGTTAATATCCTTCTGCAAACATTGTTCGATGATCTTCAGCAAAATTTTATTTGGATTTATAATACGTACATTGTTCTATTATTTGAGTACTCTTTGTGTCATTTTTCTTTGGAATGTTTACAAACATAGATCTTTTCCAGGAAGTTGGCTAGGTAGCTGTCTTCCAGATTTCATGGAATGGATGAGTGAATGACTCTAGTGCTTGATGAGCTTATTAAAACATTTCATTTGGTATGCTATCAATTCCTGGAGCATTATTTTTAGCTAAAGCTTTTAGCACAGCTTAAACTTCTTCTTTTGTACCACTGGGTCTCATGCATATACCATCTCCTGAAATGGTGGATTGTAGACTAGTTCTTTTTGGTACAAAACTAGAATCAAACTCACTGCCATCAAGTTGATGTTGACTCATAGTGATCCTATCAGACAGAGTAGAACTGCCTCTGTGGGTTTTTGAGATTATAATTCTTTAAGGGAGGTGAAAGCTTCCTCTTTCTCTTGTGGAGTGGCTAGGGGTTTCAAACTGCTAAGCTTGCAGTTAGCAGCCAAATACATAACCACCGTGCCACCAGGGCTCCGCCTTTTTGGTACTCACTCACTCACTCGCTCGCTCGCTCGCTCGCTCACTCACTCGCTCACTCTCTCAATGCCATTGAGTTGATGCTGACTCATAGATACCCACTAGGGCAGGGTGGAACTTTCCCTAGGAGTTTCCGAGACTGTAACTCTTTATAAGAACAGAAAGCCTGACTTTCTCATATAGAGGGGCTGGTAGTTTCGAACTGCTAACCCTGTGGATGGCAGTCCAATGTGCAACCACTCGGTCATCATATTCTTTTTATGCTTCTTGCATCACTCAATGTTTTGCGCATGGAATTTTTCAGCACTGTAAACGTAGACTTGTGAGTTTTCTTGAGTTCTCTCAGTTTAAGATGTGCTTAGCGGTGTTCTTCTTTTTGCTTTTTCTAACTCTAAGCCTTTACACATTTCTTTATAATTTTTTGTCTTCAGTTTCCCTTTAACATTTTCTATTTAACTTTTTGATTTGATCATTTTTTCCATTGAACTGAACTACTTTACAATCAAAATCAAGTTTCAGAATTTCCTCCGATATTCACCATGATCCTTTCTTCCTGATTTTGTCCTCTGTTATGACCTTTGGCTTTCTTCATATTGGTGGTTTTGATATCATATCATAGCAATCAGGTCTTCTCGCATTAATGTTAAATGCATCAGATCTCTTCTTCAGATGTTCTTGAAATTCAAATGGGATATTCTCAAGGCTCTTGTGGACTCGTTTCCATTTACCTCAGCATTAGCCTGAACTTACCTATGGACAATTGATGGTCTGTTGCAGTTGTTTCCTGGACTGGCTTTAGCTGCAGATATTGAACATATCCCTCATTTCTTCCCACATTGTAATGAATTTGATTTCTCTGTATTCCATTTGGGAAGTCCACTTGTTCATTTTCTGTTTTTGTTGCTGAACAGAAAGGTATTTGTAATGAAGAACTTCTGTTGTGCAATCTCCCGCTTCCTTCCTATCCCCAAGACCATATGCTGCAACTACTGTTCTGCTCTGTTACCAACTTTTGCATCCTAACCTCGAATAATTATCAATGCACTTTAATTGCTGGTTTGATCAATTTCAGACCAAAGACCTCACTAGAACTTCTCAAATTCGAAGTCATTAGCATTAGGGTTTGTTAATTAAATTTGAATATATAATAGTTGTTGATCAGACTTTTCTTATATTGATAGAATTCTACCACAGACAACACTGAACTCCAAGAGAGATCTTGCTTTCTTTTTCTTTTTTTTGACATTGAATCCAATGCCATAACTCTTGATTGTGTCCTGCCCGGCACAATAAACTATGATTTTCTGATTCTAAGTGGCCAGGACCAGTCTATTTCAACTCACTAACTGCTAGAATAGTGTTCTTTATGTGTCCACTTAATTTTTAATGACTTTCAATCTTCCTTTCTTCATACTTAGTACATTCCATGTTCTGATTATTCATTGATACTTGCAGTGGTTTCTTCTTAGCATGAGTTGTCCCCCACAGCAACTACACTTTTATGTTGCATGTGTTGGTGTTTGTGCATATGTATGCATTTATGTGTATACGCATGCATACCTCTATATTTGTAATTTAAACTACAGTCAACAAGACACTAGACCTTTACATATTTGGTATACACATATTTATCATGTGTGTATGGTGCTTTATCATAAATACTCTGAAATCCCTAATTTCTTCATTAATAGCAGATAGGACACTGCTGGCATTCTATAGTTAGAGCAAACTGAAATCTTAAACTGATATGTGTCTTCTAATTTTGGCAAAAAGGATCCATGAGCTGGAGGCACAGGGAATCCAGGGTGGATGATACCTTCAGGACCAGGGGTGTGAGGGGCGAGGCTGAGAGAGTGGAGGGTGAGTGGGTTGGAAAGGGGAACTGAGTAAAAGGATCCACATGTGACCTCCTCCCTGGGGGATGGACGGCAGAGAAGAGGGGGAAGGGGAACTCCAGATAGGGCAAGATATTACAAAATAACAATCTGTGGATTATCGGGGGCTCATGGGGGAGGGGGGAGCGGGGAGGGAGGAGAAAAAAAGAGAGGACCTGATGCAGAGGGCTTAAGTGGAGAGCAAATGCTTTGAGAGTGATTAGGGCAAGGAATGTGCGGATGTGCTTTATACAATTAATGTATGTATATGTGTGGATTGTGATAAGAGTTGTATGAGACCCTAATAAAATGTAAAAAAAAGAAAAGAGGAGAAAAAAAAGAAAATGATTAGGGCAAAGAATGTACAGATGTGCTTTATACAATTGATGTATGTATATGTATGGATTGTGATAAGAGTTGTATGAGCCCCTAATAAAATGTAAAAAAAGAAAAAGAAAGAATACTATTTTGCTATTGTTGTTGTTAGGTGCCTTCAAGATAGTTCTAACTCAAAGTGATCTGATGCACAACAGAATGAAACCTTGCTTGATCCTGCCTCCTCCTCACGACTCTTATGTTTGCATTCAGTGTTGGAACCACTCTATCAAGCCATCTCTACTTTACCAAGCATGATGCTCTCCAGGGACTGGCGTCTTCTTATCAGGGGAGAACACAGTATGTGAGATGATGTCTCATTATCCTTATTTCCAAGGAGCAAGCAGTCTTAGAGAGATTTCCTTGTTCTTCTAGCAGTTCATGGTACTTTCAATATTCTTGGCCTGCACCATAATTCATATGAATCGATTCTACCCCTTGCTTCCTTATTCAATGTCCACATTTCACATCCATAGGAGGTCATTGAAAATATCATGGCTTGAGGCAGGCACACCTGACCTTAGATGACATCCTTGCTCTTCAACATGTTAAAGATGTTTTGTGCAGCAGATATTGTCCAGTGCAATCCTTTCCTGACTTTTTTTACTGCCCCCTCCATGTGTATTGATATTGGATTAAAACAAAATGAAATCCTCCACTACTTCAATGTTTTCTATTTTTATTATCATGTTGTCTATTGGTCCAGTTATGAGGAGCTTGTTTTTATTTACATTGAACTGCATTTCATAATGAGAGCTGCAGTTCTTGGACTTCAACAGCAAGTGCTTCCTTCTTCGTAATCTGTGCTTAATCTGGAAGGCCTCTGAAACCTGCTCATCTTGGGTCAGCCTGCTGGTATTTAAAATACCAGTGTCACAGTTTCCAGAATCATTGTAACATGAAAGCTACTACAATGTGGCAAACCAACAGAGAAGGGGTGAAATTGTTATTAGAATCATTAAAAATAAAGAGTAAATATAAATAAAATATTAAAAACGTTCACCTTTATCATAACCTCATTTCTCCTATGCCTTCTTCCCCCTCAGCCCTCTATAAGATGGCTTTCTAAAATTATCTGATCACTCAAAATCCAATTGAAACCATGCCATCTGCTCTCTAAAATACTGCTGTTTTTCTTTCATAAACCATTAGAATTTTAACAATGCTACTTATTTGAATCAGTTATGTACTTGCTCACTTAATTAAAGAAATTCAATCATGGATATATCTTCTCTTTTTTAAGCTATTTTTTCCCTTTTAACATTAAACCCTAAGCTTATCAAAAGACTTCTATTACTAAGGGTTACTCAATAAAAGGAAAATATATGGAATCAACTTTACAATTAATCACAATCTTAATTATGTCTCCCATTGTCTTGACTCTGAGTTATCATACTAATGTTGATAAACAAAATCATTTATTTCTTTGACAGATGTTGCCTCCAGTAAGCAAGATATGAATTTCTTAATGGAATATCAGTTTTGTCCACTTTCAGAACCTAAAATTACTAAAATCTTTGTGCAATAAACTTTTCCCTCTGTAGTTTTGTGGATCAATCAGGCTGCCTGTTTCTGAGGATCTTTTGAGTGGAGTGTCTGCCTATCATGATTAACTTCCTTGTACTTATTTAATTTAGGTTTTAATTTATTTGCATAATTGTACAGTAAAAAGCAGGGGCAGATAAAGCAGAAAAAACTAAGGCTAAATATGCTAGTGAAAACACATACAAAAACCAGACAATTATATTTGTGGTAAATCTCAGACAATAATATATTTATTTTAAACCTAGATTTTTAGACATTGGATATATAAGATGAAATTTTAATGCTTTCTCTGGAGGATTGAACATATATATATATTTCTTTTAAAAATATTACTGGTAGTTAATTATGAAAAGGATAATAGGTGTGTACTTTCATGGTTAAAGAGAACTTTGAAAACCTTACAATTATATCATCTGGTGCTACAATCTTTAAAGAAATTGTACTATGGATGTTCGTTGTGGTAAGATTCCTACACATGGAAATATAAATAACAATAGCCAAATTACTTGACTTAATCTCTTATGCTACATTTTAAAAGATGTTTGTTCAGTTATTTTCTTTATGACTAGAGGGTCTTATTATCTTTTAAATTCTTATGTGCAATGGTTCTTTGTATTTGGCTATAGATGTTTGTAAGAAATGATGACTGGTAAATAACAAAAAGTATTAATTAAGTTTGCAGAACTTAATTAAAGTTCAGCATGCACAAGGGGTTTTAAAATTTTAATTTAACAAGTTTTATTCATCACCTAAGAATATATGACTTGTAATTTTTCTTCTGGAAAAGAAACAGTGAAACACAGTGCTAGAGAAGCATTTGGATAACACAATGTTAGAATCAGGGGAAACTGCAATGTGGGAATACATAATGGGAAGCTATATGGGAAATTTTGAATCTTACAGAATGACAAGTCTGGAGGGATGTAAAAATTAGAAATTTTGATCTAAAAACCGTCTACAAAAAGCCTA
The DNA here is from genome assembly GCF_050624435.1 of Tenrec ecaudatus. NCBI lineage: Eukaryota > Metazoa > Chordata > Mammalia > Afrosoricida > Tenrecidae > Tenrec > Tenrec ecaudatus. Next base: position 158,216,669 of record NC_134532.1, on the reverse strand, counting down.
AAATGGGGTACACTTTCCTCTACTAATCATCACAGATGTCAAAACTTATTAACGTAAAGATAATTAGCCATGAAGTATAAAATTGGAGGTGTGAGAAGAGTAGGTAGAATAATTAAAACTCCCAAACACCTTCCCTTGCCTGTCAGTTAAGCCTAATCCATAAGAATGCAACAGACATCGACTATTCAGGAGAGAAGAAACCCACCCAGATATTATAAACAGAAAGAAGATAATGACTAGTTTTATGCCTGTAATTTTAGGTTAAACTTAGTTACCCTCAAATCAACTCCTACTGATGGTGACTGTATGCATTGGACAAGAGCTGTGACCTCTGTTGCTTTATGATGGCTAATCGTCCAACAGTAGATACCAGGCCTTTTTTCTGAGTTTCTTCTGGCTGAAATAGTACGTCTAAACATTCAGATAGCAAACATTTAAATTAGCTGCTTATACCACCAACTGAGGACTCACAAAATGGATCAATAGAAAAGGGCACAACAGTTTGAAGCAACAGTTCCACTATGAAGACTCAGATTGGCAGCCACTGCTATCTACAACACTGCTGCTAGCCATGTGTTCGCGAGTAAAAGAGAGAGGCAATACTGGGAGTAGATCATAAAGACCAATTTTATGTCCCAAATCCAGCACATAGACAGGCTGATATTTTTATGTGAGAGTTAGTTAGAGGAGAAAGAAGTAAGGAAAGAGAAGCAAGAAGCAGAAAATTTGGAAAGCAAATATTCAAGACCAACAAAATAAAACCAAGGTAAATACTTAAAATAAAAAGTAGTGTATTCATTTAGCACCTAATCCATTGCACTCAGGCAATATCTGTTATTGTTGTTCTTGTTGAAATGTTCTTAGAATCTAATAGCAAATATACTGGCACCACATATAATAACACGCAATGCCGAGATAGATCCCTTACATGTAATGAAAGTACAAATAAAATACTCAGACATGTATAATTCATCTCCAAACAAATTCAAATCGATGTCTGAAATAGTTAATAACTGATTTTAGTAAGCAAGAAAATTGGGGCACACTACCAGTTTTCCAACTTTGGTAGAGTAAAATTTCTTAATATGGAGCTTCAACTATGCAACTATAACTGCCGCCAAATGATTGCGTGGGACAACGCAAACATCATGCGTGCAGCACTGATAGAAGGGATGGTCAGTGTTAGTTGCCACTCCTTGGCTGTAAGGATGAGCTGTCCAGCAGACGGAGAGAGAAATCCAAAGCCATTGGAAGAGCATCATTTTTGAGATCGCTGCCTGAATGGCAGAGGTGGAGGCCAGATGCACCAGGGTCCCAGGCAAGAAGACCCTGAGACAGAACAGAGGAGGAGCGCCTCGATTGTGAGACAAAAGCCTGTAGGTGGGGTGCCTTGCCACAGAAGTCAAGAGACCATATGACTAGAGGCTACGGACTGGATAGAGACTAGACTACTGGCTGGGAGGGGGTGTTGATTTGCACCAATGGCTGTGCTGGTTACTGATCATGACTTGTGGTGATTTATTACCTTTCCTAGTAAAGGCCCATAATTTTGAGTTTCATTTCTAAGGTCTGCAAGGCTATTGCAGCGAAGGACCAAACACAGCAGAAAAGTAGAGTGTCGTGAGAACAATTGGCATTGGGTTGGGCATGAAAAGTGGCGAGTGGAGGCATGCCTGACCCTTGCCTCAGGGCAATAGCGAAACCAGAGGGAGTCAGATAGGAATGTGTGCCCTTTCCTCACCAGCCACTCCATAGTAGAGAAGTCTAGGCAACTTTTCATAAGACAAAGTGCCAAAAAGCAAAGATGAATTACCATTATTTTGTAACAGAACTATGTTAGCATTCCAAGAACCAAAAAGTATATATTAAATGAGAAACCTAGCATAACCACAACATATCATCTTCACAGACACTCTTCCAAACTACGGGGGCTCATTGCTGAGATGCTGATGGGTTTCCAGGAAAAGAGTGTGACTTTGTCCATTTTGCTGCTCGTATTACATGCTGCCCCTCGATAGTCACAGTCCACGGTACATGCGGAATGCCACTGTCACTTTCTGCCTGCTTTCCAACGGACTAGCAAACAAAGAATAACCCTTCTTCAGCTTTCCTCCAGTTAGGGAAAATGAGCACTAATGTCCCCGTTCCTTAGGGAAGTGTCATAAAGCCCGCTTTCCAAAGTGGAAGGAGCCCTGTGTTCTTGGCAGAAATATAATTCTAAGCAATATCTGATGTTACCTAACCCAGTCCTCTACATGGCAAAATACATAATTCAGGTACGTAAGGAAGAGTTACTAGTCTATATGAGATATTTACTCATTTCCAAATTCGGGCAAAGGACATCAAATAACCCAGATTTTCATCAAAAATATCTTCAAGGTATTGTGTCAAACCACTTGGAGTTGTGTTGTGGTTCATGAGCTTCATTTCCCAGCAATCCCATCATAAGTACACTGTCAGACATGGCTCAGGGAATTAACTGATTTTTTGCTCAATAGATGTTTTAACCTTTGCCATAGGGAAGTCCTATTGATTTTCACTTTGGAAATAGGTATCATGTTCTGGGAGAGCCTTTACCACTGTGGGTTTTGAAAGACATCATAATATTCCCACACTCCTAGAAGGGTCTTCCACCAGAAGACAGCATTTTCTGACACACTGGGCAGGTCCTTATTTACAAAGAGCCCGGGTATTGCTATAGCAAGAAAACATCTGCCAAATCAAGCTGCAGACACAGGTAAATTTTGTTCAATGACACAGTGACCTGCTCTCAGATTCATACTTGATGAACTCTGAAAACCCCATTATCTTTATTAAGATAATTTGCATCTTCCTTGTAATGTCAATCAATGATAATAACCTGTTGCCTCCAGCACTAGGGATAAAATTTTTCCTTTAAAATGTTTGCCTCAGCATAACTTTCTAAAAATTGCAAAGTTGTTTATATATTTGATTTGTGATAAATGACAGGTGGGATATTCAATCACTTTGAGCAATTGAGCCAATAACCCTTATGGGCTCAGTTTCCTAAGACAATTTGCTTCCCACAGTGGGCAATTAGCTGTTGCTATGCTCCAATGTTCTTTCCTGGAATTAGTCTGTCCTAATCCCCATTTGTCAGATATTAATAAATGATGACTTGCTCTCTAATTATCTCTGATTCAGAGCCTTTGAGGAAAAAAAAGCATGTAGTCATGAGAAAACAGAAGGGAGAACAACTAGATAGTAAATCAATTCATATATTTGGATTTATTAGTTAGATAAACTCATTTTTATTGATAATTCATAAAGAGCAGATTTATTTTAATAAGAAATTTTCTAAATTAGTGATCAAATGTCTAATTACTAATATTTAATACTAAATATAATATTAGAATAGAATATATTCCTATGACCCTTTTAATAAAAATAAATATCGAAAATTATATGTTTGCGACATTGTTTTGTGGTTGTTGTTCTTAGGTGACAACAGGTCAGTTTCAATTCACAGCAATCCCAGGAAGCACAGAAGGAAGGACAGCAGGATCCTGCACCGACCTCACAGTTCTTGTTGGTCTATCAGCTCAGCTCATGGAAAGCATCCCTTTCTGTACACTGTCCCTACACTTCACCCAGCAGGATATCCGCCCTGAGCAAGTAGCTCCTCCTCTGGCACGCCCAAAGTACTGGAGGCAACGGATTCTCTCCAGTGCACATTCTGGTGCACTGATTCCGAGACACATTTACTCATGCCTCTGGCAGCCCATGCCATACTCAATTTCTTTATCAACACCATAATTCAAAGCAACATTTTTCCTTGTGTTTTTTGTTCATCGTCCAGTTTTCACATATATAATGGGGTGATTATAAAGACCGTGATTTAAGCATGTTAGTCCTTAAGAGTCAGTCTTTGCTTTCCAACATTTTAAAGAGGCCTTTTGCAGAAAAGCCGATCAATGCAATACGGCATTTGATTTCTTGACTGATGTTACCATGGACAGCTACTCTAAGTCCTTGTAAAATGAATGAAATAATAACCCTTATCTTTTCTCCATTTATCGCTTGTGAGGATGTTTTTAATGTTGAGATATAATACATAGTGAGGTTTGCGATCTTTAATCTTGTTAGAAGTGCAACATTTATTAACGTATGAATGATGCCTCAGACCACAGGAGAATGAGAGAAATGAACACTGTCATGTACAGCACCAACCAGCCTTAGTATGCCACCACACATTTTGAATATAAGATAGAGGAAATATAGAAATAAAGTGGCAGGAATAAACATAATGTTGAGGAATTATTGTTTAGTACTAATATCACTTTGTTGTAGGGATGGTCTATATAATGTTTCTCTTCCTTTACTGTGGAACATATGTATTTTAAATTCATAAAATAATAGAATGTGCATTAGTACAACAGCTTGAACTTATTCACTTTTATAGTTATTACTCTTTTAATTAAATATCTACTATTGACAAAAACATTTTCATGGAAAATTATTTGCTATAACAGTGGTGAAATAGAAAACTATAGAAATATTTTTATTTATTACAAAAGTATCAACTTTGTATGTAATATTTATCAAAAATTCTATTTGTATTAAGAACCTAAGAAAATATTACCTCAGATTGAAACATACTGAGTTCTATGCAACTAATCTTTCTCAAATAAATAAAAAACTGTGTTATTATTTTAAAACATACTGGATAATGAAAATGTATCAAATATTAAGAATTTCTAACCTTATATCTTGGTTTAAATTGACTATTCATAAATATTCTGGTGACATCCCATCTAATCACATTTTAAAATAATATATGTAAATATCATTATTGAATGTAAAAATCCTACTAAAGATAGCAAAGTATTGTGTGTACATATATTTTTTTTCAGAAAATTGTTTAACTTTCATGGTCCTATCTTTTTAGAAGGATCCCTAACGGCATAGTGGTTATTCATTGGGCTGCATGGTTGACAGTTCAAAACCACTAACAGCTCCCCAGGAGAAAGCTTGGGCTTTCTACTCAGGTAAATAATTCTAGTCTCAGGAACCCAGTAGAGGTCACTATGAGTCAGCATTGTCACCTTGATGGCAGAGAGTCTTTTTATAGTGCTACATACTCCATGGGCCATTTTAGCAGGGTATGCCATCTTTTTACTACTTTCTTTCGTATTAATATTTGTTTTATAGTGAAGACATTAAACAATTAACATTTCCTTAGTAAACTACTAATTATCCCAAGATAGATATAAATTAACCCTCCAGAAATACATGATGTATTTTGACTATTTTTTATCTTCCTCTTTTATCAGCGATGTTGGTGATGTTTGTATTATATATTGGTTTTTCTCATTTATTAAATATTTCGTAAATAAAATCATTGAATCAAAATATATCTTTCCACTGCTTTTCCTTCCCTATGGATTATCAATAATATTATTAAATCTGCTTTTTCCTCTGTTCCTTCCTTTAAAAATATTTAATTTCTGAATTTTGATGATGTATGTCTGCTACATATTTAACTGCTATTAGACACCATACCAGTCATTTGCCATCCTCAAAAATTGTTGTTGTGGTGAAGTCCTTCGCTGTAGCCGCAGTGTCAGTCTGTTTTCTTGATAATCTTCCTCTCTTTTGATTCCTTCTACTTTATCAAGCATCGTGTCCATTTCTGGAACTGGTATCGCTTGATAAAATGTCCAAAATACATGTGATAAAGACTTGCCACCCTGACCTTTAATTAATATTTCAACTATACTTCGTCTGAGGCAAATTTGTATTTCCTTCTGGCAGTTCATCACACTTTCAGAATTCTGTACCAACCCCATCATTCAGATGCACTGATTGCTCTCCAGTCTTATTTCCCTGTTCACCTTTCATATGTCTATGAGGTGAGTGAGACACCACGGCTTGGCTTGGGCGGTCACACCTTAGTCCGCAAGGTAACATCCTTGCCTTTCCACACTTAAAAGAGATCTCATGCGGCAAATTTACCCAATCAAATCAATCTGCAAAATGACTGCTGCTTCCGTGAGCATTGAATTTTGGAGGGCAGTGAATTATTTAATGTGGTTCTTGTAGCCAAAGTCTCCAAATTTGCACTCGTAGCCTTCAAAATCATGAGAAAACAAATTTATTTTTTAGACAAATTTCAATTAAGGATAAGTACTTGTATATCCTTAAGGCAGTACTACTTAACTAAGACAGGATTTGGTTTAGGAAAAGTAGGGTGCTGCTCTAGTAGACATCTAACTTGTGGAAGTAGTTTCAGAATTGGGTAATGGCTAGCGATGGAATGAATTTTAATGTGTATGAGTAAATGCCTAGATTGTACTGAGGAATCTGATGGTACAGTTATGGACGCCAAAGGCAGTTCTGTTTGCAGTTCAGAAGGACGTGAGAAGAGCTATAGAGGACATTGATCGCACTCTTCTTGGAGAGTGCGTTTTGTGGCCTGCAGTGGGATGCTACCAGATATGTGGAGGCTAGATATGTTTCTGGTGAAACTTTGAAAGAAAAAATACTACCATGTGATTGGACAGCGGAGGAAGGGTGATGCTTTATATAAGGTGTCTGAAACACCTGCTTCATATTCAGAATGTAGGTGGAAGGTGACATGTGTAAGTGGTGAACTTGGATAGCTGGTTGAGGAGATGAGTGCGTAGATGTTAAAGTGGCTGCATGGGTTTTATTTGCAACTTTTAGTTACATTCAATAGTAAAGATGAACTTAAACATATGCTGTGCAGACTTAAAGCAGAGGTTAGAAAATTGGAAATTTCTGTTATGCAAACTGAGGATGTGTAACATAGACTGTTCACCAAGGACAGAGCTGCACAAAATTTTGTTAACAATAATAATCCTGTAGCTGATTGAGATAACCACCAATAACAAAACAAAACCCCAAGCCAAACCAAATAAAACAAAATGCATCAGCTCTGACTGAAAAGGACAAAGAAGCAACAAACGCGAAGGCATGGCTGGACTCGTGGACCTGTGCGGGTAAGAAACAGTGCAGGCAGCTGTTTGTTGTCTTCTAAGATGGGAAAAGACTGTCCCTGGATGGCCTTGAGGATGGCTTGAACTGCTTGAAAGAGTAGAGAAAGGATGCTTTCTTGGTTTCAAACAGTGGGCTGCTTTTCTCCTGGATTTCAGAGGGTGAGACCACACCTTCTAGTTTCCCTAGTAGAATCTTTGCCAACTCAACATGGCTAGGTGACGGAGTGTCTGCCAAAGCAGAGGAGTAGACGTGTAATGCCCATGGGGCATAAAACCAGGGCCTTGCGGGTTTGAAGAGATGAGGTGGCCACTCAGATGGATTACACAAAGACAGGGGAGCCAAGTTGCCACCCTTGTGGAACTAGAAAGAAGTGCTGAAGCCCAGTCAAGGGCCCTTCAAATAAAATTTAGAACACCCAGATTCTGGCAAGTTTGGGGCGAGATTTTTGGCGAGATGGTGTCAGTGCTATTTTCTAGGCGTAAGCTATTGCAGTTTGTTTGGCTGGGTCTTGGATTTGTTTGATGCTCATAAGCTTTTCCTTGCCTCCGTTTTCACTCTGCTGTAGTGAATGTGTTTACCTTGAATCTGTTCCACCATTGTATTTAGGAAACGGGTAACTTGTAGTGTAAATTTCACAGGTTTACAGCTGAAGAAGAATTTTGTTCTGTGATAGAATAAATGTAAAGCACTACCAATATAGTATTCAGATGATCCAGAAAATTACATTTGGAGAAAAGTTGATTAAAACTTTGGACTGATGTGATGGTGTGTGATTTTCAACAAAGACATCAATTTGGAGAACCAATGAATGGTAAGCTATGGATTGAATTATGCTCCTAAAAAGATTTGTGCAGTTCATTCCTTACATCTATGCGTGTGGTCAAGGACATATTTGAGAAGTGGGTTTTCGTCTTTATGCTAATGAGATAGGTTTAAAGTAGTATACATCCCAAATCACTCTCCTTTGAGCTAGAAAAGAAGTTACAAAGCAAGTCAGAGACAGAGATGCGGAAGGTGGAGCCTGGGAGAGCTCCAAGGGAACAGGAAAGAGGAGGAGAGAAAGCGTCCATTAGGGCCAGAGTCCTGCATTCAAACTTCTGACCTCCTAAACTGTGAGGAAAAAAACTTAAGTTTGTTAAATGTATCCAATTTTTATTATATTACAGCAGAACTGGCAAATAATAGGCACTAGTCAGGCGCAGGGTTGACAATTCACACCCATCAACAGCTAAGCATGAAGAAGAAGAAGCTGTCTGCTCCTGTCAAGATTTACATCCTAGGAAGCCCTATATAGTTGCTAAGAGTCAGAATTAATTACATGGTAATGGATAGGTTGAGATAAATAATACAATAACCATATACATTTACTTTAAGCTTAAATGCACAAAATTTAGTAGGAGAAAACAAAGGATAACCCCTACTTAGTACATAGTACCTATATTTTCATCAATTCTTTCTAAATAAAGACTTCATGGGTTTGAGTAATAATAATAAATATTCTATTTCAGATCCTTCATTAATAATGTATGCATAGAATAAAATTTTATGAAATTTCATAGTTAAAATTGTATATTAAATTCATCCCATATATATATTCAGCAATAAAAGACTATATATCATAAATTCACTCTCTAATATACACATGCTCTTGCACACAAATACACAGAAATAAAAATATTCACTCAAATTTGAAATTTTGGGAAGGAAAAAAAAGACCTTCTGAAGAATCAGAATGATTACTGAAAGCTGCCGAGCCTTAGAGATGATTTTAAGGGGATTGCTTGTGGTGTTTATGAGAAGATAAATTTAATTTGAGTGGCTTAGTTCACATTTGTAGTACTAACCATTTTCTAGGCAGTAGTTCCTCCATTGTTCGTTTTGGTAAAGTTCAAGTCCCATGGCTGTATCATGTAGTATTCAGTATATTGTAATCTGTGGTCACATTTCATAGATTCTTAATAGATCATTTATGTGTTTATCGATCATATTTTTTACAGAAAAAAAATGTTACATATAATCTCCTTAGGTCATTTCTAGGACATGCTGTTTTCAGGTACTCAATCATAAGTCTCCAATATTGTGCTGGGTTCTGCTATTACATATTCTCATTAGTTTATTTGTGCTTGACATTTGTCTATTGTGTTAATTCACAACACTCTAGGAACTGCAAGGCAAATAAAATATTCTTAGTTTGTACAAAAATTGTAAAATCCAATGTCTTTTGAGAAACAGAAAAAGTATTACACGGATCATTTAATTTAGCTTTGAAATAAGTATATATATGTATATATATAACATAAAATCAAATGAGTTTTCCAAGATGTTAATATTATATCTGTCTCCAGTTGAGTGCCATTTGGAATCCAACAAAACAAAATATTACAAATTCAGTGTAAAAATTATTAATAAAATAACTAATTCCAGATGGTTTCTTAGTAAAATTTGATAATCTTTCATGTGAAAATTCCTAGGCTCAACATTCCAGTCTGGATTATGTTATTAAATTTCAGGAGAAATATATGAATATGAATAAACAATTCACGAATTTAAATAATGTTGCTATTTTTTAAATAATATACATTTATTAAGCTAAATACCAAAGATGCTCATATCAATCCATTGATATAGTTTTGCAGAAACTTAAGCTTTGTCTCGGGTGTAGATTTTCTTCTAATACAGAAATGATATTGAAATTTCTGGGGGTTTTGGCAGCAAAATGACTTACACATGGAATAGATGTGCATATGGTTGTGTAAACTATGATATCTTTAACTTAAAAATTATAGTTATATTGATATTTCTGTCAAATCTTTCATACAATGTTAATCTTTAGATAATGTATAGATAATTTAAATATTAAGTCTCTATATATTTAGTAAAGATGTTTGTAGAGAACAGGATTTCATAAACATATGGGTAAGAAAGGACCCTTTAAAAGTACTATTAATAAACGCACACTAATAATAGTTTAGTCAAAGCAATACACTATGTTATAACTGTAACAGATACTTCGTGTTCCATGTGTGATCTTCATGACACTTAGAAATGTGAAAATGTATCAGCTTCTAGGCTTTGCTTTTATCTAGATTTTTATTTTTTTTGTGAGTGTAGAGATAAATAAAAATAATTCATTATGCCCTTACTGTTTCCCCCCCCAAAAAAAATAATGTTTATTTGACTTTTCAGCAAGGAAGGACACAGTCCATATGTTAGTTTTCAGTAAGTGAATCATATTAAAAACATCAGAACCATTAACCCTGTCGGGGTCAAAGACAACTTTCCCATGCTGGTTCTTTCTTCTTTTGAACCAATCACCATAATTCTCATATTTGGTCAAATCTTACAAATTCAATAAGGAAACGTCTATTTCATCAAAATCTGAGTGGATATTTAATAATCACTTAATTTAATTAGTGAAATGTTCTTATATGAGTAAGCATCTACGTAGGCATTCTCCCCATGTAACTTCAGAGTAGACATCTGTGAGACCATCATAGAAAGCCAAGAGACCGGATTATTTTTCCTCTGCAGACCATTAACTGCCTTAAAGTTAGATATTTCAGAGATGTATAATTGCTAACCTAAATAGTAAAATGTTTTGGATTACTAAACCAATTACTACCTAAATTATCAAGGAGCCATTGAATACTATTACCTGAAAAAGAGCTGGCAGAAAAAAGAAGAAAATATTCACATATGAGATAGTGTGTTCAACTACAGCAGCAGCGTTTTATGAAAATAAATGGACACCGCTGTAATATAAGGTTGTAGTTATAAATCTTTTCAGAATATAATATGCAGTATATTGAAAAATACCCAATTCTGTATATTTATGAGTTGAATAGGTGCTGAAGAGTCAGAAGTAAATAAGTACAGCTGTAACAAAATCAATATAAATATTGATTTTCTGATGTTTTTTCAAAACTTACAGTACATTTTCACAATTTTTTTGCAGGGTTAAACCTTTCCATGAAGATTTTTAGCAAGTTTTCTATAATTGCCTAATCCACAGGGATATATCTCATTCCGGCACAAGCCTTTTAAAGATGGGCTGAATATAAAATGAAAGTTGTTCTATTACAAAGTATGTTTTAGGTGATTGGGTTCCACCCAGTTCCAGAGCATGACTCCAAAGGATGCTTCTTGCCTCTTCCACTTTGATTTAAAAGGAGGAGCATGGAGATATGTAGCCTACATATTAGTATACTTATTTATAATTATAAAGTTCACATTAAATAAGTATTACGCATCACTAACATGTTCTAGTTTAAATAATTCAGAAAGTGAAAATTACAGAACTCCTTAAAAATGTTTTATTTTTGAAGTGCATGTTTTCTAGAATGTGGATAATGAGAGTTATTAATCCTCTTCCTATAAATCTGGTAGAAAGAGACACATATTTTCAGGAACAATGACTAAAATTGAGCAGGCCATCATACATACATGGGAGAAGAAAATCAGATTAAAATTAGCAAAACTCTAGCAAAAAAGAGGGAGATGCTTACACGAGTATTAATTACAGAATAAAGTTACAAGTCAAGTCAATGCAATGCTGTGAAGAGAGCATGCCTGGAAAGGAGAAGTCGTGTACTCAAAGTTAAACACTACCACAGCAAGGCAAGGGTTAAAAAACCTTAATTTATTAAGGTTATCTATTGCCATATTACTGGCTTGATGTGTTTTGGTATGTGCTTTGCCAAATGCCCAGTGCAAGGACACGAAGAGATAGCTGCAGAGGATCAGAATCACCGTCCCCTCTTACCTTCCACTGAGCAGAAAGCCGATGACCACTGCCAACAAAAAGACTCCCACGGTCACAGACACAGCGATGATAGGGATCTGGCTCTCGTCGCCGGATGCTGCAACTGCTAGCATGAGACACAAGAACGGAAGTGGTGGTTAAAGGGATCATACATACGCTTCAGAAACAGGAGCTGCTGAACACTCCATAATCAATACTCGGGAATCAATTCAGGTTTTAAGCAATTCTTTCCCACTTGGCTGAGATTTATCCCTAAGATCTTTTCTCAAAAGCAAGCATCTTTAGGAAAAAAAAATATTTACTCTCCAAATAAATTTCAAAAGCTTCAGTAAGTCACTGATTATCTCCTTATCATAAAAAATAGTTGATACTGTTTGCAGAGAATTCATCTAGGGACTTAAGTTTGCAAGTTAAAAGGAATTTCATCATTTGCTTCAAACACCTTCATCTAAATATGAGGGAACAGTTATGCGGGATTTGACATTTATAAAGTCCACATACTGCTGTGCTGGAGAAGAAAATCTAGTTAATTCAGAAAAGGTCTGTCTCAGCCCACATGGCTTGAAGTCGAAAATGCTGTGGTTAAGATCTCATTCATTGATGTAAATATAAAATATTGTTCTGAATATAATAATATATATTTTATAGAGAACATTTTATATAGAAATTCATTTCAAGCAATATTATAATCAATACGTATATTTTATAAATAGAATAACTTAAAAGTAAGATCCATATATATTTAAATCAGATACATTAGAGATACAATTAGATTCCTTTGAATAATCGTTTTCAAAAGCATACATGCCTTAAATAAAAGAATTTCCATTTCAACATTACAGAGGACATAGTAATAGTATAATATACAACAAACCTATAATTACTAAGGGAGTCATGAGATAGCTCTACCTATAACACATCTGAATTTTGTTCCTGAATTGATATATAATTCCTTATTAAAGAACAAACATACAGAGTAGAATATATTTTATAATCTTCTCAAGAATTCCTCAATGAAAAACTGAGTATGCTCATTGTTTAATTATATCATGTGGATATTTCCAGAGTAGCACTCATTAACCTCCATGATCTCAAATTCTTATTTAGTTGGATGAATCACAAGAACATTATATTCATTTGTCAATTTAAAGCACTTAGCAGGTGTTCGCCCAATCAGAAACGTTTAAACTTCAAATGCTTCTTTTGATTTGAAGTCACTTTACCTTTGGTTGTTTTTAACCAATATTTGTTGACGCTAAATATTTTTTTGCATTTTATAATATTGTCAAGGATTTACGGCGAATCTTGTTAGCACTGCTGATAGATGGTGCTCACTAGTATTGAGAGCAAGTTGATGCAAGCTCAGGTTTAATTTGAAGAAAATTAAAACAAACCCACAACAGCCAAATTACCACCTTCAGTATACTTCACCTGCATTAGAGAACATGGCAAAACCAATGTGATGCATGTGAACACTAACACCCAAGCACCAGACAAGTTGTGTGATAACATCAAGAACAGCATAAATGAAGGAAGCAAAGGGTGATTAAAAGCACAGGAAAGGAAAACAAAGCAAACAAAAAAGCCACAGTGGATGTCAGAAGAGATTTTGAAACTTGCTGTTGAATGTAGACTAGCGAAAGCAAACTGAAGAAAGGACGAAGTAAAGATCTAAAGAGAAAATTTCCAAAGGCAGTTCCAGAAGCCAAAGTACAGAATTATGATAATATATGAAAAGAGTAAGAAAAATGGTGACAATTAAACCATTTCATGAAGTTTGGTCAAGAACTGGTAGTGTGAAGGAAGAAGTCCTAGCAACACAGCGGGGCTTGGGGAAAAACAAGGCTCCAGAAATTGACAGAATACTAATTTGAAATGTTTCAAGAAACACGCTGCGCCAAAGCACTCACTGTCTCTCCCGGGATATTTAGAGTGACCCATTGCAAAATACAAATTATTGCACAATAGCATTAATATAACATGCAAGTAAAATTTCCTGAAGATGAGTTAAAAAACAAAACACCACTACAGCAGTGCATTGGCAGGGAACTGCCTGAAATTCAAGCTAGATTCAGACTATGGGATAGAATGCAGGGCATCATGGCTAATGGCAGATGAATTTTGTAAATATCCAAGAAAGATATTTACTTTTGACTATGCAATGGTATTTGAACATGTAGATCATCACAAACTACACATAACTCTGTGAAGAATGAGACTTCTCACTTAATTGTGCTCCTAAAGACTATGTATAGATCAAGAGGCAATTGTTCAGACAGACCAAGGGATGCTGCCTGGTTTAAAATCAGAAGAATCATATGTCAGGAGTTTATCATTTCATGTGTTCATTTTTGCTCATTTTACCTACTTTGAACTTGTGGTCAGAAAGTCCCAGGTCCTGAAAATGACATCATTATCACAAAGGTTCAGTGATTCAGAGGAAGGCCCTCCACCCTTCTCTTGATGAGATGGATTAACAGCTGTCCCCCCAAAGGCGCACCCATACAGTCATGAGGAAGATGAAGAGCTGGGTAGTGTTCATTCTTTGGTACATAGACAGGGTCACCGCTTGCCGAAATAGATTCAATTGCACCTAGCCCCACCAACAAGGGTTAATGGACATGTAGAATAATTACTTACTATCTCTCTTCTGAGGTGATACCCATTTAATTAAACAACTGCTCACCTGTATTGTTCTCTTTACTTTTTCCTTTTATTATTATTCCTAATCATGAAGCCTATGGTAAGGGATTACAGTATAAATTGGTTAAGCCAGAACTAAATCACTCTTGCCAGTTGCCTTCTCCAGGCTTTTCTTTATTAATTTATGAATCCTGATTACTTTGAACATATTTTTTGCTTAGTTCTCTTTTGGAGGTTGTGATAGAAGGGATACTTCTAAAAAAAACCATGCAAAGTTTTGTCTAGTATAAGCTCAATGCTATTTATTTCAACCAGTACCGTGCTTTTGATTCTCTCTTACTAATACACTAACAAATGCCTCATTATAAGTCTTTCCAATTTTCTCTATACACTAACCCATCCAAACTTCCATTATTTTAGAAATGTTAAAATTTACGTTTAATAAAAATTTCAAGTCTGAAATTCATGGTTAAATATACCTCCATAAATAAATTTTGTTATGACTAACCGTGACTTTAAGACTTGACTACTCTACGTTACACTAAAGCTTTATCATAGTGGTTATATATGGGCTTTCAAATCTCAAGTCCAGCTGTTCAAAACCACCTGCCACTCCACAGGAGAAAGATACAGACTTTCTACTCCCAAAATATTGTCCACACCATAAGAATTTCTACTCCCAATGAGTTCTTGTTTCGGAAGCCTACTGGGTAGTTCCCCCTGTCACGTGAGAACACTATGAGTTGGAATTGACTTGGTGGCGGTGAGTGACTGAGTGATCCTTTACAATCTGCCCAAGTGGTTAGAATTCCCCTACCTGTTTCCTTTCTCCGTTACATTTTTCTCTCAGGGAAGGGGCTTCTCTTCCCAATTCATTACTTTTATCTACCATTTAAAAACGTACACAAATGTCTCCTCTTGTTGTTCCTAGGTTCTGTAGCGCTGATTCCTACTTACATAAGATTCATATGGGCAGATATAACTGTCCCACAGAGTTTCCTAGAAGTGTGATTTCTCAGAAGCAGACTATCAGGTTTATGTTTGAGGTGCTTTGGGGTGGGTTGGAGCCACCAATGCTTCATTTAGAACGTGAATGCTTAACTCTTTGAGTCACCAATGAACTCCTTAAGCCTAAACTTATCTGGAATTAGTATGACTTGGGTTTGAATGCCAACTAGCACACTTCCTTCATGTATGAACCAAAAGAAGTTTGTTAGGCTTCTAAATTCTCATTTACTTAGTCTCAAAATAGGAAAAAAATCCCTGGGCTATTTAATGTGTCGTGAAGATTATACGAGGTAATGTAAAACAATAAGCACAGTATTTAATAAATAGTAGCTAATAATGCTATGCTATCATCTCTTGCTTTATTCCCTTATCTTGTCAGAGTTGTTTAGAAACCATCATATTTTCTGAACGCCAACAGTGTTAAATTGACCCTGACCTTGACCTTCCCTTTTCCTGCTGGAAATCCTATAAATAAAATGTATACACTGAGTATGTTTCCGTTCACTTTACCCCACACGATAAGGATTTACATTGTTGAGCATTGACCTCATCCTTACCACTCTCCTATGCTTGATTTCCATTACATCGGACAATCTCTTTTCTTCTTGTCACTTTCTGAAGACACTTTTGGAGTCACTACTATTGGCTCCAAATTCTCTCCCCGCATTGTATAAGTGAGTGCTTGGTAGTTCCTTGTCTGAAATCCTCCTCACTCGTCTTCCTGCTTCCCTTTCTTCACTCATACTGCTTCCTTGTCTCTCTCTTATGTTTACATATGTGTAGCTCATAGGGTTTGTTAACAACCATCAACTGATAGTTCACAAGTTTATATGGTCATGTCTTGTTTTTGAAGCATTAGTGCATTAAACAATTATTGTCTGTTATCCTTCTAAAACAGATTGGATTGCTACAAGTAAACACACATGTTGAAAAACAACATGCCAAGATCATTAGCAAGGAAACAAACCAACAGATGAATGTACAATAAATCCATCCAACAAACTAAACTGATTTTCTTTCTCTTTAATTTCTTTTAATGAACGTTGCTTCTCCTTAGCCCCTGGTTACATGTTAGTTGTTTAATATTTTTGTTCTTCTTCGATTTTCCCCCCTATGCATTGCTTATTCTCATCCAACACTCACCTACTTAATTCAATCATTTCTGTACAATTCATCAGTAGCAACTCAGGCTACTTAAAGTATTCCTTGGGCCTCTCATGGACTTGTGTTAAGTACCTACAAAGATCATAGAGATTCTCAAATTTTCAGTCCGGCTTTCAAAAGCCCTTCTAATTTGACTCTTTTTACAAATCTTTTTAGCCTCAGCGATTAACTGTAAAAATGATTGATAGTTTAGGATTTTTTATTGGTTAGGTTTAAAGGAAATGGTTAATATTAATGTAGTGTATGAGTAAAAGGAAAGCAGTGTCAGAGTTATAATTCCTTTTTAGAAAAATCGTGAATAATTGTTCATAATTTTTGTACTAGATAAGACATGATGATGTTCCATAATATGCACATGTGTATGATACTATATATATGAAATTCACCTCCAATGATATAAATATGAATATAATTTTATTTATAATATTTGTTTCATTAAAATAAATACTAATGGTATACTAACTATTTTAAAGCAAAGTTAAATAATAAATAATATTTATTTGTTTTACTCTATTTTTTATTGAAATTAGACTTTTTAATGGCATAGCAGTTAAATTAAAAAAATCTGTAAAGATGATTTTAAATAATTTTTTACTACTTAAAATTTCCAGCATTTTATATTTTCAAATTTGTTTTAATTATTGGTTATTTTACATGTCTTGTTTAATTCATGAGCTATTTCTAATAGGGAACAGTTGAAAAGTGTTCTCATTATTTATTTCTTTGCTTGTCATGCCACAATCAGTAATATTATCAACCATGCTAACTGAACTACAAATCTAGAATTCCAAGGATAATATCAATTTCTCTATATTTATCAATTCTTCAGCAACACCACCAAAAAAGCCCTATATATGAAAATATGGTTATTTTAACATATTTAACATGTGGTAATGTTTTATTTAAGATATGCACCTTTAGCTGCTTATGTTTTCCAACATCTTTTGTGTTTGTTAAAAAGTCTTTGATATCTCTAACACTTTATGAAGTCTAAAAGTACAGAAATTAGATTATCTCCTAAGAATGTGATCCAATCATTGTGAAGTACTCTGCTTGCAAGTGATACTGACCAACCAGACCAGAAGTAGACACCTTTACTGAACAGTTCCTTTCCCTAACCAGTAATGGAATGTCACCTCCAAGGGTGGTTTCTGCTTACCACAGAGAGGAGTGGATTCTCTTATACAACTTATACCATTTCCCTTGAGCTGCTTCTGGTTCATCAGGATGGGCACAGTCACTAGCCAGGTATAACTAGCCTCCTGATTTTGCCCACTGAAGCAAGTCATTATTTCCAATTGGTGTAGGCCTCCAGACATCAGTCTTTGATCACAGAGTTTGGCTTTTGACCATTAACACAGTCCTTTGTGTAGCAAAGGAAACTGGAAGGAGCCCCTTATCTCCATGCAAGCATCTCCCCCCCCACTCCCCCAAGCATTTCCCTAGCAAGAGGTTTGTCTAGAAGGAAAGATGATGAGACTGGATCCTTGGTTCGGTTGTTACCTGGTTAAAGCGGAATATTCTTTTTATTTCTTTACCGCACTCTATCTAGTGGAAGCCATAAACACATGGTTTAGCTGTTTAGCTGTATGTGTGTGAATTGTCTCATACATGTGATGATAGACAAGTATACTGCCGGTACTTTAACAGATTCAAATGCAGAGAGAGTTTTTATTTCCAAATATGCTCTTCACGTCTGAGGGCTTGTAGTCCACCATGGCAAAACAGGCTGGCAAAAGAAAGCTGTCCATGAAAATGGAAGTGGATTCTAATTTCTTTCCCACGTGCAATAGGGCGATGCAGGAGTCATCGACCATCGGTGGACTTGAGATCATGGAGAGCAGAAGCTCATCAGGTTGGCCTCCTTCCAAGCTCCAGCCCACGCTCTCCCTCAGACTTCCCCTTCGGGTGGTAGAGACTGAGTGCAGTATGTAGCTGAATTTCCCCTCCTAGAAGATGACTGTTGCTTGTCAGTTAGAACTGCTGAAAAGTTAGAACTGAAATTAAAGAACTTGGAGAGAACTAGAGATGCCAGCTCTTCTGAAGGGAGTAAAATTCTTATGTGGTTAGACATGTGACGTCATGGCTCTCTGTTTTCGCTTCAGGGATCCCGCCGTAGGTTACCAGCAGTTCATTGAATAAAGAATTTAGGTGTGAAGATAAAACATTAAACATTGATAGATTATTTTAAAAAACTAATCTAGACCCTCCAGATTCCTTAGCCCTCAAACCTAAACAGTGGTCTGAGGGGCTTAAAGAAAAAAGGAGGAAAGTGAAACTGATGTGGACTTGGAGTCTTGTGACAAACAAGTTCACTTCAAACAATAACACACACACACACACACACACACACACACAAAAACTAATCTAGATGTGTTCTGAGCGTTCTTAAAAGCAAATTTGAGACAATGTATAATGTAGTCACTAAAATTTATTAATTATAACAATTAATATTCTGATTACAGGATATCTCTTCAACATTACAAATATGCCTACTTTCTGGGAAATATAGAATACTATGTTTAGCTTTAGTGATTAATAGTTAAAATGAACGATAGTTTAGTAATATTCACTGTTTAAGTTAGAAGAAAAAACACGACTAATTCAATGTGGAGTAAGAGCAAAACAAAACAAGAAATCAGGTGTTTCTCAGGGAAGATCATTCCCTGGAGAAAGACACTATGCTTAGTACAGCAGAAGGGCAGCAATCCAAAGGAAGGCCTCCAACGAGACGGTTTGACACAGTGACGGTGGCAATAGTAGGTGGAAGAACAATTGTGAGGATGGCAGAGGACCAGGCAGGGTTCTGTTCAGCTGTGCATGCGGCCACTGTGAGTGGACACCAAGCCCATGGCATCTAACAACAGCAACAATATGTGACTAAGATGTTGCCTTGTTTTTCTTGACATTGCTCACACACCCCAATTTTAAATTTATATTCTATTTATTTTACTTTCTTAATTATATTTTTGGAAAGCTTATCATTGAGTTAGAAAAGTTTGACAAAGATATATTACAAGAACTAATATATATGGGTGGAAGGCAATGGAAACACTTAAAGAGAGTCTGACAGACCAAAAAAACGAGGATGTTATCCAATGTGACCCATTAGAGACATGCACATGAAAGCCACAATTAGGCAGCCATTCATACTATAAATATTTATTGTTAGGGGCCATCAAGTTGGCTCCTACCCACAGTAACCCTTTGCACATCAGAAAGAAACACTGCCCAATTCTGCAGCATCCACAAATGATTCCTGTGCTTGAGCCAATCTTTGCGGCCACTGTGTCAATCCATCTCACAGTGGGCCTCCATTCTTTTCATTATGAGCCTCCATGTATTTAGCCAAACATGATGTCCTTCTATAAGAACTGGTCTCTCCTGACAACATATCCAAAATATGTAAGAGAAAGACTCGCCACCATAGACTCTAAGCAACAGTCCGACTGTATTTTTTCCAAAACTGATTGGTTCATTTTCTTAGCAGCACATGACACTTTCAATGGCTTTCACTGCTACCACAATTCAAATGCAAAGATTCTTCTTCCATCTTCATTATACAATGCTCAATTTTCACACACATAAGAGGCAATGTAAAATACCATGACTTCGGCCAGGTACTCCTTACACCTCAAGGTAATAACTTTTCTCTTTAATCATCAAAAGAATTCTTGTGCAGCAGATTTATCTAAGGCAACTCATTTTTTGATCTCTTGACTTCTGCTTCCATGAGCATTGCTTGTAGACCCAAGCAAGACAAAATCCTTGCCAAACTGAACCTTTTCTCCATTTATCATGATGCTATCTGTCTAGTTGTGAGGATTTTGCTCTTCATGACATTGAGTTATAATCCATACAGAAGGTTGCAATCTTTGACCTTCAGCAAGTGCTCCAAGTCCCCCTCACTTTCAGCCAACAAGATGGTGGCACCTGCATATCACAGGTTGATAATAAGCCTTCCTCAAATCCTGATTGCACATTCTTCCCACAGAGCATTAAGTTTTCTGCCACTAGTGCTCAATGCAGCAAATCACTTCTTGAGGTGTTCTCAAAAAAAGGGTGGCTAGACTTAAGGTATTATTTTGATTCTCATGGACCTGTTTTAATTTTCTTCACTTCTAGCTGGAAATTACGTATGAGCAATTGATGATCTGTTCAACAGTCTGTTCCTGGATTGGTTTTAGCTGCTGATATTGATATTCTCCATCCATAGATGCATTTAATTTAAATTCTGTGTATTTTATCTGAAGAAATCCATGTGTACATTTTCCATTTATGTTGTTGAAAAGAGGTATTTGTTGATCTTGAAAAATCCTATCATTTGATTTCCAGCTTTGTTACTCTCACCAAGACTGTATTTTCTAACCACTGTTTCTTTCCTCTTTGTTTTTGTGTCCCAATCACCAATGATGATTAATGTATTGGAAATTTTATCAACTCCTTACTGAAGACACAAGTAGAAATCTTCTATTTCTTTATCATTATTTTTTGTTTGCTGCAAAACATTTAATTATACTTTCTATCACAACAAAGATAGACATTGGTACAATGTTCCATTTGTTTATTTACACGTGAGATATATGTTTCAAGGCAAGTCATATGAACCAGAATAAAAACATGCATACCAACAAAGAATCACTAGTTTTGCTTAAATGGTTCAATCACTGTAGATTCTTTGTTGGTGGCAAGTTTTTGTCTTTCATTACTTTTGAGAATGAGAGTGATATATAATTAGTTCATTGTAAATACATTTATATTTATGGACAATAAAATCAGAATTGTGAATTTGTATAAATAATAAACTAAAACATGGACTGGAAATAATGATTGGAAGTCCCCAATTCAAAACCTCACTTTCAATATACTTTCCAAAGTAATGTAAGTTTTTTTTTTTTTAATTTATCTTTCCCCTACTATTTCCTCTTGGTATGGGCATGATAATTTGGACAATTACTTCTATATATAACAGAAATAAAAAGAATTATTTACAGAAAAATGTTCCCCTTGTACCTTAGGCACAAACATGGCAATGCTTTTGAGGGTGACCCAGAGCTGGGCAGTGTTTCATTCTGTTGTACGTAAGGTCGCTATGGGTTGGAACCAAATGGATGGTAACTAACACCAACATCATCTCTTATGAATAAACAAAATGTTTTATATAAATAATAAAAAACATATTTAATTTTTTCATGAAATACTTGAATTATAAGGTAAGCCCCTATAAGAGTTGTTGTGAATTATCGTGAGCAAAGTCAGCCGCTTTTCATCATGAAGAAATGATATAGGAAATTCATGTTGAACAAGCATTTCGTAGGCTGACATTTTGGAAGTAGGTTACAGGTCCTTTCTCCATAATGTGTTAGTATGGCAATAGTGAAATGGAACCCATTCCATTCAAATCAAATCATACTCATAGCAACCCCACAGAGTGCAGACTTGAACAGCTACATTTGGCTTCAGAAGAGAAACTTACTGAAGTCTTTGTTCTCAAATGATCAATCAAGAAGAAAAAATCAACTCTACCCTAAGAGTTATAAGTCAAACACATGTGATGTTGTTAGATGTTGTGGAGTCAGTTGCTACTCATAGTGACCAAGTGCACAGCACAATAAGTCATTTCCCAGGCCGGACACCCAACAATGTTTCCTACGCTGGGGTCCAGTGTTGGAGTCATTGAGTGAATTCATCTTGTTAAGTGCCTTTCTCTTGTTCTTTGTCACCTTCTTTCCCCATGAATGGTGTCCTTCTAGGAAGATAGTACTTTTTTACATTTTAGGGATCCAGTGGGGAAATTATATGTACTTTATCTGAATCAGATAGTTGTTAAATAAATAATTTCAAGTAATTTCACAAGAGTCTGCACAATACCCATCTAATGAATGGCATATGATATAAATACTACAGAAACTTTGAAAAGCACTATTTTAACTACTAATGTGTGTTATTTCTTAATGCCCTTTAAGATTTTGTGGTTGTTAATTACCACTGCAGAGTTTGCCTCTTTTTCATCATGATGAAATGCCCAATGATATCAGAAAGCCATAATGAATAAGATTTTTGTTGGTTAACTTTTTGAAAGTTAACTTTTCTCCATAACTTGTGTTTGTCTGGAAAAAGTGAAATTAAACCCATTCCATTTTAATAAGTTCTTACTCACATAGGACTATATAAGGCTTTCTGTAATAACTACAGAGTAGATTAGCCAATGTTTTGCCATTGCAATCCTGTTAATTCGGTCCTGGGTATAAGTCATGGACCTCTGCACTTGTAAGCTCTGATGACATTTACTCAGCACCAAAACACCATGTAAAACTCTACTAGAGGGTAGTTGATGGCTACACTCGTGCTACTTTGGTGGGAATTAAACCTGAATCTTCAGAGAATGTGAGCATTCTGCCATTGCATCCATATGCCTCTTATAACTCTATCAGCCTTGAAAAAGGAGGGGTTTTCATTTATCATAACCTGAGGCCCTCAAAAAGTCATGACGAGGAATAAATAAAAGGAAAATTTAAATGATATATATATTTTTAATTTCCAGGTGGTGTATAAGACAGCTATAGTATATATTTAAAAAAATAGACTATATTCTTATTCTCTAACTCCATGGTACACAACAAAAAAAAACAAAGCAACAGCAATATCTGATCATTATAGACCATAAATGTTAATTATCAAATTATATTCACAAAAATACAGCCAATAAATTATCAAAGCATGCGTGTAAAGTGTAAGGAAAGAAAGAGATGGGGAGGAGGGAGGGAGGAAAGGGAGAAGAAAGAATAAAGATAGAAATTTTTAAAAATCATTTTATTAGGTCTTATAAAATTCATCACAATCCATACATACATCAATTGTATAAAGCACATTTGCCCATTCAGTGCCTTCATCATTCTCAAAACATTTGGTCTCCTCTTAAGCCCCTGGCAAGGTGTGTCATCTGCATATCACAGGTTGCTAATAAGCCTTCCTTCAACATGAATGCCACATTCTTCTTAATATAATCCAGCTTCTATGATGATTTGATTATCATACAGACTGAAGATGCATGGGGAGAGGATACAAGCCTGATGCACACCTTTCCTAATTTTAACCCATGAAGTATTTTCTTCCCTTTTGCACATCTGTCCCTCGGTCCATGTACACATTTCACATGAACACAATAAAATGTTCTGAAATTGCCATTTTCTCAAGTTTATCCACAGTTGATTATGGTTCATACAGTCCAATGACTTCATATAGTCAATGACACAGAAGTAAACATCTTTCTGGTTTTCTATATGTATAGCCAAGCTTCATCTGACAACAGCAATCAAAATTCCCTGGCATTGACTAGTAAGAGCTTTCACTGCTTCTTCAGGTTTCTGAAACATTGTTATGGCTATTCCATCAACTCCTGAAGTCTTGCTTTTGGCCACTGCATTCAGTGCAGTTTGAACTTGTTCTTTCAGCCCCATTGGTTCTTGCTCACGTGCTACCTCCTGAAATCATGGACTGTTGAGGAGCTCTTTTAGGTACAATTATTATGACACCAGAGTCTGATTTTTAGTTAAAATATTTCTATATTTCTTTTCTTCTGGAAATTGTATAGAAAAAATTAAAAAATAGACAGCCTAGAAGAGATAGCAAAAGCTTATGTGATAAAAAAATGCATCTAGCTTTCTCAATAACTGACTGAAAAATTCTGGTTTGCCCAGAAACTAAAATTTCAACAAAATTTTCCAGGAGGTAATATGGAGAAATCCAAAGAAAAATTATTTGCTAAACATTAAGACACCCTAACACGGAGTACATTTTCTGAATTAAAAAAAAGAAATTTCATTTGTAGAGTGTGATAGTGAGGGCTTTCTTTCCTTTGCTTTGTTTTGTTTTGTGCCAACATGGCACCAGTAAGAGGATCCAGGGGGAGTTTAGACTGTCATTCAGCTTACAGCTCTATGAACCCTTCTGGAGCTGTGACCAAGATCTAAGGCTGGCTGGAGACCGGCCCCTCCTTCTCTCTCTTCTCCTTCCTGCGGTGACCTCTCTGAGATGTGCCTGGAGTTGGCGCCATTGCCATTGCCTCACAAGGAGAACAGTGGGTACCCCCCTCTCTCTGCCTACACCTTCCTGCTGCCGGGCGCTGCCAGACCCGGGAGTTGCCTCCAGTGCTATTAAATCCACAAGACTTTGCATCCACCAGCCTGTGATATTCCTGCATTCTGCATCATTGCAGGTGGCTGCATGAGTCTGAAGATGGACTTATGGACCAGTGTTGGACCTATGGATTTGAGTCGGACTGGGCTGGGATGATTCATTGATGCATAATTACTTTTTGATATAAAGCTCTTTCTTGCACAGATATGAATGTCACTGGATTTATTTCTCTAGTCAATCTGGTCTAACACATACAGCTATTAATTCACTAAAGTATTTTTTAAATATTATTACATTTTATCCTTAAGTCGGTAGACCAGATGAGTAGAATACACAACTAATGCTGTGCAGAGTCAAGGCACATTAGGTTAGGTCAGCTTATATAGCAAGTTTTGTGTTATAATTCCTATTTAGAATTAAAGTGAGAGATTAAATGATACATAATTCTGTTTGAAAATCTATTAATAACACCATATGCTTTTTCTGACTAATTGTATAGATCTTATCAAATCTATTAGAGGATTTTTCTGAATAGCCTTGGAGATTAAAACTGTAGCAGTATCAATTAAACTTCAGTGCTAAAACTTCCATCTTAATGAAAGGATATGTTTTATTATTTTTGACACTGGGGATCTTTTAGGTAGGCAATATTCAATACTTTTCTAATGTTTAGTAGAAAATTTTCTATTTATCAAGTGATAAATATCATTTTTTCTAAATAGTTCCATTAGCACTATTTAAACAGTAATATTTAGTGCTTTCCAAAGGATCATTTTATACACGTTTATTGAGACGTTTATTTAAAATATACCTCTAACCCTTTTGAAGTAAACCTGATACCAAAACACTTATTTATTTCCAAAGAAATAAGCAAACATTTTATCTGTCACTTTTAAAATCATTTATTCATGTGTACCCACCGCTCTCCGGTCAACTCTAAGTAGGGTTCCAGAAGCTGTCAAACGTATGGCTGCCACAGCCTCCCTTCCCCTGACGACCAGCCGGTGGTTCAGATCTCACAGATTGTGGTTAGAAATTCAATGCCTAGTTGAGAGCACGACTAGAGCTGCTTATATCACCATACTTTAAGTATATATATATATATATATATATATATATATATATATATATATATGTATATATATATAATTTCACAATACTTCTGTGTGTCATTTTCTTCTTAACAATGTAATAATTCTGTTAGCTCTGTATCTCTAGACAAAGCAAGTAACTGTGATATTCTAATGGACTTTTAGTACGTTTGACTTAGGACAAGTAAGTGTTCTCAGTATTTACTGAATTTAAGTTTATTGAATCTAAAATTATTTTGAACTTAATCAAAATTTAACAACATAAAACATGTGCTCCAGAAATATTGCCAGAATCTCCATTCAAAAGCAAGACTGGCAGATTTTTATTTTGGAGGGGGTCTTAGCTTCAATCCTATGAACACTCCCATGGTATTTTCACAGAAAGATCAGTCCTCGGGGAATGATTTAATCAAACAAATGAAAATTCAGTGGCAATAAGCCAATAACATATGGTAGTAATAGAAGGTAAGTCTTTTAAACAAAGTTTAAACATTTCTGAAGTATCGCTTGGTATTTCATCTCCCAGTAGACTAAATATGCTGAGAAGTCAGGGACACGTGTGTCAACCCACCAACCTAACACAATAGCACGACAGAACCTCCCATCGGAAAGGCTCTTGTCTGCAAGAGAGAGAAGGGGAGTGAGACTGACAGAGTGTCCTGGGAAGGTATTGATCTGCGGACTCTTTTGTTGTAACCTTTACAGAGACATGTGGTGACAGTAATTAAAATGACTTACACACTGGGGTGGTTTCAAACTCAAATCTCCGACTGTAGATACCATAGCCGGCTGCCGTGCGGGCTCGAATTTGGAAGACATACACTGATGCTGGTTTCAGGTCCTCTGCAGTAATAGTGGTCTCTTTGGATTTGATGATCGTGTAGCTGGACTCTTGGTCCTTGAAATAGAAATGTAAGGGAAAAGAAGTTGGCACATGAATTAAGAATTACAGTAACATTTAAATGATAGAGCAGAAAGTGAATTAGAATTCCATGGCTTTTGCATTAGTCTAAATATGATGTTTTAAAACCTTACACATTTTATATTATTAATATAAGATCTTAAAATGGATTCTAGGTGATTGCAGCCTGCCTTTGCCCACAACCCTGTCCACCAAACTTAGTTGTGTTAGAAAAATATCAATTATGTAAATATGTAAATTATAATTTTGCCCAACATTTCTTATTACAGAATATATTTCAACATTTTAATCTTTGTGATTTTTCCCCTCATAAATATTTTGAGGCACATCAACCCGATGTCCATTGTAGATAAAAATAACATTTAATATACTACCAGGAATGATTTATGAGTCTTTTGTAAGGTTGATAGCTAATTATTTTTAAGACTTATAAGAAGAAATGAGCACTACAGTAAATTTATTTCAGTTTATTAAATTTAAACATGGAACATTATAAATAGAAACATGCCCAAATTTTATTTTTTACCAATTTTCAATTTTCACTGTTGTGCACTTGGACTGAGACAGTAACAAATGAAGATGAGATATAAAAAAAATTTCTGGAAATATAGTTTGGATAACTGAGACAAATAGAAATATTTTTCTATTTCCATTACCTCATGTAAAGCCTAGACCAGCCATCCCTAACCAGTAATTGTCTTTGTGAATTTATCAATCTAAATATTAAGTTTAGATCTACCTTATTTAAAACACATAAAAGTCCCCGCTTGACATTTATTCTCCCTTATATTTCTGGGTGCATATTCTTAGGGAAACTGATTTTGCTAACAACATTATTACATACAGTACACAGCTGCTGGCTGCTAAAGGACTAAGTAAGGATAGCTCGTCATCCTGAGATTTCATTATTGTAATGTTAACTTTCACAAAAACAAGGACTTCATCAGAAGGTGTAAATTTTCTTTCTCTAGGTATTCTGGAATTCTGGTGATTGCATTAGAGATGTATGAAAAATATGTATGTGTTTGTATATATATAAATGCTAATCAAACACCAACCGAATTTAAAATAGTATTACATTCATCCAAGTCCACCCTCTAATACTATTGACATGTTGTTTGTATTACCTCATCATGATGCTGAGAAAGCATCAAGCAAATCAAATGTCAGCTATGCCTGCCCTCCCTGGAATTTTATAAGGGATGGCGCAAAGGCAGGTGACGGCTTTAACACCCACATTAAAATCATTTCTAGCACACTAAAACCTGTTATTTGTTTCCCTTGTCTGTAAAACTTCAGTGGAAGAGCATAAAAGATATGTGAAAGCGATACAATCTTAGTGAATGGCATATATATTTGTCATCATAATACTTTTCCTTTAGTCAAATTCTTAATTCTTTCTAATTAGACATGTCAAAAAAGACTTCCTGTTTCTTTTTTGACTATCACAAATACATTTTAAATCCACAACCTAAAATATAAAATGTACAAAGGCTTTTTTTTATTTATGGTAACTTTACCATTCTCACTTAATATGTTAGACGATTTAAAATTATCTTAGAGTTATTGCTCGATTTCTTTCAGTTGCTTCTCACTCGTAGCAAGGCTACGTGCAACAAAACCAACAGTGCCTGGTCCTCTGGCGTCCTCTCAGTGGTCCGTACGTTGAAGTCCACTGCTGGAGCCACGGTCCAATCTGTCCCTGTAAAGCCTTCCTCTTTCTTCCGACCCTCGCTTTCCCGTGTCTGATGTCCTTTTCCCGGAACTGGTCTCTGGTGATAACATGCCAAAGAACGGGAAAGGATGTATCACCAGACTCCTTTCTAGGGAGCATTCTGGCAGTATTTCTTCCTAATTGAATTAGCTTGTACTTCTGGAAGTCTTGGCCATATCAATATTCTTTGCAACACCATAATTGAAATGCATGAATTCTTCTTAGGTCATCCTTATTTATTTTTCAGCTTCCACGTGCATATGAGGCAGTTGAAAATACCATGAGGCAGGATACGAACACCTGTTTCTTACAGTGACATCTTCGCTCTTTAACACCGTACAGCCATCTGCGTGGCAGATTTACCCATGCAATGCCTCATTTTATTGCAAGTACTGCTTCCATTCATCTGTATGGAGTTAGTCGTAGGTAGCAAGATAGAGATAGGGGCTTGTTCCTCTGCATGCCTAGGGACCCCCTCACAGGAAGTTGGAAGTCCATAAAGGCTATAGGGCATGCTGCAATTCAGGCCCTGAGCTAGGAGGGGGTTGACTCACCTAGGTGGGTGGTACACCTGGATTGACCCAATCTAGGCTAGGTGGGCTTAAATTAGCCAAAACGGTCAACCAGCACCATCGACCACTCCTCCCAGAGCAAGGCTGGAGACCAGCGCTGTCTTTTCCAGCTATGCCTTCTGCTCTGCCTGGCCGCAGTTCCACTCAGTTGGGCCATAGTCTCTCTCTCTCTCTCCCTCTCTCTCTCTCCCTCTCTCTCTCTCCCTCTCTCTCCTCCCAGGCCGCCATGTGGGGTGTTCGGTGCCAGTGACTGTAATGCCTGAAATTTCTCCTGTCTTTATCGAACCCACTTGGGTCACAAACCAGGCTTCAGCGTGAATTCTTTCTGGTGTGAAGCCAAGAACTGAGGCACTTCTCACCTGAGAAACAGAAGAATATTAGGGCATAAATTCTAATGCATAGTTGCTAAAACATTCATTCCAGGAAAATGAATGATGCTTATTTTCTCAGTCCATCGTTCATCATCATTTTCTTGACTTGCAGGGCTGGGATGCTGCCCTAATGGTGCCCAGCCTTTCCACTGGTATTTCAAATCCCAGCTGGGTGACTAATGGGGGCTAGGCTCAATGAACGTCTAGACTAAGACCCACAAGGAAGAAGAAAGACAGACAACTTCTGAACATTTAGCCACTGTGTCACCAACAGCAGTAGAACCATATTTGATAGTCAACATCTCAACAATATCAGAAGATGAGATGCTCAGTTTGCAAAGCACGAAAAATTCAACTTGTGGAGAGCTGCCTCCTCCAAGTCATTGATCTTTCTGTGGAGAAGGGAGTAAGCTTTTGACATGTTCACGTGCTTACATTAAATTACTAACACCAGGAAGAAACAACTGTAAACTTCTGTTGATCATTAGAATGTGACATGAACGAAGTATAAATCTAGAGAAACTGGCAGTAGTCTACCGAGAAATTAAATGCATTAACACTGATACTGCATTCAGAGTTGAAAAGTATATTTTAAGTGATAGCATATGATCCATGCTACCAAAATGGATACAAGTTAACATAAGAATTATTCTAATTTTCTCACCAACAACTGAAACTGAAAATGAAGAAAATTCCCCAAATTCTTCACTCTGAAAGTGATTGTGCATACATTAAGATGCTTGATAATAACTGGTGATTGGAGAATACATGTTAGAAGCAAAGAAGGTTTACTGGTTGCAAAATATGGTCTATTAATAGGCCTGATGAGAATTTTGCAAGATTAGGACTTATTCATTACAAATTTTCTTTCCCAGCAACATAAACAGCAAATATATTTGTGGACCTTGCCGATGGGAATTCACAGGAATTGGAGCAGACTGTATCTGTGGAAAGAAACGATGGATGGAAGAGCTCAACATCATCACTGTGCAACCGGCGGGCACATAGGTAAGTTCAAGTGGAAATGGAAGAAAATTACAATGAGTTTGTGAGCCAAAATATGACCATCAGTGAATTCCACTTGTGATGTTAGAGGCCATCTCAAGAATATATATGTTCCATTGACCACTAATGCCTGAACATCAGATGAATCATGCAATGGCATGAAACATCATTGCAAAGAAACTAAAATGTCATTAAAAAGACACAAAAATAAGGAAAGGCTATGTAAATACACATCTTGCAGAGTCTGTAAGAAGACACTCAGAAACTTCCTCTTGACTATGTAATAGGTTAGGTTAAAGGTAGAAATGAAGTGTAAGAGATGCATCAGGGATGCACCAAGTGGTTTGAGAAGTTAAAATGGAGAAGGGAAAGGCCTAAAGTAGAGATCAAGAGAAAAACTAAAAAACAAACACACCTCAGTATTTCTCAACCTGAAAGAAGAGAAGTACAAATTCTAATACTTGAGAGATAATAATGAAATATTCTATGGTCAAAATATAGAATGACATAGGAAACATTTAAAAATGGAAAGAATATACAGTCACTGTAAAACTTCAAGAAGTAATGATAAATGATCAAGAATCAATGGTTTTGATGGAAGAAGTTCAAGTTGTAATAAAAATATTAGCAAAACACAAGACTCCAGAAATTATGAGATACCAATTAAAATGTTTCAGGAAAACTGATGTATCTCTGGAATCATTCGGCAGTCTATTGTGAGAAATCTAGGAAACGACTGACTGTCCTGGAAGAAAATTATATATGAGCTCATTGCATAGAAAAGTGACCCTACAGAATTCAGAAATTAAGGACATATCATTTATATCCCTTCACTGTGTTACACCAACTTCATCATTCACCAACATTTACTCATGCTTTACTATGTGTTTCATAGTATGGCAAAGAAAGATAATTTCTGAAGTGCTCCTTTTAAAAGTTATACATAGCTCCAATAAACTATGATAGTCACTAACTCTTCTGTGAACGGTCTGCTTTGTAACTGAATGTGTAAAAGTTTTCTTAATAATGTTTTATTTTTGAGGCTGACTATGATAGCAAATAGCACCAGAAAAATGTTTAATTGTATATTATTGAACATTCAAGGCATTTGACTATGTAGATCCTAACAAACTATGGATAACAGCTTCAAGAGTGGGAATTCCAGCACACCTCTATTCTTATACCATGCGCATTCACCTTGTATACTGAACAACTATTCTGAAGCTGAAATACATGTAGAAGCACAGAATATAAAAAATTGAGGTGTACTAGTTCATTAACAATTCATTAGCAGCCTGCAATATGCAGATGGTCTACTTTGCTAAATGTTGGAAAAGCTTGAAACACTTAGAGATGAAGATCAAAGACTACAGCCTTTTGTATGGATGTCACTCTAATGCAAAGAAAGTAAAAATCCTAACAACTTGACCAATAAGCAATATTATGATAAATTTTGAAACTATTAAAGTTGTCAAGGATTTAATTTTCCTTGGATTCACAATGAATACCCATGGAAATGAGCGAGGGAATTTAAAACAAAACAGAAAACGATTGCATTGGAAGAATCAGCTGCAGGCAACAATTTTGACAGTGTTAAAGACCAAAAATGTGCACCCGATCCAAGTTTTGGTATTAAAAAATAACAAAACTAATATGGTGCTGTTGGGTAAATGTTGGGCTAATAATTTTCAGGTTGGTGGTTCAAACTTCTCAGCTACTCCATGGGATAAAGGTGTGTGTCACTTCCAATGGAGATTTACAGACTTGGAAAACATGTACACATTCCTATCAGTCAGAATTTACTCTGTGTCTACATGTTTGGGTTTAATAGGGATGTAAAAGCTTCACAATGAAAAGGAAGTTAGGAGAATGGACGGTTTTGAATGACTGCATGGGGGAAGAATCTGGAATATGAAGAATGAACACACTATCTTATAAGAAGTATACCCAGAACCCTTAGGAGCAGGGATGGCAAGACTTCATCTCACATACTTTGCACATGTTATCAGGTGGTACTTGTCCTAGGAAAGCACAACATGCTTGGTCAAATAGAAGGTCAGTGAGAAAGAGGAAGTTGTGTATAGTAGTGAGATAAACTTCTCTTTGTTTATCCTGTATCCTACCACTCTGCCATATTCCTCTGTTGCTTCCAGTAATCCTCTCATGGAGCTTTTTGGATTTTCCATATATAAAATCATATCATCTGCAAATAATGATGATTTCACTTCTTCCTTTGATGTCTTTTCTTGGCCTTATAGTGTTAGCTAGGACCTGCAGCACGATGTTAAATAGGAGTGGGGACAAGGGACATCTTTGTCTAGTTCCCTTTTTCAGAAGAATGGATCTCATCTTTTCTCCATTGAATACCATATTTGCTGTTGGTTTTTCATATACACCTTGTATTGTATTGAGGATTTTTTCTTCCATTCCTGTCTTCTTGAGTGTCTTAAACAGAAATTTATATTGGATGCTGTCAAATGTTTTTTTTCCCCACATCTATCAACATTATCATGTAATTCTTATAGTTTTTCATTCCATTGCGGGGAATAATAATGGTCTTTTGTATGTTGCACCATCCCTGCATCCCTGATATGAATCCCACATGGTCATGATGAATTATTTGTTTAATACACTTTTGTGTTCTGTGGGCCAGTATTTTGTTAAGAATTTTTGCATTGATGTTCATTAGGGAAATTGGTCTGTAGTTCTCGATTCTTGTGGGAGCCTTGCCCGGTTTAGGTAATAGAGTTATACAAGCTTCATAGAAAGAATTTGGGAGTTTGCCATCTTTACAGAAGAGGGGAAAGATATGTATGAGGAAATCTACAAAACACTATTAAAAGAAACCAAGGGTGACCTGAACAAATAGAAAGACAATCCATGTTCGTGGATTGGAAGACTCAATATAGTAAAGATATCGGTTCTACCTATGGCACTATTTAAGTTCAATGCTATCCTGTCCAAATACCATCATCTTTCTTCAAAGAATTGGAAAAACAGATTACCAACTTAATATGAAGAGGTAAGAAATTCAGAATTAGCAGAAAACTCCTCAAGAAGAAGGACAAAGTTGGAGGGCTTGCTTTAGCCAACTTTAGCACATACTACACAGCCACAATGGTCAAAATAGTGTGACATTGGTATAATGATAGATATTAAGACCAATGTTAAAGCACTGAAAACCCAGAAATAAAATCATCAGCATACAGACAATTGGTCTTCAATACAGGCACCAAAAATATCAATTGGGAAGTGGATGCCCTCTTCAATACATGGTGCTGGTAAAAATGGATACATCTCTGCTGAAAAATGAAGCAAGACCCTTCCCTCACTCCAAGCACAAGAATAAACCCAAGGTGGATCACAGACCTAGAGATAAAACCCCAAAGTATTAGGACTACCAATGAGGGAATTGGGAAAAATCCGAGAACTTTGACTCAGAATTTATAGGCTATCGGAAATAGGGAAAGACACAAACACAGAAGAGGCACAAATTGCCAAATGTGATATACTAAAGATATAACACTGTGTACATAAAAATAATTCACCAAGAAGTAATAAGAGAGATAACAGAATGGGAAAACATCTTTAGTAATGACACATCAGACAAAGGTTTTATTATTAAAATCTACAATACTTGGCTAACTTACAAGAAAAAAACAAAACAATTTTCCACTGAGGAGGTGGGCAAAGGACCTGAACAGAAGTTGCTCATAGGCAGAAATCCAAATGGCCAATAAATATATGAAAAAATGCTCCAGATCTCTAGTCATAAGAGAAAAGCAAATTAAAACAATTATGAGATACTACCTAATACCCTCAAAGATAGCCAGTTCAAAAATATCAGAAAGTAACAAATGTTGGAGGGGCTTTGGAGAGAGAGGAACACTTGTCCACTGCTGGTGGATCTGTAGGCATGTACAATCATAATGCTAATCAATTTGGCAATATCTAGAACAGGTGGAAATATCTAGAACATGTGACCCAGCAATCCCCCTACTGGGCATATACCCAGAAGAGACAAGAAACAAACCACAGCCAGACATCTGTGCTCCAAAGTTCATTGCAGCCCAGTTCACAGTATTTTGTTTTTTTTTACATTTTATTAGGGGTTCATACAACTCTTATCACAATCCACACATATACATACATCAATTGTATAAAGCACATCTGTACATGCTTTGCCCTAATCTCTCACAGTTTTTAGGAGTTGGAAACAACCCAAATTTTCACCAACAGATGAATGGATTCAAAAACTGTGGAACATACATACAATGGAGCACAACGTACCCCTAAAAAGCAGTGATGAACGCATGAAGCATATCACCGCATGGGAAGAACTGGAGGAAATTATGCTAAGCGAAGTAAGTCAAGCACAAAAGGACAGGTACAACATGAGTCTGCTGAGGTAAGCTCAAAAATTCCAAAAGGGATAGAGGTGAGAAGCTGCTGTTTACATACATTCCTGGGGTGACGTCCAGGTAATATGGCAGGAGACGGACTAAACCCAGGGATGCATATGGTAGCCAACTAAAAAGGAGGGGAAATACCCACATGGGTAACCAGGGGAAACAGGGCACTCAAACCACCCAAGGGGAGGGTGTTGATTGTGTCTCCACAGGGAAAGAGGGGCCAGACTTCAACCCAGTGCTCCAAGACAAAAACGCAAAACACAGCATGAAGCAGGGAACCGATAGAGAGGCCTGAGGGGCCGGCCCCATTACCAACTAAGTGGATAGTCCCTGTCCCTGGGAATAAAACATTTCAGAGGAAAGCAGAAATAATTTCAGAAGACAGCACTGAAGCTACAGCTCAAGGAGAGGGATGTGTCTGGTCAGGGCTCACAGGAGCAAACAAAGGGGGGCGGGAAGAAAAAGGAGTGAAGCACATCCTGGCCCACCAAGCCCTGAGGACAATATTTCTGCTCAGAGCAGCCAATGCTCAGAGAGGACCAGAGGGCCGGCCCCTCCACGAGACACAATATTCCTCACCAACCCATAGCACCATGGGGACAACACTGGAGACACACAGCAGGATTGTGCCTGCTATGACCTCACCACTCCGACTAGAGATCCTGGGGCATGAAACAGAGCAGCAAGGGAAGCAGAGCAATGAAGTTCCCAGGGAACACCAAAACTAGACTGTGGGGCCAGAGCGTGGCACCCCATCAGACACGACTGGAAAACACTGGTAAGGGACAACAAATAGACCTTGAACTATTTATAGGATTATTTCTTTTTCTTTTTGTCATTGGCTTTGTTGTTGTTGTAGCTATTGTTTTATTTTCTTTTGTTACTTTGTTTTGCTCAGTCTTGTGTTTGTGCATATTGTTATCTCTACATGTCTATCTGGATGGGATAGACGGGATAAACAAGCATGAACAGAGAACAATGGGACAACAGTTCCGGAGGACATGGGTGGGGGTAGGCGGGGAAAGGAAGTGGTTGTTAACAAACCCAGGGACAAGGGAAGAATAAGTGACTGAAAATCGATGGCAAAGAGGGTGTCAGAGGTCTGGTAGGGCTCGATCAAGTGTAATATAACTGGGAGGAATTACTGAAACCCAAATGAAGGCTGAACATGGTAATGGGACAAGAGGAAAGTAAAAGAAAATAAAGGAAAGGACTAGGAGGCAAAGGGAATTTATAAAGATCTAAATACAGACATGTACATATGTAAATATATTTATATATGATGATGGGAAAATAGACCTATGTACATATACTTATAGGCTTAGTATTAAGGGAGCAGATGGATATTGGGCCTTTACTCAAGTACTCCCTCAACTCAAGAATACTTTGTTCTAATAATCTGGCTCCCTGAGATTCTCACTTTCATGACAAAATCACTGAAGACAAAGCAGGTGCATAAGCAAATGTGATGAAGAAAGCTGATGGTGACCGGGTATTTCAAGATAAAATGTCTTGGGTTTTAAAGGCTTGAAGATAAACAAGTGGCCATCTAACTGAGAAGCAACAAAGCTCACATGGAAGAAGTACACCATCCTTTGTGATCATGAGGTGTTGATGGGATCAGGTGTCAGGCATCAGAGACCCAGAGCATATAATAAAAATGTGAATGAGGGGCAGGGGAGTGTGGAGTGGGGCCCAAAGCCAAAGTATAAGTAATTGGATATCCTCTTATCGAAGGGTCGTGGGGAAAAGATGGGCCAGTAAGGGTGTAGTATAGCACTGATGAAATATACAGCTTTCTTCTGATTCTTTAATGCTTTTTCCAACCACTGCCATGATTCTAATACTACCTTACAAATCTGGCTCGAGCAGAACATGTACATTGGAACAGATCAGCGCTGAAAATAGAGGGAACACCGGACAGATAAACTCCTCAGGACCAATATTGAGAGTAGCCATACCAGGAGGGTAAGGGGAAGGTTGGGGGAGAAAGGGTGAAACAATCACAGTGACCTACCTATAACCCCCTCCCAGAGAGATGGACAACAGACATGGGGGTAAAGGGAGACATTGGACAGTGCAAGACATGAGAAAATAATAATAATATATAAATTATCAAGGGTTCATAAAGGAGTGAGGGAGGGAGAGGGAAATGAGGAGCTGATACCAAAGGCTCAAGTAGAAAAAAAAATGCTTTGAAAATGATGATGGCAACATGTGTACAAATGTGCTTGACACAATGGATGGAGGTATGGATTGTGATAAGAGTTGTATGAGCCCCCAATAAAATGATTTTTAAAAAGAGATAGAGGAAGATGGTCAATATGATGGACTAATACAACAGTCAGAGGACCCCATTCCCACACCATTTATACAGTTGACCTCAGAAGTGGGATTTGTTGCAATGGCTCCAGACTCACAAAGCATTATCTTTGTAAGAGGGATAAAAAAAAAAAGGCATGGAAAGTGACACTTATGGATGTTAACTTTGTCTTTTGATTATTGTTACCTAAAATGGCTAAAATGAAATAAAAGATGTTATGCTGAACCTTGATAAATTGAGAAAAATTTGAAGTTTTCCAAGATGTTGCCTTGCTTGGATCCACAATCAATGCTCATGGAAGCAGCAATCAAGAGATCAAAAGCACTAGGTAAATCTGCTCCACAAGAAGTTTTCAGAGTCCTGAAGAGCATGGATGTTACAGGGAGGACAAAGGTGCACCTAATTCAACCCATGGCTGCATCATATGTGAAAGTTGGACATTGAATAAGACAGCCTGCAGAGGAAGAGAATCACTTGTCATTGAAAGTACCACGTACTGCTAAAAAGATAAATTGATCGGTATTAGAAGCAGTAAGGTGAGAGTACTCCTTAGAGGCAAGGATGGCAAGACCAGCCCCTAGAGCAGCCCATCATGTTTGTTAAAGTGAAGGGCGGCAACAAAGAGGGAGTCTCTGGGCGAGATGGATTGACACTGTGGCTGCGTCAATGAGCTCAGGCAAAGGAGCAATTGGGGCGATGGCACAGGACCACACAGCATTTCTTTCTGTTGTGCACAGGGTCGCTTGGGGCCAGAGCTGACTGGATGGCACCTAAGGACAACAGCACTTTGAACCTGAGGGGGAAAAGGTCCATGTGGAATGACCTGATTAAACCAAATGATTGATATGGGCCTAGACCTAGAGTTCCACTTAGCCACAGGCCCAAGGCCATATGCAATGAATAAAAAGACACTAAAGAAGAGAAGATAACACTGGGGCAATTTAAAATCAATTAAGTATTTATCAGAATAAAGTATGCATATTGAAAATGTATCCTATCTCGTGTTATATAACCTACCAGTGTTGTGGAGATACATTGACCATTCAAGAAAACATCCTGTCATTTTGCACATAACTCCCATTAGAGCACACAGTTCTGTTAGTACCAGACTGGCTAGGAACAAGAGGAACTAGGATTTACTTGCAAGGCACACTGTCTTTTTGTTGTCAAGCCTGTAGTCCTGTGTGCAGAATGTTGGAAGCTTATTTGGAAAACCTGAGTGCCATCCAGGAAATCTGCATTTGAAACAACATATGTGAATAGCCAGAAATTTGGAGAGCAGGGGGTTTTTATTTGACGGGAAAAACCTGGAAACGTTAAAAAAAATAGACATGGTTTTTTCCAAATCTAGAACATTGTTTTCCTTGAAGAGGGAGACAAAAAAGATCATGCCCATCAAAAACCCTCCTTCAAGGATCGGAAATTAAAGAAAGAGTCTCACTGGTATTGGGCACAGAGATCATTAGGTGAGTAGAGTTGGGAGGTTTAGAAAAGAAGAGACAAGCTGACCTTGGACATGTTCCCTTGGTGCCTATTGACCTAGCCCACAGAGGCTTGGAATGAGAAATGGAGAGGAAGGTGTTTGCTGGCTTAAAATGCAGGGTGAACCTTGAGCCTGCATATGGTACTCAAAGACCCTAAACCCTAAGGGATAGGGATGAGAGAGGTAGAATGGGTTGACAGAGTTGAATTGCAGGGAGGTGTGCAGACTCTCAAGCTGGCCTAGCCTGACTGGCTTGAGATGAGATGATCAGACCCTGGCAAAATGAAGGGAAAGGTGTTTGGCAGCTTGTGCTGGTGTGACTGCTTCTATTTGATGGCTTTCCCTGAACTGGATTTTGTATTCTCAAACTGCCAACCAGACAGAATCATTTTTAGATAAAGGAACAGCCACATTCTTGTCTCCTCAAATTATTTTTTTAATAGAAATGGACAATTTAGGTATGGCTAGCTACAGTGGGGGACAGGATGGTAAAAGCTTGAAATGTCTGGCTTCACATTTTCATTAGTGTACTTACACTTTAAAAAAATTGGGATGAGGATGTTAATTAATTCTTACAGTAGGAAAGGGCCAATGGCTAGAGAAGCTTGTTGTTGCTTTTTTTTTTCCCTTGGGGGGGGGGGCTGTGGTGCAGTACCTTACTTAACATGACTCTTCTTGCCATATTCTTTGGAACGTCTACCAAGTCATATTCACTATGCAAACTTGAAGCATGTGTGGCAGAGTGAAGGAATTAGAAGCATTTTAAATAATATAAGCAAGGTGCATTGCACAATGTAAATAAAATGTGTGCAAACTTAATGGGAGGATTAGTTAGTGTTGCCAGGCCTTTACATTTAAAATCTGCCATTCCAGGGCCAGGAAGGAGGGAATTTCACTGTAACCAAAAAAGAAGAATTAGAATTGAAATATGGTCTTTGGATTCAAGGTCATGTTGCTGAACTTCCATAATTCAGATGTCACTTATGAAATTAGAGATGGTGGCATTTGGTGAAAAGCAGCAGCCGAGAAACAACTAGAGCAGAGGCAATAGCAACAGCAGAAGACTAAGCTAATGAGCTTGGAAATGCCAAGGCTCTGGTTTGAGAAGCTTGCTGACAGAGTGGGGTGTCTGTGGCCTTAAACGACAGAGCTAAACTAGCTTTATAACACTTGTCAGAGAAGAAGCAAGGCTGAGGGGTCTGAGGTTTGCAGTTTTGTCTGCCAATAGGAATCACTGAGAAGAAACTGTCTTGATCAAAGAATTGTATCCAGCCATTTCTGATCATGAATTGTAATCCATTACTTGCCTAATAAACTCTATAATTGCATTATGTTTGAGTTCTGCATGGCAATTATAGTGGATTAGAAAACACAGAAGAAAAGTAGCAATCCATGAGAGAAATTGTTGTCAGAATGGGCAAGAAAGGTGGTAGAAGCCTGTCTGAATCTGCCTCATAGGAAACAGCCTTGAGCTGATGTTGATGGGGTTGGCAGATGATACCCCAATGTCATTTTAAGACTGATATTGTAATATAGCTGTGTAATTGTGACTTTTACACAAAATCCCAATATGTGTAAAGCAAATGAGTCAATCCAGAAGGTTTTATTTAATTAGAATACTTCAATAACTAAAACTACTTCATTAACTAAGCAAGTGCAGAAATGTGGGTACACAGCTTTTGAAATGTGGGTACACTTTTCCTTCTTTAACCTCCCTGTGGTCTAATTATGTCAGTAATTTTGTTAAGGGACTTCTCTGCAGTGTGATCCCGAGTGTGGCTCGGGGGTTACCCACTTCTGACAGTTAACATCTACCTCGAGCCACACTCGGGGTTACCGCCAGGGAGGTTAAACTGGGCATGATCCTTATTTACCAAGGATATGGCAAAGATACAAATATATATCTACCACACACAAGTATATAAACATCAGCTAACAATCTTACAGAGCACTTGTGGCTTAGTGGGTTATGCATGGGATGACTAAGTGCAAGGTCAACAGTTTGAAACCACCAAGCAGTCTAAGGAAGAAAGATGAGATTGTCCCCTCCCCAGAAGATTTATAGTCTCTGAAACCCACAGGGGCAGTTCTACCCTGTACTATAAGTTCACTATGGTTTGGAATAGACTTGGCAGTGAGTTTTTGCAGTAGTAACACAATCTTAAAACATAGTAGGTTTCTAGAAAATTTTATGACTATTGGTTCTAAAGCATGATGGCAAATGCTTCCATAAGAAAGTAAAATAAAAATATTTAAAAAAACTTTGTTTAACTATTTTGGAAAGTCAAATTAACATATTTCTTGAAAAATTATGAGTTGTACTTTCAATTATTACAATTAAAATCTTAATAGAAAGTTAGGATGCTGTTTCTTGAGATAACATGATCATTTTTAAAAATTACACATTTCATCTGATTGATCTATTAAGAATGAGTATGTCTTGGTGGCAAATTATATATGGCCTTATCATTGTACAGTGTCTGAGTGTGGAAGTTACATAATCTGTTGTGGATTTGAGATTTAAGAGTGAAGCGGTGGAGTTTAGCCTGTCAATCAGGTCGCAGCTTGATGACCTCATTTGGAGGTGCTAAGGAGATAAATAGCTCAGGGGAGGCGGGACACACACTCACTCCCTGTGAGACATGCTTGCTGAAAAGACACGTGGGGAGCTGACCTGGAGCCCTAGAGCCAGAGGAGCCACGGAGAGGCCCCTGCCAATGCTCACAACAATGCTTACAACAACACTGGACCCACCAGGCTTTCCACCCACTGGCCTGTTATCCTCCTGCATTCAGTGTCATCGCATGGGTTTTGTCTGAAGAGGAATTTATAGATTGGTATTGGACATATGGGCTAATATTGGACTTGTGGACTTGATCTGGACTGGACTGGGATGTTTTCTCAGTATTTAATTGTTCTTGTATATAAAGCTCTTTTTTATACACATAACTGTTTATGAATTTGTTTCTCTAGTCTACTCAGACTAACACACTGAGTTACCTGAATACTCATTTTCTAACAGAAGTTCCAAATATATCTAAGGGATCGAGGCCAATAAACAACTTATTCAAATTATCTAAAGGTATTAAATTTGATGTTTTTCATTAATTTAAATCACTCTCATGTTTTAATCCCTTCATATCATTAACCCTATTTTCATGATCAACATATACAACCACTTGGCTGCCAAGGCTTTGGCCTGAATGGTGGCTTCTGCTGCCTTCATGTGCTAGCTTAGTGAATGAGTGACATTCCCCAGCTGCTTAGCAAACACCGTTCCCATACAGCAAGAGGGACGCCTAGGAAGAAGGAGCCAGCTGGCATATCCCTTGCCAAAGGGCAACTTCGCTTTGCCTGTGCCTTTAATTAAGAGATGGCAGTGGGCCCATCACCACGCTGGAGCAGAGCGGTCCAATGAACTCTATTAGAGCAGGGCAATCGCAGGCTGAAATGCTAGCTGGCAAGTCCATATGCCCTGGAAAGCTGTGCCACCAGTGTCTGGCCAAAAGCCAGCAAGCAAAATGGTAGTGTCAGTTTGAAGGTTTAAAATGACCTCAGGAAGCCTATCTGGACCTCCACCTCAATCCATGATCTAAAAACTCATTTTCATGATTTCATATTTTTCTTTTCTGAATAAAAATAAAGAAAACAAATGAAAAACAATAATCTGTATATTTGATGTGTCTGCTCAATAATTTTGCTTGAGAGTGGTCATTATAAAGCAACACCATCACTGCAACAAAGTAGTCAGTGACTTCTTCTAATTAAATATAACAGCTTTCCTGCTTTTATAGCAAATTAATAGACAACTTGCTATTTATTTATTGAAGATATGTATGGAAACACTTTCCTAAATAATTTTTATCCTTTTATGTATACAAGTAAAGGGAAGCATTAATGTGATAACACAGTATAAAGTAAGTTCAAGTGTACTTCAATCAATATAATTAATAACAAAGTCAGATTATAAAGAAAACAAACACACAAAGCATTTTCTAGAAGGCATATCAATAAACAAAGGATTCCTCCCTCTGGCTTTTTCAATAACTATTTATTCTAAAGTGAGTAAAGCTAATGGAGACAAAATAAATCCATAAATTCTTTTTCCTGTTGAATATTATGCACACAAACAATAAAAGTTTTATTTTTTAAATCCAACAATTTCTCTAAGGACAAAAAACCCAACCAAACAAACAGCTAACTGATTCAGAGGGGAGAAATGCACAAAATGAGTTCCTTTTCCACCTTTAGCACTTCCTGCTGTTGAATAGTA
This sequence comes from Tenrec ecaudatus, assembly GCF_050624435.1. NCBI lineage: Eukaryota > Metazoa > Chordata > Mammalia > Afrosoricida > Tenrecidae > Tenrec > Tenrec ecaudatus. The sequence goes on along the minus strand of NC_134532.1, from coordinate 158,173,806 downwards.
TTTCACCTCTGTGTGCACACATACGGCTGCTGGTGTTTAGTTCTTTTAACCTGCCTTATCGGTTTCATTTTTAAAATAATCTTTATCACAGTAAAATGTTAAAATTAGAATGTTTCAAATAACTCACCATGCATTTTGTTACATATACAAGATATTTATGTTATTGTTTAGTTCTACTCTAGTGGACAACCTACTGGGCGCTAATCATAAAGTCAGCAAGTCAAGTCCAACAGCCGCTCTGCAGAAGGAAGAGGAACCCGTCGAACCCTGTAAAGATTCAAGTTTGGGGAAACCTAAAGGGGTGATTTTATTCTGTCCTATATAGTTGCAATGAGTTGGAACCAACTCAGTGAGTTTTATTTATTTATTTTTTTGGTTCTGTCTAATACCAAAAATATGTTTGCTGCTTTCTATTAGATGTGTAAAGATTTTCTTTTTGCAACACATGTCATCTGGAGGCCAAAAAATAAAAATGAGAAGCTGACCTATATACAGAAGACAATGGCCTCAGAATGAGAGGAGAATTTATGAACACCCTGTAATAGACAGATGGCACAACCCCATTTGCTGAGAGCCGCGAGGAATTGCCGCTGCTGACTAATAACACAGCCTTCGTTGTTTCCCAAAGTGGTCAATTCCAATCCTGGGGAGCGCAACAATGATTCTGATGAGCTGAAGAAGCAGATATCTACACTTTCTCCTGGACTATAGGGTACAACAGTATTTGCCATAATGGGGGTTGATTTTTTTTCTGAAAAGGGGACAATGGGCCAAATAAGTTTAATAATAGTCTGATATGTATGTGGAAGAAGGACAGTGAATAAGGCATGTGGATAAAATGATAAATTTGAATTATGGTGTTGATGAAGAATTTTGGGGATTCCATGGATACCAGAAGAATAGATATCTGTCGTAGAAGCCATTCAGCAGGAAGCTTACTCATCATCTCCCACAGTGTGGACATCTTATGTGAGACTAGTCCTCTGGAAAGGACAGCATGCTTGGTATATTAGAGGGTCATTGACCACACAATGGCTGCCGTAATGGACCCAAACACAGAAACAAGTATGAAGGTAGCACAGGTCTAAGAAGATAGGATAGGTTTTATCCTACTGTGCATCAGGTCACTATAAATAGAAACTACGATGAAGATGCCTAACTACAGTCTTATGGATTTTAAAGATACTTTAATAAGGAATGCAGTCCTTATTTGAAATTATTAATGGAGATAATGTGTTTGTCCATTTTAAACCCCTGAAAAGTACAAGATAACATTGGACTCTATGAAACATCACATCCCAAAGGACCAGGAATCAGCCAGGGATAAGAATTCCACTATATACTACTTGACTAATGCTGCTTATATTGGCCAGTGAACACTACAGGCTACACTGTAGCAGAGCCTTTTTGTCTCGGAGTTATTCTCTTAAAGCACTTGCTGTTGTTAAATGGTTTCCAGTCTGTGCTAACACACAACGCCCCTACGTACCGCAGAATGCAACACTGCCCTCTACTCTACCATCTTCACAAGCGTTATGTTTGGGGCCATTGCTGGGGCACTGGATCAGTCCATCTCACGGTTAGCATTCCTCTTTTTCCTGGACATTCTACTTTACCAAGCATCATATCCTTTTCCAGGGATTCATCTCTTCCAATAAATATCTAAACTGTGAGAGACAAAGTCTTGGCATCCTCATTTCTAAGGAGTATTCCGATTGTACATCTTCCAAGATAGATTAGTTTGCTCTTCTAAGTAGTCCACCTTACTTTCAACCTTACTTTACTAATGTAATAATTCAAATGCATCAATTCTTTTGCTGCCTTCCTTATTCATTGTCCAACTTTCATAGACAAATAATAATAATTGTATTTCTTTATTTTACCTACACTTTGCAAGAATGATTTACAAGCATGTCTTATATTTTTGATAAATAGCATATTGGATCTATTTTCATGAATACATTTTAATAGTTAGCATTTATGCTCTACAATGATCAGATGTTGTTGTTGTTGTTGTTACATACCACTGAGTCAGCTACCACACATAACAATCCTTTGCATGATGAAATGAAACATTGTTAAATCCTGTGCCACTTTGACAATTATTGCCATAAATCAGCCAATTGTTACAGTTACTGTGCCAATCCATCCCATTGAGAGGCTTCCTCTCTTTCTATGCACAGCTAGCCCCTGGTCTAGTTTTGACTAATGGCAGGGAGCTTTTTCTGTAATCTTTATCTACAGATGTAGCCAATTTTATTCCTGTGTATTCCATATGAAAATGCCCATGTCTGTTTATGCTGTTATAAAAAGGTATCCTCCAAAAAGAAGTCATTGGTCTTGTGAAGTTCTATCATGCTGTTTCCAATATGACTTCTCTCACAAAGGCCATATTCTAATAACCAATGTCTATCATTGTATCTTGATCGAATGCTTGAACAATTTCTGAAAAATAATTATTCAATTTCTTCAAAAGCATATATATAGATAAATATGGCATACAGATATTATCCTATAACATACAGCACTGCACTTCAAAATAGACCTTTAAATGTTATTTTTAATGATCAATGTGATGCCATTCATCTTGAATTTGTAATTACTTGCATAGGATACGATAGTATTATCCAACTCAAAATGGCTGATTTCACTTCATTTCAGCTCATTAAGGCTTATAATATTGCTGTTAATGTGCTCCAACTTTTATAACTTCAACTTTGTCTAGATTCATACTTGATACAATCCATGTTCTGATGATTAGTTTTCTGCTTGAAGCTGCTCGTTCTCATTTTGAGTGGTGTCTCTTCAGCAAACAGGTCCTGCAAACATTTCTCCAAACACATTATCAAGGCTGACTGTAACGTAAGGAGACAGTTCGTCCTCAGTCATATTTTGTGTGTGTTCCAGTCTGAGGTGCTCACCTCTTGGCACTGTATCTCACATTGTTCGGCTGCTGTTCATAGGGTTTCTGTCACGAATCTCTAAACTTTGAACAGCCTATTCTTTCTTCCTAGTCTTGCAAAGCCTGGCAGTTCCAGGGAAAGCTATTTATCAAGGATGACCTTTGGTATTTGAAATACTAGCGGTGCGCTTTCCAGTATGACAGCAATGTGCAAGCCACCATAGTTAGACAGACTGACTAATGAGTGGACAATTAACTCTAGGATTTTATAACTGTTATCTTTAGGTACATAAAACTGGTTCTAGGTCATAGTAGCACTACGTAATGCAGAAGGAAACAATGCCCAGCTATATGCCATCCCCACAATTATTATGTTTGAGTTCACTGCCACCACCACTCTATCAACCCAACTCATTAACCTCCCTGGCAGCAATCCAGAGTTGTCTCGGGTAAATGTTAACAGTCAGAGGCAGAGCCACACTCAAGATCATACTACAGAGAAGTCCCTTAAAGGTCTTCCTCATTTTTTTTTTTTGGCCTATAAGTTACAAACACGGTATCCTTCACAGAGACTGGTATCTTCTACTGGTCTATTCTGTAAGAAGTCCAAAGTATGTGAGATGAGGATTAGCAATCATGACTTTTAAAGACATGGGAACTGTCTCTCCACCAGGGCAGATATTTGTTCTTCTGGCATCCACATGACTTTCCATGTTCTTTGTCAACGCCATCATTCAGATGCACCAAGGTCTTCCTTACTTATTGACAGGCTTCCCCATGCATATGAGATGAATGAGACTACCATGACTTGGGTAGGATGCATCTCAATCCTCATAAATACATCTTTGTTCTCCTTAACATTTTACAGAGGTTTTTCATGGGAGAGTTGTGCAATGCAATGCATCATTTGATTTACTGAGCATTGCTTCCAGGAGCATTGAATGTGCATTTAAGTAAAATGAAATCCTTGACAACTTTAATCGTTTCTCTGTTCATCATGATGCTGTCTATTGTTCTAGTTATAAGGATTTTTATTTCTTTACATTGAGCTGTAATCCATAATGAAGGATCAATACCTTCATGTAATACTGTCAACAAGTAATTCCTAGAAGATGGCTAGTACAGAATAAAAATGGACTTTTTATTTATGTATGTATAAAATCAATGTGAAAACATTTTAGTAGCATTCAAAAGCAAAAAGAATGAGCAGAGGGAACACACTCAGGGCATGACTTCGTTTGAAGTTGTAATAAAAGCAGCATTCGAAAGTCATATAATTTTAGGATATGCTGACATTTCAACATGGTTACTTTGTACGCACTTTGTGTACACGTATAGAATCTTGAATTGTTAAGTACTTTCACCACATTATATCAGTGTTTTAAAATGACATTTTGTATTATTATAAGGCAATTTTTCTTTCTCCCAATGTTCTATTTTGGGAAATTCTTTAGGTATTGGCAAGCGAATGATTCCATTAATGTCGCCCTTCACTTCCATGTGAGAGTGGGAGGAGCGCCATCACCGCTCGTTTGGGAGATGATGGTGCATGGCTTAGCCCTTCCTTTCTCTTTCAGGAGCTACTGGCACGAAGTTTGTCTGCAACCCTTTCTGTTATAATGCCATAGGCTCAATGCTTCTTGGTCAGATTTCTCACCCTTCTCCTAGAGATACATCGGGATGCCCGCTTATCTTTACATATTCTATTAGACAAGGACAATCTAAGCAATGTGTATCTTTAGTTTCTAATAGTACAAAATCACAATAGAATGAGAGTGGGAGGGTAAGGAATTTGACTATGGCTCTATATATCTGAGCCACATGCTCCATCTAACTACACCATTTTACCAATTTCTCTCTGTATCTTTCCATTCTCATTAGCTACTGGATTATGAATTCAGAAAAAAAGAAGATAGGTGGTTTGCATTTATACTCCAGTAACTGTTTTTAGAAAAATATGGATGAGTAGACCTAAGACACAACTCAAAAGAGATGAAGAAATAGAGATAAATGGGAAATGTGGGCCTATATTTCTGATCTTCCTCAATTCTAAAATAATGTTAAACTACAGTGTTATATTTATGTCATAGTTTTATAAAGCACATGCTTCATATGTACATTTCAGTTGCCTATAATGACTTAAAAGTCTAGGGATTATAGGATTCCTGATGATATAGCAGGAGAATCATTGGTTGCTAATCAGAAGGGCAGCAGTTCCAAACTACCAGTGCTCCAAAGGAGCAAGATGAGAAATTCTTTCTCCTGTAAAAAGATATGGTCCTGGAAGCATAAAGGGGCAGTTTTACTCTGACCTGTAGCATCACTATTGAGGTGAAATATACTCAGTACCAGTAGGTTATAATTTATGATTTTAATATAGGTGTCATTATGCACAGTTGTGTCAAACAATAGCTAGGTTTTTTTTTCTGTGGCCAACTGCAGCAAATGTAGAAGGGTAATAGATACAGTGCTTGGAACATTTTAAAAATTTCCTATGATTTCTTCTATCAATGTTCTGAAACCATAATAAGCCAGTGTTAGATGATATGGCAGTATGCTGGAAGAATAATGTATTTTACAAAGAAGAATATGAATAGTGTATCCCCTGTACATTTCAATTACATAATCATAACTACATAAGAACCAATTGTCATTGATTACATGTTCAATTTCAAAAAAACTCTTCTACAAATTGAATAATTTAACAATATATAAGGAACAATTTTTATTTGTCTCACCTTCTCAAAATATTTTATTTCATACTCCAAGATGATTCCATTAGGGCGATCTGGCTCCTGCCAGGATAGAGATATGCTGTTTTTTGCAATTTTCCCCTTTTTCACATTGGTGACTGGAGAGGGTGCTGCAAAAGAGTGTAAACAAGGAATAAAATGATTAACAGAGGCTTATATTATCAGATACACCAAATTCTTTAAGGGAAAATTCTATTATGAATATATATATATATATATACTGGCATTTTTAGAATATAGTATAATGAAAATATCAAACAGTAAATATTTTTAAAAGCTCATAGTAATTACCTTTCTTTTGAATGCAATTTTTTAAAGAATGCAAACAGTTTTAATGCAAATTATAACATTTTACAAATATTAATCGGTGAAATAATTTTGGAATTTCTCTCATAAAAAAATAAGCATTGTAATAACGTGCAGACATAATATTCACCATCTGATACCCAGCAGTTTTGAAAAATCAAAATATTTTATAGAAAAGGAAATTAGTTATTCAATTTACATTTTCCTCAAATTTTAAATTTGAAGTTACTATCACTTTTGGTGCCTAAATATATAGTAATTGATCCTTTTTCAGAATAAAATTGTATACTAACTTAGATATGTCTGGGATTCTATTTTCAAAAGTCAATTCTCAAAACATCTTGATATTTGAGAAAATTACTGAGTGTGGTGTAGATTCTATGTCTATGTTTGACACCATAAAGAGAAGCTCACTAAGATTTTTCTCTTACATATGACCTTTATTTTAGCAATTTTTAGTACTATGAAAGACAATATTAACCATTATATTTCATTTTCATACCACTATCTTTTAATTCCATTTTTCCAGAAGCCTTTTGAAGGTTCCAAATAAATGGTTTTTCCTCAAATATGAAATGCAATCATAGATAGAACTGTACAGACAGAGGTATATGATTATTTGTATACATATATCTAGTAAAATTTTTTAAATGAAAAATAATATCAAGTATATTCCTAATGTTTTTCAAGTAAAGTAAAATATTGTATATGTCATATGCAACTATTTTGTATACTCCCCAGCAAATGTAACCAAATTAGAGAAAATAAGGACAAGAGAAACAAGAAAAATGCTTAGAATTGTATATGATACTCAATAGAAATATGGAGGTAGGATGAGAGGAATATACAGCCATTTAAAAAGAGAAGCTAAATCATGTTACTCCTCTCCAGTGTCTCTCTGCCTTACTCAAGAGGGAACATCCAAGTCCTAAATATATGTAAGCACATTCAGGTATTCTAAATACTCTTTGGCCTTCTCGCCTATTGCTCTGCATCAGTTGGTTAAAGCTGATGAAACTGAGTACAGTAAGAGTTCTCAGGAAAATATGAATGATGAACAAATTAGTTGGCTCCTATTATGCATATTAACCTAATAGCATTAAGGCAGGAGGAAGGCTTATTAACAACTTGCAATATACATATGCATGACTTTGCACGATGGAAGAGGACATGAAGAACCACTACAGTCTTCAGTACGGATCACACCTCAACATAAAAAACAAAATGCAACAGAAACAAATATCCTAAGTATTAATAATAGTATTAATAAGCAGCAGCATGATAAATGGAGAAATTGAAGTTCTCAAAGATTGAAGCTATTAAGGTCTTATTGTACTTGGACTAGGGCATACAGCTAGAGCATAAATTTGGGGAGCACAAACAGGGGTGTGCCTAGCACTCTTGCTTTTTCTTCTGCCCTCTGCCAATCCCAACCGTATCCTTTTCATGTCTCCCCTCTTCCTCTGCCCAACCTCTACTGAGGAGAATAGAGGGGCAGCACCGCCACACAAACTCCAGAACCAGCATCCCACACTGCAGAAAAACGCTTTGAAGATAATGCAGCACTGTTGGTCCTGCTTTGTAAGAGGTCCTCGCTCCTCCATGGTGCAGCCTTAGGACGGATGCCGGGTGACGGCAGGGTGTGAAAATGACTTGAGAGAAAAATGATCTAGAGCGCTTAATCCTCAACTAGGGACACTTTTGGAAGGCGTTTTTGGCTGCCATATGAGGTGGGCCAGAAACACTACCGTGCACAGGGAGGAGGGCATGGCACTGAATCACCCAGCACCAAATGTCCAAAGTGAGCCGAAGAGTAGTCTTGTTCTTGAGTGAGACCCTTCCCTGCTGGGGATCTGCAGGGACCCTGACTCATGTACATTTGGGTCCACCTGTTTGTCTCCCGCTCAGTGGCCAGGAAATCCTCCCTGATAGAGAACCCCTACTGTTGTTGTTTTCCAGGTTGCTCTCCAGCCTCCTCTTCCTCACCTCACTGAGGGCAAGCCAGTTCTCCAGGACTTGAATGGGTGAGAGGAATGTTGCCAGACTAAGACCCACCTCTTTAGCTCTTATTCAATGTATTGTAGACTCCTGACAGAGGTTGGGCTAAGAACTAAGGTCAGAGATAGTAGTAGCATGTTGCACTAGTTTCAACATGAACATTTTAAAAGGAACTCTGGTTACATTTATTAGAAAATAGCACTAAAAAACCAGACCTGGGCGTGTTGCCTCCTACTAAAATCTAATTGCTAGTCCCTCTCAGCTCTCAGAAAGAGCAGGAGAATATATGTAAATGGATACATGTATATGTGTGTGTAAGTGTCTTTACCTTAGTTATATATGTAAGCATCATCTATATTTTGTGCCTAAACTAAACATGAGTTTTTAATGATATCTCCAATTCTAATCAACTATCACATGTACCATTTTAGCTTCCTCACTTTACTTATCTGTTACCTCCCATTCCAACAGTGAAAAACACAACTCCTACCATCTGGTATACATTTACGTCACTGATAAATTCCAGTATACATGCATCGTGGCTTCATACTTGAAATAAGGTAGAAATCTCTACCATTTCCACAGCTTGAGAATCTGTATACATAACATGCTATTAACTATGTAGAGACTGGGGTCCTCCAAAACCTAAAAACTTCAATAATTTATAATGTACAATTTAAAAAGATGGGAAGATGTACCATGGCACAGATGGATTTAAAATAAGACAGACTGCCTTCATTAAAATTCTTAGGCAGCTCGTTTCTTTTAGTTGCATAACCCTAAGTCACTTGACCTTTCTGAATGTGCTCTTTTATCTTTACAGTGGGAAACATGGAATCAAACTCAACATATTTTTCTATGGTTAAAATATGGTTCTATAAGTACAGTGCCAAATAAAGATCGAGTACAAAATTAATAATATTGAAATTAAAATAGTTCTAAAATTTTAAACAAACATTTAAAATATTTTCATACCAAAATCTTTGATATCATATCCTGTTATGATAATTAAATTTCCCTGATCCTTGCAGAACTCTTTGATAAGCACACACGTCAATATATTCCCATTGGAACCGAGTTTACTCCAACCAGATTCTTATCTCCATACAACTAGGCAATTTTATTTTGTTCCTTATCATCTCTTGAATCCTTAAAAATTATGGATGATGTCAAATGCTTAAAAACTTTGGTAAATAAAGAGATAAATCAACATGAAGCTGCTTTCTGTTACTACTGGTTTATTAGTATATTCAAGTTCTCAATTGTATCCTAAATAGCACTTCTAATAGTGACTTAGAAGGGAATGTGAAGAAAATTTTGAGAATGGTGGGCATGTTCACTATCTTGTATGTGGCAAGATTTCAGAAGCATAGACATAACAAATGTTAAATTCCATAGCTTAAGGATAGTTTATTGTATATAAAATATACAAAAATAATGAGAGAGAATACATTCCCTCACCTGGAAAGCCAGGCCTCTGTTTCTTGTCTGAGTTTTCAAAGAGGCAAAAAGACCTGTTTTGACTTTCTGCCAGTTTTGGCTCCTGGCTCTGAATCCTGTATTTGGCTTGCCTCGGCCTAACCCTTGAATTCTGGATTCAACAGCCCCCACCAACACATGAGATATTGCCTCATATTTTTATAAATTTCTGTGGAATTTTGGAGCAAATCACAGAATCCAAGGGTTTGAGGGACTATAACTTTAGAAGGAAAGGGGGATGCATGGAGCAGAGTAGCAGCTTGGAAGAGTTGGACGTTTGGGACATTTCCAGTCTCCTTGAGACTAGTCAGGTATTAATTCTTAGAGTCACCACAGGTGTCATTTGTTTCAGTTCCAACCCATAGCAACCGTATGCAAAGCAAAATTAACCACTGCCCATCGCTGCACCATTCTCATGGGCTTGGCTGTGTTAGAGCCCATTGTGGCAGAGAGCCAGCTCCTCCATGGTTTTCTTTTATTTTCATGCTCTGGTACATTTGCTCATCTAATCCTCATGTATTATTTCACTGCATTTTGTAAATCACATCTTATTGTATCAACAATACCATTATACCCCTAATACAGCATAAATAAATACAAAATTTACAATGAGAAATTTGAAGTATTTTGGTCAAGGTCATGCAACAGTTAAGTAGATCAAATATTTAGATAAAGCAGAGACACCCTTTCTCCAGAAGCTTCCCTCAAGCTCTTAGTTTTTCTCTCTCTCTTTTTTTGTTTTTTTAAATTTTATTAGGTGCTCATACAACTCTTTTCACAATCCATACATATACATACATCAATTGTATAAAGCACATCTGTACATTCTTTGCCCTCCGCATTTTCAAAGCATTTGCACTCCACTTAAGACCTTTGCATCATGTCCTCTTTTTCCCCCTTCCTCCCAGCTCCCTCCTCCCTCATGAGCCCTTGATAATTTATAGATTGGTATTTTGTCATATATTGCCCTATCTGGAGTCTCCCTTGCCCCCCTTCTCTGCTGTCCATCTCCCAAGGGAGGAGGTCACATGTGGATTCTTGTAATTGGTTCCCCCTTTCCAACCCACTCACCCTCTACTCTCCAAGTATCGCCCCTCACACCCCTGGTCCTGAAGGTATCATCCACCCTGGATTCCCTGTGCCTCTAGCTCCCATATGCACCAGTGTACAACCTCTGCCCTAGCCAGTCCTGCAAGGTAGAATTTGGATCATGGTATTTGGGGGGAGGAAGCATCCAGGATCCGGGAGAAAGCTGTGTTCTTCATCAGTACTACATCGCACCCTGACTGACCCATCTCCTCTCCTAAACCCCTCTGGAGGGGATCTCCAGTGGGCAACCAAGGGGCTTTGGTGGGTCTTCCCCCTTCATTCACTATGGTATATATATATATATATATATATATATATATATATATATATATATATATATATATATATATATTGCATGGTGCCTTATACCTGATCCCTTTGGCACCTCGTGATCGCACAGGCTGGTATGCTTCTTCCATGTGGGCTTTGTTGCTTCTGAGCTAGATGGCCGCTTGTTCACCTTCAAGCCTTTAAGACCTCGATGGTTTTCTTCTGGATCACTGACCCTCCGCTTTACCAAGCTCACTGTCACTCTCCAGGGACAAGCTTCTCCTGATAACAGGCCACAAGTACATGAGGCAAAGTCTCATCATCCTCCATTCTAAGATGTATTATGACTGCACTTTTTAACAAACAGATTTCTTTCCTCTTTTCCCAGCCAATGGCCTGCTCATTGTAAACACATGAACTCTTCACTTGGCTTCCTCATTCAATATTAAACATTCACCTCCATATGAGTTTTTTTTTAATATAATGACTGGGCTGGGCCCATCTGAGTCCTCAAGGTGATGTCTTTCCTTTGTAGCACAGCAGAGTGCACAATGCAATTAAGTCAACCTTTGATTCTTTGACAGCTTCTTCTATGAGCATTGACTTGATCCAAGAAAAATGAAATCTGTAATAATTCAACATATTTGGCTATTGGTCTAATTTTGAGGATTCTGATTTTCTTTACACTGAATTCCAATCCATTCTGCAATTCTTAATATTCATCAACAAAGGCATCAGCTCTTCCTCCCAGTCAGCAATTAAGTTGTGCTATTGGTTTATCATGGATTGTTAATATGGTTTCCTCCAATCCAGTGATAATGGTAAAGGGTTATTCTTCTTAAAGTACAGCCTCTCAGGTTATTTGATCAGCATACAGATTGAAGAAAGATGGTGAAAGGATCCGACCCTGATACACACCTTTTCTGATTTTAAACCATGCAGTATTGCAGTGTTCTGTTTGTGTGACTCCCACTTGGTCTATGTACAAGTTCTGCCTGGACACAAGGACATGTTCTGGAATTCCCATACTTCTCAATATTATCCAGTTTGTTACCATCCCCACAGTTGAATACCTTTGCGTAGTCAATAACACAAGTTAACATTTTCCGGGTATTCTCTGCTATCAGCCATATCAACATCTGACATCAATGGTATTCCTCATGCCACATCATCTTCAGAATGCAGCTTGAATTTCTTGCCACTACCAATCACTGCAATGGTTGAATTATCTCGAGAAAAAAATTTTCTTATGTACAATTTTCATGATATTGCTTAAGAATTATCAAGTTATTGTGTCATCTTTCTTTGAAATATGTCAAATTATGAAGCTCTGCCAGTCTACTGTCTAGAGAATCTCTAACAAAGTTCTTGGCCTAGATAAGTCAGTGTTTCCGGGGTTCCCTCAGCTTGTTGAAATATCCAATTGAAGGAGGAAAGAAAAAAAGAAAAAGAATGTAAACATTAGCCCACATAAAAGAAGCACGCGATTGATCATGAGGTGTCCAAAGGAATAGGTACCAAGAGTTCATAAACAAGAAATCAAATTGATACAAAGAAGTATGGACAAAGTGGAGACCCAAAATCCACCTGTAAGATAATTGAACAGTCCTTCACAGAAGGCTCAAGGAAGGGATGAGATATCCAGGCTAGAATATACCACTGATGAAACACATAACTATCCTCTAGTTCTTTAATATTTCTTCCTCTTACTATTATGGTCTTAGTTTTACGTCATTAATCTTGTGAAGTCTGTCAATGTTCCTTTGCATAATTTGTATAATTAAGATAGTTCAATGCATGAAATCCAGGATAGATAAACCATTCAGAAACAGTAATGGGAGTAATGATTCCCAGAGAGTATGGGAAGAGAGGGGCTGAGGAAGGGGCTACTGTACGCAATGATGATTACAAATCCCACGTGATGGGAATGAATGCAGAATGGTAGGTGAATGGATACCTTGGATGGTGCAAGAGATGGCAATAAATAAATAATGCATAATGTAATAACAAGGGTTCCTAGGGGGTAAGCTGGAGAGGGAAAAGATAAAGGGGATTTAATATCAAAGAATTCAAGAAGAAAGAAAATGTTTTGAAATTGATAGTTGCAGCTATTGTACAATTATGCTTGATCTAATTGAACTATAAATTGTCATGATGCCTGTAATAGCTCCCAATAAAATGTAAAAGAAATAGAAAATGTCAATATCCAGTTGACATTCTTGCCTTATGTTAATGTATACAATGCAGCTTGGACTTCTTCCTTCAAGGTCATTTGATTTTGATCCTAGGCCACCTATTAAAAGGGTTGAATGTTGACCAGGTCTTTTTGGTACAGTTACTCTGGGTGACTCTGGGTATTATTTCATCATCTTTTGAGGATTCCTTGTACCACTTAATACTGATATTTTAAACATAGAGTAGATAGTGACTTATCTACTTCTCTACACATAGCACTGACATTAGTAAAATGAATATACACATATATATTTCTTAATTACACTTATATTCCTGCTTTTCTAACTATTCTCTACAATAGGAAAACACGTGTTCAAGGTACTCTCCAAACTTCAGACAACATGTGCATTACTTGTTAATTTTGTTGTTAGTTGCTGTTGAATTAGTTAGGTTCTCCATGGAACTCCCCTTCTCAAAACTTCTTTTCATGATCCACAAAATTGAATGCCTGATGCCTTTGCATAGTCAATAGAATATAAGTAATCATGTTTGTAAACATGTTGTTTATAACGGTCTCAAACAACAAAGGCAGGGGGTACAAATCACATCACCGTGAATGAGGGGGAGTGCATGATGGGGAACCAATGCCCATCTGTTGACAGCTTGACATCTCTTGCAGAGGGGTAGTGGGGAGGAGATGAGTCACTCAGGGTTCAGTGTAGCAACAATGAAACTCAAAACCTTCCTCTAGTTCTTGAACGCTTACTCCCTTCCAATTATCATGACCCCAATTCTACCTTGCAGACCTGGTTAGACCAGAGGATGCACAGCGGTGCAGTAGGGATCTGGAAACACAGGGAATCTAGGACGGATGAACCCCTCAGGACCAGCTATGAGAGTGGCGACGCCAGGAGGGAAGGGGGTGTAGAAAGGGAGAACCGATCTTGGGGATCTATGTGTAACCTCCTCTCTGGGGGATGGGCAATGGGAAGATGGGTGAGGGGAGATGCTAGGCAGTGTAAGATAAGATAAAATAATAATTTATAAACTATTAAGGGAGGGGGAGCATGAAGGGAGGGGGAGAGAAAAAAAGGAAAATCAGCTGATTCCAGAAACCCAAGTGGAATGCAAATTTTGAGAATGATGAGGGCAACGAATGTATAAGGGTGCTTTACTCAATTGATGTATGTATCGATTGTGATAAGAGTTGTATGAGCCTCCATAAAAAGATTTATTAAATTAAAATAAATAAAAATTTTATACTTCAAAAAATAAAATAAAAATATAAACAAATATAAATATCTCTGCTATTTGTGCTTTTCATCAAGATCCATCCGACATCAGCAATGATATCCCTTGCTCCTTGTACTCTTCTGAATCTGCCTTTTTTTTCCCCCTGAATCTACCGTGAAGCCCTACAATAAATATACTGTCAAACCAGTTCTTGGGTCATCTTCTACATTATACTGCAAGTTATATCAATGTTATTGCTCTGTAATTCAAGCATTGTTTTAGGTGATTTTCTTTGGAATGGGTACAAATATGAACCTGTTCCAGTCAGTTGGGAAAGTGGATGTCCTCCTAATTTTTTTCTGTCATAGACGAATAAGTGCTTCTAGTATTTCACCAGCACGTGGAATCACTTCAATTAATATCCATCTGTTCCTGAGCCTTATTTGTGGCTCATTCATTCTTTCAGTAGAGCATGAAGTTGTTTTTCTAGTAACACTAGCTCTTGCTCATATGTCAACTAGTTTGTTTTGGAAAAATGACTCTAAAATTACTTAGAAAAGCGTTAAAAAAAGCAGGACAATAACATAATATTAAATAGCTTAATTTTTGGAAAATACTTTGGTTTCGAACATATGTGTGTGTCAAGTATTATCCAAAGGTTAATTTATTCAATAAACTTCTTACCTATGCAAACGTTACTTTGTTGATTATGTAGATTGACATCAATCTTAGAAAATTACGACTATTTTCTTACTCTATGAATTTGGTATTTTTCCTTTAAATTGTACCATACTTTGCATAATACTCAATAGCAAACTATAAAAATGTCTTAACTTTGAGTCAATTTAATGAAAGCATATGGTAATTAAAAAATTAAACTCATGAGAAATAACATGATGGCAAAATAAGGTGGAAGAAAGTAACTGAAATATAATGTCGAAGGTATTTACTGTGACAAACTACCAATAGCTATCCTTATGCCATGAGAAAATACCTGAAATTCTATGTTTAAAATATTTCCCCTTTAAATAGCCGTTCAGCTATCAGCGTAGAAGAAAACAAATTGCTTTTATTCATTTTTTGTCCCACTTTTTGTATATAATACACATTTATTAAAGAAAATATAATTATCTCAATTACATTATACTTTAATATTATGACACCAACTTACGTTGTTTAGGTGACTTTAGAAAAAGCATTAAAAATATTCCAAAGCAAATAACAACACATCAAACAAAATAATGGTGTTCTCATGTTATTTATATGCTTGTTGAGGACACAGAGAATTAATTATCTTGTTTTCTTCATAATATTTCATATTGTTCAATTGTACAAAATTGACCTAGTATCAATTATAGATGGAAATGTTATAAATGTTCATATTTTAAACAGTTCTTTGTTGAGCTCGATTAATTTAGAATATATCTTAAAATAACTTCATAATTTTGTAATATATTTTACTGTTTATTTTTCTATTTGATTCCTTTTACAATATGGTTCAACAAATTTATTTGGCTCTATGTACACAAGGCACTATCAGTTAAGCTGTAAATTCCTAATGATTTTTGTTACTTCTACTTTTATGATAAGGCAGAGCAATTTCACACAACATCCTGGTAATTCTGCTCAAAATATAATCGGTAAAACTATTTAGAGCAAACGAATTAATTTATGCAAAACTGTTAGAAAAATACCTGTAGATAAAACCACTATTTTAGTTATAGCTTATGCCACTGCTGTTGGTTATCATTAAAATTGGGGGAAAACTTTTGAACAATTTAACAATTAATTTAGGCATGAATATACATTTGAATGTGGATATGTGTACCTGGCAGTTCAAAAATTATGAATGTAGATAAAACCTCAGAAAGCCAGAATTTGTGGAAGGTGGAAACTTGTCTGAGAAGGAATTCACAAACATTTTCCTGTAAAAGGAGCAAACCAAAAAAGGAAGAACAACTCAGCGTATATTAAGCTGAAGTAACTAAAAAATATCCTATGAACCAAACATTGAAAGATACAAACTCAATGTAAGGAAAAGCCAAGTGCTCACAACTGGACTGAAAGGTGGCTTTGCGGTAAATGGGGCCAGATGACGTTGACCAGGACTCCATGATTCTTTGGTCTACAGGGACGCCCAGGGAAACAGCAACAACGCGATTGGAGCTATTACTTTGAGGACAAACGTTCTCAAGATCAAATTTCCTCAAATGCATGTGAAGGTGAAGCATTGAAGAAGGATGGATGCATCTGAATTATGATGCTAGCGGACACTAATGAAAGTACTGTGGATTGCCAAAGGAATAAATAAACCTCTCTTGGAAGAAGTATAAATAGAATTCTCCTTAGAGGCAAGGATGGCGAGACTGTATCTCATATATGCTATTGAGAGACCAGTCCCTGGAAAAGGACAGCAGTGGGAAAAAAGGAATTTCCTGGACAAGATGAATGACACACTGGCTGTAACAATGGGCACAAACATCGTAATTGTGACCATGGCACAAGACCAGGTGTTGTCTCCATCAGTTACACATAAAATCACTATGAGTCAGAATGGAGTGGGTACACCTAATAACAACAATAAAACTGCAACCGGCTGCAGGAGTAAAACAGACAACTTCATCAAGTCCCACCTTCATGTGTATATACCTGTATGTATGTTACTTTATATGTAATTAATAATCATGGAAGTAGCGGTGAAGAAATCAAAAGACACACTGTAATGGGCCAATGTGCTTCATGGTGTTAGGTGCCAGTGAGTTTGTTCTAACCCATAGCAATCGTATGCACAACACAACTAAACCCTGCCTGCTTCTGCGCCCATCTCACCATGGTCCCTACACTTGAGCCACTGTTGCAGCCACTGCATCCGTCCATGTCATCCAAAGCCGCCTTCTTTTATGGTGCAGCCAGGCTCCTTTACCAAACACGATGTCCTTCTGCAGGACTGGTCTCTCCTGACAAGATATTTAACATAAGTAAGATGAAATCTTGCCATCCTTGTCTTTAAGGAGCACTCTGATTTTATTTCTTCCATGACAAATCTGTTTGTCATTTTAGCTGGCCATGGGACTTTCAATATTCTTTTCCAGCATCCCAATTCAAATTCATCTATCCTACTGTCTTTCTTATTAAATGTCCAACTTTCACATTTATATGAGCTGATTCAGAATATCATATCTTCGGTCAAGTGCAATTTACTTCTCAAAGTAACATACAAGCTTTTAAATTCTCTAAAGAGGTCTTATGCAGCCATATGACCTAATGCAATACATCTTTCGATTGCTTGGCTGCTGCTTCCATGAGCACTGGTTGTGGAGCCAAGAAAGACACAATCCTTTATAACTTCAATCAGTTTCCATTGATTAAGATGCTACTCTTGATCCAATTGTGAGGATTTGGGTCTTTTTCACACTGATTCATAATCTATACTTAATGCTATAATATTTTATTTCCTTCAGCAAGTGCTTCAAGTTATTATTTTCAGCAAGTAAGGTAATGTCATCTGTATATTGACTTATCACAATCTATATAAATGTTGAGGAGTAAGGATGTAACATTTAGGTCTCTGACACAAGCCACTGTATTTCCATTTGGTTCATATGTATGTGGAAGGAAACTCTGAACAAGGAAGCCTTCGTAAGAACTGATGGTGTTATGGGTCAGAACCCACTCAAGGAACCTAACAACAACAACAACAACAACAACAACAACGCTATAGCTATTTGACAAGAAATAGAAATTGACATGAAGAGAGATGTGTTATTGCTGATTGTTAAAACTACATAATTAGTGTTGTGACTGCTATTAATTATCAAGTTGACTCCTATTCGTGACAATCTTATAACAGAATAAAACTTTGCTTGGTCCCAGGCCATGTTAATGATTGTTGGCATGTTCCAGTACACTGTTGTTAAAATGCTAATCTATTTCATTGGTGCTGCTGTTTGTTTCTGTGGATACCCTACTAAACATTTAATGATCTATATTTGCTATATACTGCCATATTTGTTTTAGAATACACATCTATTATTTGAACATAAAACAATGAGTACCTAGATATCATAAAATGATCAGTATAGCAGTTGTTGAATTATCTTACAAACATATCTAAAATTGTTAAACAGGAAAAGTAAGGTAGGTGTTTTATAATATATTTGTGCACACACAAGTACATACATTATAAAATATATTTCAAATTTTATAAAAAATGAACATATACACATTCAATTTTTATGTTGTCATTTGATAGGCTTATAGAGATAAAATAGTTACAGTGAATTCTCAACACACCTGCTACCCATAGACTCTTCTAAAGAAAAAGGATATCTTAGAGGTTTCTTTCTCAAATAAAAATTCAATCTGTTCATTCAGACAAAACCTACAATCATTCCATCTTAAAAGCCTGAAACTGGATCTTTTGATATATGATCTCAGTGAAGTTTCGAAAGGCCATTCCGCAAAAATCTGGCTTTAAATGTCACTGGTTCTAGAGAGATGATATCCTTTTAATAAAAAGAACCTACGAACTGAAATGTTTCATTAGGGTTTTCTCAAAGACTTGAAAATCATGAAGCTCTGAAAGTTATTTTTCATCAGGAAACTAAAGCAAATGAATCGTAAAGAAGAACACTTGGAAATGATAGGCATAATAGTATCGAGTCTGCATTTCAAATATTGTTTTAAAGTCACACTCACAATGGTATTAGATTAAAAAAACCTATAATTAAAAGTAGAGAATAATATTGCTAGCATTTATAGTCAGTAGTCTTTTAAACAGTCAAGAGACTACCCAAAAATGCAGTAACATATAAAATGGCAGAATATTTATTGATAACATTTTAAAACAACTTGCCATTTGCTTTCTCCATGTATTACTAATTATTATCCAGTAATAGAGTTTTTAAATATCAATATGTCTTTAATGACATCAATGATTGCATCTTAATTACCACTGTACATATTTTATTAGAAAAATCAAAAGAAAATCTTCAGTAAGCTTTTGAAATAAACTTTATAGCAAATAATGGGGTAAAGTGAAAATTTTATACATTAGGCAGTAGTCATGTTTTCTTTAAGGAATACAGTCTCATATATAATTTTCAACATTGTATGTCAGTATTTAACCTGAATTACGGATGCGATTAATTTTAACAATTGAAATTAACAATTAGGTAAAAAATACACTATAATAACGTATAGTTCTTTTTAATAAGAAAAATTAATGTCCTTATAAAATACTATATTATAAATGCCTTGCTAATCACATAATAAACCACTATCAGTGACAAACCCAAAACAGAATGAAACAACATCAACAAGAACATCAAATTACAGAGATTAAATTCTATTATTACTTTAAGCTTTTTCAACAATCTAAACTTTTCTGATGTAGCACACTTTTAAGTCTATCAACTACATCATAAATGGAAACAATCAATTTTAGCCTTTCATACTTTCCACTTATCTTTATATAACTAATTAAACAATTTGAATTTTCTACTCAAGATTTCATTAACTTGGCATTATTTATAGAACCAGATGCAATTCTAGTATTTCATTACAATTATAAGCCTTCACATATTCTCTTTGTAGGAAGATATCTGACAAGATATTTTAAGATCTGAAGTTGTGCCATTAGAGATAAACATGACTCAGTACATAAATGAATAAACTGTATAGTTACAGAATAACCAAAGAGACTGTGTAATGTGTATCAGCTGCCCTCCTAAACTTGCCAGTCAAAATATCTCCAAACATTATAATTCCAACAGCATCATGACAGACGATGAAAAGAGAAAACTCAAGATGAATTATTATAGCTAGTCAACCTTTTGCAACCTTGAAAAAAGCATAGTTTCAAGTTTTTGTTTCAAATCACTAATGTCATCAGATATTTAAATAATTAGTTCTTTCCATAAAGCTACTTAGGGTGACTCAAATCCCATATTCTCCAACTTGAAGAAGCTTGCCTTCAGTGCTTGCACAGAAATGGCTGCAATGCAATACTCTGCAGTTCGAATGGCATAAGTTCTAGAGTTTCAATCACTGGGAGTGGTGCCTGTGTTCATCTCCACCAGCAAGGAAAGGAGCAGTAATAATTCCAGTTACGCAAGTCACCTAAAATTTCTTTTGGATACAGACAATTTAATTAGGAAACTGCTTATGGTGCTTGCTATATTCTACATAAATTCTATGATGCTGTCTGTCAGGATAATAGTTTGCACTTGATCAAAAATTATACCTGAAGAAGGTAATATCCAAATATGTGACAGGTTTATTTACTTATAGATTATTTTACAGAAATAAATCCCCAACAGACATCATAATTCATACCACCATTAACAATCGCAGGTGATCATTGCATATAAATCCAGCATCATAGATTAAATAAACTACAAATTTTGTACAATTTATTGTATGCAAAAGAAACAGTTTCTACTACTCAGAAATACAGATTTGAACTCTGAGACAAAAAATATAATGTATATGGTTATGATTACGTACACATGCAGAACTACAGAATTGTGAGTCAAAAAGTATTGCTTTAAAATCATAGACATCTTTATGAAGCAAAAATATAAAATTATAGAGTTATTGTTTTTTGACACATCCTCAATCAAGTTTATATGCTTCTGAAAGTCATGGATTCATCTCTACAATCCATCCATGAGAGCATTTTATACTCTTCAATTTACACTGATTAAAAATAGCCATTTTGGCATTCTCACGCAAGTCAAAGGGACTTGCTTTCCAATTTTTTTGAGTTTTGAGGGGGAAATCAGTCTGAGGGACAAGAGGAGTTCTGTAGGATGCATTGGGTACAGGGCAGAGTTTCTCAACAAACATCTCCTTGGACAGTGGATGCTTTAATTGAACTGGAAAATAACTCCTCATACCAAATTTGGTAGTCTTTTTTCACCTAGCAGTTGTCAATATTCATAGAACTTCCTTATAATAAATGCTTCGGGTCTCTTGGGTGCACTGAAAAATATCAACCAATCTCGTAGGAACAGCCCTCATCCTCCCATCCAGTGAATTATTTAATACAGTGGATTATTTAATACGGCTCTTCTAATCATAACCTTGGCTACTCCCACCAAAGGACCTTCATTTTCCTGATGGGTCTGACTTAGAAGGAGCTGAGTACTGATTGGACTACATGGTACCACCGTGAGAGTTTAACAGGATTAATTATGGTTGCCAGCCTGCTGGGTATAAAATGAGCCATCTCAGATGCTGTTAGAGGAATCTTACAAGAGAAGAGCCAGGAGTGTAGTGTGTCCTTTGGGCCATGCAGCCCCTTCACAGGAAACCTCCTTCATCTGGAATACTGAGTTGACAACATGGAAGTGCGTGGCTGAGGAGCGGCAGAAAAACCAGGAACCAGAACAAGATAGAGAGAAGCCGACTTTCCAATTCACAGTGCATTTAAAGTTGAGTGCTTTGGGACAGCAGACTGATTTGTGGCGTAGGGTACCTGTGAGAACTTCATAGGTAAGTAGCGCCAGGTTTGCTGACCCATGGGCTGAAGCTGAGAACATTCAGGTTGAGGTTAATAATTGACAAGCGTGCCGTATGCACATTTATTGGAAGGCCCAGAATAACTTTGTGACATTGTCTGAACAAGGAAGAGGACAGGTTATGAAGCTGTGAGCCAGAGAAAGGCCTGCCTACAGGCATGGCAGAGGAGAAACTGTCCTGACTGAAAAACTGTAACCTGAGTTTATAACAACCCATAATCATTAGCATTGTCTTCACGTTCTGTGTAGTTATTGCAATGAAATACAAAATTCGGCTTAAAGGTAAAGAGTGCTATGGGAGCGACAGTTGGTATCAGAATTAGTAGGCAAGTTTCAAGGATGGGACAGGTCTGACCTCTGCCTTGTGGCAACTGACCTCAGGAGCAGCAGATCAGATTAGATGCAGCCCCCATTGGCCCCAAAGAATTATCTAATTACACCCCCCCCAAAAAAAACACAACAATAATCCTCAAGTCATCATAACCTTCAGAGCTTATCTCTCTCTCTGGAATTTAACTGGCCCACCAGATCCCCACAGGAGCCATTATTATGATGGACCGTTGTTTTGAAGGTATCTACCAAGACTAATACAAATTCCTTACTGAGAATATTTATCTGACTATATCCACTGAAATAAAATGGAGAACTAGCTTTTTACTTAAACACACACATTATATACAATGCCACCCATGAGTTATAATGTTACATGCATGTATATGTGTGTGTGTGTGTGTGTGTAACATTATACTCATAGGTGATATTGTCAAGTATGAGAATTCCAGGACACCTAATTATGTTCATGTAGAACATATACATAGACCAATAGGTAGTTGGTCAATTAGAACAAGAGGATGAAGAATGGTGTTGAATCAGGAAAAGTCTGTTTCAAGATTCTTGCACCATATTCAATCTGTACGCTGAGCAAATAGTCTAAGATGTTGGACTATCACAAGAAAGCACAGCAACAAGATCGAATGAAGCCCCATTAACAAATGCAAACTTCATCACCTTGCTTGCTGAAGGTCAAAAGGAATTGAAGCCCTTATTGATGAAGGCCAAAGGCTACAGCTTTCACTATTAATCACATATCAGCATAAATAAAACAAAAATACTTGCACAAAACATCATGATAAACATGGAGAATTAGCATTTTCAAGTGTTTTATTTTATTTGGCTCTATATAATCAACAGTCATAGAAGCAGCACTAACATGCTATGAGTTGATCTTGACTCAATGGCAATGGGACTTTATGTTTGTTTATAATATAATTTAATACCATATAGAGTTATGGCCATAACAAATAAATATTAAGCTATTATACTTATGAGTACAAATCTAGAAAAACGCAAGATGTATAGACTAGTAAATTCTTGACATAACAAATAAGAACAAATTAAGATCCAATGAAATCATTAAAACACTTCTTTTTTTTTTTCTTCTTTTACATTTTATTAGGGACTCCAACAACTCTTACCACAATCCATACATCAATTGTATAAAGCACATCCATACATTCCCTGCCCCAATCATTCTCAAGGCATTTGTTCTCCACTTCTAAGCAAATTTTACTAATTCTTTAGTGTAACTGTGTATAATTCAATAAAAGTACCAAAGTAACAATGCTTCTGATTCCCTAGGTGAAAATCAAAAAACCAGCCCTTTATTTATTTGCTTGGTTCTTGCTTCAACTAATAAAGTATCTATTTTCAGTTTAGTTTGCCACCACATCTTTCTACTACCACAAAAGTTATGTATATTAATTTCTGAGGAAACAGGGGAATTAACTATTTTAACTATGATAAACCTTAAATTATATATCCATATGTAAATGTATAAATACATGTGAGAGTACACAGACTCCTATAAGGGCAAAGTGCCCTCTTTTGGAAGAAGTATGTCCAGAGTGTTCCTTAGAGGCAAGGACGGCAAGATCACACCTTACATACTTTGGACATATTTTCAGGAGAGACCAATCCCTGGAGACGGACATCATGGTTTGTAAAGAGCTGGGGTGGCAAAAGAGAGGAAGACTCTCATTAAGATGGATTGACGCAGTGGCTTCAAAAATGGGCTTTGGCACAGGACGCACTGTAAGGACGTCCAGGACTGTGCTGTGTTTTTTCTGTTGTACATATAGGGTCACGATGGGTCAGAACAGACTCGATGGCACCTAGCAACAATATGTTTCCAGCACTGAATAGCTAATAGGTGGTGAAATAGGATTTGAACACCGGTGCGGCTAATTCTAAAGACATTCCCCTTGACTGTGTTATAAACAATGGTACATTTGTTAAAATTAATTCAAAACAGGTGCAGTAGTATATTTGAAATGTGTCTGTCTGCTTACCAACCATAAAGGACAAACTAAAACTACTCCATTGGCTATTTTGAGGCTCTAAACATTGATAGGGGTAGGCTGGGTCGTCCTCTTCGGAGTTGTTGGTAGGTTTAAACCAGATACCTTATACTTGGCGACTCAATGCTTACCCCACTGAAACACACACACACACACACACACACACACACACACACAAATATTGCACCACTAAGGATCCTTCAATAAAGAAATTTAAAGGTTATTTGAAGCAGATGTTTTTCTTTTTTTTTGAAACAGATATTTCTTAAACAAAATACTATATAGTATTTATAATCAGCACACATCTATTATTTTGCTGAACTGAAGCATGATTTCAATAATATCAGTGCATTCCTTAATCTAGAAGGATATAATTTAAATAGAAGCTAATGAAATAGAAGACTCTCACTTTAAATTCCATTTTTCTTTGCTCTTTTTGTGGTTTGAACGCCTTGCCTCCCAGTAGGAGGAAACTGAGTCAGTTACCATCTCTGAAGATCAGAGCTCAGGAGTCCTTATGGGGAAATTCTACTCTATTCTACTTAGACTGCGGTAAGATGAAATTAACTATCAATGGTATATAGAACAAAAGAACGAACTTTCTGCCATTGATTCCATTTGGACTCAAAGTAACCCTATAGAACTGTGTAGAATTGCCGCTGCATCTTTATGAGACTAATGCTTTATAGGAGTAAATGCCTGGCCTTTCTCCTGTGTAGCAGCTGGTGGTTTCCAGCGGTTGGCCTTGATATTAGCATCCAGTTGCATAACCACTATGTCACGAGGGCTTCTCCATGATGCCATCAAGTTGACTCCAACTCACAGTAAACCCTATGGAAAATGATGGAGCATCCTCCTGTCCTGTCTTTCTCCCGAGTCATGATTTATAGAAGTCAAATTTTATACACAGATAATTACAATTTTAAAAATATTGCTACTGTGGTACCAGCTTATCTATGGACAGGTTTATTGAAAAGAAAATGTATCTACAGATAAATTCTCTCAGTAATACACTTGTCTTAGTTTCCTTAGGGAACCTTACAAATAAAGAGAGTTTCTGTGCTATGGAAATGAGTGATTTTGAGGGCAGAGCTAATGTCAACTTTTAAACAAAACTTAAGTGAACATCTGTTCAAATAACTGAAGTTTTGCAAAATGTTTATGGTTATGTTCTGTGCTGTAAAATGATAGTTTTTAGATGGATCAGGTGTTTTAAGGAAGATTCCAGAAGACCTGAGTTCTGAGCTAGGGAGGTAAGAATGTCATTATTGACAAGTGTCCAGAGAATGCCAGAAGAATCCTATGGAATTAACGTGGATAAGATGGCTACTGAGATTGAGATATCATGAGGTTCAGCCCTTTCACTTTGATGAAACATCTTGACCTCAGCAAGCTGTAGGCTACAGAAGCGACAAAAAACTTGAGTACTGATCAACTGACTCAAAAGTTGATCTTCCCATCATTAGTTAAAGCAAGATAGAATTTAGTGAAGATGCTTGTATTAAAACAAACAAACAGAACTGTATGTGAGGATGATTGTTGGATTTAGTAGGACAAACCAGAAAGCAAGTTCCCTTAAAAAAAAAAACAAAAACCCAAACAAACAGTGGCTCCAATGGCCATCTGCAGGGCCAGTTACATTCAAAGTAGAGAGGTGAATTGAAAATCTCAGCTACGACTATTTTTAGGGATTCCAAAAACGTAATCATGATAGAGCACAGGAAGAAACGGAGGGCTTACTATATGACATTTTAAAAACACGAAAACTGCATTCGTGAGAAAAAGGCTAGGAAAGTTGTCATACTATGAGGTTTTTGTTGGGAAATTTTACCCCATCCACTCTATAGCCCTGAACTTGCCCTAGAAGACCACTGAAATGGAAAACAATCTGAGTCCCTGGAAGATGCCAAAACTGTGATTTTGATGTAGTGTGCATTAAAGAAGACAGAATCCTTCAGGAAATGGCCAGAGAGATGAAACCATGGTCTTCAGAAATGTTTGGATCTTGATGGAGGTTATGTCAAGACCAGTAGCTTCAAATTTTGATATCATTTCATAAAGACTTCTTTGATGTTGTAGTCATATTTTACCTACTTCCTGTGTCTATATTTACATATTTAATATATATCCATTGTAATCAGGAGGTGACTCTGACTCATAGCAACCTAACAGGAGAGAGAAGAATTGTTCTATATGGTTTCTATGGTTGTAATACAGAGTAATTCGCTGAGGACTAAGCTCAGTTGTAAAGAGTTGGTTTTTCGGCTTTGGTCTTTAAAGGAATAAAGTGCCGCATCTTTCTCCTGTGAAGTGATTGATGGGTTTGGGCTGCCAATCTATTGGTTAGCAGCCAGTGCTCAAACAGTACACAGGTAGGGCTCTTATGTACAGGCATGCACATGTGCACGCATATACACACGCGCACGTATAAAAACTCAGTAAAATGTTCTAACACTTGCCTAATTTCTAGAACTCTATTTGATGAAACAAACTCCAAAGACCAAAGAGAAAATGTATTTTACCAAAATATGAACAATGAACTCATTATGTATTAAATCCAGCCACATGCCCAGATATCTTGACTATAATATCATATTGTATTTATATCCCATTGCTGCTGTTATCTATTATACTAAACCTAATTACTTAATACCATTTTATCTCTTACAGTTCTGGTGATCACAAATGTATACTCAATGGGGTTGCAAGGAAATCCAAGTTCTTTCAGAAGCTTAACTAGGAAGTTCATGTTCTTACCTTACCCGTGTTCTTGGTTCTTAGATCCTCCTATCTTCAAAATACATCACTGAAACATCTGGTTCAATATTCACATTTCCTTTTGCTTAAAACTAATTTATTCATCCCTCTTTAAAGAACTCATGATTACATTTGGCCCTTCTAATCTCAATTTTCTTTACTTAATAACTTCCCCAATGTTTTCTTATATAAAGCAACACAAGGACTATTGTTTAGAATGTAGACCAGTTTGGCTGGTCCAGAACTTATGCTATCATACCGGTAGATATTCTGATTTTGGGGCTTATTTTACTAATTTATAGAAATAATATTTTCCACATAATACTAAATTAAAACAATGATATTTATAATAGCATCTCGATTATTAAACTGACAAATGCATATATGAAATATATTTTGACTATATGCATACAATTTAAAACACTACAGGGCAACTTAAACGCAATCAAACCATTAATGTTTTATTCATCCAGGTTCTTTGTCACCCTCCTTAATAGACAAAATCCCACTTATCACTGATATCCCACTAAATATTTTTAAATCACCTCTCTATTCCCCATTTATCTTCTACACAAATTATAATACCTTTCATCATTTGCTTTCAAATTCCAGTGGAATAAGTACAAAATGTGCTGAAAGTCAAAACTGTTACCTTTCATAATGTTGCAGCTCATCTCACTAATAAAGTTTATCTTGAAAACAAGCTGCTAACTTGGTTTTGAGACAAAAGACTAGTTTTTAAAAGTCACCAAAGTATGATATGCTATGTTCAAGAAGAACCTCTCTTATTCTCAAGTGCCAATTTTACAACTAATGATAACCTTAATTTTTTTATAAAATGGCCTACAATGTAATGAGATATTTAATAAGGTTCTAGTAGTTACTACCTTTGTTACTCCCACCCAAACAGACTTCATGTTCATGATGGGCCTGGGCAAGTAGGCGGAGGAGATACTGATTGGGTATGACTCAGCTTGAGTGAGTGTTAACATGGTTAATTTTGATTGCTATCCTACTGGTTATAGAATGAGCCATCTAAGAAGCAGTTGGGATAATCTGACTGTCAGTACAAGAGAAGAGCCAGAAATAGAGTGCATCCGCTGAACCATGAGATCCCTTGGCACTGAACTTCTTTGATCCTGGAGACAGCTTTGACACCAGAGGAGTGGCAGAGCAGCAGTAACACCAGCAGAGGATCTAAAGCAGGAGACAAAGAAGTGGCCTTTCCAGCTCACAGAGCAAGAAACATTGCGGTTCTTTTGGAGAGGAAGCTGGCTTGTGGAGTGAGAAACCTCTGGGAAGTTAATTGGGAGAGCTAGATTTGCTGACTGCAGAGTTGGAGCTGAATATAGACAGGTTGAGACCTATCACGGAGTAGCATGCCCTTTAAGTATTTATTGGCAGCCCTGAAAGAGCTTTACAACACTGCCTGAGCAAGGCAGAGGTCAGACAAAATGGCTGAGGGCCAGAGAGGTACTTCCCTGTAGGGATGGAAGAGGTGAAACTGTCTTAACAGAACAATTCTATACCTAGATTGAAACCTATTTTGTCTGTGAGTTCTGTGTGGTCATTACAATGACTTTTAGAAAGTAACTGAAAAGTAGGGAGAGCTGTGAGAGAAAGGCAAATGTCAAAATTGGGTAAAAAGGGTTGGAATATTCAGGCTGCCTTATCTCTACCTTATGGCAATCAGCCTTGGAAGTTGGAGGAGGTGGTCCTCACACCATTTATGTGTCCAAATTCTGGGTAACAGTTGGTAATAAACTATAGCTATACCCTAGGTAAGTTAATGCATATTTTAATACCATGGGTTAAACCTCAATTTTTATTTACTTTGAATTTAAAATTTTTATAAAAGGGAGCTATGATGAGCAATTGGTTTGTATCCTCCACTCAAGTTCCATAGCACAGAGTAGAAGTAGTTGCATCTATTAGGCTACATGTATTGACCAAGAGTAATATTTCAGATTTTATAATGATAGTTATGCTTGAAGGCATAATAAATACTCATAACAGCATTGATATGGCATTTTTTAATCTGTAAAGGCTTAAGTATAGAAGATATTAAGAATTATGACTATTCGAGGCCTTGATGCTGATTCACCTGACCAACAGGATGAAGCCGAGCAAGTAAGATGGGAGGCTGCAAACAGATCCTGGAAACACCCTCAGGAAAGTCAGGGTTTATGAATATTGTGTCATCTAGAGTGAATATTTAATTCCTTGTCACTTCTCAAAGATATGTACTTCTAGGAAGAAATAATCCACCGTCAATAAGATAAAGGCAGAAAGATGGGGCTTTCTAGTCCTGTAAACCGTTAGAGGCGCAGAAACTCACAGGGGAAGTTGGCCCTGCCGTATAGGGTCGCCGTGAGTCATTATGAACTCTGCAGTAAGGCTGAGTTCAATAAGGGAAATCCTCACCTGAAGTAATGTGTCTTGACCCTCTGCCCAATTAAATATATCCATTGCTAAATATTACATCTTGCATGCAATTTTTAATTTGAGTTTTTTCAACACTCCTGTTTTTTAGTATTTATTATTGTTAGAATTGAATTAAAACTTTTTCCTCAGCAAAGCCAGAAACCTAATAGTCTCGGCGGACAACAATATTACTGAATGATTAAATAATTGTGCACAAGATAAGATCTTCCTGGTAAAGTATACTCTGCTGTTTTGGATTAGAGTAATTTAATTTGACATACATTTATAGGAAGTAAGTGTGATCTGATTTATCTTTTGCAACTGTGTTGTTCTGATAAAGTAAAACTTGTGGAATCTATATCCACTATATGACTAATTATAATTGAAATATTAGTATGGTTAGTATTTAAAACTCTAGTGAAATGTTTATGATTTTAGATCAACAAGTATGGTCTACTAATGTAATGATACAGATAATTACTATACACCTAACTTAATCACTAATAACACAGATCCCATGGTAAATCCAGAATTTTTCCCTTAGTGTTTAAATGCTTCTTGTTTGACAAGGTCCAATGATTATATCCTTCTGGATAAATATTTACCAAAGAAGATAACTGCACTTTTAACAGACAATCCCAGAGTTTGATTAAACAAAAAAGATTTCAGCACTGTAAATATTTTAAAGCTTTGGCAATTTGTGACTCAACCAGTTTATATTTTTCATTTATGAATATGAGTTAACATAGCCTAAACAGTTTTGGATTCAAAAGCACAATTCATAGTTTAAAATCTGTATTGGCAAATCAGCACGGTGATGTAAATATAAGAAGGACCAACACCTAACTCTGGTTATGCAGACAGGCAATTACCTTCCCATGACTAACAAGTGCCCCTGAGACCCAG
The DNA here is from genome assembly GCF_050624435.1 of Tenrec ecaudatus. Taxonomy (NCBI): domain Eukaryota; kingdom Metazoa; phylum Chordata; class Mammalia; order Afrosoricida; family Tenrecidae; genus Tenrec; species Tenrec ecaudatus. Next base: position 158,143,634 of record NC_134532.1, on the reverse strand, counting down.
TAAAAAAGGTTCCTTACTTACCTCTCCTTTTTACCTATCATGAGTAAGTGAGCTCAGTCTTTTCAGTATAATTACATGGTAGGAGAGGAAATGATTCTATTGTTGTAGGGTTCACAAGCCAACATTTAATGAATGTTGAGATGATGTTCTAACTTTTGCATAAGGAGTAATGGAAGACTTAATTATATATTGACAATATTTAAATATTTGAAACCAATAAATTTTTAATTGTGTTATCACTGTCATGGTTAATTTCTTTACACTATCTTTCTTTACTCATGTATCACAAAAGCATTTTTCTCAGACTAGGTCTAGAATCACACCTCACACTATTCCTGCAAGAAGGCAGACTCCTATGAGTGTAGAAACTCTCACCAAGAACCTGTGGCTTCCTGGCAATCACTGGCTAATTTTTATTGTCCACAGACATGCTCACCTTCCTACAAGTGCTTTGAAACCTTTATTGATTAGTCTTAAATGTGCCCATAACTAAAGAAAGACATTTAATCAATTTGCTTATTAGGAAGCATACATCAATTAAAAATGGTCATAAATTTCATTTGTATTAAATAATAAAATACAGTTGGCTATATATTACAAGATGCACTAAATAAGAATACATTTTTTAAAATAAATCCATACTAGTTAGGAAAGGGGCACAGTTTGATATGGAAGCAAAATTCCCTATCAAGTGAAAAAAACACCATTCAAGAATTTTAAAATGTTCTAATTATAGGACTTAACCCAGAATCTAGCTTTCTAACTTCACAAACATACAAAAATTGGTAATTCTTCCATTACTTGCCTATTTGTTAATTTGAAAGTATATTTTTCTCAGCTAACTCACAAGAGTTAGATGACATCTCAAAATGATAAAATAATTGAAAATCCAAAATATCTATGTCAAAAATATAGAACATGCATCACAAATTTATAAATAACCCTTAAACTATAATTTGCCCTGTTAACTTATTTGTATTATATAATTGTAATATACTCCCCTTTAAAATTCATTAGAATTTAAATTTTCTTGGTCCAGAATTGGGAATAGAATTTTATATTTGGGTTATTTTCCATTTAATATTTAGACAAAGACTACTGGGGCCACACATTATTTCAATTACTGATAGAAGAGTAGTAAATAAAATTAATAAGAGTCTTTATTTCTTATATTTTTCATTCAAAATGATATTAACTTACCTCTAAAGTCATTCATTTACCTCTATTAATTAAGAGGTGACCAAGAAAAGTCATGGCAATACCTCAAAGTATTACATGGAGGTCAGATAATCACAAAAGACTTTTTGTCTTTTCAGTCTTTCTTTATGTGAATTCTTGCTTCAGTTAAATTGATTAATTAGTTTACCGAAGCCATTCACTCTTTGGATTTAAGCATTAAATATGATGAATAGCATAAATGTGAATATCAATCTGTTCCATACATACACTTGTGCATATTTTCCTGTTAGTTGAAGTGCTATACCACTTAAATTTTAGATCACAACTAAGCAACTATGAAAATACAAAGACAATGAGTCATTTCATGGTGTGGTGGTGTGTTTTAAAGAGATTAAACAAGAAAATGTTTGACCTAAACCTTAAAGTGGAAACGTTCCCTTGGATAAAAAGATCATAAACCATTTGCAATGAGAAATATTCATGAAATTTTCCCACTAGACAGAAAGAGCAAAGGACATCTAGACCGTAGAAATATAAGTACACAGCTCTATAGTTAAAAATAAACCACAAAACAAACTAGCAAATAATCACAAGTGATGTTTGATGCTCAGTTATAAACACATGTGATACATGAAAGCAGCATAGATGATTAAAGAAAGAGGGGGAAACAGATTAATGTTTCATCGCCGTCATGAGATAAAATATGACTACTCTTATTACTATATATATTTTGGAATGAATTCAATATTTCTAAATAGATTTGGAATTGCCAAATGCAGTAATTAGTCTTGTACTACTTTATACCACCAAATCCTAATGCTAGAAATTATACATGAGATGCACTTAGTCAATATTTTATTGCTCTTGTTGACATGGATATTGTTATTCATATTCGTGGGAGTAGTGAGAACAATTAAATTTTATGATACGTGTATTATATGCAAATAAAACTATTATAATTTATTTAATGACAACAATAACATCTGTAGAAATTAGAGAAAAACAAAATCACAATGGTCCAGCAGAAATTGGATTGCAGGTGAGATGAGAAAAAAAATGTTTGGATAGGTCATAAAATGATAGACAGAATACTACAGATATATTCCTAAGCCATTAAAACACAAATGATAAGGATTCAAGGATTCTAATATTTAGATTGAAAGACTTGTAAAATAGAATTAGCAAGAGTCAGCCGGTCAATTGATACACGTGGTGTCTGGTGTGAGGAACTTTAAAAAGTGCTTAGGAAATACATTTACATTGATGTGACAGCTCTGAAATACCAAGGGCATTATAAAACAGACTCATCCTTGTCTGCATCATGAGGAAGAAAAGAAATATAAAGAGAGTAATATCACAAAGGTGGTACAATGGGAAAATACCACTCAACAGTGTTTAGGATGCCTGGGATGTGACAGTAGTTGCTAAACAAAATGTGACGCCAAAAGCCATGGTTCTTTAACAGCAAGGAAAAAGAATGTTCTCTCTCTAACAGCTTATCTAAAAGAAGCTGTATTCTTTTTCGAAGTCAGTTACAAAGCATAGCTGCTCAAACTTAAGACTGCAAAACATCTTACCCTATAGCGCTCATGCTTATCATTAATGATGGACACACACCCTGTTAAAAACCTCAAGAGTATCGTGCTATCTCTTACAAGTAAGCCAATTAAAGTGATCATAAATACCTCTTGATTGATTTATAGATGTCCCCCCTTGTGTATACTAAGGATTTATTAATATCATCTTTATTTATCTTTTCTCAACTCTTGAAGTGCCAATTTTATCTTTTGAGAAAAATAAAATTCTCCATTAATTTTTATTTATTGTATTTGAGAAAACATAAGAATTACTTAAGCAATAGAATCATATGTTTTCCATAATGTTACTCCTTTTAATGGTTAGTGCATAAATTTGAAGTTTATTTATTGGATTTTCTTTAATGAGGATAGATATAATCCTTGTACAGACAGAATTGTACTTCAAGATAGATCTTGAAATGTCCTTTGTGTTAACAAAAAAGGAGGTCCATTCCCCTTGATTGTGTGATTCCCAACATAGAAACAATGTAATCTTCTGATTTAAAATACCTAATACTGCTCCACAGTAGCATATTAAATATTCTAGAAAAATATTGGTATTTAAATTTCTAATATTTACTTTATACTTGCATAGATATGTTATCTGGATGGATATGTTCTTCAAAAGACACCATTCTTCATCAAATAGATCAGTGCAAGAGAAAGATGCTTAGTGAGATGGTCTGACACAATGGCTCCCCAATGGCTCCAATGTTGCCACCGTGGTGAGGAAGATACTGAATCGATTGTGTAGGGTTTCACTCTATTATACAAAGAGTCGCCAATACTGGGATAGATTCAGTGGCACCTAACAACAACTGAAATATGTTTGAACTTAGTTTAACATCACAGTACTATAAAACCACTGTTAACAGAATTCTATATAATAATATATATCTAAAACTCAAATACTGCTCTGCATTGTATTTTCTTTGGACTTTAACCAAAGAAAAGATGTGTATATGTTGTGCTTGATAAAAACCTATGTGAAAGTGAGTGAGAAGACCATGTACTTAGGGAACAGGTAGAAACTAATATGTCTACTTGCTTTATTTAGACAGGTAGGAAGTAGGCCATTTAAAATATATACTCTATTTCATAAATTTTAGAATTGTGATATTATTCATGATCATTGATGAATATAATAAAAGTATTAAAGACTGGAACCTAGAGCAAAATTTTCTAGTAATTCTATCACATCGTCCTCATTCTATTACTACTTTAATGTTTTCTTTCATTACTTTTTTATCTACTGATTTTCTATATATTTTCTATATGCAAAAAAAATAACAATATCCAAGAACTCTATGGACACATTGATGTTCATTTTTTGTATTTTTTGTTTGCTCATTTGTTTCATAAGTCTATGTTCAGTTTGATTAGGGAAAAAGTTGATAATTTTGTTGGATTTTTTATAGAGATATTTTATCTTAAAGAAATAATCAAATTTGGATAATCGGAATGCTAAGAACCAACAAATAAACAGATAGAAATTTCTGGCAACACAAGTAAAATATGCTGATTTAGGAAGTTTGGAAAATCAGTCTGTGCAGGTAAAAATCTATCACAATTACAAATATGATCTAGGCTAAATGCACTACTCATAAAGAAACTTACTGGTTACAGAAATAGTTTAATTTATTGATATTTCCTTGTTGTATTTGCAAATCTGTGATATATTTCTTCTAATATAGATAGACCACATATCGTGTACCAATAATATGCTAGACATTTTATAAGGATTGCCTCATTAAATTTCCCTTAAGCACACTAGCTACTCAAAAACAACAACAAACACCCTCACTGCCACCTGCAATTGAGTTAATGCCTACTCATGGTGACCCACTAAGACGGGATCAAACTAGCCCTTGGGAATTTCTGAGATTGTCAGTCTCCATCTTTCTCCTAAAGAGGGGCCGGTGGTATTGGACTGTATGTTGTAGCCCAACACCTAGTCACTATACCATCAGGGATCCTGGCCTTAAGCTACTATTATTATGTAATCAATTATTTAGAGAACAGTTTACATAATCTATACAATGCCATTGCACTACTAAGAAAGATTCCAAGAAATCTGACTATGGAGATTTACTCTTGACCTCTATGCTGTCTCAAGAAATCTTTATATGTACTTTCATTATGCATCTCTGTGTGCAGGTAGAGCGAGAGAGAGAGGGGGGGAGAGAGAGAGAGAGAGAGAGAGAGAGAGAGAGAGAGAGAGAGAGAGAGAGAGAGAGAGAGAGAGAGGGAGAGAGAGAGAGGAGAGTTTATGTGGGTATATTTTTACACTTGTGTGTATGAGGGTGTGCACTGAGAATATAATTATGTTTATATGTATACAGTCACATATCCATAATTTTATATAATGCATACACATAAGTTCTTATAAAATTTGAATATTTATCATCAATAAAGCAGAACGGAAATGAATATTCCACTATAATCACTTTTTTGTTAAAGATAGTAAAGAACTGTTGTAGTTACATTTATGTTAGTGCTGTTGGGTATCCATTATTTGGCAAAACTATATGATAAGAAGATTCTCAGATGCAAAGGAAAGGAACTGAGTGGCTGGTAGCCACACAGTTACTGCCGAACACTCGGGCTGAGAGCTCTCAAGTCTCAGATGTGCAGTGAGTCCATCAGATTACAATCATTGATACAGTGAACTTCAGAAGTTAAAAACCCTTTAAAGTCCCTATTTGAACAAACTATATTCAACAGTTCTTTTCAAAGAACAGTGCTAAAACTCAAACACTTCAGAGACTTTCTTTTTTAGAAGAGAAAATCCAGAAAGCCTGCTGTAGTGGATGAGAGTTCTTACGGTAGTATCCTGGGGTTTGCCCTAGTTATTTACAACTTGTCTAGACTAAGATGTTATACTTCATACTGTCATCTGTTCTCCATTGGTTAAAAAATACACTCATAAAAGTCTCTCTCATCTTAATTGAATATTTTCTAAAAATAAAATGATTTTTTCTGCCCCCAAATATTCATAACTGTGTTAGTTGTGAGGCTGCTAGAAGAATAGTTGCCTTCCTAGACAGTTCAAAAGAGAATATTTAGTACAGGTACTTATTTATAATGCCTGTACTGGGAAACTGATTTGAGCCAAAAGGAAATATCGAAGTAATACAGTGATTAAAAAACGACAAGAAATAATTAGAAATCCCTCTGTTGTGTCGGAGTGATAACAGTCTCGGATAGAGCTTGGGGGAGTGCAGCTTTTAGGGATATAAGGACGTTGCTTCTGAAGATGTTTAAAGAAGAGAGAAACTGGAACCAGCTGCTGCTGTAGAGACAAATAACTATTGATAAGCCAGGTGTACCTGAACCAGCAAGCAAATAGGAAGTAGGATTTTATGTCTCTCTTCCATGTGGCTTTCAATCTCCCACTAAAAATTCACTGTGGTCAAATCAATTCTAATTCATTTTGGCACTACAAGCTAGAATTGCTTCTCAGAGTTTTTGATGCCATAAATCTCTAAAGCTGACAGCCTCTGATTTCTCTCATGGAACAGATAGCCCCAATCCCACTACCATAGAGTTGATCACAACTCACAGATGATCTACCAAGTCTTTTTATGGCTTTGTAAATCTTTTGGGAGTAGACAACCTCAATTTTCTCCCAATGTGGCCTTGAACCATCAGTCTTTCAGTTATCAGTCCAACGCTTAAACTTATATCACCTTCACGGCTCTTTAGTGTGCTAACCCACCACCGACCTTTGGTTAACAGCCGAAAGGTGAAGTCACTGAGCCTATAAACCCAAACCAATCTCATTACTCTGGAGTCAATGCTAACTCATAGCAAACCCCCCCCCCCCATAGGAAAGGAGAGAACTAGGCCTGCGAGTTACCGGGAGTGTACGTCCTGACAGAAATGGAAAGCACCCGCAATCTCCCATTGAGGGTGGTGGGCATGTCAACAATGACGGCACCTGCCACGACTGCTCCTTATGCATGGAATTTGACAGGTAGTCATTCTGCAACAGAGAAATATGTTTGGGGAGTCTCAGGCCTAGTTGTGCAAAACGTCCTATCGTTGAGTAAATTTGAATTAACAGTCAATTGCTTTATAATCTATTTTTTCCTCATATATATATATCCCCCCTCCATTGGCTATTTGTAGTATAAGGGGTGGAGGAACACATGTATGCTACCCAACTTTCTATACTTCAAACTTATACTGTAAAATTTAGCATGTATTTGTTAACTATTGAGTTGTAGTCAATTGGTATGGCCCCTCTAGCTATAATGCCTTATGTGATGGATTATAATTCTGGATGCTATGCTTTCGGCTATAATCCCACTTGGGAGGACATGTTCTTCTATTCCACTGGACAGAAGTGTTGTTGTTGGATGAGTCCATTGTGAGTTACAGGGACCCTGTGTGCAACAGAACAAAGTACCACCGGCACCGATCTTACAGTTATTATTATGTGTGAGCCATTGATGCAAGGACTGGGTCAATCCATCACGTCCTCTCTCCCACTGCTCCTGCACTTTACCTACATGCTGTCCTTCTCCAGGGACTGGGCTCTCCCGACAACATGTTCAACATGCATGAGAGCCAGTCTTGCTATCTCGCACTAATGAGCATTACAGCTGTATTTCTTCCCAGACAGATTTCTTTGCTCATTGGGATGCCATAGTAATTTCATATTCTTCATCAGTCAAATGGATCAACTATTCTATGGTCCTCCTTATTGAATAGGACAATATTTTTTACTCACATTTTAATGTGTGTGTTTTATTGTGCTTTTGTCTTCATTGATCTAGAAATATTTCCATAATGTCAATTTGTTCTATTTAGCTAAAATGATCAGTAGACAAACAATACACTTACTGTCTCATCTTTACTAACATGGCTTTACTGTTTTTCTTGGTAGCTCTGCTATTTTATCAAATGGCTGCAAAATAATGCTTGATAGGGGGGGGGGGAAACTTACTCTCAGTGCTGAGTTATTTTGTTTGCTGGTTTGGGGGGAATATTTACATTTTTCTCAAAGGCTTATTATTCTCTCTTTCTTTGACATTTGTTTTGACCATAGATACCTACAAAACATTTATGTTTTAGATTTTTTTTAAAAAATCAGCTGTTTAACACACTTGATACTATAACCAATACAGGAAAAAACAGAACGATAAATAGTCATGTTTTTTAAACAAATTATACATGACTTTCAAATTTGCCTTGTTTTCAAAATTGGCCTACACTTCTGCAAAAGTATCCATTGTGAGAGTGGCAGGTTTCTGTTTCACAAATGTTTGAGGTTATGGTTATCTAGGTCTGAAATAATATTTAATAACATATCAATTAAATAAAGTCTGTGATAATTTTAAACCAATATTTATTTGTTGTATTATTTATTGTGAGCATTTATGGCTTAACAATAGTAAATGCACATTTTACATTTAAATGTAATTTATTCAGCCAAATTTAGATTTTTCCTCTTAATTTGGGATGTATGCTATAGGGTTCAATAAAAAGGAAAAAATAACATTTTGAAAGTCAGGATGTTATTTGTTTTAATTGTCAGAGTAGAAAAAGTTTAGTTCGAAATTGAAAAATCAATCTATAGTGTAAGGTGAGGTATATACAGTATATAGAGAGGTCTTCAAATATTGTTGCTTTATGAAAAAGTAAATTGGTCTTAGAGGTTCCTGGGTAGTGAATATGCCAATAGGATTATGAGCATCCTAAAGAATATTTATCATCAAGAAAGCTAACTACACCTGAAGCTGTTGCTTTGCAGACAAAAACATTACCTGTTCCTAAGATCATTAGCTATAAAATGAAACAGGGATATATAAGAAGTATAGTTTCAACATTTTTATTACAAGTACTTTTAACTGCACCACTCCAACCTTACCTTGCCGTCTGAAAGAAGTTTGTTGTGCAATCTGAAACCTTAATACATTCCTTTTTATTCATCCAGCTTGGCGAGCCATTCATAAGCTCAGTGACCTTCTGCTTGCCAGAGCACGCTCATTACATTCATCATTCAAACTACCGAACTGATTAATGCGCTTGCACTAAAACATTAATCTTAGCTCAGAGAGTTGTAATTCAAGTCAAATACTTTAAACTCACTCAGACACACAGCACACGTCTGACATGGACTTTCTTTAGCTCACCTTACAGAACAATGCATAGAAATGTCACCAATTAGGCACATTATAGTTTTTAATGTTTTTAATTCCTATTGAGTATTGAGTTTATTCTGAAACTTAATAATAAAAAATGTCACCTTGTCACCAGCTACCACTGCCCTATGGGCCACTACCATTTCTCTTGGATCCTGTAGTAACACCCACGCCAGTTTCCTTTGTTCTACTCTGCCCACACAGTTATTAGCCATCTAGCTTTAATGCAATCTTTGCACAAAACAATTTTAAGGGGGTTAACCCTCGACTTAACAAACCCATGAGTTTCTAAGAAAACAACAAATGATAACAGGATCTTCCATGAACAGATAAATTACATCAAGTATTTATTATTTTTAGATATATGGCAATTGTAAGCATTGATATGTTAGTATGACTATATACTAAAAGTATAGTTCTAAATATTTTCTTTAGGGGATTGGATAATATGTTCAGTTAGAAAATTGATTAGTTTCTTTATTAAATCACATCCATTCATCTACCTAGGTGAAAAATAACTTAATGTACATTTTATGAGGGACTATGCTGGGTAATAGGATAATAGAGGAATAAGCCAGAAATATACAATAAGTAAGGTATAAAAAAGAAAGGAAAAAACACATCTAGATTCCAGTAGGGAATATTCCTACATATAAATCAACGAGTAATACTGTCAGAATTAAAAATATTGCCAACACCATACAAAATTATATATATATATATAGTGTATGACTTAAACATACATACATTTAAATGCACATATAAATATGTGGGGGAGGGAGTGTTTTCCCCTGGGGCAAACAGGACAGGACCACCACCTTCCATCGTACCTGGCCCGTGGGAGAATGCTGATAGTTGAGCCATGGGAGCTTATGAAGCAGTGGCTTGCCTGTCTCTCCGCCAGAGATAAGCTACACTTGCCTCCTCTTCCATCATGAATAAAGCTGCAAAAGGGAGCAGTCTTCAACCTTATCAGTTACTTCACCTTCCCAGCTTCATCCTTCCCTCCCATCTATGAATAACTTAGCTGATGAGTTCATGCTTCTGTGTAAACCTTCACATGTGAACTGTCCTTTTGTGTGTAACCTGTCACGTGTTTTAGGCTGCGGTGTTGGGAAAATATTTAAGCCTGCCTGCGTGTCCATATTGCAGGGATCCTTGCGCCCTAACTTTTGGCTACCCCCTTTGTATGTAAGTTTCTCATTGCAGATTGCACCCCTCTCAAACCCACTGTACTGTAAGAAATGAGCTGGTCTCTATTATTATCTTACAAACATGTGATGGCACATTTACTACACATGCATCACACAAACTGAAGTGCTAGATTGAGACATGAGACTCATTAGGTCACGAGTGACAAGCCATGGTGAGCCAATAAGCCTCTTATGGGTTTGAGTCATTTCCAACATCAGTCAGGATGAATAGTGTATTCAATTAAAGATTACATTAGTAGGTCAGTATCCTGAAAACGATACAAGTACTTTACACTGGAAAAAATAGATTAATGATGGGAGAGGTAAAATATGAAGTTAGTATATGACAGTAAGTACATCTAAGTTAATGGCTGCTGGTGGAAGCCAAGCTACTAATGTAGATTCTAAATATTTCAGAAAATAATAACTTGTGATTTCAATTCACTCCGACCATCATCGTAGTCCATGACAAAAAAATCATATTCTTTTTGTGCACATTGCTGTCATGAAATGGATTTGCAAAGGGGATGCCTATAGACCCAACTTCTAAAGCAAATGAAAAAAAATCATTAGGTTTTCTTCAAGCAGAAATTTATAAAAACTAGAAGATTTTGAGATCTTTCTGAATATTATTTTTACTAAATCAACACTGACTCAAAATGTTCATTCGTATAACCAGTTTCTTGACAGCACAGAGCTTAAATGTTGTATTAATTGCCTAAAATTACAATGATTGGGGGAAAATACATTTACTAGGCACAAAGTGAATTAAAATATCATGAGGAAATTCTGGTAATACTTAAATAAATTCATATTTGTTTTTATAAAAAAGTTTATACATTGTTTGGCTTGTTGTTACTTACACTAAAAGAAATACTGTTGAATAAAATATATGGCTGGTTGGTTATTAAAGAAAAATTAATTTATTTAAAATGGTATATGGTTATTCTCATAAAAAGAGAACAATCCTCTTATTGAAATGTAATTTTAATTTATTTAAAATTATGTTTATTTTATAATTTGAAAGTATATTTATTTAATTATCTGAATGATAAAGAAGAATGGACTGAAATTGTTTATAAGGGTTGTTTTTATGTTTTGTTTTGTTTTGGTTTGGTTTGGTTTCTAAAATCATTTTATTGGAGACCCATACAACTCTTATCATAATCCATACTTCTGTATAAGGGTTGTTTTTGTATATTACCTACATGCATATATTTTTCCAGGTAAAATAATTTTGCAACCATTTGTCTGTGTACTATACAGATTTTTCTAAAAAAAAAACTATGCAATCAGATTACTAAAAAAAGTTCTTATTCCATAGTAGTTATTGTAGACTGTAACTTGAAAAAGGAAATATCCTTTGTATGCAGTCCTGGAAATTCCCAACACGTGGCGGATGAACATGAGGAATGGAGCATAGAAACCATTGTTATATATAGTAAAGAAAGATTAAAATAATATAGTATCAGTACAATTTTAAGAGAATATGTAGAATCCCTGACTAACATAAAATGTTGTGTTCAACTGCTTACTTAAAAGTTGGAAGCTTCACAGTGTCCCATGCGAAAGCAAACTGTCACCCCGAACCACTGCCTGGCTTTCCCCTGTGGGTTTCAGGCACTGAATGGGTTGTACAGTGAATAGAAAAAAAAGTTTGAAGCCCTACAAAAATTCTCAAAAGAAAGGTCTGACAATATACATTCTTGAAAATAGTATGGAGCACAGTTCTACCCTACGATTCATGTGGCTCCATTAGTCAAAATCAACTCCATGACAACAGGAAAGGATCATGTCCAGTGCAGACATGCTATCATGGTAAACGCCACAGAAAGGTCAAGTGAAAGAAGGACGGAGACGTAAATCGGGACAGCCACAAAACTGCACTGAACACAGCAACCCCGGCAGTCCTGCGGTGTGGAAGCAGAAGTAGTGATGATGAATTCTATCCAAACCCACACTGGAGGGAAAAAATCAGAGGTAATGAGGAGTAAACGTAGAGAGTAAACTAGAGGAGGAGCTTGTTTTTGTTAATTTTTGTTTCCAGACTGCAACATATGAATTGTTGATCTGTACAGATTAAACACATAAGTAACAGGACACTATTTACATCAAGGGCGGGGTTTGGTCATAGGCCAACACTTTCAGTGACGCTCATTTACAAAGGCAGAGCCAAGCCTCTCCGAGTAGTCCATGTCACAGAAGGAAAGGAAAGTGCCAAAATAGCAGCTCTACAGAGACTTTTTAAATTCAATGCTGAAAATGGGATAAAGACATATTGAAGAGAATAATTATTTACTGACAATTAGCATAATTGGTTCAGCATTACTCTTGTAAGATTTTGAAATTGTAGCTTTATTACCTAAATAATTTTTCATAAATAATGTAAACTAAATAAGTAACTGACTCCCTAGTACAGTCCCTCAAAGGTAATTAATTTATTCCACCTTCAAATTTTAAAACAGAATGGACAACCTCTTGAAGAATCTCAAAGAATCTCCTTGAGAATCAAATAATTCATCAGTGCATCTGCCCTCTGCCTTAAAATTGAAACGTGAGTAAGTCCTTGCCTTTTAGAGTATAAGGGTGTACAATCTCACACAGGTATTCCTGTAGGAGAGAGAATGGACCAAACATTCCCCCTCTATTTGACTAATGCCTGGAGCATGAACAGTGAAACCTTATTCCTTCCATAGACCTTTTACTGATACTTCAAAGACCTCCTGAGTACCCTAGGGGCTGCTTAGAACTGCCCACGGTTACATGATAAAGTCCGTGTAAAGGAACAGGTGTCTTTAATCTCTATTTTCTGAGAACTGGCTTTGTGTGCGTTGGGAGGTGGTGGGGTGGACATGACACACATACATCTTCACTGGTAAAATGGAAATAATAGTTTTTAAAAATGTTTTAGAAGAAAGGAGGAGAACCGTTTTTCTTCTCACAGTATATTCCAAAGTATTTTCAAGGAACTATCAGTTTTTCTCTGAGAAATAAAAATTTTTAAATGTTGGCATGATTCTTAAAAATGGAAATTCTACTGCATTTTAAACACATCTTAAAATCTTAAATGCCTGCTAAAATAAACTCTTTAATTTTGTTAGCCATTGATTCTAGCACGTCATATGATGATGGATTGAAGTAATCCAAGACATATTTATGAAACATGCTTACGGCATCAAACCATGACATTCCAGAACTATATGCCAGAACTACACTTAGATAAAATATTCTAGTAATAAGTGATAAATGGTTCAACAATAATATAAAATTAAGTTAAAATAAAGACAAATTCATGAAAATGTCAAAACTACTTTTTATAAAAGCATTCTTTGAATTGTAGTAAGTTTTCATAACTAAAGTCAGTAATTACTAGTGAGCTTATATTTGTTTTTATATAGTCACACTGCTATAGTAAAACCATTGGCATAACCCAAGTGGGCATATTGTTGTGCTCAAGTATCCATCTAAAAACAAACACACACAAAAGCCCACTGCCACGAGTCAGCTCTGACTCACGATGACCCTGCAGGGCAGGGTAGAACTGCCTCTGGGGCTTCTGAGACTGCACATTTTACAGGAATAGAAGCTTCATCTTCTTCCCTTGGAGCAGCCCGTGGTATCAATCTGTACTACATAAACATGATCTGTTTCATGTGTTCATGAATGATTGTGTAGTGCTTTCTGCAGAGGACCACTGGGTAGTCCATAAAAACCTGAAGGAGCAATGAGACATAGGTACCCAGTTAATGACCTGCTGCGAGACAACATGCATTTTCTGCTTTGCCTTAATTCTTAGAGCGTCCTCCTGTATATTTTCTACACATTAACATAAAGTTTATAGTTCAATATTTTATCATTTTAAAGTTTATCTGTGAGCATAATTATTTGGGGAAGTGGGGAAATTTACCCAACAGTATATTATGGAATCATTAGGAGACAATTCTAAAAGAGAGAAAAACAAGAGTAAGAAACGTGCATTTCATATTGTTAAACAAAACTCTATTCATCATACTTGCATATTTAAATGGTAAATTATTTTTAGCCATTAAAATTATTGATGCTTAATATAGTAGAAGTGAAAATGTATGATAATTTCCATACAAAATATTTCTTCAAAAAAACAAAAGCTTTTTTTCCCCAAATGACCTCTTAACTTTCACAAAAAGTTACAAGTAAATCACTATACAAAATTTTAAAGTAAATGAAAATATAACTCATACAGAATATGTTTCAGTTTTATATATTTGAGAGAATTGTTTCTGTAATATGCTTCATTAATGGAAGTCTATCTAGCTATGTTATCTTAAATCAAAATAAAACAAATGGTCATGATGACAATTGATAAGCTAAAAGTCAGAAAATAAAGTATATTCACTTAAAATAATAGTGTTCTTTACCTTGAATGCAAGCAGAAAAATTAAATGAGTAATATTGATCTTTAAATTTGAAAGAAAAAAAGAAATAATGAGAAAATTAGAGTCTAAAAGATTCACAGCTAAGTGTGTAATTGAAAGTTTTCCCCTATCACCAATACCCATTTTAGGGCAAATAGGGTTTAATCACTTAAGAATCAAATATGTACAACACAACATTTCACATATTGATGTATGAAGCCATCCTGTACTTGTATAATTTACTTTTCTCAACAATGTTTTAAAATCTACAGATTCCACTTTGTATTTCAATCTCCATCTTGGATGCAGTGAGGTTCAAGTCATCCATATTTCAGCCTCCTTAAATGCTTACACATTTGAATCCTGCACAACTTTAATAAGGTTCCAGTCTTCTTTTTCGTTTTAGTAAGATCTGAGTCATTGATCACAGGTTCAAATCATGTATGGATTCAATAAGGTTCAAGTGCCGAAGGAGAAAGAGAGAGAGAGAGAGAGAGAGAGAGAGAGAGAGAGAGAGAGAGAGAGAGAGAGAGAGAGAGAGAGAGAGAGAGAGAGAGAGAGAGAGAGAGAGAGCCTGTGAGAGAGGGTGGGGGAAAAACATAACAGTTGAATTGGCTATTACATACTCAAACAATTGTTTTGTATTTTCTAACTAATTGTGGTCATGTCATTGTAATTTCATTCAATGAAATCATACAAGAATGTTTACACCACTACAAAGAAACAGAGCTTTCAGAGGTTCAGGCCAGATTCTTAAGAAGGCATGGAACAAGGGATATCATTGATGATGCCAGATGGATCTAAGCTCACTGCAGAGAATACCAGAAAGATGTTTACTAGTATTTTATTAACACAAGGCATTTGACTGTATGCATCATAGCAAACAATGGGCAGCCTGGAGAAGAATGGGTATTGCCGAATATTTTATTGTGCTCATGCATAGCTTATACATGGATCAAGAGGCAGTTGTGGAAACATAACAGGGGAATATTGAATAGTTTAAAATCATAAAAGATTGTGTGAAGGCTGTATCCTCTCACCATCATTGAGAAAATCATCAGAGTATCTGGCTTACATGAAAAAGGATGCTGCATCAGGAGGAAGGCTTATAAGCAATGTGAGACATGCGGATGACGCCCCTTGTTTGTTGAACGTGAAGAGGACTTGAATCATTTGCTGATAAAGATTTAAAAGAGTGCAGCTTTTGGTGTGGATTACAGTTCATGTCAAGAAGAAAAAACCTTCACAACTGGGCAACTAGGTCTCCTGGTAAATGAAGAAAGGAGTGATACTTCTTGCTTGGGTCGACAGGCACTGCTCATGTAAGCAGCAAGCAAGAGATCAAAATATGAATTACATTGGGTAAGTGTTCTGCCCATAAACCCTTTAAAGGTGTTGAAAAGCAAAGAGGTTACATGGAGGAATAAAATGCCACTAACCCAAGCCATGGTATGATCAATTGTCCCATAGCATGTGATAGTTGGACATTGAATAGGGAAAATAGGAGAATAAATGAATTGAATAAAATATTGAAAATGCCATAGACCGCCAAAATGACTAATTCTTCTCAAAAGAAGTATGGTCAGAGACAAGAATGCCAACTCTTCTTACATCCTTTGGACAAGCAGGGGAAACCAGACCCTGATGAAGACACCGTCTTGCTAGAGTGACAGAGCGGTGAGGGGAAGATCTTGGAGGAGACAGATCGACACAGTGGCTGCAACAAAGCAGATGAACAGTTGTGAGGATGGGGCTGGACCGGCCAGCATTTGGGCCTCTTGTGCAGAGGGTTACAGGGGGTTGGAACCAACTCAATGGCACATGACAACCACAAACTTTACTATATAACAACTGACTGCCACCTATAGATGATAGCAATTATGGGAAATCATTTCAATGAAAATCAGTTGGTTGCTAATTATTGCACAGATTTCCAGTCATTTGTTAAATTATAAAATATTTGAAGAAAATTATTCATCAGAATGAACAGTGATGGCAAAATATGATATAAAAGACTTTTTAAATTAGTATTGATTAGTAGGAAAAATTATACATTCATCCTTGATGACATTATTGAACACTGTATAAGAAGAATATTTCACAAGGACAAAAGTAATTCCTGCATCATGTAAAATGTTTTCTCTTGTGTGTTTGTGCAGGAACCTTAGCAAATAAGGAAGAAACATAATTGATCTAGTGGAAAAGCTTTCCAGTGGGTGTCTAGAAATTCAGATCCATGTCAGACACCCTAGGCAAATGGGAATATAGGAAAAGGCAAAGTGAGTTGTGTTTGTCTTTAAATTTGAGAGGAGTAAAGAAATGATTAGAACATTAGAGTGTTCACGAGACTCAGCTGCAACAACACCTGGACGATGATAATCCTGTCTTCTCTTTGACATCTCACATTTGGTCCCAACTCATTTTTAGTATAGTAACTTACATTTTTTTTAAGGAAAATGTTCTCAGCCTACCTCCGCCCTACCTCAGTCTTCCTCGCAAGATGAAAATGGTGCTTTGCTGGTCAACATTATTATCTTCATTTTCAGAATTAAACTGCAAGGTCCTCCTTTCAAGTTTATCTTGGTTTGAAATCCTGCTCAAACCTGTCTACCATGGGTTACTTTGCAGGAATCCAAAACACAGTGATGTAACTTCCCCTATCACGGCCACACACAAGTCACCACAGTATGACAAACTGACAGGTAGGTAATGGAAACAAATTTCAAAGTGGACAAAACCTATCTCAGTGGAAATGATGCCCAAAGCCCCAAAACCCACCTACAGGGAGTCAATTGCTGCTGTAGCAAGCCCACATATGCTTCGAGACGGTAAATGTTCCTGAGAACAAAGAGCCTCATCTTAGTAAAATAAAGTAGCAAACATTCAGTTTGAAAACTACACAGCACACTCTATAAATATTGAACAATGAGAATGTGAACTCAAATTACCTACTTAATACTTTGTCTCTTTTATAGAAACACATATTTTGGGAACTTCTAATTCTAATGCTAGGGGATTTCTATCATTTAGATTTAGAGTCACATCAAATGTCTAGCTATCACAACTAAAAACAGCTGTATCCCAAGCCTACACTGGCTCCTTCTTGATAACTTTCCCTCTCAAATCCTTGTAATATATATTATTAATACACATAATTCTTGAGTGTCTGCTCTTAGTAATATCACATAAGAAACAAAATTCTATTCATAAGGCAAGTTATTCAGATGGATTTCATTGAACACTATAAAATTCATATCATAAAAGGAAAAGCACAAAAATAACATAAAAATATTGATGATCAATTATCTGAACCTTATCTGAATTTCTAAATTTAATCACAAATTCTCCAAAGACATACAATGGGCTATCCGTCTCTCTGAAGAGTTACTGATAGGGCTGAGAATATTATAAGAAATGAAATCTGAACCCCGAACTTATATTTTATATATGTCCTAATTAGCTATACAGCTTCCTTTTAGGACTTTGAACAAAACATTGCTTTTGTTGTTGTTGTTTTGTTCCTGCTTTCTCTTCCAGTGGGATCAGGTTTCAGAGCCAGAGGGTGCGTGCTTTTTCCTACAGACTGGACAGTAGAGGCTGCCAGAGGAATGCTGGTGTGAGGGGGACCCTGTGAAAAGCAGAACCATGAATGAGCATGAATAACTAGTATGCAAATTCCCTCCAAGTGGAAGCAATCAGAATAAATGCCTTCACAGTATTCTTTCAGTATGGCACTGAAAGAAAAGAGACCTCTGAGAAGACAGAAAGGGGATTTCTGTGCCACAGACAGACTTTCACTGCCTTCCCCCTTCTTTGCCAGGTTTAACATTATTGATTTCAGTGATTCTAAGTTTCAACCTTTGACACTCAAGATGTATTTTGGTTTTTCATTGACTTGAATGTAGTGAGAAAGCAGATAGCAACAGCATAAAGCACCCTATAATTCCAAACACAATGCTATCACGCTACTGTGTTCTCCAATTTGCTAAAGACCAATAAAATAGGAAAGAAAAAATAAGACTTTGTTTTCGAATCATTGATGACATGTTAATGCTGTTTAGTATGTTACAACAAGACTGCCATATTTTAACTGATTTCATATGCTGCTTAATTTAGGATGGAAGAACTTGAAGAAAGTCAATTAATTAGGGAATCTTAGAAATACTTAATTAAAATTCCAATCCACATAAAAGGTGCATAAAACACAATTATTTTAGTCAAATATAATTCTATCAAAGGATGTGAAGGGTCGCAGGGAAAAAGCAGGTAGAACAAATGTACACGGGCCCACACAAGCACCTACGCCGCTACTAGTTGATTTATGGTGACGATACACTTTCCCAAACTTGATTAGTAGAAATGAAAATTTTCTGTTCATTCTAATACACAGAAGTAAGTTAATATACATGAAGCCATTACTTTTCCCTTTTTAATCTGATTAAATTGCTCAGTACATGAAAATGAATAATCTTCATTGTTTATATGCTTTCTCATCAGGGCAGTAAATATTATTCACATTACAAATATCATTGATTCATTAGGGCACAATGTAAGTGAATATAATCAGGAAATAACAGACAACAAGAGCGAAAACCTGAGTATCAATGTCCAGATAGGACCAATACTGTTCTTACTGATAAGAGAAAGAGATACTTTAATAGGACAGCAAATACTTTAATGGTATCTATGTGTTTTCATTTGTGAACTGAAAAATTATATTGATATTAGTTCTCCTAATGGGTGAGGAGGGGAGAACAGGACTTTATATAGATACATTTTATACTGAACTGTGTAAGTAAGTGGACTTTTGTACCAGTACTAGGTCTTCTGCTTGCAAGTTCTGTGATTTAGTCAAGCCATTTAACCTCAAGTTAGCATTTCTTCCAATTCTAAGATTAGATGGATATTCTGTCCATCTTAATTAGATTCACTCATGTGACATGAATGGGGTGAATGGTTGTGAACTTGAGTTGCCCAGAAAGTCTCATTCACATATTGTGACTCCAACTGATTAGCCTGGTGTAGGGATGGTACAGACCTCCTCTCCCCTCCCCTCCCCTCCCCTCCCCTCCTCTCCTCTTCTCTCCTCTCCCCTCCCCTCCCCTCCCTTTTCCTCCCCTCCCCTCCACTCCCCTCCTCTCTCTCTCCAGGTATGCTTTCAAGCAAGCTAGACTGGCCTTCTTCAAAGGGGCACCCAGATTCCAAGAGGGTTAGCAGGTAAGTAAGAGTAAAAGCTGCCTCCACCTTGAATTCACATTCCACTTTCACCACATTCCATTGTTGTTGCCCTTGGGTACCAGAGAGTCTGTTCCTACCCATAGCAGCCTTGTGCACAACAGAAAAACACACTGACCAGTCCTGCATAATCCGAACAATGCTTCCTGTCCCTGAGCCCACTGTTGAGCCACTGTGCCAATCCACCTGAAGGACAGTTTTCCTCCTTTTGCTGCCCTTCCTTTACATCAAGTATGATGTCTTTCTCCAGAGAATCCTCTCTCATGACAACATTTCCAAAGTATGCCAGATGAAGCCCGGCCCTGCAGCCTCTGAGGAGCACTCTGGCCATGCTTTCCGCAGATCACACTTGTTTGTCCTTGTAGCCGTCCGTGGCACTTTCAATATTCTGCTCCAGCACAACCATTCAAATGTGTTGATTCTTCCTCTGTCTTCCTGAGTCAATATCCAACTCTCACATGCATCTGAGGCAATGGGAAACACCATGGCTTGGGTCAGGCTCACCTTCGTCCTCAAGGGAGCTTCCTTGTTTTCAGCATCCCAGAGAGGTCTTATGCCGCAGATTTATGTAACACAAGCTGCCTTTCAAGCCCTTGACAGCTATCTGCGCAGACTGTGGATCTAACAGGACAAAATCATCAACAACTTCAGACTTTTCTCCATTTACTATGATGGTACCTCAGTCAAGTTGTGAGGATTTGGGCCTTCGACACATAATTGATGGGTCATAATAAGCACTGAAAGCTGAAATATTTTTATCTTCATTAACGAGTACATCAAGTCCTTTACACTGTTAGCAAGCAAAATTGTATCACTGGAATATTGAAGATTGTGAACAAGACTTTCTCCAATTTTGATGCCATATTTTTTTGTATAATCCACCTTCGCTGGTTATTTGCTTAGCATACAGATGGGATAAGTCTGATAAGAGGATACATTCTATTAGTCAAAGCAACCCACAGGGGACACCCGAATTGACAGGTTGGAAAATCAATTTCTGCCTCGTGATTCAAGAGCCTTTAAGAAATCCTTGCTGTTTTTATACATTATAATAGCTATTATTTCTATTCTGTGCATTATAAACTTTTTATTGTGGTCTAAAAAATATAGAACCAAACTTTTTCACATATCTCTAAATATATGATTTAAAAATATAAACTTGAGACTACAAAAATAGTTAAGGTAATGGCTGTAATTTATAAGAACATTTTTCCTTTTAATATGTTTCCAGGATATTCGTAATTCAGAGAGGCAAGAATCGTGTCGATATTTTAACTACTGGTCAGTCTACTAACCGATATGACAAAGTTACCATGTGAATATTAAGATAAGGGTCCTTCAAAAAGTTCCTGGAAATTTGGATAAAAAATAATGGATTTCTTCCACAAACATTTTGAGCTCCTTCAAAAATTTATATTTGCAACTAAATTGAATAGTATTTCAAAATGTTTCTTTTAAAATGATAGAATCTTTACGCCACTTAAAATGTGTGTGCCGCAATGTGGTGCTGATTAAACAATGTAGTGACCTATTCTATTCTCTCTGATGATGCAAAGGAAAAGGAGACTGCATCTCCACACCGGCCAATTGTCACAGGCAGACATCAGATATGCCTCCACCCTTCATCTTTCTTCGCCTATTCTGACACCAACCTACTCCCACACACTGGACTTCTCTGGTGGGTTCATGAGTCACAGTCACAGGATTATGAGGGATTATGAAGGAAATTAGCAGGAGGCCACAAATCGGGATTTAAAAGCAAACAAACAAAAACATGAAGGATAGAGCATCTGGCCCACAGCATTGTCTCTTTTCAGCCAGTGGTTCTCCCTAGTTTTTAAGCTCTCCTTCATTTGCTCCCATAGCCTTGAACTTTAAGGTCCTGAAAGCCTGCACACTTCTCTGCCACACAAGCTCACAGGCTGGGGTCTCAGGTTTCCTTGAGGCAGTTCCCCTGCTCTAGTGCCTTTGTGCTCCCTGTGGCATGCTCTCTGCTGCTTGCCCCACCTCTGAGAGGCCTTCAAAGAATGCTCTCTGCTAATGTCTCTTCTGTGAAGGGCCAGGGAATTCTCTCCTCTGACTTCTGGAATGCCTCATTCTTACGGCCAGGGGAATGGCACAGGTGACCACTCTCTCTGGAGTTACAGTTCTTTACACCTTATTTGCATGGTCTCACCCAATGATTTGGCAAGAGTCACTGAGAAACTGATAAAAGGGCTATATTAAAGTATTATAGTTCAACCCAGATGTACAATGGCTTCCACTATAACTTATGCTTTTGTCTATTTGAAAGATAATTCTGCATCTGTAACTCTTTATTGGGCATTTAACAGTGACATCGATAGGAAGGAACCTTGGAAAACCAATTTCACACAACCTTATATTAAGCTAGGGTCTCATCATTCATGTGATAGCAGTGAGGTCATTCATTTTGTCTAAACTGTTAGAAGTTATTAATTTAGTTTACAAAATTCTAAAATATTAAAAATCACGACCATTATAAAAAATAGTTAACATACTAGGAATCAGGTATTTACCCTATTAAGATGAGAACCTCAAGGAAATTGACAAGGTCAAATGAGAAGGGCCTGGATCAGGACTCTATTACCCGTATCTGAGCACTAGACTATTCAATGACCGAATAGCCTTTGACAAGTACATTACTTTTTATAGTTCACAGTTTGTTTTTTAAAGCCATTTCAATATTGCCAATAATGCCATAAAATATATGTAATACTTTACACAACTCTTTCTTATTAGGTTATTTTATCTTTTTTTCTTTTCTTTTTTTTTCTTCTTTTTATATATTTTTTCCTTATTAGGTTATTTTAAACGATAAATGTTTCACTAATCAGGCTCAGGAATGCCTGACAGGTGTTATATTATAGTCATATGTATACAGAGATTACAAGACTAAGAAAGAGTATGAGTTCTTTAGTCAATACATTTACACGTATGAATCTCAAAGATGATTTAGCACAATGGTGAATGGATTTTCTTACTATCAAATCTAAAAATCTATAAAACATTTTTTTCACAATTTCAGGATCAGTAAATAATTTATTATTATATTAATAACAAAAACATAGAAAAGTGAATAAACAACTGAGACATAAAGATGAAATATGAGTTTCTTTGGAAGCTTATAAAGCTTGGTTTGCTCAAACATTCAAAGAAGAATAAAACATGCACTTTTAGAGTGGGAAAAAAATTAAAGAAATTCTAGGAACTATGGTAAGCTCTTAAATGTAGGTTGTATAGGAACTCTGTGAATTCACAATGGTTGATGATAAATAGATTTTCAGAGTTCATAAAATTCTCACACCTACTTTTTACAAAAAAAAGTATTATTAGTTTAGTTCAAAACCAATTTCAAATAAATACCTTGCTTAGAAATAATTTTAAAAAATTAAAAGATGATATGTGAAATCTCCATGAAGGTACTGATAAAGCAATCCATAGAACACACAGTCACTTTTATTTTAAGGTACCCAATTAACCTAACAAAAATACATAGTAGTTTATATACTCTGTGAACTGAAAATCCAAAATCTCTAAATTTTTTTTCTGATGTTGCCATAATGGCTTATGAAATGATTCAGTGGTAAATGTAAGCCATTTTCACCTGGTGAGATGTAAAATATTTTGAACACCTTTTTAAAGAGAAAATTAGGCAAGGCTATTTAAAATGTAGAAAGCATGGCCAAGTGACAACATTGTCAATATTTCACTAATTTCAGTTGAAATGAAAATAAAATTTCATTGAGGTAACTGAAGCATAAGATAGAATTTAAAATATTAGTATTTTAAAAAGAAATAATTTTTCAATAATAAAATTATGCGTAATGTGATTGGTGTCGCTTCTTACTACATATTTTCATGCTTTAGGGAATAAAGCATCTCAATAAATTCTATACTTTATTCACTTAAAATCTTATTTACTGAATATTGCTTATATTTTAATATTGAATTAGTCATTGTGAATGGAGATTTTAGTGAAAAAGTTACATCTCTGCCTCCCAAGAATTCATAGCATAGGGCTAGAGAGAAATAAGAGCTCAATAAAAGTCCACTTCTTTAGGAGAGATGAATGTTTCAATGATACCGAAGTGAAGCACCAACCCTTGAACTTCAGATGTCTGAGATAAGTTATGATATATTATTTGAGACATACTGATTAAGATCTAAAGAAAAAATGGAGAAATTGCAATGATTGACTCTTTTTCAAGTGGGGTGCCAACAAGCAGAATATGTAGTGTTATCTGTCCATTTTAGTTCCTGTATAAAAATATTATTAATTGGAAATTGATACACATATCATATCATTTCATGGTTCAATTACATCAAGCAAAATTGTACAATTGCTACAACAGTTTCCAAACATTATTTTCCTTCTAGGAGTCTATCACATCCTCTCCCTTTTATGTCCCCACTCCGTCACTGTAGCCCTTTGAATAGGTGCTCACCAACCGATTTCCAATTTAAGAGGAAGTGCCAACTTTCTTTGATAAAACAGGAGAATATTGAATGAAATAGTGTAAGAAAAAATAACTGTGAATATCTAACTTTCAGAACCATAGTCATTTATTAACCCATTCATTTCCCGTAATATAATTATTAAGTATATTTTATGGAACACTGAAAACTCAAACTCACTACCCTCAATCTGATTATGACGCACCCTGATCCCACAGGATGGGTTTGATGCATCCGAAACCTGGGTTTTGGAAAATGTAACTCTTTACAGGAGTAGAAAGTCCTGTCTTCTTTCAGAGAGGCCTGTGGTTTCAAACTGCTGACCTTGCTGCTCACAGACCATCCTTAGACTGCTGTGTCACTAGGGCTTGGTTTGTGACAAACCAAAGACAAGAAAAAATGAACTTACTGCCATCAATCCAGTTCTGATTCAGAGATGCCAGAGGGCAGTGTCAAACTGCCCCTGTGGGTTTCTAAGACTGGAACTCTTTACGGGAAGAGCAAGCCTCATTTTTCTCCCTTATTTAATTAGGCTTTATTCAATCCATATGCTGAACAAATAATCCTGAAGATGGATTGTAAGGAGAAGAACACATTCTTTTTATTTAATTAGGCTTTACTCAATCCGTATGCTGAACAAATAATCCTGCAAGATGGATTATAAGAAGAGCACAGCATCAGGACTGAAATATAGTCCATTAACAACCTGTGATATGCAAATGAAACACCCTGCTGGCTGCAGGTGCAAAGGACTTGAAGCACTGGATAGTGGAACATAAGAAAAACATAGCCTTCAGTATTTTTAAACTTCACCATTAAAAAAAGAAGATGCTTGCAACTAGAATAAATTGATATCGTGATAAAAAAAACTTGAACCCAATAAACTTACTACAATGGAGTCAATGCCAACTCACAATAAGCCTAAATCTTCCCTATAGGAACGAGCTGTGCATCGGACTGTCACTGCTAGGGTATCAGTTGAAACCACTAGGCAGCTCACTGAAGGAAGTAGGGCTTTCTACTCCTATAAGGTGTTAAACAATCAGGAAGCTACAGGGACTGCTCTGTCTTGTACTATAGGTTCCATATGCATCAGCAAAGACTTGATGGCAGTGAGGTTTTTGTTTGTTTGTTTGTTTGTTTTAATGATGGACTTTGATATTATGTGTTATTAGTCTCTGGTGGTAGAGGAAAAGAAAAAAGCATTCACTTGGATATTAATTTTTCCTGAATACCATTCCATCCCAATAATACACAAAAGACAGTTCATATACATACAAGTCTTATTTCACTGTGCTGATACCCAAGGATCCAAAATAATATTTCACAATTACTCCTACAGAATTTGTTATCTCATGCACTAAGCCTTTTAACCCAACTATATGTTGGCAAAAATTCCATTAAGTTGGATGAAATCATTCAAGTTCATGTTTCAATGACAGTACATGGGGAACAACCAAGAATTCCAGAGGATGAAATGGTAAGTGGTAATTATATAGATTTACTCACTGTTATTGAGTAGACTCAAATGCATAGCAACCCCACAGGACAGGCTCAAACTACCCCCCTGAGTTTCCTAAGCTGCGTACCTAGTGGTTGGGAGCCCAGTTAGATTCTTTCTGTAAAGATTGATAATCAGGGAAAACTATATGGAAAGTTCCATTCTGTTGTATCGGACTGAATATGCATATAAACTCTTTCATCACCTGATCTACACATCCCTGTAACACATACACCTTACTTGTTTTCAAACCATTCAGGATTCATTTGGTGTGTTCACACAGATGCCTCTTGATCCATGTGCAGAGTTGTTTCCGAAAACGAATTCTTCTCAGGGCTATTCATAGTTCCCTATTGTCCACACATCGAATGGCTTTGCATAGCCAATAAAGCACAAGTACATACGTTCTGGAATTCTCTGTCTTCAGGCAAGATTTATTTGACATAAACAATATTAATTGTTTTGTGTCCTCTTCAGAATCTTGTGTCAATTTCTGGCTGATACTAATCAATACATAAGGTTTTCAGCAGCTTCCCCCAAAGTGGGGAGCTGAAACCTTCTTCACTGTTTGTTCTTAGTCTGGAAACCCCCTTGAAACCTGTACACTTTGGGTGACCCTGCTGAAATTTGAAATACCAGCGACATAGCTTCCAGAATCACAGCAACAGACAAGTCATCATAGCATGACAAACTGATGGACAAACTCCAGGAACTGATGGGCTACCCATTGAAATATTTCAGAAATTTGAAGAAGCACTGGAACCATTCACTTGCATCTGTCAGGAAATATGGAACACAGCTACTAGGCCAAGTGACAAAGAGAGCCATCGTTGTGCCCATTCCATAGAAAGGTGATTTGAAAATGGCCGAACTATAGAATGAAAATCATTGATATCATGCAAAAAGTAAATTTTTACTTCAAGTCATCAAACAATGGCTGCAAAAGCACATTGACAGGGAACTGTCAGAAGTTCAGGGAAGCCTCAAAAGTGGGTGCAGAACAGGCTCAACGTCGTTGATGTCCGAAAAATCTTGTTTTAGAGCAGAGAATATAAAAAATGTGTTTTCTTGTGTTTCATTGACTCTGCAAAAGCATTTGACTGTCTGGGCCATAACAAACTGTGGATAGTGTTGAGAAGAATGGAAGCTCCTGAGCACTTCATCGTTCTCATTCAGAACTTGTACATGGATCAAGATGCATTTGTGCAAACAGAACACGGGACTACCCTAACTTAAAGGCAGGAAAGGTGTGAGTCAGGGTTGTATCATCTCACCCTACTTACTGGATCTAGATGCTGAGGAAAACATCAAGCAGCTGGATTATATGAAGAAGCATGCAGCATGAGGATTGGAGAAAGGCTTATCAACAAATCTGTGGTGTACAAATGACACGACCTTCCATCCTGAAAGGGGAAGACAGGAAGCACTTGCTGATGAAAACCCCGGCTTGGATCCTTCAGGATGGATTACAACTTAAGGTTCAGAAGACAAAATTCTCACAACTGGACTAAAGTGAACATCATGTTAATGGGAGAACAGGTTGAAGTTATCAAGAATTTTATCCTACGTAGATCCCCAATCAATGCTCGTGGGAGCAGCCATTATGAGATCAAACGATATCTAGCATGAGGTAGATCTGCTACACAAGAACTCTTTTGGAGTGCTGATGAGCACAGAGGTTCCTTTGAGGACGAAGGTATTCCTGACCCAAACCATCAATCATATCATATGCTTGTGAAAGTTGGACATAGAATAAGGGGGACCATAGAGGAATCAATGCATCTGAATTTTGATGTTGGAGAAAATATTGATAGTTACACGGATGCCTAAAAGGTCAAACAGCTCTGCAGTAGAAGATGTAAAGCCAGAGATTTCCTTAAAGGCAAGAATGGCAAGGCATTGTCTTACATAATCTGGACATATTGCAGGGAGAAGCCAGTCCCTGGAGAAGGAAATTGCCCAAGCATAATTATTCCATTTCACTGAAGATACCAGTAATTTTGGAGTCAATTACTTTGTTAATATTATAGGGATTTCCTAGAACATGAGACTGCAACATTTCATAATCTAAATGTGTAATGATGTGAAAATATGATAGAAAATACATTTTATGTATTCCTGATATAGGAGGTAGAATCATTTAATTAATTCTGTTATACATACATGATCAGAGATTCTGCCTATAACATGCTATTCAAGACAGCTGGAACTGATGCTAAATGCTTCTAAATTAGTTGAGCCCAAACTAGACCAAAAGATGTCAGGTACAAAATAGACTCTGCTAGCTTAAATTCTTTTTTATGTAGAAGCAAATCTATGACTTACTGAAATAGGATTTTTATGTTTGATTTATTTTTTTCTGACCCATTCAAACATCGGTAATTAAGTTTTTAGAAAAGGAACAGAAATCCTTTTCTATATCATGACTTTCTGTATCACAAAAAATCCAGGATGAGAATAGTACCCAGATTTTTAAAATGTCTCCATTACTCTTATTTTTTATATATAGATTAAGGATACAGAAGTTGAAGCTTCTCTTGAAATTTACATCTTTAAGTTTCTGGAGGGGAAAAAAAAGACATATAATGGCACTTCGACACCAGAAAGAATGTGGATATAGATATCATAGTAGGTAGTATGATTTGAATGCGTAAACGTAGAACACATACAAGGGTCTTCAGAAAGTTCATGGAAAATGATAGAAAGATAATAGACTTTTTAAACAAGCTTTTAAAACTCCCAAATATTAAAATTTTGGCATGCTGAGACCAAAATAATAAAATTTGTATAATTATAATCAAGTTGTGATATTTATAAATCTATTTTTTGCACCTCATCAGTCATGTGTTTTAGCCATTTCTGATACCTGAATCAATTTAATTCTTCCAGTGTTATAAAAAAGATAATTCTATAAGCTAACACTTCACATCTTCCCTCGAGTTTTTGTGAAATATGTCTTTAGTCGTTTCTCAATACTCTAAATGGTCAGCCTTTTCATAGATTATCGAGCTCTGCCCTGAGCTAACGATCGTCCCTGTGGATGCAGAATTCCACTAAGAAATATCAGTTAGAGCAGGAGCTACGACGAATGGGATATAGCCTGAAAAAGAGTTGAAAAGGCAATACCTCTGTTTCATCCTTTGTGTTTTTACCAGAGACCCCATGTGCACTTGGAATATTTACTCCTCATCTGGAAAAATATGACCTTGTCTCCTAGCCCATCACAGGTAAGTAGTAAAACTGTACTAATGGTCACTAACAGATATCTGAACTCCTGAATCCTACCAAAGAGAGTAATTGCAAATCCTGACTGTATCTTGGGGAGAGGAGGTATTTGGAAAATGATTGCTGTTATCACCAAAAAATGCGTGAAATGGAAGACTGGAAATTAGTAATGCATACAGATTTATATTTCTGTTTGGTCTTTGTAAAAAACAAATTAATTTTGTTAAATACTAAGATATTTGACTTATAGTTGACTACAAATAGAGTTACTGTGGGGTGGTTTTTTTTCTTCACTGAAATAAATCAACAGATTTTGTTGCTATTAAAAACTATGGAGTCAATTTAAACTCATAGCAAGCCTGTATGTGATAGAATAAAATAATGGCCAGTCCTGTACCATCTTCACAATTGTTCTTATGCGTGAACCCACAGATGCAGCCATCGTGTCAATTCATCTTAGCCTGTGTCATCTTCTCTTATGTTGTCATGGAAATCAAGTAGATGGATGGTACCAACTGAATGCATCTGATGAAGAGAGATCATCATGTTTCACAGACATTTTTTTTTCAAGAATAAAATAAAACTAAAACCCTCATGAGAGATGGACCACTTTTGTTAGTGATATTTCTGGAAGTCTGGAACATGCTGTGTTGCCTCCACAGTAAAAAGCAAGTTTGCTGTACTTCACAATTTATGTCATGTCAAGCTAGCCCATGAGAGAAAATTATACACATATATATATGTATATATATGACTCATGCAAGGAAAGTGAAATCACAATTATTTCAGCCAATATTTGAATTTTATATCTTTTAATATTTTAGTTTTAATAATTGTGGTTCTCTGATAAGAATTAACTTGTTTTTCATTTAAGTGTGAATAATTAAATAGCCTTAAACATTAGTTCTTAATATAGTATGCCTAAATAAAAAGTACATTAAAATAAAACTTTAAATACAGTTCAAATATATAGTAAATGCATGCTATTTTGTGGGAAAAATAAAAAATTTTAAAAGCAAATGTAATGCTTTACTTTCATAAAAAGAAATGTGTCTATCTTCTATCTACACACATATCTAACTAACTACTTGCCTGTTGGTCATTTTTGTATCAACCACTAAGGCGAAAGATGAAAAAAATTAAGATTTTTTTACCGACTTCTACAATCTGTAATTTATCAAAATGTAATCAAGATACATTAATAGTCACTGATGATTAGAATGGGAATGTCAGAATCAATAAGAAGATTCCATTGTTGGACAATATGCCCTTGACTATACAAATGACTCAAAAATCGCATACGAGAATTTTACAAGACTAATAACTTAATCATTGGAAATTATTTTTAAACATTATAAAGTGACTCTACAGCAGGACTTCACAAAGTGGAATACATAGAAATCAAACTGATTACATCTGTGGGAAAAATCATGAAGAAGCCCAATATCACAAAGGTAGAGGCTGACCATATGACAGATCATTTCTTTCTTGCAGTTCAATTTAAAGGTGAAGAAAAGTTAAAACAGTGTATAAGGTCACAACGTGATTTTTGGTCTATCTCATTTGAACTTAGGCCATTCCAAAAATATATGTAATACGTTGAAGGCTAGTGGTCAAGGACTGGATAGAGTTTGAGATGGCATCAAGGACACCATAGGTAAAGAAAATCAGAGATCATGAAACAGAAAAAGAGAGAAAATACTGAAATGGCTGGCACAAGGATCCCTAAGTGAATAGAAGAAACAGTGGAGCACAGTAGCTGACCACGATGGAAGCGGGCTGTCAAGAAGACAACATAGAGCAAACCTGATGGAACAGGCACAGGGCAAGAGCTCCAAAACCCAAACTGAAAGACACGCATGAGCAATCTCAAGCAACGTTCATGTTGCCTTGAGTTACAATAGTAAAGGATTCTCTGGCTAAAATACTGACCAATGCATAATGTTTTGAAACAATGTGGGAGGTAAACACCGCTCACCTGTCAGTCTGTCACACTGTGGTGGCTTTCGGGTTGCTGTACGCTGAAGGTGATGTCACTGAAATCTCAAATACCCGCAGGGTCTCCCAAAGTGACCCGACATCAGCAGAGCTCCCAGACTAAGAATAGACTATGAACGATACGCTGCCCATGTCAGGGGAATTAGCCACCAAAACATTATGAATGGACAGAACCATTGTCAGATAACTGAAGGCCTACAAAGAGAAGCAGATCAATTGTCTTAGATAGTGCTTAAACATGAGCCTTTCAGGCTGGAAAGAATGCAAAATATGACTAAGAATGAGCTGCCTTTCTTTAGAAGATGTGGATGGAGTAAAACCAATGGGAACAAAACGCTCAGACCTGCATTTACTGAGGCAGCACGCTCAGCACGACAAAAGCGCTGCCAAAAAATCTACTAGCAATCGGAACTTGAAATGAATTTAGTAAAACTGGAAGTCGTCAAAATGAAATGGAACAAATACAGCTACCCTAGGTGTCAGAGAACTCAAGGGGACAGCTTTTGACCATTTCGAATCAGAAGAAGAAATGACTATTCTCGGAATGACACAAACAAAGGAAATGGCTCTGGAATTATTGTCAAAGAAGATTTTCCAAGACCTATCTTTTAAGTACATGCTATCAATGAAAGGATTATATCTAGCCACTTTCAAGGAAATTCAATATATACCTATTACTCAAAAAGTAAAACTGGTACAGAAGAAATTGAAGAATACTACCAACAACGACAGTCTGAAATTGATCGAGTATGCAATCACTCAAGATGGATTGATAATTATTGGCAATTGGAATGAAAAACTTGGAAACAAAGAGGAAGGGAGAGTCGTAAGGAAATATGGACTTGGTGATAGAAATGAACCTGGAGATTGCATGGTAGATTTTTGCAATACCAAATATTTATTCTGAGAAAATACCTTTTTTCAAGAACACAAAAAGTGACTATACACATAAATTTCTCCAAAGGGAATAGACGGGAATCCAATTGACTAGATCTGTGGGAAGAGATGATGACGAGGCTAAACATCATGAGCCTCTTCAAAATGAGACCGGAATTGACAGTGCAATAAACCACACTGTGGGAAACAGAAAAATTTCTCCCAAGTTGTCTCCCCCAAATATTTGCCAAACTTAGCTGCTTGCGAATGACTATACACTTGGAGGTCATCAGGAATAGATCAGGGGTTATTCTTCCTAAGAGCTATCAGCCATCTGGACCAAGCAGTCACCACTGTCAATCCCACAACAAGTAGGGCCCACTCCCTTCTGATAAGAATAGCAGTTGACTTTCCTTGTAGGAGACGCCAGAGAGGTCAAACCCACCCAAGGGTGTCCAAGCTTAGGCCGCCATCATGAATTTAGGTTCCGCCCATCTTGTCACATGTATACCTCTACTCCCTCCCATTCCTACGTGCACACTCCTAGCTCATCCCCTTCCTGTTGCGCTTATGCCTATCATACATCCCCTTCCTATGATGTGTCTGCCTATTGTACTGCCTTTTCTGTGACGTTTGATTACCTGTAATCACGCCCTCCTAACAGAGAGAAACTTTGGTCAGCAATAAAATTTGGGGCTCTCTTGCTCTCGCGCCCGGGCTCCCCCCACAGGTCCACCAAGGGAGGCTGAGGTGAGCACGCTATCATGAGTTGTGTCTGACTCCATTACTTCAATCTGTTTTCTATCTCTCATGCTCTCTATAACTTCACTATAATCTTTACTTATTATCACCGTACAATTGTGTCTACCAGACCAGTGATGATTTGTTGGGCGCCCTCCTTTGCCCCGCACCACACATTGCTCAAATGTAAGTCCAGGAGAAAGCTGAAGGAAATGAAAACACGTCCACAAAAGCTAAAATACGACCTTGACTGTCTCCCGTCTGAATTCCGAGAATATCTCAAGAAACAGATTCGCTGAATAGAACACTAATGACAGACATCCTGATGAACTATGGGATGACACCAAGAACATCATACATTACAACGAGCAAAAGGTCATTAAAAAGACAGTAAGTAATCAAAAGATCAAAGTGTATATCCGAAGAGACCCTGAAACTTTCTCTTAGTCATAGATCCCCTAAGGTCAGTGGAAGAAATGATGAAATCAAAGAGATGAGCAGAACATTTCAAAGGGTAGCTTGAGATGATAAAGTATTATAATGAAGTGCAAACACCTAGAGTTAGAAAACCAAACAGAAGAACACACTCAGCAAACGTGACACTAAAAAAATCTCAAGAAAAAATTGAAGCCTGGAGTTGCAATGTCGAAAGGTACTCTGGGAAAAATATTGAATGGTGCAGAAAACATCAAAATAAGATGGAAAGGATGCAGAGTCACTGTACCAAAAAGAACTAGTTGACATCCTACCATTTCATGAGAAATATCAAAGGCACTAAAGGAAGACGTTAGAGCTACATTGAAAGCAATAGCCCAAAAGCAAGGCTCCGTGAATTGATGGAAAACCAACGGAAATGTTTCAACAAGGTGATTGTGGTAGTCAGATTTTATCAAAGTAGTTTTATTTTGCTATTATCATAATTTTTGAAATGCTGTATAATTAGATCACTCATATGTATGTAGATAGAGCCTACCAGAAAAACAATCTGTCCTGGAAGTACATTCAGAACTTTCCTCTGAAAGGAGGATGGTGCACGTCTGAATTATGTACTTGGCCATGTTATCATGAAGGACTAGCCATGAGAAGGTCCTTCTGCATCAGAAAGTAGAGGGTCAGTGTAAAAGAAGAGGACCCTCAGTGAGAGGCGATGGCACTGCAGCTGCCACCAGGACTCGGACTCGGGAATCAGAGTGCGGACGGAGATGGACATCGCAGTGCTTCCTGCTGCTGTTTGTAAGTCTGTGATACATGGGGTGTGACATACTGGCACGGAACAATAGTAGCCTTATCTATCCATTTGTGAGGATAGCTTCTATCCTTTGAAAGAATAAATCAAAAGGAAAAATGCTGGCATGAAAATTTTTAAAGACTGTTTTGTATAAGAAAACTATACGAATTCACTAGGAAAGTCAAGGAACTCAAATAGTTGTGTTTTTTTTCTTCCCTTTTCTAAGTTTAAGAGTTTGGTTATGTGAACTTTATCACTTACCATCTTTATCATTTTTCAATTTGATTATTTGTTGAGGGCTATTTACACAATACACACATTCACATATTTATTTCCTATTTTTCTCTTTACTACAGCCAACATTCCTTTATGTTCGTGTACTTTCCCCCTGTCATTGAACCAGCATAGTATGCTCATTTTCCTTGACCACGACAATACTCAAAGAAAGTTTCCCTAAATATTATTTGGCTAATTTTAATAGTATAAGCTCCACAAACAATTAAGGAATTTAGCTTTCCCTAAAAATCTTTATATGATTTGACTCACACAAGAAAAAGAATCATTTGAATTCAGACAGATTCATATGAAAGCAAAATGCTAGCCTCCATAATAAATAATGATGGGGAAAATGTTTTAAATGTTGTAGAACCATTCATACATTAATCATTTAATCACTGCCCTCAGCAGGAAATCATTATTTGCTTTTATAGCCTGATCAGCTAACAAAATTCAGTTCCCAGTTCAATGCAAAATTTTTCATCACGGACAAATAACTATTTGTCTTGCACTTTTTATATCTTTTTTTCAATCTGGACATTTTCATTCATGGGTTGTTTTTACAAAAACAAAGTTAAATCGCCCAATAAACTCCACAACAATAATTAAGCCCAATTGCAAATAAAAACCAAACTGCTTTTGATAACAATCCTCGGAGCTATTCGACACTCAAACGCAAATCTGCTGAAAGGAGTTTTAATAAAAGTCTCATATGGTGCCAACGGCTTTCTTCAGTTTAGTATATTTATGAAGATGGAAATATTCAGACATCAAATCCAATTATAATAACCCACTCCCCATGAGCTTGAT
Source organism: Tenrec ecaudatus (assembly GCF_050624435.1). Taxonomy (NCBI): domain Eukaryota; kingdom Metazoa; phylum Chordata; class Mammalia; order Afrosoricida; family Tenrecidae; genus Tenrec; species Tenrec ecaudatus. Next base: position 158,108,776 of record NC_134532.1, on the reverse strand, counting down.
ACTTGAAAAATATTCAAAATTACTGGTATTATAGCTAAAGGTTTAATGAGAGTTACTGGAAAGTAGCTATTTTTGTGGAAACTGAGATTTAATTTGTTTACAATAAAATATTCTGAAAGAAAAATATCCTTATTTTGATACTGTTAGTAGACTTATGAAGATTCTCCAGAAAAGTAGCAACTGGAAGTCAACAAAGAATCAAATCTGAATGTGAATGTTTGCTTTAACTGGTAACCCCATCTTGACCAGTTAGATGGAAATGAACATTTCTTGCCTCTTGGTACTTGAGGTTCAAGAAACACACTTTGAAGTATAAACAGTGCAAAAAGTCAAATACAACTAGAATAAATATTTACTATGTAAACCAATAAAACACTGAACAGTCATCAACTACACCTAATACATCAGAAAATATCTTTTAAATAAATTAAGACTTTGGAAGCTAGAGTGCTCCTCCACAGGAGTACAATCTGATTACTGAAGATGCTCACAATGCTATTGCAAGGATCCTCTGTAGAACCCAGTGGTCCTGGAGGGTGCTGCATACGAAGACTAGAAGAGCATCCTGAAAGCAGATGGCAGAATCCAGATCACATACCACATTACTGACCATCTGTGAAACTTAAGATATGAATGTAAAATCTACTTTTGCTTGTATTGCCTGCAGTATTGCTGCGGGCACGGGGTTCATATAGAAAGGACTAGAAATAACTAGAAATAGAAAGCACTCATTTAAAACATCACATACATGCATACCTTATTTTATCTTAAGGAATAAAAAGAAATCCTTGGAGACACATATTCAAATGAATAAAAAATTATAGAACATTCAGAGTGACTCATTGAATAGATCACATACTCAATTTCCAGGGTTGTTTATTATAATTCCTTCTAACTAAAAGGGAGAAATAAGAAAAGAATACAACGACAACAAAAACTGAATTCAACTCCATACATTTACTTATGCTCAAGAGCTAGTTATATGGTTTAGGGATCATATCAAATAATTCTAATTAATCATTTTATCTAATGATTAATATCAGTCTTCTGGTTGAAGACAACCATTCAGCACCTTCACAATCTATGCTAATGCCAGTGAAGTAACTGGCCTGGCTACCATAACAGATGCTCTGACCAGGTGTGCTACAGATGATCTTGGATAAAAGAGAAGACAATTACAGTATAAAAAAACTGTTGGGGTTTGGGGGAAGGGAGCCAGATTACTAGCCAGGAGAAGACTAGAGGAATCCATGAAGCAACCGCCTGAGAGTCTCTTAAACTTTAAACTGAAACCATGTCCACAAATTGCCTTTTAACTAAATAACAAATTGACTTAAAATATAAATATCACTTGTGGGTCAGGTCTAATGTAAAATTTTAAAAATCTATAGAAGATCAACTAAACAACACTTACTCTGAACTTTAGAGTCTAAGCAAAGATGAGAAACTCAAGGATTGGTGGTAGTGAAGCTACATTAATGGAAACAGGAAGACCAGAATGGAAATAATGAGAATGCTGAAACAATATGGAAGATGTTTCAGTACCTAATAAGCAGTCTAAGCTTTAGTCTGAGAGTGGCAGCCAGGGCTTATAAGACTATGACGTTTCTTTTTCCCCTTTCCTGTAAAGCATAATGCTCTCTTCTTTAAACTTCTACCAGAGTGCTGTTTGAAAAAAAATTATATATATATATATAATATGAATTAATCATAAGTTTTGAATGGTGAATTGTTGGTCCAGTTGCTAATTGATGCATTAATTTTCCTTAATTGTTGTTGTGTCTACAAAAAAGCCTTCTGTACTGTTAAAGAAAAGATATGAGAGAAAATAAAGGATTTGTGGCTTTAACAAGACTCACTTAAACAAAGACATGAATAGCAAATCTATTTCAATGCCCCCCATTTAGGATGAAGTACAATTTTTCTAGATAAGGATTTCTTGGTGTAAAATATTAACACCAAGTGTTTCCGTCATGGCATCCTTGGGTGGAGTTCACAGCCCTGCCGTAAGCTGGTGGTCTAATGCAAGCCGTTTTCTCCACTTGTGCAAACCAAGTCTTCCCTAATGATTCGAAGATCGCCACATAGAATAGAAATGTGCTGTCAACTAGTTCTACTACAGAGGTTTATAATCATTCTTATTTTGATAAATTGGATTACCAATGAAAAATCACATGCTATCATAATACTGGAAAAATTATAAAATAGTACATTAATTGGTGAATCAAACAAATACAACCTGTCTTATTACATGCTAAATTAATGAAAAAATCTAAAAGGGAACATGAATAAAAAATAGAGTAAAGGTTCATATAAGGTATAATATGTTTGTTTCAGAAAATTATGAGATAAGCAGATTCGCTACAAATAAGTTGGAGCCAGAAATATACATTTGATAGAAAAAATATATATTCGAAAGAAAAAAAATCAATTAGAGTGTATGTGTGTGTGTGTGTGTGTGTGTGTGTGTGTGTGTGTGAATGCACCTGCTAAGAAATTCTTTGCATTTACTGGTTTAAATTGAAAAACAAAACAAACAAAAATAAACATTGTTCTGAGTTTACGATTTATGGGGCGTATCCTTATAGTACCTACTTAAATTTACCCTCATCTACAGAAAGAGGCTAGTCCTAAGATGCCTAATTGATTTGGATATCACACTTACCTGCTTGATTTGTGGTTACATTTACAGAGACATACTGCCGGATTCCTGGGTTCAAGTCGGATACTCCATTGACTGCCTCAATCTCAAAGGTATAATTTGTATGAGCGAGCAGGTCCACCATCATGACAGAGGTGTTTTTCAGGCCGATTTGCCGGGGGAGGTACCTTACATGACCACCACACTCCTCACACACACCCGCATAGGAGTTGCACTTCTTGCATGCAATATAATATGACACATCTTTCCTTCCACCAGTGTCAGCAGGAGAAATCCATTCCAGAAAGACACTAGTTTCATTAACATTTGAGATGGCATTCCGCGGAGCAGAGGGGGGTCCTGGTTTGCAAAGTAAAGTGAAAAAAACAAGTTTTAAGAAGAAGATATAATTCAGCATCCATCCCCCTCCCCCTGCCCCACACACACTAATCCCTGGTCTGAAGGGAATTAAAAAAAAAAGAGAGAAGGAAAAAAAATTGCAATCAATTGTTAAAGTAAGGAGGATTTAGATCTATCAATGTAATAAATTTTGAATCTTTACTTATAGTTTGTATATTATAAATTATAATCTTTAGTTATAGTTTTATGGAGATAATAGGGTATTCAAGCCTCATAGAAACAATTAATTATTAATCTTAAAACACTAGTTTAATACAGAAATAATTCAGATAAAAGTTATGTATTCCAAATAATGACAAGTGGATCTCTGTGGAAATGGATTCAATTACTTCCTCATTGCTGTTAGCCCCTTTATCTTATTAAATAAGTGAGGATATCCTATCAAAACTTAACCAAAAACTAAATAACAACAACAAAAAGCCCACTTCACTGCCATTGAGTCAATGCCGATTCATAGCGACAGGGTAGACTGGCCCTGTAACTTTCCCAAACTAGCAACTCTTTATAGGAGTAGAAAGGCCCATATTTCTCACAAGGATATATTACACGTCAGTTAAATGTGATTTATTTTCCAATTGTGACTCTTCCTTAAACATACTGCAACTAGGAACGATGCCCTTAACTCATCTCAAAATAGATTGTCCATGTACATGATAAATCACAATCAAATTTGATATATTCCTTTATATGTCAAGAAAGCATTAGCATTTATGTAGCCTATCAACATTACAATCTACTTGTGATGTTATTTTACTGCTGACATCACCTTAATGTCATGATCCTGTGAGCTTTTAATACTACTTAATTGAATATCTAACATTTACTGAAAAAAGAAGTCTCAAAATCATTATAATAGAAAAAATAAATTATTCAGTTCTTGAGATATCAGCTGAACAAATGTAAATCTCCAATTACCTACCAAAATAAAGTAGAATACCGAACTTAAAACAGCTCAGAAATCAAAATATCTTAAAACATTACTAGCATAATTCTAAATTTATAAAATATTTCCTATGCACTTTAATGTATAATCTATATCAGTAGATGGGAAATATCATTAAATAAAGAAAATTTATTTTTTATCCAGAATCAGCTTATGAAAAAAGAATATTTCTATCAAACATTTTGAGTGAAATCCATACTAAATAGAGCTGAAATTCTTTCTCACAGAAAGTTAAAGCTTCAGTAAGTTCTAAGTAGTATATGATTAGTTGTTCCCTTTAAAAGGGAATAGAGTGGAATATGGTAGTAATTGGATGATTCATAAGAATAAATTAAATATTTGGTAGAAATAAGGTGACAAGATGTCCCGCTTTTGGAAAGACAGTCCCAACTTTTAACAATTTTTCCCACGTCCCGTGGCATTTTTTAAAAAGTCCCGATTTTTGGAAAGAATGCACGACAAGCTAGGGTATACCGTTTTCAGCTGCCATGTGGCTATTTGGCCAGGATGTGAGTTTTATCAATGGTGTCCCGCTGGTGTCCTGCTTTACCAATGTTAAAATCTGGTTCCCTTACACACTGTTATCCTAAATTATATTATCTATTCTAAATATGGAGATAAATATTAAATTCCACCCAAAATTTACTAACGCATGATGGTTGAAGATTGAAATCTAAGACTTTTAAGAACGCTCTCTCAAAAACCAAGCCAGATCCATTGCCATCCCGTCCATTCTGACTCCACTGAGCCAGGAAAGTGAGGAGAACTGGCCTCTGGGCCACAGTCCAACTGTGACTCCTCAGGTGGGTTCCACCTCCCTCCTGTGGAGGCGCAGGTGGTTTTGAACTGCTGACCTTGCACTTAGTAACCCAGTGAGTAATCCATTAGATCACCAGGGCTTCTTAGAAGACTCCTATCTGGTATAAAATAATTTAGTTGCATTACAGCATCCCATAAATAAAAACTGACATTTTTGAGAACATAAACCCACCTGGAAATATATTTGTATTCAAAACATATGACTGTTTACATACACTCAATTTCCTATCCTTCAATATAAAGAACCATTTCTAAAATAAAAAAAGCTAAAAAGAAAATGTAATGAGAATTTTTGCTATGACTTTTGTATTAAAATGGTACGAGTCTTGTTAGCTGGCTACCGCTCCAAAGTCTTAGTGGGGAACCATGCCTCTCAAGTAAAGACGACAGGCAAACGTAAGTAAATTCTTGAGTAGAGCTAGAAATTAATAAAAAATAAGGTAATGAGATGTCACTGCCTTACTAATAAGCTGTCTCACTAATAATGGTGTATGAGCCAATGAAGTGCCCTTAATTTAAGCAAAATCTTGCATAACAAAAGGACATCTGAGGAAGATTGTATATGGATGCACTCACAGCCACGGGGCCGACTCAGACTCACAGTGACCCTGTGTGCATGAGACTTCATCATCCTTTGGGGAGATGGTCACAAGTTAGTGTTCTTTTGAAATGCAAAACTAGAAATGTGCACTTTGGAAGAAAAACGTACATGGGAATCCTGCCTGTGAATTCAGCCAATAATAGAAAGTGTTGTGGACAATGCACCGCACCATACCCAGAGGCCCTTTCTCGGACCTGACCCAGTCACACAAAGGCGACTGATAATTATGCTGAGAAATATCATGGGTGCACTACATAAAACATAATAATTTTTAAATTACTGATATTTAAATGATAATTCAAGACAATACTTCCTACCCTTACTTCATTTATAACTCTAATATCTTAACTCCCTTCTCCTCTCCCCAGGATTTGGGAATTATTTTTATAATGAATAATCTTTCACATTTAAAAATATCCATTGCAGCACAAACACATCACATTTACTCATGGTTTCTCTCTCCTAATATTCAAATGTATATTCCCCCCAAAGCATTTAATAATGTCTTTCACTCATTTGAGGAGGCTTTAGTACTCACCTAAACCATAACAAAATTAGTCTTGTTAGAAAATATTGGTATTATAAAATGATATTTTATAATGTACAGATAATATCAATGATCAGATGAGTTCATAAAATATGTCTCACTGACATAACTAACTGAATTCAGATATTTTTAATTTGTGATTGTTTCATTAAGAAATATCCATCTATATTGAATATTTACCAATATATTTATTTGTATTTTGTCTATTTAAAGATGAATGATAAAATTTTTAAAAATCTTTGTCCACAACCAACCTTGAAATTACAACCTGCTGTGTGCCTAGTGTTCATTTGGACTTGACCCCCCTGCGGGCACAGTAGACATCCCCCCCACACCAACCCGGGTTTCCTATCCTGGATCTGGACATGAGCAGACCATCAAGCCTTTTCTCTCTGTAGCTGGTAGGTAGGTTCAAATCCCCTAATTTCAGGTTAGCAGGAGAGCTCTTACTGATTGTGCTACCAGCACTCCTTGAAACATAGCTTAGGGTGCCATGGAGTCGTTCTATTCTCACTCTGCGCTGCCCTGGATGAGGATGCAGAACTCCCCCGGGAGATCTAAAACTGTGAGGCAGCTCAGAATAATGTAAAGATATAGATGGGAGGAGGAGGAGCTCTCTCTGTTCGCTTTTCATTTTCTAATTTTATGTGAATTTCTATAGTAGACAATGTGATTATTTAAAAAAGCCACTAAAAGTATGATCACCAAACAAACAACTGCATAATTGTTTTCCTTCCCAGAAATAGATGGAATGCTAGCAAATCAAAACTCCCCAAAGGCCTTGGTACTTGTGGATTCACCCAATGCCAATGTTGAATTTCAACCAGAAATATTTAATATCCATCTGTTCTAAGGAGATGACGAGCAAACACAATATTAATAGTGCGTAAGAAAACACACTAATGGGAAAAATGACAATTTATTTGAAAACCTTTCTAAAAACATTTGTTTTATATTTGACTCAAATCTGATTTGCCAACCAGAAACTCTCCGTGTTCTTGAATTGTTTTCTTTTTCAATTGACCTTAGCTGCATAGTGGGGCAGGGCAGGTTAGAAAGAGAAGATGAAAGTGCCACTTGTATGGTTTTACGATTAGAAGAGCCATATCTACATAGATATAGATGGTTCTAGCCAATCATACATACATTGGCCTGTGAAGGCACAAATTAATTATAATATATAAGGAAAACTTCTATATATGAAGATCAGATGTTAGATATGAAATTGGGAAACTTGGTTGCTTCTTATAGTAAGTGAGAGAATAGTCATTTTTTTCAGTGCTACTCAGAGATTGAAATTTGGTGAAAATTATATTGGTTGGATTAAGCATTATGCCCGTTCTAATAAAGATGGCAATAGACACTACAGGCCTTCTCGCGTTCTCTTTAAACTGGTGAGTGTCAGCATCAGCACAGATCCACGGGTCCTTACTTGTGCATGCCATTGTGGGTGGATCAGACTCCCTCCTGAAATAATCCTTTTCACAGACACAAGAGGTGGAAGCTTCCTCCTGGGTGTAACTGTGAGGTGGACATTTGCTGCAACTCGGGCTGTGAGGTGATGCTTTGAAGAACCCAGGTCTGCACGCTGTCAAGAGAAATAAGAAACTAAGCTTTGCCCTGGAAGAGATGTTGTGTTGGTTTCGTGAATAAGATTATTTTCATCAGTATACACAGATTACAGTTAACATACATCCTCACACAATTTCAATTCTTTTTTATAATGTGTTCACTCATACATTTTATGCTATAATCAAACAACCAAATGTTTTAAAATGTTTTAAATTAAACATATATGAAATTATATATTTATATAATTATATGTATATACCTTAACTTTAACTATAGGAGCTTATAAATTATATACATATAGTTGAAATACTTATATGTTTTCAACTAATCCAATGTTTTCAAGTCCAATTTTCATTTTGTTTTCTATTATGCTATTGAAGAAATGAGAATTATATCACATATTTCTAAAATGATATAGTACACAATTGATTCTTAAAACTTTGTTAATTGGAAAATAAATTTATATTCCTTAAAGAATTTTATATTCTGTTAGATTTGGGAAAATGTACAAATGACCTGCTGTATTAATGTTTTTTCAGACACAACATTTTTTATGTTTTTCCACGACTGAGTTCAATAATCCACTGGAATGGTCATGGGACTCACAGACAATGTTCATGATTAAAGGCTTTGTTAAGTGGTTGAGCAGGTTACAATGCAGGTGAGAAATACAAAGGATGCGCGTACTTGTTCTGTCTGCGCATGTTACAAAGCTTTGGAAGGGCTCCTAATAAATGTGCCAAGGGCATGCCAGTCTGTGTAAAGCTCATCCCAAAGGCACTCAACAGTCTCTCTGTGAATCAGAGCATTTAGCTACTGAATTACGTTCCCAGAGGCACCTCCCTCAACCTGAAGGCACTGGCAATAGCTTGGGTCCACAAATCCAGCTACTCCAAGTCAGTTTCCACCCCATACCACGTTCAAGTTTCCTGCTCCCAAGCTCTCCACTTGATCTGCTCTGTGGGCCAGGGCTTCCACCACACCATCTCATGCTCTGGATCCTGGTTCTGTTGCTGCTCATTTGACACTTCTCTGATGCCACAGCTGTCCTCTGGCTGGAGGAAGCTCAGAGATCTTGGTATCCAGGGGTTCCGCTCAACTCCTGGTTGTTAATGGTAGTGAAGTTGCTCTCTCTGCTTCACAGAGGGCTCGTTTTATATGCATCAGGATGGTGATCGCAATGAATCCTGTGAATAAGCACTCTCAACTGAAGTTTATCAATCTCCCCCCGCCCCACCTGCCATCTAGGAAAGGCCATTTGATGAGAATTGCAGAGACTGTGGCTAGGAGAGCCATCGAAATGATTCAGTACCCTGAAATTATCCACATGATATTGATCTCCAGAGTAAGACTTTATTAGACATTTCATTCTATTTTAGAATGATTTTCAGATTATACTAAACCAACATTAGTTTAGGCTATTATCTGTAAAACCTCATACTATGCAAGTGATACTGCATTTCCTGTATAGGGCAGAGTTTGTATCTTTTACTGTTTTTACCTTCACAGCTTCTGTCACTAACTCTGAACACAGTAGGGTTCACAATTGTTACGCAGTGTCTGATTGCACGGATGGCATGGCATGAGGAGTGGAACAGAACTGTTCCACCAGATAAGGGACAGGTGCTGATATCTGCTAATCTTTCTCAGTTGATAATTAGATAAGAACGTGTTTTATGAAGTAAAGTCTTTTATTCCATGGATTCCTTACCTTTATAAGGGGCAATCATAGTAATTTTACTTCTAATACTCTTCAATGCATAATACAGAAAAATTCAATATTCCAATGAAGATACAAAACTGATGGCTCAATTACTTTTTAGAGATTATATTATATAAAGCTAATCCAAATGTACTATGTATACATAAGAATGAATTTACATTAAGCACTAAGGTATATTTGCTGAAGCTCAATTGTGAACATGTATTTCAATAGAGAGCTTTGATAGACATAATGAACTGAGGCTAATTTTCGTGTGCATTACACGAGCTTGGGTTTTTGTAATCTTTGCTAAGGCTTTCTGCCATCGCCATGTATAATCAGGAATTGACAAAAATGAGAAGGTACTTTTTCCAGGAGATTTAATTATAGTGATAGTAAAGCCTTAATGTTCTTATAAATTCAGTGCCAATATGAAGGCATTTGAAAGATAAAAATGAGCTTTTTGATAAAATTAGGGACATTCTTAAAGTGAACTGATTAGAACCTGATTCAGAAAATTGTGATTCCAATAATAGGAATACTGCAGCAGCCAACACCATATTTAGCTATGGTTTTGTTTTTCTTTTGGTTTTGATGTTGTTTCTTTTTTTATTTTTATTTTTCCTTTTCTTTTTTTCTCATAATTCAACATAATGAATTTAAAGTTGAAATCCCAGAATTTTTCATATTGTGAATTAATCATTCACGAAATCAAAACACATTGTTTAATGAATACCTTCTAATTTTAACTTTATTTAATATTGGTACTTAACCCACCAACAGAAACTTGAAGGTAATAAAAAATAAGTAAAATATAGATAAAACTCTCTTCATTCATTCAATAATTTCAATAACTCTCATAGGCCAGAAACTTAACGTAGAGCTAGAGAGACAGACGTCTCTAAGATCAGTATGTCCTTGTTTTTTGGCATCATCTGCATGTGCATGAATAATCGTAACATTATATAAGAGACAGGAAGAGCATGGTAGCATGAACGTATACATTTAATTTAAGAAGGTGTATGAAATGCGTCCTTCAGGGAAGTGCTCTGTTGAAATAGGGAAATGATTTAACTTGAGTGAGGGTGTACCAGTGCCTTAGAAGAAAAATCACTTTCAGAAGGCCATATGTGATTAGATGGACATGGAGTAAATGAAAAACTAGATCGGCATACACCGGCAAAGGAGCCCTGACAGCACACTGGTTGTATGTCGGCCTGCTAACAGCAAGGTCAGCATTTCCAAACCACCAGCTCGCTCAGAGGGAGACGATGAGGACTTCTCCTCTTGTGAAGAATTAAAGTCTTGGAAACCCACAAAGCTTTCTCCACCCTGTCAGACAGAGTCACCATAAGTTGGAGTTGACCAGATGCCAGTGAGATATTGCCAGAGAGATGGTTCAAGGTGAAAGGGGGAACCAAGTCAGAGACACCTCATACTTCTATATGGTTTTGGAGACTTCTTTTTATTGGTAACACAAAGTCCTTAAAGAGGTTAAAGAAGAGGAAAAAAATAAGAGCGAAACGTGTTTGTGATCGCTGCACAGCATCTCTGTTAAAAGACTGGAAAAGAGCACAAGTAGAGGCCGTTAGCGTCTTCTGCATTGTTCCTGTTATTCTGGTCCATAGCAGACGCTGTTGATATTAGTGGCTAGTCCTAAATTAGGTGTAATCCAAGACATTGCTTATTCTCCTCAAGATCCACCCTTTCTTCTCTCTTTTTTTTTGTGCCCTGAATACATTAAAGTAAAGGCAAGCCCCAAAAGATAAAGTACAAAATGTAACTCTGAGGAAGTATGTTTTACACCAATGAATTCTGGAACGAATTCTAAGTAGGAAAATAGGTAATCAAAACCAATACTATATTCCTGGAGGAGCTGGAAAAATCAGTAACAGTATTATCAATGATTTGAAAATTTAATCTGAAAATATATGCATCGATATGAATAGGAAGTGATTTCAATTACTAACTATTGAAAATAACTTGTAGATGATATGTGGCTTTAAGTCGACACCCAACAATCAAAGGAGTGGTTCAGAGAGCAACAGACACAAAAATGAACACATATTGAATGAATACATTTGAAAAAAGTGTAAATTCATTGCAAAATTTCCAGATGAATCAGAATAATAGGTATAATTCGAAGACTGTGTCATCATTATCTAATTGAATGGATGTGTGGTCACTATTTAATTAACTATAATAGTCCTTGTACACTAGGAGGTGCATTGGTATTGTTTAATTTTTAAATTTAGCAGAGAAAAAAATCATTTTCTTGATATTTGAATAAGTAGGATTTTTTTTAAGATTGAGAACACATGTTATAATCTGTTCATGAATTTTAAACATATCATCAAAATTATTGAACTGAAAATTTGGAATAATATTTAATATTCTTCACTCTAAATTAAATTTCTTTTAGTATTTTCAAAATAGTGGACCTCAAACATCTATCACCCTGACTTATTACTTAATTTTATTCAAACTATACTTTCAAGTTAATTTTCCAGGAACAAGGCCACTGAGGAGAAAAACAATACTGTAGAAAGCTCACTGATTTAATTTAGAATTATCTCAATTAAAATACAATTTTTATTGATTTTTTTAAATGTTGGTTATTGCTAGGGAAAATTGAAAAAGTTAGTTTTACATTCAAATATTTATATATATTTTTTCTTATGTGGCATGAGTTGTAATTCCTTTGATAAAACAGTGCTCTTCCCACTTCCTCCATGGGTTCCCATTTATATTTGTGCTTCTTTCCTGTCCTTTGGGCCTTCTGAGCTTTCGCTGTTGTTGAAAATCTTGGCTCTTTGGTCTTGTAGGTTGATTGTTGCCAGGAGTACATTCCTCATAAGTGCCGGCTGCTCACTTGATCCACTTACTGGAAGGTGATCGATCACTGGGATCGAATTCAGTTCTAGATTTGTCCGGTGTCTAAAGGCCTTCATCTCAGGAATTTCACCAATATCTTTAAGTCTGGTTTTTTTTTTATGATTTTGGATTTGACTCTACATTTTCTTTTCACTCGCAAATATCTTCTACTGAGATCTTGAACAGAATCGATAGTAGTAGGCAGGTATTACCTCAATCTGGTTTCAGGCTAGTAGTGCCGATGGAATATTTCCTTAACATAAAAAAATAAGTTCACTGTTCCTTTGGACTAATTGTTTCCTCAAGTCTTTAATTTCTTTTTCATTCTTTGCTCCAGACAAGGAGGGACCAACAGTTGTATCTCTGATGACAATTCAAAGCAATTTAAAAGGTCAGTTGCTACTGACCAAAGTAGAACATAGAGCACCTTTGTGGACGATGCTATGCCAATTGACTCAGTTGTGCCATAGATGATATCCCAAATCCTAAAGGCCAGTGTCTTGATCCCTCAAGGGCTTGGTTATGGCTAAGGAATTTTCATGACTTTCTCTCCTAAATGCTCTACCAAATGTATTGGTCTATTTATAATACATGCAAATATGTCTGTTGATATATCCTCTGCTAAACCTGTGTTTACTTTTAGCTTCACTTCCATACACCATCCCACAGCTATTCAACCTGCGAATCTGACTATGCATAAAGGTATACCAACAAATTATATTTCTTGTTGTTTAACATTTTCTTGCTTTTTGAAATGATGATCTTATACAATGTTTTTCCCTTTGTGCTTGAGATATTTTGAAAATTCATCTTTATTCTTTGATTTGCATAGTATTTCATTATATGTGTATACCCGAGTTAAGAACCCAAATAGCATAATGATCCAATTAAAAAATCTAGAATTCCTGGCTAATGAAATTACTGCACAAGTGAAAATAGTTTAAATCAATATAGATAATATGAATATTAGATAATAATGTCAAAAAAGAACAAAAATGCTAAAAATAATTACAGTAAGTGTATGGTTCTCATTGTGTGTGTGTGGGGGGGGATGGAGGTACCAAACGACAGCCATCCAAGGGACACAAATTGTATGTATGCATGCATATGTACATCGATGTGTATGTATGCATGTCTATATATATATATATATATTTTGTGTATATATACATGCATATGTATATTAAATAGATACATGTATATATGTTGTATGTGTTCATATATGTCAAATATGTACATAATGTAGATATCAGATATATAGACTTATTATATGTGTGTACTCAATTCATATGTTAAATTAGTCATTATAGTCTTATTCATTTACAATATGTATTGAAACAGACTGTGTGACACAAAATCTAATGCACTCTTGTCTTCAAAATAGAATCAGTATTCACTCACTGTCTTCACACATTCCCAGTTTTGTCTGGAAATTGGTTATATGTTGTCTTGGGACATGTTTATATATACATTAATTAATTGTTCAATCACATATAATATTAATATGTCCATTAAAAGATGACACTGAAAGCAAGGATTTATGAATATAGTTAATTGCATGCCTCATTATAATGATATTACATACTAATAGTAGCATATTAAATATATATTATATAGTATATATATCAAAATATACATAAGTGGCTTTAGAAGTGGTTTAGAGTGCATTATTTAAATGCATATTTTTAATCTATATATTTAATAAAAGTGTTTTATCATGTAGTAGGGTCAATGATAAATTCTAATTTAGTTTTATAATTCAGCATATGAGGTTACTACCTCACGTATAATTCAAGAAAAAGCAAATATATTTAATACACACACCAACTACCGTTCTGCATTTTCCAAGATTAAAACTGCTGGCATATCATTTATCACTAATCACAAACCCACTCCAGTATGAGGATTACCTCCATGGCATCAGTTCCCGCCCACAGCAACCCCGCACAGGGTTCCCAAGGCCACACATCCTTCCTGAAGGAAGAAGTCCCCTGTTCCTCCCAAAGAGCAAGCTGGTGATTTTTAACTACTGACTTTACACTTGGCAGTCCAATGAGTAAAGCACTATACCACCAAGGTTCCTAATCTAGCAATTTGAAAATACCTAAAATATTGAAAGACACTAAGTAAGTAATGTCCATGAATAGTTGCCAAAATTTCCTAAAAGTTTAAGAAATAATGTTATGCTTATGAAATATGTGTTGAGTTGATTTTTAATTCTCTATTATTCCTTGGCAAATAATTTGACTTCCTAACTAAGATTCATAACTCATGTTTTATGAATATGCATGGCAAGACTTTCTAGAGTAACATAAAGGTGTCTATGTGCCTTGCCAACATGGCAAAGATGCTTTAGATATTGTTAATCAACCTTAACTCAGTTTGCCTTGGCATGGAATTATACATAGCCCCTCAGCTGTGGGCAATCATAATTCATATTACGGTTCTTTTATGTTTAACTAATTGAATCTGAACTAAAACAAAAGAGCAAACATTATAGTTACTCATTGAAGGTGTCTACAAAAAAATTTACAAAGATTGACATTTATCATAAACATTGGAGTCTATGTATGACATATTCTTAAGATGAGCTATTGTTTCCCCACTTAATTATTGGTTTATAAAATTATTCTAGGGAAAAATGGGGATAACGGTAGAAAAAGATCCTGAAATTGTGGTAATAATTGAATATCACTTCTTAAGATGATTGAATGATTAACTTGTATTATATGTGAATTAGATGCCAAAAAACAGTTTTAAAAGAATTAATTTGACAGTTTCTCAATTTATTTTTCAATGAACCCATGAAAATCTTTTGAAATTACTTGTTTTTAGTTCACAATCTGTTTTGAAGCTGTTCTGTGTGAGAAATATAATGTTTCTTAAAATAAGTGAAAGTTGCTGTACTTTAAATATTAAATATAGCAAGGGGTACCCAAAATAACCAGAATTTTTTTCAAAGCTATGTTTTTTTTTACAAAGCAACATTATCACTATCAAAGTATTCTCTATTACACTTAATATATTTGTCAAAACTGCTATTCCATTCTTGGAAACCTTTTCAAGCTCATCTTTTGAATGGCTGACACCACCTCTTCTGAGACATCACATCTCTGTCCTTTCATGTCTCTCTTCATTCACGGAAACAAAAGAAGTCATAAAGGGTGAGGGCCGCTGAGTGAAATTCATAGAGCAGGCGAGGTAAGCTTTTTTCCCCCCAAAATTGTGCACTTTTAGATGGCTTTATGAGCAGGTGCATCATCAAGGGGGGCAAAACCAGTCCCCTGTCTGCCAAAAATCAGGCCTTTTTTTTGGTAGCACACTGTTACACAATCTTTTCAGAACCTCAAAATTAAAAGTTTAATAGTCTGACCTGGTGGAACAAACTCCAAATGCACATTTTTGTCCACATTATTCAGGAAGTTAGTGGACATATAACTAGGATTGTTGTCCGTCAACATTTCACCTACTTTGAACGGAGAAAGTGACTCACACACTTCAGCGTTTCCTATAGCACTGTCCTTGTAAGTTGTGTTCAACATCATAAAAGTTTGCGTGCCATTTTCCAAAGAAGGAAACAAAATTTCACAGGTACACGCTATTCTCTGAAATCAGCCATCACAATAACGAAATTCAAGTGAAATTGCTTTCACAAAAAAATTCACTGTGACCAAAGAGAACCTTTCCAGGTGACACCACTGGGTGCGCTCACTCAGAACCAGTTGCTTGATGCTCCCCGAGCAGGAAAAATGTGCACTACGAAAGCTCTGCTCTGCTTTGCCCCGTAGTCTGGTTCATTGGGGTAACCCTTATCTGTGTGTGTGTGCATTCTAGAGCAATACATGTCATACCCAATCTTATAAATTTATATTAATAATTAGTTTTCTGAGTTTATGTTAATAATTAGTTTTCAATTCTCAATAAATTAAACAAATATTTAATGTGTTAATCAGAGTTGCTCTCATAATCAAATAAGCCTGAATCATCTCTTATCTCAGAGCTTAGGGTATATTCATGTGTCTGTTTGTGTGTTGGAGAGAGGAAAAACACTTCTATTATATTTTTACATATTTCTTATTTCATCTAAATATGGTCTGATAAATAGACTAGCATATTAAGGAATGCAAGTGTAAACTATAGTTAAATTAAGTATTATATATTTTCCACATGAAAATGTTCATGTATACCATTTCATAGAAACAAAAGAAAACTATCTTAGTAAGAGTTAATCTAGATAGCAACAGACAGAATGCATCCTTGTCTTATGGACAATTAAAACCTTTGAAGAATAATACACAGCATAAATTTCCATAAACTTGGAACTATCAGTTGGCAAATATGTTTAAGAAACTCCATTCCCAGTATTGCTGCATTTTAAAGAAACACAGAAAAGAAGTAAATTCAGCTCAAAGAAATTACTTTTGTTTTAAATGGTAAAGTTTCTGGTATTTTCTTTAATCCGACATTGAACTCGTGTTTGCATTAGAATGAAATGATTTGAAGAGAAGAGTTGAAATTACAAGACTGAGAAGATAGACTCATGCCTGTCAAATCAGTCCTAAGACCTACATCTTTTTGCAAGTATTTTCCAGGAAAAATTTATAACCCAAATGTATCATTATTTTATATTTTCCTAAGGGAAAAATGCTTATATTAATGTTATAAATTTTGAAAAGAACCCAAACCTATTTTTTGAAAATAAAAGGACTGTGAAAAACTAGGAGACTGTAAAACGATTTGTGTAAATGCTGTATCACTAAAAACACAACATAATATTAAGATTTGATTATTGATGATAAAACATATGCTGTCCTCTCTGAAACACTGTTGCTATTAGAAGCTCTGGAGTCAGTTTTGACTTGATAGGGTTACAGTTTGGATTTGATAGTGACCTTATCAAAAACAGAACAAACACTGCCTGGTTTGACACCATCCTCTCTGTATTAGAAAGTACCAAAACCCCACCATAACTGTTGTCATTATAGGAATTTTATGATTTATGTAGGAATTGTTTATATCTGAGAGCATTCTAGATTTCAAAAATTGTTTTGTGCAATGTAGGCTGAAAAATAGAAACTAAACTTTCAAAAGTATATAAAGTAATCACACATTTGAAAATCTATATAATTCTTTGTGCATGTGTAAGTTTTCCTGCATGAGTCAATCATTTAATTCTTGTGGTTTTACAACTATTCTTGCTGACAGGAACATTTATTGCCTCTATAGGAGGAATGTACAGTTTCAGTATATACAGGTAAAGGGAATGAGCTATTGTGTAATTCCAACAAATCCTGATAGACTATGAAATTGATTTGAAGTAATCCTTTCTAGGATCAGGTAAAATTTGGGGAGTTTAACTCTTGACTGCATTGTCATTAAAAATACCTAGTTAAGAACCATAAAGTAGATATCTTTGGATTAAGACAGTAAAGTGTTATTGCAGAGACAAAAGCTTCCAACTGAGCACATGTTATTAAGGGACAAGTATTTCTGGCTCAAAATTTTGACCGTAATAGTTAATAACCTCTTTTTTAGAGTGAATATTTTTCTCTATCACATTGGGTATTAGATATTAGTTCACTGACTCAGAACACAGTCCTACATATATAATAACACTATTTATCCTTTGCTTCAGTGAAATTGTACAAATAAATTATGTACTGTTCTGAAATGCAGATTAAACAAGGAGAAAATATCCTTCAGTTGAGTCTGGGAGTTATTGCCCAGATTGATTTTAATCAGTATAATTAGCTCATTGGCTAAATTGTTATATAAAAATTCTGTCAGAGAGATTGACCAATATATAAACATAAACTATAATATCTTTCTGAAAATTTAAATGATCTGAAAGCAAAAGAAATATTCTGAAATCTCCTGATTATAAGAAAACCTGCTGGGAAGTAAAGACATGGCGGATTTATAGTAGTGAACATAACTACGGGCAGCAGAGAGCGCACAGAGCGCGTGCGGTGTTCCCATCAAGTGTGCTGCAAGTGACGCATTTGGTGTAAAATGAATCAAGTGACTACAGCATGGTCAATCCCATCTATGAAACGGTACTCTTTTTGAAGATCTGTGAATTAGCAGAAGCACATGGCTAATGCCGTTTACTTGGCAAGAGCAGTCATCTTTTTGTCCCTAATTTTCAGTGTGCCAGTGTCCCACTGGATCCCAAATTCAACAATTTCAGATGTCAACATTTAAAGGCATAATTCCTTGTTCTCAGTGTGGGAAATGCATGCTCAACATAACTTGCCAGAGACTGCCATTTAATATATACTTTTTAATTTCTAAGCAAATTCTGTCTATGCAAACTCTGAAATACCTTCATTTCTTTTGTTAGCTCACATGTTTTTATTATACGTTGTTTAATAAGTTTAGAGCTATAGAATTATTGAATTATTCATAGAGCTTATTTTTACATACTACCTATATGGGCATCTCATGTCAAAACTGGGAGAGGTCTAGGGTTTCTTTTTTTGTGTGTTGTTTGTTTATATCAGAAATCAGAGCAAGAAGAAAAAGATGATAAAACAATAACTCAAAGAGATACAGCTCAGCAAAGATTATAAAATAAATTATAAAATGCATTTGCCACTGGACACCATTTGGTAACGACTTTGCTCCCATTCCTCTAGGATGGACAGAGGGAAATCACTGGAGGCTTATTTCCTGTGTACTCCCAGGATCATCCACAGCATTCTGGTAACCAGATGCTCATAATTTAAACTCTCATACTACTCCCTCTTTTGATTTCAGATGATGTGGTTTACAATCCTTTGGTGAGTGATGGTGGTGTGCTTCTTCCCTGTGGACTAGTTGACATATCCCTCAGCCTTCTTCCAAACATGGCTGGTTGATGGGAAGCAAGCCTTTAAGACCCTAGACACTATTTTGTCTCATAGCTGGGCACCATCTACTTTCTTCACCACACTTTGCTAAAGCACCCATATCTTCTTCTGTGTTCCCTTCCTAAGAGTGAGTATGAAACAGGGCCATGATATGCGAACGGAATTCTTCTTAAACTGGAATTAGGATTTAGTGAGAGCCCAAAGCTCATTTCTGGATATATGTTTGTTTGTTTTTTGTATGCCGTTGGTTCCCTTTGAAAACCTCCTTGTCAATTTATAGTAGAGACTATTATGGGTCATCCCCCTGGGGCATAAGGATCTTCCATTAATATTGTCTTTGATTAACCCCTGGTACTTATGTTTTAAAGCCCTGGTGAGAGAGGGATAGTATGTCAATGTAGACTAACTCCATTTCTCAGTAGCTAAAATATTTTTACAGAATCAGTCCTTCCGTGGCTGGACGCTATTTACACAAAAAATGAGGGTTGTTTGTCAGGGAAAATCTTACAATAATCTCACTAAGAATGTCAGTCACAAGTCTGCTGGAATAATATATATCTTAATAGTGCTTGTAGGGCTTTGATGTAACAAGACCACATTTGTCCGCCTACCACCAGGTAGGCAGATCTTGTTACAGTTGATTTCTGCTTCCTTAGACACCGTGAATTTTCAGTTTTAAGACCTCAGGTTTCAAGTGTGTCTGAGGTAGAGTTCAGTTCACCCAGTGGATATTCTGCCCAGGATCTCACTTACATAGACTCTGGAGCATGCCATGTGTCCTGAAATTCCAGCTTCAAAGCCCCAGTGTTCCAGGCACCCAGCCTGGGTCCCCCAGGATGCGTCCCGAAGCCCACGTCAATGTGGCCCATTCAGTGCATACCAGCAGAGACACTTCTCCCACCTATGGTCCCTAAACCCATTTTCCATCATTCTGGCCCCTACTTAGAGATCAGTCCTCCTGCTTTTCCTACCAACAGTCAGGAATTTGGGTCCCCCAGATACGTTTCCTCCCTGTCCCCTCTGCTCACTTGCCTTCCCCATCAGTATCTCTCTTTCCTCTGATACGACTGTCTACCTGTCCGAGGTAGGGGGAACCTCATCTCAGCTTTACATAGCAGTCACTCAGTAAGCAATATTCCTCCCCCACCGACACCCCCTTAACAGTTTGACAGAGGTGAGGTGTCCTCTGGCAAAGGGACGGTCAAGACACAAGCCTAGCGAAATGATGTATGATTCATTGGAACCAGTCAGGCCCTCTATTATCCTGTCTGGCCACCCTGGCCAGCAGACCAGATGTCCAGCAAACCTGAACTTGTGCCGATCTTGTTGCTTGTTCCTGCAACAGTGGACTCAAAGCATTGGTCCTTCCGTGATTGGCTGACTTCACTCAGTGTAATATCTTCCAATGCCTCCCTGTCATGAGGTGTTTCATGCGTTGCTAGCCGTCTTTTATAGATGTATAGTATTCTATTGTGGGTATGAACCAGAGTTGTATTATCCAATTTTCTACTGGTGGAAATTTAGGTTGTTTCATACTTCTTGCTATTGTGAATTGTGCTGCAATGAACACAGGGGAGTCTCTTCATGATTTGATTCTTATTTCTTTGGGGTATATGTCCGGAGATGGTATTGCTGAGTCATTTGGTATGTCAATTGCCATCTGTTTTAGGAATCGTCCTATCACTTTCCACAGTGGCTGTACATATTTACAAGCCCACCAGCAGAGAATAAGAGTTCCAATCTCACCTCTCCAGAATTTGTTTTTCTGTTTTTTTTAATTTGGCTATGATTATAGGTATTAGGTAATCTTAACCAAAATTGGATTATATATTAAAGCATTTGCATTCTTCATTGTACCTTTATAATTACTGTTCTGTCACCCTATCTTTCATTTCTTTTGAGACAATGAGGTAATAGCAGTTATAAATATATCGATATTATACTGCTGTTAGGTGCCCTTGATGTGTTCTGATTCAGAGAGACATTATTTACAACAGAGGAAATATTTGACATCCTCACAATTGTTTTGATATACGAGCTCATTGTTGTGGCCACTGTGTCACTCAATCTTGCTCAGGGTCTTCCATCGACAAGATTATTTGATAATCTTATAAGCATCAATAATAAAAAACAGACATGTCTACAGGTGTCAAATACATGAAAATCCCTCTACAAATAGTAATATCTTTTAATTAGCATAATAATATTAAAATGTCAAAACCAGCAAAGCATTCATTGATGTCAATGCTAAGCAATCTGCTTGCTTTCTCAGAAACAGTCAGTGAATCAGCAATCCAGTCCAGCATAACTCTCCAGAAAAGCACAGCTTCGTTTTTATCCAATGTTCTATTTTTTTCCTTGAGAGGCTTTTGGGAACTAACTTCCTTATTCTTGGGTATTATATCCTGCTCGCCCTCATTAAGCATTCTCAAGGGCGAAGAATTGTGGAATGATCACCCACATAATTATAGGTAATCTGAAGTACTATTCGAGGAAATCTTTTTAAAGGCGCCATTGGGTTTATTACGTCTCACAGAAACCTTCATATGTGTCAGAGTAAGAGTGAACTTCTGAACTTCAAGGCCATGATCAAGGGGAAGATCACAAAGCCTTTCTTCAAAGGCACCTCTTGGAGAGTCCAAGCTGCCACCCTTTCTGGCAGTGATGAAGCGGTTCACTGGTTGAGCTCCCGAGGGGTTACTATTAACAGAACCCAGATTCACTACTTTGATCTTAGTACTGTGTTTTCTCGGCACCTATTCACAATTAGTTTTGTCCATGTGGCCACAAAGTACCTTCTGCACAGCAAAGTCACAAGGACTTAGAGATCAGGCTCTTAAGATTAAGACAAGTTCAAATCTTATGAATTTTACACCGTATCTATAAGACAATGAAACCGTGTAGACTAAATTACCATATACATAAACGGCACCTCCTTGATGGAATACTTGTAGAACACGATTAGATAGATATAATAGATGGCACAATACCTAACAGAATTGGCTGTTAAGAACTGCCAAGTTGTTTCTGAATCCGAGTGCTCCTGTATGCAACAGAACAAGGCTACCTGATCCAGAGCCATCCTAACAAGCGTTAGGATCTTATGAGGACATTCTTTCAGCAACTGTCAATCCATGTCCTTGAACGTCTCTTTTTCTCTCACCTTCTACATTGTCAAACATGACATCCTTCTCCAGCAACAGATGCCTCTTGATCACGTGACCAACGTATTTAAGACAAAGTCTCAGCAGCCTCAATTCTAAGAAACATCCAGTACTAATTCATCCAAGAAATTCTGATTGGTCAAACGTTCTTGAAATTCATGATATATTCTACATTATTTGCCAGCTCAATAATTTCCATGTATCAATCCTTCTTTGGTCTTGCTAAGCACTCAAAAATCAATAGTGTGCTTAAACTATTCTGATTAATATGTTTAATAGTAGGTCAGTTTTAGATGTTTCAGTGTCCATTCACTTAAACACAAAACATATTTGTATCTCATAATCACAGGATTGTAGAATTGGAAACGACCTTAGAAATGAAGTCACATGCCTGGCATAACCCATGGACATAGCAGGCTAGTATTGAATGTTCAACTCTAGCACCAATAACTCTCCCATCCCTTTCTTCTTCCACCGAAGGCAGCAGAATAAGAGTACTAAACCAGGCTTTATAGATATAACAAACTATATAATAGGAAAGAGTATTTAGAACTTTTTTCTTAGGACTTTTGCATATTTCACCAAGACACAAAGAAATTAAAATATCTACCTAAGATCACATAGAAATTGAGAACTAGAATTCCATGATTTCAATCTTCTTTATAATTAAATTTGTCTCAGAATCAGAAAAGCTAGCTTTTGAAATCAAATAAAGTTCCTAGCAACACAGGTCACTGAAAGCTTTTGTGGGGGCAGTGGAAGGGGGCTGATATTCCTCACTTCTATCACTATTGAAGGCACTGAAAATATCTCACAGAATCTTCACACATATCATTTACTTTAGAATGACAGGATTTCAAACCATGAGCATGTCTAAAAATGAGCTAGTAAATTACAGAAACAAATTAAATATGTTCACATAATTAGAGTAATTCATAAGTCTATATTTATAGACAGGTATTTCATAATACCCCCCCAAAAGGATAATAACCTAAAAAATAGAATAATTTTAAATTTATTGATGTCAGGGAAATGTAGAAGATATTAATTTCATATAAAATCTGTAGAAAATATTATATTTTGAATAATAGAAATTCACTAAATTTATAGTTACTAGAATTGATAAAATCACATGTAAATATATGTTGTGGAATTAGGTATAATGTTACAAATTATATTTAAATTAAGAAAAATGTGAAATACCACAGTGATTCTTGAATAGAGAACATTATTCTGAAAAATACAAAGAAGTTGTGTTTGGCTATTTGAGAAGATGTGGTTGACCCTTATATTTTATGAAATTATATTAACTGGATGAATAATCATAATATAATGATAGGACGATGTACTGCTAAAAGAAGAAACTGGTCTGTTTTGGAAGAAGTATGTCAGGAGTGCTTCTTAGAGGCAAGATGACATGACTTCTTCTTACATACTTGGACATACTGCCAGAGAGAAATCCCTGGAGAAGCACATCATGCTCAGTAATTATAAAATAATAATAATATAAGAATGCTCCACCTCAAATTGACCCTCTACCAAGAGAGTGAATGAAATACTGCCGACTCCTGCACCATCCACTACTGTCCCTATGTCTGAGCCCATTGTTACAGCCACAGTGTCAATCCATCTCATTGAGGGCCTTCCTCTCTTTCCCCCTACTTTATCAAGCATGGCTGATAACATGCCCAAAGTATGTAAGACACATTCTCATCATCCATGCTTCTAGAGAGGACTCTGGATATACTTCTTCAAGGCAGATTTGTTGTTCTTGTGGCACTCTGTTGTACTTTTAATATTCTTCACCAACACCACAATGCAAATTCCCTTGTTCTTCTTCAGTCTTTCTTACCCGATGTCCAACTGCCACAGGTGAAATATCATGGCATGGACCAGGCGCACCTTAGTCCTCAAAGTAACATCCTTGTCTTTCAATACTCTAAGAAAGTCTGTGTAGCAGAAATGCAACTGGTCTTTCGATATATTCACTGCTACTTCCATGAACATTGATTGTGGAACCAAGCAAGATAAATCCTTGACAGCTTCAACCTTTTCTCCATTTATCGCGAAGTTACCTATTGGTCCACTTGTGATGATTTTGTTCTGCCTGACACTGAGCTACAATCCTTGGACCTCATCAGCAAGTACTAGGAGTCTTCCTGGCTTTCAGACAGGGAAGTTGTGTTTTCTGCATATGGCGGGTTGTTTACAAGATTTTCTCAAAACTTGATGTGCAATGATTCTTCAGATAAGCCAGAATCTCAGACAATTTGCTCCGCATGCAGACTGAATAAGTATGGCAAGAGGATCAAAACCTGGCACACACCTTTCCCGATTCTACACCGTGTAGTGTTCTCTTGTTCTCTACACACCGCCGCCTCTTGATCCCTGCACACGTTCCGCAGGCACACATGAAGTCTTCTGGAATTCCCATCCTCCTTACAGCTATTCATAATTTGTTGTTATTATCTACATTGGTGGATGCCTTGACATCGTCAAAACACAAGTAAACATTTTTCTGGTATTCCCTCCTTTTAGCCAAGATTCATCTGACATCATCAATGTTACCTTGTTCCACCATTGCTTGTGAGTCTGGTCTAAAACTGACAGCTTCCTGTCAATGTACCACTACAGCTGTTACTGGATCATCGTCAGCGACCTTTGATTAGCATTAGGTATCCATAATATTTTTCTGTATGTGAGCATTCTGTTGGGCCACTTTTCTTTGGAATGGGTACATATATAGGTCTCTCCCAGTTAGTTGGTCAAATAGCTGTTTTCCAAATGTCCTGGCCTCGATAAGTAAGTTCTTCCAGTGCCTCATCAGTCTGAGGAAACATTTCAATTAGTCCATCAATACTGGGGGTCTTGTTTTGGCTAGTGCTTTTAGTGCAGCTTGAACTTTTATCATTAATAATAATAACAATAAGTGGAGTGAAGAAACTAAAATGTTTTCAAAATGAAATATAATTTTTAATTTATTTTAAAGTAACTAAAATTAAAATAGGAAGAAGTGGTGTCAATAGAAGATCAATATCAAATTTTAAAACCTTTAATAGTTCAAAATATGTACTAAGGTAGTAAATACAAAGAAATAAGTTAAAAACAGTGAATTAAAATGAATATTAGTAATAATATAATAAACCAAACTACTAGAAATGCTAACTTATTCAACTCAACAATTTATAGATACAGACCATTAGAATAAATTCCACGAGCAAAATTTAATTTTTTTTTCTATAATAAATACATTTTATACATAAAGGCATACAAGGGAAATGTAAATAAAACAGTATAGTGTCTAAAGTAGATTAGAAAACCATCAGTACTGGTAAGACTAGAAGGTATAATCAAAAATGATAATCCACTAATTCATCCTTAATATCATAGCAATTATAAATGTATATATCCTATAAAATCATAAATCAAAGTTTAACAAAATTAATGGGGAATAAATTCTTAATCATAGTAGGAAAAATTAAAATATCTATTTTACTAAAAAATACAAAATTTTAAAAATATGGAAGACTTCACCTGGTCAATCAACTGATATAATAAAATAATAAATAATAAAATAATAAATAATAATTATTGTCTATAAATATATATAGACCACAACCTAGGCCATCAAACAAGTTTCATAAGTTTAAAGGCATTTAAATAAAACTGAATATGTTTGCCACATGAAATTAAAATTGAGGTCAGAAGAAACATTTGTATTCAACATTTTATTGCATGTCCAAACTGTTGTAAGAAAGCAAGAAAGGTATATAAACTTGAAATAAAGATGATAACAATTTTCATTTGCAGATAAAATATTAACAATCTGTAAAGCAACTAGTAGAGATAATACTTGACTTTGTCAACTTTGAGAGTTATAAGGATAATATTAAGGGCCTTCAAATTTGTCTTTGAAAAATGCAATTAAAAGGCAATAAAAATGTCCCAAAGCTTCTTGAAGATCATTATAGACTAAGTTCAGTTATATATCTACACACTAGTTGAAAAAGTTTAAAATTTTAAAATTCTATTTATATTATAAAAATTGAAAATACTTACATAAAAATGTGATCAAAAGATATATAATACATTTTACTAAAACACTAAAGAACATGCTGTGAGAAAAAAATATATAAAGAGATATAATACATTCATATACTATAAGATTCAATTATATTAAACTGGTGAGTGTCCTCAAGTTGAGCTATAGATTCCCTGATTTCCCAATCAGAATTCTAGGAGATTTTATTTGTACAAAATGAGCCCTGTTGTCTGATTGCCTACTTGTTGCCTGCTAACCATAAGGAAAGGGTCAGCAGTTCAAAGCCACCAGCTGCTGCTTCAGGAGAAAGATAAGATGTTTTACTTCCTGAGAGAGTTCTTATACAGGGAAGCCCAGAGGCACTTCTATTCTGTCTTATAAGAGTCATTACAAGTCAGAATCAGCTTGAGTTTTTACTTATAGAATAAAAAAGCCAATTTTAAAACTCATACGGATTAGCAAGTAACATATAAGTGAAGACATGCTCTTTGTTATTTGGGTTTCATTAAAAACAAGGTAGGAATGTTTATATTACTAGATTGGAATTCTTCCTTTGAAGCTAATATAATAATATAGTAATCATTGAAACTCTAAGATACTGGTAAAACCACAGACATCCCAATAAATGGAATATGATAGAAAAATGAAAAATGACTCCCCAAACTGTGTGGTGTCCTTCCCATACCCTTCTCCCCCAAATATATACGCAGTGGTTTCATCTTAGAGAGGTGCATTGCTAGTGCATCCATGTTAATAAATGTTGGGTAAATTCTCCTGTGAAAACTGTTCAGGTTAATGTCACTCTTTCTCAGAGAAACCAGAGGGATCGTCCACTAAGAGAGTAGAATAAGGTAGTGCTGTTGTTGCTGGGTGCCAGCATGCTGTTCCAATCCAGAGGGACCTTATGCAGAACAGAACAAACAATGCCCAGCGCTGTGCCATCCTTACAATGGTTCCTATTCTGGTGACCATTCGATTCCTCCTTTTCACTGTGCTTCCACTTAAGCAATCATGGTGTCTTTCTCCAGGAACTGATCTCTCCTGAGACTATGGCTAAAGTATGTGTGATAAGCTTTTTGTATGTGCCAACATGGCTCCTGTATGAACATGTGGGCAGAGTTTAGCCTGTCAATCAGGTCACAGCTTGATGGGAGGGTAACCAAGGTCAATGGCTCTCTTGAGGCTCTCTCTACTTCACCTCCTGTTGACAAGCCACTCTGAGCTGCACTGATGGCAAGAAGAGACATGGAGAGCTGTCCACCACCATTGGATCGGATCGACAAGAGTTTGCACCCACTGGGCTGTGAACATCATGCATGATTGCGTGTAACTGTGTGAGTCTACAGAGAGATATGTGAACTAGAACCACACGTATGGACTAGTACCAGATTTACTGACTTGCTCTGGCCTGGGCTGGGATGATTTTCTGATATATAACTGCTTCTTGATATACAGCTCTCTGTTAGACATATACGACTGTCTCCAGGTTGTTTCTGCGGCCAAAGCGGCCCAACACAGTATGTAAGACAATGCCTTGACATTCTTTATGTTAAGGAGTTCTGCTCAATGTTCTTCCAATGTAGGTTGTTTTATTCTTTTAGCAGTCCATGGGATTTTCAATATTATTTTCCAGAAGCATAATTCAAAAGTATCCATTTTCTTCAGTTTTCCTTATTTAATGCCCAACATACGTACACATGTATATGAATATATATGAGGCAATGGAATATACCACGACTTGGTTATACACACATATACATATATAGTTAATTACTTGGATAATAAATCAGTGTGCATTTAATGAAACTGGGGCTACATGCCTAGAATGAGTCACTGACAACTTTCATGACATTTAATTTTTAAAATATAGCTCAATAATTAGCATTTGCTTAATCTTAAATTCATTGTACATGTTATGGTAAATCATAGCGAGTCAGTTGAAAAACACTTTTTATATTTAAAACTATACTAAAAGTCAATTCTTTATATATATATATAGTACCTAGGATATGCCAGGCTCTGTGAAAAATGCTTTACATACAGCACCGTGATTTATCCCCTATAGGAGCCCTGCTGACTCCGTGGGCTTAGTGTTCAGCTGCAAAACACATGGCTGGGGTCCAAGCCCACCTGCTTCTCCACGGGACAATGATGCTGCTCTGAGCTACCCCACTAAAGAGGAAGTCTCCAAAACCCTCGGGACAAGCTCTACTCAGTGAGTTTGGTGTGGTGGTATAGCATGGCGGGATGTGATTTAGTTTTCATCCACACCACCCCTTTCCTGTTCAATCTTCTCTATAGTATTATACTTCTAATTTTTATATGAAATTCCCTTCACTCTCATAATCATTCATATCCTTCTCATTTGAGTCCTATTCTACCTCAGAGTATGAGAAAATACTCCACTACTCTTCATGTCTTTCTATGGCCCTTCACATTCTTGTACTAGCAAAAATATTGCTCTTTCTAGATTATAACAAACAGAAATAGCAGATATCTTTATCTCCTGTGTTAGCACCAATTAAGTTCTATGTGGTAGACGTGTTCTTAAAACCTTAACATAAAGAAAGGGAAGGAGGTTAGAGAATGGGGGTGGGGAGAAACTGAGATGGGGGAGGGGGGCACAGGGCACTAACCCAGCCAGAGGGAGAGTATTGGTTGTGCCTGCAGGAAATTGGAGCATGCATCCAGACCCAACCATGATGGTCAAACCAGGGGGGCAACATAACACATGGAGGAATCCATGGGAAGACTGGACTACAGGGCCGGCCCCAACCAGAACCTGCCTGACCCCATGCTGGAAGTATGTGTATCAGAGAACGACACTAAACCATCTGGTAGGAGAAAGGAAATGATCTACCATACCCAGATAGAAGTGGGAGCAAATGAAGGGGACGGAAGAGAGTGGAGCACATCCTGGTCCACCAAGCCTTGATGATGATATCCCGCTCAGAGCAGCCAGTGCACAGCATGGACCATATGGCCGGCCCCACTCCGAGAGAGGACATCCCACACTGAACCATAGCCCTACAGGGGCCAACATTGGAGACATAGTGTGGGAATTGTGCCTGATCTAGCCCCGCACACAGCAATGTAAAACACTAAGGCGATACAATGGAACAGCCAGGGGAACGGAGCAAGGAAATCCCAAGGGGATAGCAAAAATAGACATGGGGCCAGGGCATGGCACCCCATCATACTCCACCGGTAAACACTCCTAAAGGTCAACAAAAAGACCTTGAACTATTTACAGGCTTTTCTTTTTCTTGTTTTTTTGGTCATTGGTATTTGTGTGGTTGTCAGTATGTCAAGTTTTATTTTGTCACTTTATTTTTCTTTGTCTTTTTTTATGTGCATATTATTATTTCTGCAGATCTTTCTAGATAAGATAGACTGGATAAACAATCTGGAGGAGAAAACAAGACTGATGTCTCTGGGTGGACATAGGAGAGGGGGAGATGGGGAAAAGGAAATGGTGTTAACCAACCCAGGGACAAGGGAACAAGTGATACAAAATCAGTGGCAAGGAGGGTTTAAGAGGCCTGATAATGTAACCAAGAGGAATTAATGAAACCTAAATGAAGGCTGAGCATGATAGTGGGACAAGAGGAAAGTAAAAAGAAATAGAGGAAAGAACTAGGAGGCAAAGGGCATTTATTCAAGTATAAATTCTGGCATGTACATATGTAAATATATTTATATACGATTATTAGGAAATTGATCTATGTGTATATATTTATAGGTTTAGTATGAAGGTAGCAGATAGACATTAGGCCTCCAATCAAGTACTCCCTCAATGTGAGAACACTTTGGAAGAGCATTCCATGATGCTCACCTTCCTAACACAATCGCTGAAGATAAAAACGGGTACATAAGCAAATGTAGTGAAGAAAGCTGATGGTGCCCAACTGTCAAAAGATATAGCATCTGGTGTCTTAAATGCTTGAAGGTAAGCAAGTGGCTACGTAGCTCAGAAACAACAGCACTCACATGGAAGAAGCACATCAGCCTGTGTTTTCATGAGGTGTCGAAGGGATCAGGTATCAGGCATCAAAGACCCAAAAAATCGTATCAATGTGAATGAGGGGGAGTGAAGATTGGGGATCCAAGGTCCATCTGTAGGCAACTGGACATCCCCTTGCAGAGGGGTCGCAGAGAGGAGATGAGCCAGTCAAGGTGCAATGTAGCAATGATAAAACATACAACTTTCCTCTAGTTCCTAAATGCTTCACCCCCCTTGCCCCCACTATCATGATCCCAATTCTACCTTACAAATCTGGCTAGACCAGAGGATGCACACTGGTACAGGTAGGAACTGGAAACACTGCAAATCCAGGACAGATTATCATCCCTTCAGGAACAGTGGTGAGAGTGGCGATACCAGGAGGGTGGAGGGAAGGTAGGGAGGAAAGGGGGAACCAATTACAAGAATATACATATAACCTCCTTCCTGGGGGACAGACAATAGAAAAGTGGATGAAGAGAGATGTTGGACAGTGTAAGATGTGACAAAATAATAATAATTCATAAATTATAAAGGGTTCATGAAGGAGAGGAAACGGTGAGGGAGGGAAAAAATGAGGAGCTGATACCAAGGGCTCAAGTAGAAAGCAAATGTTTTTGAGAATGATGAGGGCAACACATGTATAAATGTGCTTGACACAATGGATGTACATATGGATTGTTAAAAAAAAGTTGTAAGAGCCCCCAAAAAAATGAGTTTTAAAAAATAATAAAACCTCTCTGTATATTACTTTCTATACTTGCTGCTAAAAGGCATCTGCTCTCCAATTCTCTTCGTATATGCCAGAGCAGGAAGCATTATTTCATGATGTCATGCAGAGGGCAGCTATGGCTTGGAACTGACAGGATGGCAGCTATGACCATTTGCTGAAGATTCGTATATAAAACCTATAATCCCAATATTTTTGTGCTTACATAAAAGAACAGACTATGAAGAATATTTAGTTGTCTTAAACACATTTGTAAGTTCATATTTCTTTGAACAAAGTCCCTACAATGTGGATAGAGCAACCACATATGACATAAATCATCAAATTAAATTCTCCCAAATGTCATAGACTCTAACCACAAATTACCTCAATTGTCAAAACCACATCATAATTTGAAAATACATCTTTCTCTGTAGGCCCAGAGCCAAATCCATAAGGCATACTTAATCACAGGATAGAAGACTCTCTGTTCCATAAAACCATCAAACATCTGGCTTTTGAAAAATCAGTTTTCTTTTTCTCCCCAAATTTGCCAGCAGATTGATTTTAATGCTTGCATATTTTGTACATTTAAAAAAGATATTTGTTCATTTATTTTCTTGCTCATGATGTTTAATGATTCACTGCAAGACCAGTAAAAAATACACCTCATATATAAAAAATATTTATAAAATTAGATCGCTCCTGGCACTCTTATCTCTGTAATGTTTTCTATGTGCTCACCTATCACAAGCCATTCTGTTTTTAATATATTAGATTTGATATATTCTTAATGGTGGATATTGTATATTTCAAGTAAAAAGCATTCACTACAATGCGAGGATGATTCCTTTATATTATCAACTTTATTTTATATCTATTTGTTTTCATCATAAGTTTTTTATTAAATAAACCTCTGTGTAAGAGACTGAAAATTTTCATTTTAAAGGGAAAGCTATGCAATAGTTTGCCAGACAATTTAAAATGTAGGAATATTTTTTCGTGTGAATTTCTTTATATGGATTTCAGGATGGGTGAGTCTATAGAGACAATAACGAGATTAGTATTTTCTCAGGGTTATGCCAGGGGAAGTTGGGAGGAAGTTGGTGAGATAATAATATTATAAACAAGAAAGTAAACAATGTTCTAAAATTGATGTTGGCAATAATGGAATAAAATTATTTATATATGTCAATCATTGAATTGTAAAAGACTAAAATACAAAGTGTGTGTTAGATATAAAAATGATACTGAGTTTCAGATAGTTTTGAATAAAGATTACTAAAGTGGAAATCCACATGTTCCAGGTTAACCAGGTATGAAATGTCCTCTAAAACCAAGGGGAGAGAGAGAAGTCAAAGGGACAGGTTTCTCTTTGAGGAGGGCAACAACAACAAAAAATGCAAAATGCTGAGACAGTCAGAGTCATCTTGGAGAGTACAGGGTCAATCAAGGGCGGTAGCAGATATGTATGGGAAAACACATGAGATTGTACAAAGCTTAATCTCAGCTCTGCTGTTGAAGAATTTTCAAGAAAACTGTAGAATGAATTTTCTGTTGCTTAATGCATGGTTGCTTGAGAACTTTAATTGAGGAAATGAAATTTAATTGTGTCTCAGTAAACTGTCTGGCATTTTGTAGCGATATCCTTGGTTAAATATCCGCTTTTGAATCTGGCTTGAGGTTCTGACATTTCCTTATCAATGTACTGTTGTGGTGGCCATTTCTAAATTATCTTCAACAAGACTTCACAAGGAGATATTAGTGATATTGTTAGACACTGGTCTCACTACATTGGATCACACTATTCTTTGCAATGAACATAGATGTAGATATTTTCCAATATATTGGCCATATAGATGTCTTCCAAGTGTCTTGGTTTAGGTGGCAGGTACCATCAGTGTTGCATTTTTTGTTGAAACATCTCAATTGGAACCCCATCAATTATTGAAGATTTATATATTTCTCTTCTTTTTGCCAATGCCTTCAGGGGAGCTTCGATTTTCCTCTTTCAATATCATCATTTTTTAAACACATGCTACCGCCGACAAAAGTTGAATGCTGACCAATTATTCTTGGATGGCTACTATGCCTATACACAACTAATATCAACAATTGGTTTATTTCATGTCCAGGGAGCCATTGTGGTTCACTCCTTTGGTGATGGTGACAATGAGGGGCAGGGACTGAGGAGCAGCTCTTTGAACCCACCAGCACCACTTGCTGTCAGTTTGTGTGTTGCTGTGACACTGGAAGCTGTCACTGGTATTTAAAACGCCAGCAAGGGGGCTACAAACGATCACGTTTCAACAGAGCTTCCAGATGAAGCGCAGGCGACACTAAAGAGATCAGCTCCCTGCTTCAGAGGAAGGAGCCACTGAAAACCTTATGCAGAGCTTTGAAACTGTCAGATCCCGAAGGCCTGATGCATGAAAGCAGAATAACAAGAGAGACAGTGCCAGCAGACAGGACCCCCTTACGGAAGGCTTTGGAAACATTACTGAGCAGGAGATCCTTTCTCAAAGTACAGTCTTCCCTGGCATGACAATAAGCCTGTGCTCAAGATATGGAGAATCACTGTAAAAATATTAATAATTAGAATTTTGAATGCACTAAGTATGAATTTAGGAAAATTGTAAGTGGTCAAAAACAAAAGGGAATAGATGAAGATTAAAACCCTAGGCATTCATGAAATGGACTGGTATGGGGCATTTTGTATGAGAGAATAGATTGGTTTACTATGCAGGGATGATACATTCAAGAGATTGACTTTACAGTCATTGTCAAAAAGGACCTTTCAAAATCAATCTTCCAGTATACTGCTGTTTGTGATAGGATTATATCTACCTTCAAGGAAATTCGATCAATAAAACTATTATTCAAATATATACACCAGCCTCAAAAGCTATTGATGAAGAAATTGAAGAGTTCTATCAACAGCTTCTCTTTGAAATTGACAAAATGTCAAATCAAGATTCATTGATAATTATTGGTGATTGTTAAGTAAAATTTGGAAACAAAGAGGAAGGAACATTAGTTGGACAATACGGTCTTGGTGATAGGAACAAAGGTGGAGATCGTCATTTACATCCCTCTTTGCGTTCAATATGTCAAAAGTGTCCCTGAGATGTTCTCAAAATCACGATCAACTTTCATAAGACGAACTACTTGTTCATAGTAAATACAGCTTTTCAACAACGCAAAGGGTGACTATACACACAGACTTCCTCAGATAGAATACACAGAAATCAAATTGATGACATCTGTGGGAAGATATGAAGAAGAAAGTACATGTCAGCTTAAACCAGGTCATGGGATGATTGGGAAAAAATCATCAGTTTCTCATAGGTCAGTTCAAAGTTGAAGAAGATTAAAACAAGGCCAGGAAGTCAAAATGCACCCTGGAATCTACCCCACCTGAGTTTCGAGAACAGCTCAAGCACACGTGAGACACATGGAGCACTAACGGCAGAAGACCCGAGGCTCCGTGTGAGGACCCCAAGACCCTCACTCAGGAAGCAAGCATATGGTCAGAGAAAGACAGAAAGAAATAAAAGCTCTGCGTGGAGGCCAGAAGACACTGAAGCACGTTCTTACAGAGCCGCAGAAGTCTGTGGGAGAAATGATAACATTTCCGTTCAATGAACTGAAAAGAAAACTTCAAAGGGCAGCTGGAGAAGAAAGTAAAATTATAATGAAATGTGCAAAGACCTGCAGTTAGAAACCAGAAGTAAGAACACGCTCTGAAATGTTTTTCCCTCAAGGCTAAAAGAGGTACTTATTCACTACACACAGAGCATGCCCCCTTTATAGTCCATGTACAGTACATGCCCCTAGAAAATGGCCATGTAAATTGCTAAATAAATTGGGTGAACATTTTCTCAATTAGAGAATGTACTAAGTCTTTTGGGACCACACCTCTGTCTGCCTCAAAATACTTTTAATTTTAGTGCCTGGGTTCCTCCTTTATATTCAATGCAAAGTTCATACTTGTTTGGGGGATTGTTTCCTAATGTTAGCCACTTAATATAACTCAAGTACATCACAGTCACTGCACAATAAATAAGTTATTTTAAATAAAGCATAATTTCCCTCCTTATTTGTATAATCGGGATGCAAACAAATATTGGTTACTTTTTTTTTAATGGCAGACAACCCAAAAATTACTCATCTGTGATAGGAAACTGGGCTTTAGCAATCACATCAGAATGAGTGGTGTCAATATTATCTATATATCTCCAAACAATGAAGTCATATTGTAGTGATTCACAATCTTGTGCTCAGTAGACATTTATTGAAATTAAGTGAATTGTGTCTACGTTTCTCCCCAATTAACCAGAAGGAAGCTTTCCTTAAAGTAATGGCTCACTAAATGCTTCTTGAATATACTATGAAAGGAGCAAAGGTCGGACCCTCTTAGCTGGCTGTCAAGTAGCACACTTGAACTTACCTGGCAAAGAGGAGTTTAAGGAAGATGTCAATAGCAGGTGGCACACAACTAAGTAAACTCAAGATGCCAACAAAGCAAACAAGTAAGCAGAAACATTGGTACCAGAATAAACCAAGGAACGATTTGCCAGCAAAAGCGAAAAAGGTGAACTGCCTTCCTTAAGAGACAACCAAGAAAAATGTATATGGGCCCATAGCTTTCCCCCATTCCGGTTCAAATAGTCCAAAGGTGACGATGGAAGGTACTCTGGCTGTCTTCCTTAATATTCAGACATCTTAGTTTTCAATATTTTATGGTGGGTTTGTTATTCATGAATTAATATAAACCTATTCATGCTTAGGCATTATTTTCCGCAAGTACAACGTTGAATTTCCTTTTATTTGTCCTAAAATGCCTACTTTCAAATTTGAAGGGACTTCAATTATTCCATGTAGTTTTCTTTAAAATCGTTTTAACTTTGCAGACCAGAGTCCAAATACCCATGCACCATTCATTCTGCAGCACCTTCCACCCATCCCTCGGTCATTCCACCTGCCCTTCGTTGCTTCTTTTTCGCTGCTCTTTCTTGAGGTGTCGTAAGCAGAACTGTACCGGTCAGTCCAGCTGTAGATTGGTTGTAACTAAAAGGAGGATGTGGGTCATGTTGGTTTTCTTCTCTGTGGTATACAGGATATTCTGTACTTGTCATCCAAGACCGAATTCTTGATCTCTTGTCTTCATAGCGTGGCATTTGAGAACATCTGTATCGGTCATAGTCCTCAGAGTACTGAGCACTGTACACACGCCTTCCTTCCTCGTCCTTCATCTGATTTGCTGTCTTCCAGAATCCCCATGCAAACAGCATTTCCCTTTGATGACAACAAGTCCAAACTATGTAGAACCTCTTCGGCATCACAAACATCCTCAAATTAAAAATAAGCATATACTCCTGGATGTGGAGTGTAGACATCACGTGCAAGATGCACATCAACTATAGAATGATAGCAACCAAATTATCGATGTGAATCTTCAGACCTCGTGTCATAAGCCACGGTCCTCACAGAGAGGGGTTGTATGGGGATGTGTTAGCGGAGTGAATTTCAGCTAGGGAGACCAAGGGTTCCGCAAACCATCATCAAATCCTCGTCTGCAATTCTTTAAAATGAAAGAACTCAAGAAAAAATTCAAACATAGAGTTATAATATTGAAAAATTTCATGGGCAAAATATTGAATGAAGTAGAAAGCAACAAGACAAGATGGAAAGAATGTAGTCACTGTCTCTAAAACAACCGATTAGCATTCCACCAACGCAGGAGGCAGCATGTGAGCAGGAACCAGTGGTGCTGAAGAAGAAATGCAAGCTTCGCTGAATGTACCAGCCCAAAACAAGACTCCTGGAATTGATGGGCTACCAACTGAAAAGTTTCAACAATCAGATGAAGCACTGGAAATGCTTACTTATCTCTACCAGGAAATTTGGAAGAAAACTGCTTGGCAAATTGGACGAGATCCATATCTGTACCCATTTCAAGGTGATCCAGTAGATTTCTCAAATTACAGAACACTGCGATTGGTATGACATGCAATTAAAATGTTGCTGACGATGGTCCGACAATAGTTGCAGCAGGATACTAATAGCGAGCTGCCAGAGGTTAAGGGCAGTTTCAGAAAGGTGAGGTGAATGAGGGATATCATTGCTGATGTGAGATGGATCTTGACTGACAGCGAGACTATCAGAAAGCTATTTACTCATGTTTTATTTGACCACATGTGTAATAATAATAAATAATACTAACTATAGATATCCTTGAGAATAATAAGAACTACAAACTGTGCTCATGCAAAACTTCTACATGAGACTATTCTACAAGAGACAATTCTACAAGAGACCATTGCACTAACAGAGCAAAGCCTGGATTAAAATCAGGAAATGAGTGTGTCAGGGTTGAATCTTCTCACCATACTTATTCAATCGGTGGTGAGCCTATCATCGGAGAAGCAGGATTATGAGGGATAATTAAACATTAAGATTGGAACAAGATGTACCAACAACCTCCAACATTCAGATGACATAGTTTTTCTTGCTGAAAGTAAGGAAAATTCTCAACTCTTGCTGATGAAGATCAAGTATTTCAACTTTTAGTATGGATTATGACTCAATGTACAGAATACCAAAATCCTCACAACTGGACCAAATTGAAATCATCATGATAAATGGAGAAAAAAATGAAGATGACAAGGATTTCATCTTGCTTGGATCCACAATCAATGCTCATAGAAGCAGCCGCCAAGTAATCTACAGATATATAGCATTGAGTAAATGTGCTGTACAAGAGCTCTTTAGGTTATTGAAAAGCAAAGATGTCATTTTGAGAACTAAGGCATTTTCATTTGACGGCCCTGGCATTTTCACTTGCCACCTGTGCATTTGAAAGCCGGACATTAAAAAAGGGAGGCAGAAGAAGAATCGATGTATTTGCATTGCGATGCTGCAGAATCTGGAAAGTACTATGGACTGCTAGAAAGACAAAGTGAGCTTCTTGGAAGAAGTGCAGCTAAAGGGCTCCTCACAAAAATTGGGAGTCTTTGTCTTACCAATTTTGAACCTGTTGCCAGGACAGACCAGTCCCTGGAGAGGGACATCACGCTTGGTAGAGTACAGACAAAGCAACAAAGAGGAAGGCCTCAGGAGATGGATTGAAATGGTGGCTGCAACAATGGGCTCAAGCATCGGAACAATTGTGAAGATGACACAGGCCCAGGCAATAATTTGTTGTGTTGTGAATAGGGTCACAATGAGTCAGAACGCACATGATGGCATCTAACAGTAATAAGAGCAGCAGCCCTGTGGGAGAAAGAGTTGGCAGTTTTGTTCCAAAAATGTAGCACCTTGGAAATCCCAAAGAGCATATATTTTCTGTGCTACCAGGTTGCGATGAGTGAGATTTTGGTTAGGTTAGTCATAGTCCATAGCCTCTGTGCTGTTCTCATCATTTTCATAGCTAGTTCATACTCACAAGTAAAACACTTTTGTACATTTAAATATAATAATATGTATTTAATTATGGCCTTTCTCCAAACCCGCTTTGTCATAAAAATTCACAACTTCACAATTTTGACTTGCAAGTTCATTGTTTATTATCATGAGACCTCATTTGTGCTCTGTGGTTAGTGGGAAACTAGTGGAGGGTGTCACCAGCTCATCCATTATTTATAACCACAGAGATCTGTTGTGCTTTCTTAACACAATTTTTCTGAGTGGGGTAAGCATTTTAGTTGATGCAACAGAACCACTGACAAAGATGTTTAATTCATTATTGATTTATAACTATTCATTTTGTACTAATGACTTCTAACCAAGTGCTCCTCATTCTTATGTAATCCACTCTTCATGAACATTCCACTTCTCTTTGAACTCACCCAGTTCACTAGAGTTCAAATGATCCAATGTAGTTTAGAAAAATCTAAATAAGTTGATGTAGCTTAACACATTTTATTTTAACTTATGCACTTACTGTAAGTGACAACATTGGGACTTAAAGTGTAGCAAGGTGGGAACTTAAAGAGTATCAAGAGAGTTTGTTGAAAAAAGGAGAGAGTAAACCGAGACAAAAAATAAATGCCTATTGCTTGACACAGTGAATGCATTTATGGATTGTGATAGAGTGATAAGAGCGATAAGAGCTCCCAATAAAATGATTTTTAAAATATAGATGCATAAACCAACTGTTACAGTAAAGTCTGTTAGTGGACTGATTTATTTATGTCATGCTTGACAGTCTCCATCCTTTATACTCAGTTACAGAACACTGGTGGAAGAAGTTACAAAGATCTACAGACATGCTTTACTATAAATGAAAGAGTCCTGGTTTTTCAAGCAGTTTTGGTTTTTTTTTTCTTTAATGTTGTCAACCAGCCAACAGAATGGTTAAGGTACAGAAGTTTCATGTTTACTTTTGCTATCTTCATTTGTTCTTTCTTTCTTCTTGTCTTTATGACTCTCCAATTTCACTCCTTCTCAATTTCTCCACTTCACCTTTCTCAATTTCTCCACTTCACTTCCAGTCTTTCAGGAGACAACAACACAAAAGCTAAGCAATCGGAGTTGAGCACTTGCATAGGAAGCCTTCCTTCGGTTCACATTTCCACGATTGCCCGAGGAGACAATCTCCCACTGTAAGTGTTACAGCTGAGCCTACCTTACTGAGCCTCGTTGCAGACACATTCCACTTTCTGATCTCTAAACCCTTAATGTAACTTTTTTTCTACATACATTCAAAAGTTCTACAAAGAGTGGTCTTTCATTCATCTTCTTGTCAATTGGGACACTTTCTAAACTCCCCCACCCCCCAAACCCTGGATTATTACATTAACTGTGCTGATATAGGTATAAAAAGTACATAGGAAGGATGCATTTTCAATTATAATCACAAATAATTTTAGAATTACCAAAAAAATTTCCCCTTATATCACATTTACTTCTGGATCAGCCTTTCACAGATATCAACTTTATAACTAATGGAATTCATGTCAGAGAACAATTATTGTTAATGTAAGCAAAACATCCTAATTCTAAAATAAAAGCACTAAATAAATAAAACATGGTCTTAAACAGAGTACCTGGTTTCAACTGTTTTTGACCTGGCATTTAAGGAGTGTGATTTAAAAAAGAGAAAGAAAAAAATATAACCTTAAACATGAGATATTGCGGGTACTTTGGGGTTAAAAAAATTAGTATTATAATTATTTATATCAGCAAAATTTACCACACCCTTTGAAATTTGTGAATTTACATTAATATATTGTGATGGTTAGTTTTACGTTTTGGGTTTTTTTGTGTGTGGGAGGAGTATAGCCCGTCAATCAGGTTGCAGCTTGATTGGAGGCCTAACTAGATGAAGGCTCTCACTGAAGGCAGGCCACTCTCTCCCTGCTTCACCTTCTGTGAAGGAGCCACACAGAGCCAAGCTGATGGTGGTCAGAGCACTGGAGATGCATCCACTGCCGCTGGAGCGACAAGACTTTGCACCAGGTGGCCTGTGATCGTCCCACATCCTGAATCAGAGCGTGCGGTTGCAGGAGCCTGAAGAGGGACTTATGGACTAGTATTGGGCTTATGGCGTAGTTTCGGACTTCAGGACTTGATCTAGGCTGGGTTGGGATGTTTGCTTGATATATAGTTACTTCTTGATTTAAAGTTCCTTCTTACACATATATAAATGTCCTTGGATTTGTTCCTCTAGACAACCCAACCTAACACATCTATTAAAATAACTTCAATGGTTATTTTTGACATTGCTGTTCATCTATATATTTTTTTGTTTTTTTAAAAAATCATTTTATTAGGGGCTCTTACAGAAATGATAATAATCCATGAATCAATTATATCAACCCATCATCATTATATGTTGCCATCACCATTTTCAAAACATTATCTTTATACTTGAGCCCTTATTATCAGCTCCTCTTTTTCCCTTCCCTCACCCACCCTCCCAGCCTAGGGAGTCCTTGATGAATTACATATTATTATTTTATTTTCATATCTTACACTATTCGCTATATCCCTTCACCCATGTTTCTGTTATTCATTCCACTTGGGGTGGAGTTGGGTTATACATCCAACATTGCTATCAGTTCCCCCTTTCTCCAACTCCCCCCACCATATAAGTTTTTTTATGTAATTGAATTTATGCTGTATAAAATCAACTTCACTTGATTATATATATAAGCTTTTCCTGATATCATTAGAAGTTTGTTGGAAGCACTTTTGTAAAATGTACTAGTAGGTAGATGTAACATTTTTATTTTATGTATACATATATATTATCTTTCCATATAAAGAAGAGTTTGTAAATATATTTTCTACATATCCTATCTTAAGCCCCAATCTAACAACAATTTGTTTTTACAATGTGGTCCTTCTTACTATTTGCCCTCATGAAGTGATGACTAAAGATATGGGTGTTGTAGCACAGTGTGGTAAGAAAAACTATCATATTTTGCCAGGCCTCGAGAATGCAACATGTCTTTTGATCTCTTTACCGCTGCTTCATTGAGCACTGACGGGATCCAAGCAAGATAAAAACCTTTGACAACTTCAATCTTTTCTCCATTAATCATGATGCTTCCTACTGATCCTCTTGTGAGGATTTGGGTCTTCTTTACTTTAAATTACTGTGATCTATACCCAAGGCTGCCACCCTTGAACTTTATTTAGCAAGTGTTCCACGCCCTCCTCACTTTTGGCAAGCAAAGTTGAGTCACCTGCATATCACATCGTAGGTCCTTAATCAGCCTTCCTCAAACCCTAAAGCTGAATTGTTTTTCCTGTAATCTAGCTTCTCTGCTTATTTGATCAACGTGCAGATTGAGTAAGTATGGTGAGAAGATACAACCTTGACACACAATTGTCTTGCCACTAAACC
Organism: Tenrec ecaudatus; assembly: GCF_050624435.1. Taxonomy (NCBI): domain Eukaryota; kingdom Metazoa; phylum Chordata; class Mammalia; order Afrosoricida; family Tenrecidae; genus Tenrec; species Tenrec ecaudatus. Next base: position 158,067,033 of record NC_134532.1, on the reverse strand, counting down.
ATGTATTGCATGGTTTTCTTCAGACCAGTGCCTCTATGTGTATGTGTATAGCTTTAAAATATATTAATTTAACAACCATTGGGGAGTTGTGTTTTCTTCAGTAGTGGTTTGTGGATATTAATATGAGATTCAGATGCTTCATTGAAAATTACACTGCCTTTCTATTCCATTTTCCACAATATTTAAAATGCCCTCTGTACACATACAAAAAAACTGTATATATACTATATATTGTACATATATAATATATTGAATTATATTAATATTAAGTAATCATAGTCCATATTTTAAGAAGGCCTTGGGAGTTATTAACATTGTATGAAATATGCTGAATATATATCTATGCTTATGTGGGTTTATCATATAAAATAAATTCTAATCATAAATGCATGCCACACATAGGATATTTGGGATTTGAAGCAGCCATGAGCAACATATAATAATGAAGATTGATGGTAATTTCTCAAAACATGGGCCTGACATTCATCTTTTTAATATTTACTATTTTAATGGAAGGAATTAATTATTTTCCCTCTAGTTCTTTGGCTATTAGTTTTGTAAGCAATGTATGACAACGTGCCAATTAACTTAGATAAAGGACAGATTCTGTGAGTAAGAATATTTCTTTTAACATTTGCTGAACAGCATCTTTTATAACTAAATGTGCAAATAGAAAATCAATTTACTTGAATTGATAAATGCGATACTTTATAATATTTACTTTTATAAAAATGTTCAGATTTCAGATACCAGAAGCTATCAAGCAAGAGAAAGCAAGCCTTTACAAAGATAATAAAAAAGTATGTCCTAAATAGCTTTGGTAAATTCAAAGTTCTCCTGAGGGAACAAAATCTCCTGACAAAGGGATCTGAATATACAGGATGACTAAAAGGCAAGTTTCAAGTTCAAAGTAGCCTTTTCCCCAGTCTAGAACAGATGGAGCTGAGATGTTGGTTGCTCCACTCTCATGTCAGGAGAGAAAAGGTCATTCTTCCTGGACAATGAAAAGTCCTGAGAAAATCAAATTTTAAATATCAACCTATAGAGTACCTAGAATAATTTAAGGGAATTTACTCGCTTTGTGTTTTTGATGGGTGGGGGTGGGGAGGACCCCACATACAATGTGGTGCCACTTTCAAAGCAAAATTTTCATCACATACAAATATTATACTATTGTGCATGATGCTTTCACTGTGTTACACACTAGATTTTTATGAACAAAGTAATCAAAGAAATCTAGCAAACCATAATGGAACTTTCACAGTGAGCTGAGGGCTTTGAAGTTTAAGTCCTTACTCTGCAAACCCCAATCCGTGCAACTACACTCCCCTTATATCATTTCACAGTTTATCAGATAGAATCCATTGTCAGGAGAAAAACAAGTTTAATGTTTTGTTAAGTAAAGCTTTTGAAGTGATTGTGTCAAATTCAAAGGATCGAAAGTCAAGATACTGTGCTTTGTTACTTAGGCAGCATTGACTACAGCGATAGAGATGTGATTCTTCAAGTTGTGATCATGTAGCATCCTTTATCATGACCTCTCATTTTATAAACAGACATGTGCTCCCAAGTATGTAGCACGTTGCTCAATTTTTGTAATCAATAAGATGTGTGTACATTTTCTCTCTGAAAATTAAAAATGTCTAGGGAAAACATTGTACTGTGTGCATTCTGACATAGCTGCTTGGAGAGAAAGGTACTTGAATGAGCTGACGGGACGGCCTCTGGATGGAAGATGCTGCATCTTCTGCAGGGCAGATAACACTTTTCATAAGTTGTGCGATTTCAATGCTTACATTTAGAAACGAAATCTAATTTCCCGCTTCAATAAAGAAGTTTTTAGAAGACTGCATAGAAGTTAATACAGAGTACATAAATAATTGTGACAGGTAGGCTAGCTGCACCTACAAATCATATCAGGGAATCTTGAATTTTGTCTTTCTGGCCTTCAAAAAATGTAACTTCTATACACTAGAATTATAAAGTATCATGAAAATGTCACATCTTTTGTATGCTAGTATGTTATGGTTCCGCTCTTAAAACTTTCTGAAAGGTCCTATTATTGTCTAAATTCTATGAATATTCCTAAAGTATATCTTAGGAATCTTTTTTAAAAGTCTATATTTTATGGAAACACAGCATGTTTAAAGTCCAGAATTATGCAATTTTCCATCTACTAAAGGATTATTATCTAGATATTCTTTGAAACTACTGTGTTTGTATGGTGGTATTTGGAAGGTAGTATTCTGAATTATTTTAAAATTCTGTTTTATGACCATGATTATAAAATAGAATAAACTTGGTTATCATTTCATTCCATCCATTCAGAAGTATATGTGTAGTTTGTCTCAGGGCAATGTAATGATAAAAACATGATTTTAAAAGACAAGATTTCAATTCTATCATGAATCTAATATATAGCTTTACATATTATAAACTGGGCTATTTTCATGCAATATATGTTTTTCTTTTCTGCAGTGGTTATCAATCTGTTTGTTACAAGTCTCCGCCTGCTCTTAAACAGTACAGAAACCCCTCTGCCTGCAGCCCATCTAAGTCACCGGCTGCCCCAACTGAACCATTGAAAAGCTATTTACTCTACTCTGCAGAGCAATGCTCTCTGCCTTAAAGTGTTCACGTTAAAAATACACGCTTCCTAAAACGAGAAACAAAAAGAAATGAAAACACAATGACCTTACGGAAAACACACAGACTCATCATTTTCTCAAAGTAGAAGCCCCCGGGTATCCATAAACCATGGATATACTGATGAATGGTAGGAGAATAGTCAAAATACAGGGCATCAAACATTTTCAGTTCTTTCCTTCCAATGAACACCACAGGATTTTTAGCGTATTTTTATATATCTTTTTAAGCACCAAATAAAGATATATTTTTTAAATAGCTTGGAAGCTGGGTAGTGTCTTAGGCCCTGAGGATCTAGGGATGAACAAGACTGCTTTTAACAACTATTATAGATGACAAGACCCTGCTTGCTGGACATATGGATGGCGTCCAGCATTTGCCTGTGAAAACCAAAGATCACAGCCTTCAGTGTGGATTACTACTCAATGTAAAGAACACTAAAATCCTTACAACTGGATAAAGACGTAACATCAGGCTATATGGAGAAAAGATTGAAGTTGCTGAAGGAGACGGAAGGCGTTTGGCTTGCTTGGATCCACAATCAATGCCCGTGGAAACTGCAGTCAAGATATCAAAGGATGCGCAGCCCGTTGGGTAACTCTGCTGCAGAAGACCAGATATGACAAAATAACAATCTATAAATTATCAAGGGCTCATGAGGGAGGGGGTAACGGGGAGGGAGGGGGGGAAAAAGACGACCTGATGCAAAGGGCTTAAGTGGAGAGCAAATACTTTGAAAATGATGAGGGCAAAGAATGTACGGATGTGCTTTATACAATTGATGTATGTATATGTATGGATTGTGATAAGAGTTGTATGAGCCCCTAATAAAATGTATAAAAATTTAAAAAATAATAAAGTGCTGAAATGAGAGTGGAGCAGCAAAAGAGAGGAAGATTTGACAAGATGGACTGACCCAGTGGCTGCATGGATGGGCTCAAACGCAAGAATGATTTTGAGGATGGCACGGGACCTGACCGTATCTCATTCCATTGTATATAGAGGTGCAACCAGTCGGAACCAGCTCGATGATTCCTAATAACAAATCAATTATCTCTACATATGACTGCTTTTCAGCTTCAGTTTCCTTATATAAGATATGGTATAATAATATTACTAATGTGCTAACTGCCAACAAGTCAGTTCGGACTCAAAACAACCAAAAACACTCACTGCCATGAGTGGGTGCAGACTCTTAGAACTGCCCCTGTGCGCTTCTGAGACTGTAATTGTTGAGTAGAAAGCCCTGCCTCTCACCGACTGACAGGCAGGTGGTTTAGAAAGGCTGAACTTGAGAACCACAGCCCAACATGTAACCACTCTGCAGCCATGACTCCTTCAGCAACTGTAGGACAAGGTCAAACTGACCCTGGGGGTTTCCCGATACTTTACATTTTTACTGGAATAGAACACCTCGGACGCCTCCTAACTGTTGGATTGTTGAAAGGAATCATGCTACTGGGTGGTTCCATACTTACTCTACAGAACTTTTCAAATATGAGCAGGTTTATTTTTTGTTTAAAAAGCATTATTGGTTGTTTACACTGTGAAGATTTTTGAGAGAGAAATGGAGCATGAATTTCAGAGTTGAAAAAAATTGCTATTATTATTATTGTTCTTTGTAATGCTGTTCTTAACCACATTTAGGGAATTGTAATTTTTAGCTACCAGCAAAGGGTTAGGTGTCTGGCTGCTGAGGAAAAAGTAGGTGGTTATAACCTACATGTTTTTCCATGTGAGAAAACACTTGATCATTTTCTCCCATAAACATTATAGCCTTGGAAACCCTCTGAAGAAGTGGGACAATGGCAATCACCATATGTAACAGTTGACCAAGTCAGCATATGATAATAAGAAATGTTACTGTACCGATGTCAATCTGGAAATCTTTTTAAATATTGTAAAGATATATCAAGATCTACAAACAATATTTGTTTGATACAATGCAAAGAAAAAACTACATTGTAGAGAAACATCCTTATTTCTCAATTTCAATTCTTCAGCTCTAGAAGAAACAATCAGATATTTGTATAAACAGCACATATTAACAATTTATTTTGAATATAGTATCTGCAAGTGTGAAAATATTAAAAAGAGGCTATAGTATAATATGCCATTGCAATGTAGTAATTATATAAAATATTGACATTTATATTTAGTATCAATTATAAAAAATATATTAGTAGGAAGTTGTAGAAACTAAAATATTTGTCAGTGGTAAACATTTTGTGAAACCAACAAAGCAATATTACACACTGGACTACAGACATAGACACAAAGAGTCATGAAGTATAAAATGGTAAAGCTTCGGATGAAAACTTGGGATACGGAGTGAAGCTTCAAGTTCTACTTTGATATTGTGAGTTTTTATTCTGGCTTGCTGTTTTCAAGCAACAATTCTCTATAATTTGGTAGAAATCTGACAGTGGTGCTTCTGCTATAAGTGAGACTGCTTCAAAGTGAACTTCTGGGAATACATTTTAAACATTCAAAGTAAAGAAAGAAATACTAAAATGTTAATATTGTATGCTCTTTATTTTGCTATATTTATGGAGTTTGAAGGTAGGTTACTGAGGTAGTTAATTGTGCCAACCTTGGCGATAAACACATGGGGTTAATTGAAGGATGGAGAGATAAATGGCTTGGTGACCCTTGCCTTTCTAGTTCTCAGGCCTCTTGTTTTCTGATGGTTGGACCAGGGTGCAGCTTCCTTAGCCAGTTCCCTGCTTCAGCTGGCAAGGCTCACTTCCTGTAGGACATCCCCGAGGAGAAGCAGCACGGACCTACCCTGATGCAGCCCTGGGTGCTGGAGCAGCTGTGCGGAGATCCTTGCCAGTGTTGAGATGCTTTCACATTCACTGACATGGCTTTCCTCCTGCAGTCAGTGTCATTGTGTGTTTTGTGAGATGGCGGAGGACTTTGTGGATTGGGGTCAGCCATATGGGTTAATTTTGGACTTGTGGGCTTGGGCAGCACTCGGTTGGGATGCTTTCTTCACATGCACTTAACCTTTATATAAAACTCTTATACACATGAGTTTTTGTGGAATTGTTTCTTTAATGTACCCAGACTCACACAGTTACTCTGAAAGGAAGTTGTTTATCAGGAAATGACAGGAAATAAATGCTTCCTATGACATTTTTGCATAAAGAGAGATAATAACCTTTCCTTGGATATTTCAAGGTATCATTATAAAAAGAAGATGAAGCTAAGTATTCCATATTGATAAAATAGTAGGTGATATTAATTAAAGCAGTACAGATAGAGCAAGGACCTTCAAAAGTTTGCCTAATTAAAATTCTTGTCGCTTTCCTTGTGTGCTGTTGAGTTGATTCCGACTAATCTGGACAAGATAGGGCTGCCCAGCAGTGCCCATGGTGGCAATCTGTAAGGACCCACATTGCTCCACAGTTATCTCTTGGAGGAGCTGGTCGTGAGTCTCGGCCAGTGATCTTTCAGCTAGCAGTCCCAGATTGAAACAAGAGGCCACCAGGGCTCCTGCTACAAAATTAGATAAATAGGAATGCATCGTGCTTTCATTTTGATCCCAATATAGGCAAGAGTAAAAATATATATATTTTAAATTGTAGACTCTGATGCATCTGTATATGAATACGGAATTTGTTTAAGACTCCTCTTCCTTCCCTCTTCTTTAATCCGTGGGGAAGTGCGGGGTTACGGGAGAGAGTCTTTGGAATCCCCAATTGCTCGATATGTCTGCAGATACTTCAATCTCATTCATTAAAATCTACTTTTAATGTTCAATTAAGAGTTACCAGCAGGGAAACAAACCCTGCAGGATACCTCGTGATGTACATACTGCATATAGGACAGAAAAGATGCAGGACAAGAACTGCCTTCATTCCTTCCGCTTCATTGTATTCTTTCCCCCTTTGGTAGCATCCGGATTTTAATTCTGCTCACATTCTGCTATTCCTCGCACAGTGGCCTGGAGCGGGCAGAAGAGGAGAGCAGTAAATCGAGCACGTAAATCACTTCTTCCGCAGTTCCCCGGCACACTTAAAGAGCATCCTGGCACTAATTCTTGGAAATAATAGACTGTCGAGCCAGACGCGGCAGACTGACTCTACTTCAAATTACAGGATAGCCCAGGTGACTGGGCAATTACAATTAACCCCTTTGCACAATGTCAGTGATAAGCAGTGAGACAATTGATGGGTCTCGGAAAGCACTCAGGTATAACAAAAAGATGGATTTGAGTTTTAGAGTGTTCAAAAAAATAGTTCCGGCTAAAAATATTTCAGGTTAAAAATTGTTTGTTAAATAAATATATTTTCCAAATTAAAAAGCTGTTGTGTAGTGTACAAAAGTTAAACCAAATTCACTGTCATGAAGTCAATTCCAACTCAGTGATCTTGTAGGACAGGATAAAACTGCCCTGTGGATTTCTGAGTGGCTGGTGGTTTCAAACCACTGACGCTGTGGTTAGCCGCCGACTACGTAACCAATGTGACAACAGGGCTCTTCATTACATCCAAATGTAGCGAGAATGCTTGACATATAACAGATGATCAAGAAATATTTAGTGAAAGAAGGGGTGAATTCAGGAATTTTTAGCAAAAATCCAAAATTTTTTAATGGATATCTAATACATACTTCAAATGATTTCTCCCTCCTTCTGATTCATGAAAAAATAATAACCAAGCTGATCATTAATATCAGTTGCTTTAATCTTCATTGGAATTTCAGTAAAAAAGGATGCATATGTTCTTATTTGCTACTCAGTTGATTGAGACTCATGTGAGAGAAGCAGGTCACCAGTCTTCTCTCCCTAGCTACATCTTAATGAGTTCAAACAACCAATTTTACAGCTAGTAATCAAATGGATGATTTGACTGACTTGATTGTTTCGTTGTGATGTCTGTGCACATTTTTATATATGAGAGAGAGGAAGCACATTTGATTTTTATTATACACATAACAGTCAAGAATCTATTTAATGGATGTGTTGTGACTACATTGAATTTTTAATCAATTCCATGGTTTAGCAAATCTCTGAATAAGCAAGGGATTGACTCACAAATGAGCACTTACATATGTGAAAATGGAACGAATGCATGTCTGTACACACCTCCACTCTAAATGTATTGCCCAAAAAGGACACATAAGTAACAAGAGTGCCTAAACTGAAACTCGGTTTTTTTGTAACTTCTATTATTACAGTCTGATAAAATAGTAATACATTATTTAGTATTTTCTTTTGTTATCCAAAAAAAGTAGTTCTTCCATTATATCTACAAGGGTGAATATGAACTTTGAAATTAAATTATAAAGAGATTTGCCTCTTTAAAAATCATTTGTTAATACTTATTTTTAACAAAAAATAAGTTTACATCAAGAAGAATTCCGCTTCACTGACACTTTTCATTAATGACTTTAAAGATGCTTCCAAAGCAATCACTAATGAACCTAAGATCAGTAATAGGAATTGTTAATGGATTATCTCATTCATTCAATCATGCATTCATACATTTATGTTAATAATGAATCTAAGGTAGATGAGTTATAATTGATGACTTTATATGGCCCTTCTAACTGTAATCCCTTTCGGATAGAAATGCTAGCATTTACACCTGTGGCTGTCCTCCCATGTTGGAGGTAGGTCGCTGCTGCTAATTGGCAAAACTAGAGGAGGATGTATTCTGAGTAGATTACAAGGTGTGGCTCAATTCATGCCCTCTGTTTCTTTGGGACAATAGCTTGCTGAAAAACAAGCACACCTCCATCCAAGTCTTCCCTTTTTAAAAATTTATTTATTATAAATAATTTTATTGGGGGCTCGTACAACTCTTATCACAATCCATCCATCCATCCATTGTGTCAAGCACATTTGTACATACGTTGCGGTCATCATTTTCAAATCATTTTCTTTCTACTTGAGCCCTTGTTATCAGTTCCTCATTTTCCCCTCCTTTCTCCTCCCTCCCTCACGAACCCCCTTTTTTTTCATATCTTGCACTGTCCATGTCTCCCTTTAACCCTTGTCTGTTCTCCATTTCCCTGGGAGGGGGTGATAGATAGGTCATTGTGATCGGTCCCTCCTTTCTCCCCCCACCCCCCATCTTCCCGATCCCCTCCTGGAATGGCTACTCTCAATATTGGTCCTGAGAAGTTTATATGTCCTGTATTCCCTGTGTTTCCAGCACTTACCTATGGCCATGTACATGTTTGGTCTAGCCAAATTTGTAAGATATAATTAGGGTCATGATAGTAGAGGGAGGAAGCATTAAAGAACCAGAGGAAAGCTATATGTTTCATCGGTGCTATACTGTACCCTGACTGGCCGCCTGTCTTCTCCCCATGACCCTTCGGTAAGGGGATGTCCAATTGCCTAGAGATTAGCTTTGGGTTTCTACTCTGCCCTGTTCCCCCAACCCCCCATTCACACTATGGTTTTTTGCTCTGGGTCTTTGATGCCTGATTTCTGAACCCATCAACACCTCATGATCACACAGACTGGTGTGATTCTTTTATGTGGGCTTTATTGCTTCTCAGCTAGAGGGTCACTTGTTTATCTCCAAGCCCTTAAGGCTCCAGATGCTATATCTTTTGATAGCTGGGCACCATCAGCTTTCTTTACCATATTTACTTATGCACCCGCTTTGTCTTCAGTGATCATATCAGGAAGGTGAGCATCTCCGAATGCCATATTATTAGAACAAAGCATTCTTGTGTTGAGGAGTACTTGAGTAGAGAGACCCAATGTCCACCTGCCTCCTTCATACTAAACCTATAAATATATGTACATAGATCTATTTCTCCATCATCCTATATAAATATATTTACATATGTACATGCCTGTATTTTGATCTTGATGGCTGCCCTTTGCCTACTAGTTCTTTCCTCTATTTCCTTTTACTTTCCTCTTGTCCCACTCTTTTGTAACCTCTGCTGCCTGATTGACTTTGGAAGAAGCAAGAAAACTGGTTTTGACTTTCAGACATGATTGGCTCTGGTCCTCGACCTGGCATGTGAGGTTCCTCTCTGCTTGGTCACCAGTTCTTGGGATTTGAATTGTGATCTATTACTATGCAGATTTTACCAGCTTCTGAAGCCTCTTGTATGAGGAAGATCCTCCAGACAGGCAGCTGAACTTCAGACTGGGGACGCAGCAGCACTCCCAGTCCCATGGGAGATTTCCTTAAGACCCCCTGAGTCATGTGAGATTTTGCAATGAATTTTAAAACCCAGGGGCATGAGTATTTTAACCAGAAAATTACTATATATGAACTAATTGATTCTAGGTACAAGTAGAATAAAACAACTAATGAAAGCTAGAAATATGAATATGCTCATAAAATAATATAAAAAACAAAGAAAATTAGCTATATGCTTAGTATTTAATATACTTTAAAATGTTGAAATTATTTTTTAAAATTGATTGTATGCTACAGACTCTATCTTGATACACTACAAATATTTTAAATAGATACATTTATATTGCTATCCATGAGCTCAAAAACTTTTAGCTGTGTACTTCTTTAACATAGCAAATAGTCTGTATTTCATCTACCACAGAGAAGAAAACTATCAGGTAAACATAACCTTCAAGATCTTTAACAAACGAAATGAACAGAAACCTAAATTTACTACCTTCTTCATTAGTTACATAACAAAAACTCCTAAAGGCCAGTAGGTGTCTGTCAGTTTGCTGTGTTGTGGTGGCGTATGGGCTACAGTAATGCTGGAAGCTATGTCACTGGTATTTCAGACACCAGCAGCATCACCCAAAGAGAACAGTTTGGGCAGAGCTTTCAGGCAAAGAATAAAAACAAAAACAGGCTGTCCACTTCCAAGCAATTAGCTACTCTAAACCCTATGGATCACATCAAAACATTTTTACGACATGACTTTTCAACAAATAGATTCCACAAATATGAAATGAAAATCTAAATGTTACAAGTGATATCACTGAGGGGGAAAATCTGACTAGTAAAAATTTTAATGAATATTATTATGCATTTCAGGGTAAAAGTTACTCATTTATAATGATTTTATAAAACATGATTTTTAAAGAAAAATCGGTATTGTGTGAATATTTTCAAAGGATAAAATAATTTCTAAGGACAATATGCTTTATAAGAATGTTTATAAAGCAAACAAATAAATACTATTTCCAACAGAAATTGGAACATTATCTAAGTAATGAACAGTTCAATGATTTTTGGTATTTTCATGCATGTGATGATTTGTTGTTTTTGCATATTACACTTCTTATTAATTAGGCAGAGTGATAAAGCCCTGGCCTGACCTGGACCAGTTAATTGTCCTGTTGATGAGCAGTCATAGACTCAATGGCAGTGGGTTTTCTTAGGTTTTGGTAAATAAACAGGAAGCAAAGAAGAGTAATCAAGCTTTTCCAGTCTATTCAACTGCCTTGACACAATTTTTAAATATCCTGTAAAACTGTGAAGTCACCAGCTAATTAAATAGCCAATATTGCCATATTTTTAAAGGCAAAATATAAATTTTTCATGGTTGCTACGATCTAAAATTTTTTAAATGTTTCAATTTAATAAATCATATTCTTTATCAAATTACAAAACAAATCACCAAGTTTATAAATTTACAGTCATCTGAAAATGTCACGTACCTAGAGAAATACATTTTATCTTTCAATATTGAATAGAAAATAAATTGAGACTGCAAATATGTAAATTATTGGAATATGAAAGATTTTTGGAGGGAGAATTTTATTAAAGGTTTTTAATCTTTAGAATTCCATTTAAGATCTAAGAAAAATGTCTATTGCCCAAAGGGGAAGAATTTAAATTAATGAAATGTGGTTTTCAGTACTCAGTACTGATGCAGTTGATGTATAGATTTGGTACACATCTTAGAATGGCATTATGGTGATGATAACCCAGTTTTACATCCTTCAAATAGTAGGTGAATTAATCACTTTCACATTCTAATTGGGCCAGACTTTGACTTAGAGGGATACATTTTCCATGAAGCCCTTGGGATCAAGAAACTAGAACATATTTCTCATAGGAAGGAGACAGTGAATAAGTGCATTTTCCCATGGTAGAAATAAAAGAAACTACTGAGCAAAGTTCATTTTCAGTTATAAGAAAAATGGGATATGGGCCACATATTTTTTCAATAAATTCTCTGTATCGCAACTAAGTATATCCTTGGATCTAAAGTGGAACTTGATCATCTTACAAAGCTAAGGAACAAAGCTAATCTTCCTTATTATGTAAGTCTCTTAGTTATGGAATATGTTCAGTGGGAGATATATTTTGAAAACATATGACATAAAAATACAACATTTTCAGATAGCTAATTTAGTTCATTCCTTTTTATTGCAGTATCTTTAGCTATACCTACAAGATAATACTTCCTTATCTTCCATGATACATCACTAAATAAACTACAAACTAGATATAATTATGGGCAGAAAAATACTCCACAATATCCATATAGCTTTAATTCTTATTTCAGTTAGGGGTTCCATATGTAACAAACAAATATGCTATTTTCTATATATTTGATACATCTAAAGGCCAAGTTAATTCAAGTTCAATCTTCAGGTGAAAATTCTGTATTTTCCTTTCATGAAACTGATGGAGAGTTCAGTGTCAGGAGTTCCCAAGGTTGTCAACATGATGTCTTCATTAAGGGTGCACACACACACACACACACACACACACCAAAACACATGTGTGCATGAAATTCCAAAAGTTTATGTAATCATGGAATTAAAAAAAATGGAGTTGTCCACAAGAATCTGGAAGTTATAGTTAAATGTTTGTAATTAAAGTCTACTTACTAAGAAACAGAGAGAAATTAAACAATAACAATAAATAGGGAAAACTTGAGATAATAATTCTAATGTATTTTCTACCACTAAATATAACCCTCTGAGTCCTATCTATCTTTGAGTATGTTTTTGTTTTTTACTTCTGAACAAACCAAAAATAGAAAGGGAAATAAGGGGAATAAAGAGGTGATATTCAAGCTGTTCAAAGCTTAAAAATGTCTAATTGCCAAGTGTGCTAACTCTTTATTTTGAAAAATATCAAAACAAAACTCCAATATGCTGTTTGAAAATGGAAACTAAATGCAAAACAACAAAAGCAGTTCTGGTAGCACCAGCTTCACAGAGAATATTCAGATTTCTAAATAAGAGCCTCCCTCTGATTTCCACAGTTTCCATTTCACTGTAGAGACTTAGCTAATGAATAAATGATGAATTGTGTTTACAGATAATTCTGATTATAGATGATGACGAAATAAGCAATCCTCTATTTCTTAATCCAATTTCGAGTCTGGGTATGGAAACATTGTTTACAACTACATATTACAGACAACAACGACCATGTGCCCTATCTTCTCTGCTGATTATTTTTGTTGTTCCTGACCTGGAGTTAATTCCGACTCAGTGACACTTTGTACAAGAGATGGACACACTGCCAGTCCCTGTGACGTCCTCACAGCAGCACCATCCTCACAACGGATGATTTAGCAATGAGAGAATGCTATCTGATAAAGGGAACTTAATCCATGTTCTATTCTGTAGTCTACATGATTATCTCTCTGTAAGTGCAGAGTAAAATGAAAAATAAATTAACTGTGATAATTAAAAAATAGCCCATGGATAAACAGCTCTTTTTTATCATTCATACTTAATAATCAGGTTTTCAAAATTATAGCTGGGCACATAACTATCCAGCTAGAGACACTTCTCAGGATGACCTGCACATCAGTATGACATGGGACCCCTTCAAGCAGATTAGTAGGAGATGAAATCATGTATATAACGTTTAAAATATTGTCTTAAAACTAAGTTATTCCTCCAGCTTTTTTTCCTTCCTCTTGCTGAAAAAAGGCAGAGAAAGACAGTAGCTACTTTAGAACCAAGGGTAACAGTTCACCATTGCTACTGTAAAGATATTGGCCACCAAATTTCTTTATGGCTTCCTGAAGCACAGCCTGACTCTTCACTCTGAGCTATTAATTACAAGAAAAATGACATTTTCTTTAGCTTCCATTGCTGGTCTGTTGCCTTTTTATTTCCTTTTGGTGCCTTCTCTCTTCCCCTGAAGCCCATATAATACTCAAGTTAAGTGATACTAGCTTCATACTAGAAACAAAGTAGCAAAATAAAAGAGGCTCTGAACACAAGTTAACTTGAGCCCAGCTGGTCCACTGACAAACTGGGGAAATTTTGGCAAGCAAATCAATGTCCCCTTGCCTCAAACTCTACAAATCTAAATTGATAAAACCGTTTTCAGATGATTTATAGTTTTTTCAAAAAAAGTTCACCTCTGAAGGGTCACATAGCAAGCCTACCGGACAGAGTGGAACTGCCCCTTCGATTGCTGAGCCTGTACATCTTTACAGGAGTGGAGAGACTAGTCTACATCCTGCAGAGGGGCTGACTTCAAAGCGCTGCCCTGGGACTTAGCAGACCAATGTGTAACCCCCCATGCCATCAGCGCTACTGATTTTTAGAAATGAATGCACATAAAAGAGAGTTGCCTGTCAAGTAATGAACGCTGAAAACGTGTTAGAGATTACTGTGATTGTCTACTACTCTCCATGTTTATTGGATTTTACTGGGGTGGATCCAGTAAAAACTAAATCCCTTCTCACTCCAGCAAGCAGGCAGGCTAATTTTTTTTTTTTTTTTACGTCTGCAAGAAAGAACAATTGAGATGCAAATCCTACTCTTCTATAAATTACTTATAAACTAATTCGGAACTCATAGAGACCTTTATCCCAAGAGATGTTGTATCCTGAGGATATAAATACTAACTTGGAAATAGTCAGTGCATTGATGATCACTTTTATAAAAGGCATAGCACGGGGAAAAGATGGACTAGCCTCGCTTCTGTAGTCAGGAAGGTCTCAGAAACCCGTAGCACCGTGGCTCCTGCACAACCTATTTTGATTCCTCCTGCTCGATGGTGTGAACATGACTGCGGGGCCCCAGTGTTTAAAGAAATATACCTTTTTATAATCCCTTTGGGGAATAAGTAAGACAAGAGCTACGGCAAGGTTTTGATGATGTATGACTTCATTTAGCTCCGCCCATTCCTTTATTATTCTCTTTAGGAATGGTTCCGATACGTCATATTATGAGTTTCTTGTCGATGTGATTAAAATTCAATGCAAAGGATGACTTTTAAAGTCAGTTTCTTATATATTTTTTTAAATGAAGGAGAGGAAAAAAGGCTTGTTCAAATGCAGTTCACAAAGAGAATTAAAGTATGCATGGATGTGTCAGGTGGCATACAGAATTCCCAAGTATGCTCCATATATGACTAAGCGAGTGCTATCATTGTTTTTAAGCAGATGTGAAATAGCAGTAAAGCAGAATTCTGTTTGCCTCTATAATCACGTTTGACAGTGGAGTTTGGTGGAATTTGCTACAGGCAGAGGCAGTGAAGAGGGAGTGCGCTCTGCAGTTATAGCAAACCCTGGACACATTTGCCGTTGCTTCACTCGACGAGCTACAATCTCACTGCAGAAAGTTTCAAATTAAATAATGTAAGAAGGAAAAATAAGGTGGCTTTGAGGATAAATCATTGGATAGGAATAAAATTTCCCAAACCCGGATAATTCACCCATTGCTAAATGTTGTCATTGTTATGAGCTTTATTTATATAGTTTTTTAATTTAAAAATGTTTCCAATCATATAATTAGGTAAATATTATTGAATCTCATTTTATAATAAAATTGTAATGCATTTAATTAATTACTTTCCCAATAAATGCTTGTGAAATATTATTCACTTCAGAGTGCATCCCTTTCATTTAAAAATGTACAAAAATAGACACGAATGTTCTTTGAGACTTCTACAAGAATGTTTTACTGACAGGATAAAGATGCTGACAGAGCCAGCTCTTGTAGGAAATTAATCACACTGAAACAAAATGTCAGAAGTGTACAAGGCTTATCATAACCATCATAAATGAGCCAGCCATAAAAAAATGTGTGTGTTCCATATTTCATGGTGCAGGCCAAAGAATATATGTTTAAAGTCCAAGAAGTTCTCAGAAAAATTACAATTCCCAAATGCAAAGTATATGAGCATGATAACATTTATTTTCAAAAGAAACAAGTTGTCTCTTGTATTGCACACTTTCCGTCACTTGAAATTATTTATATATCGTAATAATCCATTATTTTTCCTTCACTCTACTGCTTATTATCTGAAAGTGTTGATGCCCATGGGATATCTTTTTAATAAGTGCTTCAATTAATTTATATATATTTCAACCTGAAAATTAAAGGCACACAATCAGAAGATGTATTTTTTTTCATTTTTCTTCCTTTAAGTAAAAGAGAGAAACGCTTCATTCAAATCATCCAGGCACATATGAATTTAGCATAGCAGATTGTCATTGGCTTCAAATACTTCAGGAATTGATTTATGACCTTGACAATTTTACTGAGGCTCTTAGACCACAGTGTTACAAGACAGAAACTCAGAATTCCTTAGCCTACTTTTCTTCCTTGTGTGCCTGGTGTGTTTGAATGGTTTTTCCTATTCTGCCCCTTCCCCATCCACTCCAGACCTCAACCCCCAATACTGTGAGTCTCCCCGTCACCTGGCCCTCCAGGCACACTCCTTTGACGTCCTTGTTGGAAAAGATGAGAACACTTTACGAGGACTGAGGGACCCTACCGAAGAGGGCTTTCAGCGCAGCCCATCATGAAATCATGGTAAGTGCATGCTGGCCTTTCTCTGCTTATGAGCTTCTCACTCAAAATGCCCACCACCACCCTGCCACCCGCTTTCCTCCTGTCTGTAGACGGCTGAATTCTCCACCCACCACAAAAAATAGTACTAAAATCCTGACCTCGATGACCTGGTGGCACTCTGGGTTAGTGATTGGGCTGTTAGGTACAAGGTCAGTGGCTCAAATGTTCCTGTAAAGATATCTAGTCTGGTAATTTCTATGCAGGCTTGCTATGAGTCAGAGTGAACCTGATGGTAGTAGGTTTGTGATTATAAATGTTAACTTGTTTAGGAATAGGGTTTTCTTTGATGTATTAATTATCCAATACACTGGTAGTGTGTATGTATTCTTAATCAAATCACTTCTGAGCTATAATAGGACAGAAGTGGCACAGACATAAAACACGGCAGCAAGCAAGCTCAGTGTCATCCGGAAAGGAACTGAAATGAACCAAGCAATATCCAGGGTTATCCAGAGCATCAAACCAGCACCACGGAGATGCTGATGAGAACCCTCAACCGTAACACTATGAGAAAGCAAACTTATGCCCTTTAAACCACCATGAGCGCTTTTTATGTTGTAGAAGCACTCAATAACCACGCCCTCTCTCTGCTGCTTGTGGCTTCATCAATATGAGCTGCCTAGCTCTTCTTCTTAGTCACAAATGGTGTTCCTTTCAGCACAACCACACTTCAATAGACAATGACCACAATGGGAAAAAAACAACTTTGTGATATAAATCTACTGTGAAGCCTCTCTATCATTCTTGTTCATGTATTTAAATCCAAGAAGGCAATTTTATCTTGGCTCTATTTTTTCTGCCCTAATGACTTTGTAATTTTTATGAAAGTAATATTAGGTAAAAAAATTAGAAATCTATAATTATCTCCTAAATGTGGCTGCTCTCTTTCTTTAAATTGTCTCATTTCTCTTCCCCTTGTTTTTACATTTCTCTTCAGATGTAGAGTGAAATCACTTATAAAATGTATTCGTTCCCTATAGATATGGTAAGCTGAGACTTCCATTTTTGCAGTGACCAATTGCACCTGGTCAGCTAGCTAGAAAGATTATACACTGATATACTGAATGATAAATCACAAATCAGAAAGACAGGATATATATTTAATCTCCTGATGTAAATACTGCTTAACAAATATAAGGCAAATTTTATCAGTTATTTTTTGTTTGTTTTTTATATCTAGATATCCAAACAAAGAACACATTTAGATTCCTTAACTACTAGCATTCTAGTACACAATATGAGATTGTAGAATATGGATGTTATACAAAATATTTTAAAAGGCTGAAGCTGAGTGAATGCTGGATGACAGCAACGTGAAAATGAAAACAGAATGCTTTAAACATGAAGCAATTTTCTAAATTCTGGGAGAAGTTACAAGTACAACACACATGAGCTATCACTCTTATTGAATCCAACTGAGGCTTGAATGAAAGATTACTGATTGGACTTCCGGGACCAACTCACATGGTCTGGTAAGAAAAGCTGTTGGCAACAATATATTAGTCTTCAAAATGCAATTGGTCATTTCTGTCGGCTTGACCTATCTGCAGGAAATTCAGCTGGAGGGCAAGGTAGGAATATTAAGATAGCACATTTTACTATATTCTAGGGTACCCTAAGGCAGACGTGAGCCAGTACAAGCCAATAAATAGGCTAACCTTTAAGGCCTCTGTTTCAAGTGCTAGACTTGGCCTTGTGGGTGGAAAGCATCAGAAAGGTAAATGCGTAAGGCTGGAGAGCTGCACTGAATCAATGGGTTTGAGTTCGATGATCCTGCTCAAAAATAAATGATAATTAGTCTCAATAAATTTTGCCAGATATTATATTTGATGGACTTTTATTTTGTTAGTTTTGGGATGTTGTTTATTAAAATTTTTGTACAGTCAATGAACACGGAACATGGAAAACCTCACTTTTGATTGGCACCTGTCACAAAGAGCATTCACGGCAGAACCATTCAGAGAATGCAATAACGACTCAAGCGACAGCTCTACTGACATTAGCCCAGATCATGAGGTGCCCTGTATTACTACTTCCATCTGAGCAGATTGCAAAGCACCAGAAAAACACCCGGAGGACTGTTGAGATCTGTGGCTTAAAGGGGAATAAGCCTGGGTCTGCTCAGACAGCGGAACTGCTGGAGAGCTTGTCTGCACTGAATCTCCCATTGCACGAGACCTGTTTTACATGGGCTTGCTAGTTTCCAGATACTTAATTTTCTCTGTTCTTCAAAATCTTATATCTAAGACCCATCTTCATGTATTTAGCAACTATTAATTCTGAAGACTGTCTTACCATACCAGTTGTCCAGATTTGTTTCAAAGTTATACAAAAGCAAGCAAACCTGAAAACCATGACTTTCTAAATCTAGAAGGGATATAAAGAATAAATCACAGTTCATAAGCCTTGAGGTCTCTACACTCTACCTAAAAAAAGAAATGTGACCTGTTCTTTAAAAAGCCATTGAGCATTAATCAGCAAACTAAATGTCATTTTAAAACTGTAGTAGATTTTATCTATATTAATTCAAAACAATTAAAAGAAAATCTGAGAAAACGTTTAAATAACCTGTGTGCAGCATAATGAAGTCATTGACAATGTCACCATCTTCCTAAGAAAGTAATCCTTCATAAGGGCTCGTGTGACTGAAAACAATAATTCCTAATGGAAGTGTCATTTCACCCTTAAATATAGTACTCAGCACCGTGAAGACGGCAATCACAGATGCTCCCAAATGCCTGGTGTGGTGGGTGAATCAAGGCAGAGAGAGCAGAAGAGGAAAAGCGTTCTGAGCCGGTGTTTTTGTGGGGCAGTTGTGGGTAAGTCCTGCCTTACAAACCTACCCATTACCAGACGGTAATGACAGGCGCATTCTCAGGTAAACTTGACTTTTCACAGCCTTGGACTGCTGTGCTACCTGAAGTTATCTATACATCAAATGGACAAGTTAATTAAGATTCAAAAAGAAAGTACAAGGATAAAAATATTTAGATATTTAGAAAATTTACAAAGAATTGAATAGTACAGAAAGTTAATAATGAAATGGATAGAGTGAAGCAAGTTAGACAAAAGAGAAGTTAAATGGAGGAGAGGGAAGAGAAAAAAGAATTTCTAGATTAAAATATAAAATGATAAGCACAAAATGCAGCGCAACAGGAAATAAAGAAAACACATCAAGTGCTCGCAGGCTTCTATTTGGCATCATTGAACGAAAAGAGAGCTAAAATGGAGCAGAACTAAAGTGTAACAATTTGTTGGTTCATAAATTTCCAAATCTAATAAAAAGTGTTAAACAACAAATTAGTAAAATCCAATAAGACAAAATATAACAGCAAAAACTACAAATGTCTCTGTTCAGGATGTTTCTTGTTGTATGCTGTGGAGTTCGTTCTAACCCATAGCAAACCCATGTACAATAGGACGAAGCATTGCCCAGTCCCACTGGAGATTCATAATGACAGTTATGCTAGAGTCCATTGTAGGCACTGTTATTTCATCTCCTGGACAGTCTTGCTGCTCCCCCCCAACTGATCTTCTACTGGACTGACTACGTTTTAATATTCTAGACTATCTGAATGACAGTGATGTATATGGAGCTCTGGAACAAAAAGGAACTTTTTATACTATCTAGTGTAACATGAATAAAGTAGGAACTCTTAAGTTTCTCTGAATTTGTAGCCTCTAAACTGATCTGAACGTATTGGAATTATAGATGCTTTCCATTCCTCTGTGCATCACTATGTGATCCAGGGTTCAGAAAATAAGTACAATGCTAACAGAC
The DNA here is from genome assembly GCF_050624435.1 of Tenrec ecaudatus. Taxonomy (NCBI): domain Eukaryota; kingdom Metazoa; phylum Chordata; class Mammalia; order Afrosoricida; family Tenrecidae; genus Tenrec; species Tenrec ecaudatus. The sequence continues at coordinate 158,046,868 of NC_134532.1, read as the reverse complement.
TGTAAATAATGAACTATTTTGTCTCCTGTCTTTTGCTAACTTCCATGAAAGTATGGCATATTAATTCTACTACATGGTAAATAGAGAAAAGTCTCAGATCTTCACAGTTCTTAGGATATGCACTTTGTAGAAAGTGCACAAAGTTAAAAACAGAGATGTGATTTGGGGAATTAGATGGAGGAAATTGTTCAGTTCATTTAAATGAGAAAAAAGCCTAACAATTTAATTTTCAATAGCAATTATGGTTGCCAGACGATAGTGAAACAATGTTGCCAAGTGCTGGAGAAAATTACTTGCAACCTATAATTTTAAAGTAAGGAAAAAATACTCAAAAATGTGGGCTACATTGATTCTTTAGCATCTAAGGCATACCCTAGTTGCCTAAACCAGTCACAGAGATTTTGTTTCCTTCTAAAACTTGTAGGTTTTAGGCTTTGCATTTAGGTATTACATTTTGATTCATTCTTTGTGTACATTGTAAAATGATTTTTTATAAACAACACATTACCATTACTAGTCAGTTTTTACTTATGCCTACAATACAGAGTAGATCTTGTTTTTCTGAGACAAAATCTTTAAGAGAGCAAACGACCTCATCTCCTGTACGGTGTCGAAGAAGTTCAAACCACTGGCTTGGCAGGTCACAGCTCAATTAATGGTCCACTACTTAAAAATAGTATTTTATGTGTTATTACTTTATATATTTACTATTTATTTGATTGTAGTATTCAATAATTAGACATTAGGGGGGAAATAAGTTCTCCACTGATACTACAGCTTGCTATAAAAGAGACTGAAGAGTTGTAAACTAGATAAGGGTTAGTGGTTTTACTTTGTTTCATTATTTTTATCTTCTTCATTCATTATCTGTATACAGACAGCTTAGTGTTAAATTTTAGAGAATCTGTGCATACTCAAATTTGTGGGACAAGGTTATTAACTTTACATAAATAAAAATTACAATAAAACCATGTTATGTATCAACCATGGTTGATAATATCCCCAGTGCTATATTGGAATGATGTAATTCATAATATCCAATTTAAAGAACATTTGAGAACTGTGGACAAAATTAAATATATCATAGCATTTAAGAATCTTCTATAGCTACTAATATCTCTATTGTACAAATACTTTATTTTTAAACTCTTAACATTTGAAGCAAACAAGGACACAAAATCCTTTACTTTTTTCAAAGCACAGTGAATAAGCCGAATTTTAAAAAATCTATAAGAATAGAAATCAAGAAGATTAATTTTATTTTCTTTAATGGATTTAATAAAATACAATGTGAGGAAAGAGAAAAAATGAAAATAGAGATAATTTTTAGCTATAGCTTGATAAACCTTCCACACCTGTGTTTAATGAGAAGGAAAAACGTGGTGCTATGCTTATACATCTCATAAATCTAGACTTTAAATCAATGTGAAAATATATTGGGTAGTATAGGATTTTTACAAAGAAAGTTAAGTATTTCAGATGATAAACATTTAAATATTTATTCCAAAGAAATTCTTGATGCTCTGAATAGGTAGATACCTGAATGGATAGATATTCTATGAACTACAATAATAAAGGTAATAATTTTATGACACTCATGGCTATTAATATTATACTTCTTCCTAAAAATTTCTACTAAGCACGAAGTTATTGAATCAGTGTCAAAATTATGAACTACAAGAATATTCAATATTTGAAGATTCTTGCAAAGCTAATGAACACAGATATTCTCAAAAAAGGCAATTGCTATGAATACTGCATGTACATGAATAAAATGCATATATAATCTAGTAGCCAACTAAATTAACTTCTAAAAGTAAAATACACCGCTTTTCCTAATTGTCTTGGAGCCATAAGTATAAATCAGAACAGTTCTAGAAAAACCAGGATGCGTACTGACTCCGTAGTATTTTCCATTGCCTCACATGCCTCTGAAAGTTGGCAATTAAATAAAGCAGACCGAAGGAGAATGGGTGCCTTTAAACTGTGGTGCTGGGTGAGACTACGGAAAGTACCAGGGACTGCGACACGGACAACGGGTCTGTCTGGAAGAAGTACAGGTAGAGTGCTCGTCAGGAGTAAGGATAGCTAACTTTGTCTTTGTACTGTGGACATATTGTCAGGAGACACCAGTCCCTGGTGTCATACTTGGTCAAATGGATGGGCAGCAAAAGAGGGACAGCCCTTAAAGAGATGGATTGACAGTGTGGCTGAAAACATGGGCTCAGACACAGGAACGGACGAAAGATGGCACAGGACCATGCAGAGTTTCATTCTATTGCACATCAGGTGGCTCCTTGCTGATGGTAATTAATTTTCCTTAATCAAAATGATCATGGTAGAAAAATAACCAAAAAATGACAAAATAAACAACATATCTCCTTTCTTCCTAATTGCTACTTATCCATAATAAATGACTGCCATCTTTCTCTAATATTGCTTGAGGATATTTCATATACAGCATTTACATTTTTATTATTGTGTGTCAGGCATATTTTATATGTAGAATTCTAATATAAATTTGAGATTTTTATAGTACAAATCTCATTGGGAATACAAAGTCAATATTCCACACTAAATATTTTAATCTTCCTCATGTTTATTCATATTGGTTAAACTACAGTGCTTATAAGAAGTAAAATGATTAGGTTTGATTTTAATTTCACACTCCTAAGAGTATAGATAATCTCAGATAAATTGAAATATTATTGAGACCACAAGTAGCTAATGGTTAGTAAATTTATTATTAGCAATTGTAATAAAATACTATTCAAGCCAGCATTTCTAAATGTCTTTCGGTAATGTTCTTTTTCCTGCTGCAAACTTGTGCCCTTACACTACAGAACACTGTAAATGATGTCCACCTTAAACAACCTCCGTAATAATCTAGACCTCAAACCCTTGCGCCCTGTCTCCCGGGTGACAGTGCTTTTATTCCAAGGGAAGAGGGTAGAAGAAGGAGCGAAACCAAGGTCGCTAATGAAGCTGTTGAGCCCCGCGGCCTCTTGTCGCCACAGCTCACGCCGACACTGACTTCATCCGCATCGACGAGTCCCGGGAGCCCAGAGTGTTTTTCAGTTGTGCATTGTTCCAATTCTTTGAACCAACAGCCATGGATTCCCGGAGCTTGACCACATTACAATTTTCACACTTAGCAACTGTAAAATTGTTAAAGCAGTCTCTTTCCACGCGGTTTGTCCGTTATTACTGCGAAGTTTGGCATTCCACCTTAGTTACGGGCTCTAAATGGCACTTTCATCACTTCCCAGGGTAACCTTGGCCATGAAATCGGAAAATCAGATCATTTTCTGGTCCGTTTTCTTCCTTTTCTTTGGATGAGATTAGAGTTTGCTACGCTTGACTGACAAATCTCATTTAGGATTCAAGGAGCGGCCTGGGCCCTGACCTCCTTAAGAAGTGGGAGGTGAGATACCCTAGTCAGTGACCAGGAAAAAAGACCAATTTCAACTCATCACACAAAGGCAATTAGTGATTAATTCACATGGTGAGACGAAAATACTTGCAAATGTAGAAAGTGTCTCTTAGTGTCGCGCTGCAGCATCATTGAGGATTCTTTAACAACAGTAATCAAGTTCAAGAGTTTTTCCCTGCTAGTTTTGTTTTCCTTTCAAATTATATTTCTACTCTATTCAACACCGGAGAACAAACAAACCAACAGCACTTTCACCTGAATTACTCCCTCCCAAAATTAATAGAAAAACATAATTAAAATAATAACCATTAAGACACTAAAGAGATACATTTTAGGACATATTAATGTAAGGTCAAATATTTTACTATTCAGGCAAGTATTTAATTGCTGGGTTGTTCAGTTTCCAGATATTAGCTGTCTTGGGAGCTTTTATCTGTTTATTAGTGCTTTGAGTAGATGGAGTGACAAAAATGAGATTGAAGACGAGATAAACAGAATAGTTCAGAAATGCCTTAAAGTGGTTATTGTGTATTACCGATAGTTCATTGAGTATGGTAGGTCCAAAATCTCAATGATTAGTTTAGGGATGAGGTGGCATTTTAAAATCTACCTCCTATTACGACAATTTGCATGAGGTTGGGTGAAAGTAAAAAGACAACTGAATACATTATCATGAGAATTTGAATTACTAAATAGACTTTCATGCCACATCATCTTGCCTATAAAGTTCTTTTTAACACTGGAAGGCCACTGATTAAAATATAAATTTGGAAGAAGAATGTGCTCTCCAAGGGTGAGGTAGTTGACAATGATGGCTACTTTATATTGAGTTCTGTACCTACTTTTTGTTTCATTACTGAATTTTTGTTTCTCACATTTTGGCATCATATTTTTAAATATTGAAGCTCTAGATATTTAGAAAAATATATTTTAGTTGTCCTCAATTTTTCTTTGGGTATATCTTTTTTTTTTTAATTTGTTTGAAGTCAATTCATAGATCAAGTCAAACAAATGATTAAAAAATAAAATAAGACACCAAAAGGTTTTGTTTAAAAGAATGTGGATCAGAGAAGGTTGCATGAAACTCTACCACAAAATATATGGAAGCTTTAACCATATCAGTTCATGTTTCTTGTTACATAAATATTATAGCATGTATATCAAGTATTTACATATGACCTCGTGTTTAAATCAATTATATAAGAAGCCCTGCCTAAAAATTTAAATACTTGTTTCCCTCCAAATGGACAATATGGATTATGCATAATCTGTGTAGAAAACTTCAGTGAAGTGTGGTATCATTTTACACATTAGGTACATTGTAAATGGCTTTATTAAGCTAGTATACTTAATAAAATATAAGAAAACAAGAATAGCAAGACAACAACAAACTTAAATAAATTGCTTTCTAAAGCTATCTTTCAGTAAAAAAGATCTTTGGTAGAAAGGAATTATGTACAAAGTGATTTCAATGATCACTAAAAAGAGGAGTCTTTTTCTTAATCCCTCTTTCTAAATTCATACATGCTTTGAACAAGGCAGACATCTCAGAGCCATGGAGCCCGTCCAACATATAACAACCCTGCAGGAACGAGAAGAGCTGACTTTGTGGGTTTCTAAGGCTGTCTATCGTTATGAAAACAGAAGCCTCACATTTCTCCGGTAAAGCGGCTAGTGAATTCGAACTGCTGGCCTTGTGATTAGCAGTCCAACTTAGATCCTGAAGGCAAACAAGTATCATAAATTAAACTCGAAATCCCAAGTACAAACAAGTCCTGTAAAAGCTATATGCTCTAATGCTGACAGAAGGTGAAATAATAGCCAGGAGGCATTGCTTTCAATTTGATATGTCTTCATCTGAACTTACTTAGAAAAGTGATATATGTATTTAAAAGGTATTACCAAATACCCTAAAAACCAGCAATGACATCAGAAACCACTGGGAAATATATAATAGGTTTCTAAGTTTCTATGATTTTATTTTTTCAAATAATAACCCTGTAACACAAGCTAACCTAATTTTTTGGAAATGAAACTAAAACAATATTCTGATGCTCCTGAATGTTCATAGGTTTCATCAAATTTTCCTAATATTTTTTAATGTCAGAAACCTGTACAATAGATATCAGTAGGCAGGGAAGTTCTCATGAAGAAAATAGATATTTTAATGACATGAGTTTTGAAAAAGCATAAAGCCAATATCATGCGAAGTGTGGATATTTATTATTTCACGACCAGACAGATTCAACAGAACAGCCTCAAGAGGGCCTGCCAGAACTATTTTGATATCAGTGCAATGCTGTTTCATGAGCTGCAGGGCCAAGGCAGGGATGATTCACCCTCTGACTAGTGGATGTCCTGCCACATGCAGGGAACACGCAGAAGAGTACACGTTAGGAGGAGAGAGAGCCTTTGCGTGACCAATGTAACCCCTCTGCTCCGAGAAAATAAGCATGGAGCGATCATGGAACTCAGAGAGAGGCTGAATTAATTAGAAGGACTACGCTATGGAGTATGTTTCTACCATTTATAATTTATTGTGCTTGGTAAAAAAAATTGTAGAACGGTATCATGTTAATGGGAATCCAAAGTCAAATGGGAAGTATACCATAAAATTGTAAGAATGGACATAAAATTGTAAGTATGGACTGGATATAGCTAACTTTCAGCAGGAAGAGAGCTTAGCAACTTGGTATGATTTTGACAATAATCAACCACCCAATCATATGGCATAGCACAGAAAAAAAGTTGTTCTATTTTTGCCTGTTTGCATTGATTAATCCATGAATATAACAACAGAGAGTATTTACAACTACTACCAATAGTAATAACAGTGCTTTTAAAATGTAAAGTAAATGGAGAACCCCCTGGTGCTGTAGAGGCTAAGCTTTGTGCTGTAATCTGCAAAGTCAGCACTTGAAAACTACCAGCAGTGCCTGGGAAGAAAGAGAGGCTATGTAATCCGAGTCTCAGAAACCCACAGGGGCAGCTCTGCCCTGCCCTATGTGGTTGCTATGATTCAGAATTTTCTCAACGGCAAGGAGTTTGGATTTTGATTTTCCTCTATCAAGAAAGGAGTAACTGGTATAAACCCTGTCTGTCCTTTAGATGGCTAACTGTTGTTCTCATTTTTTTAATTCGGTGTTTGATGATAAGTAATTAAACCTAAATATCAATTAGAAACAAATCTTAAATGAATTAATATTTGTGAAGAATATTCCTAGCTTTATCCTCTGTGCTAACTATGAAATTAGAATTGAGGAAGGAATGTGGTAACAGGGGTGGAAGTGGAAGATACACAGAGATATCTTCATTTCCGTAATCAATTCATTCCAAACTTGTGAACACAAAACATTTTGAGACCTGAATATATTTTCCCATAAGAAATAATGGAAAACCGAATCATTGGGTCTGAGGTCCCATAATTACACATATAAACTGATTTTTCCAAGTCTTTAACAAAAATTGAATAGTCCTTAGGTTGTGGAAATACTCTCTCAAACAGCTAAGCACAATAAACACAGAACAGTAAGTATCAAAACACAATAAGATGATAAGATTAACTTATTTTTCATTTTTCATTGTTCCATTGTTTGCACACCCATGGGTTCTCAGAACGGTACGGGAATATGGACTTCACGTTAAACGTACCCCATTCACATCCCCATACAGAAACACAGTGAGCCCATCTTTCACAGCCCTGTGGTCTGACCGAGCCTTTTCCTTGTCAGTAATGAAGGTCCTTTGGTTTTGCTCTTGGGTTTTGTTTTTGTTTTTTCTCAAAAAAAAAAGTCCAATTTCAACATAGTTGTATAGTTGCTGAAGAACACGACCCTCAGCCTCTGTGTTCAGCAAGCCCAGGCAGCAGAGATATGTATTCTGAATATTGCTCATGGAGCAATGGAAAGTTCGAACTTGGAGCCATTCGACAACCGAGGTATCACCATTTAATTCAAATTAGGGTGCATTTTCTCTCACACCTCAAACTCGTAATACAGTTGTAAATGTTTGAAGACATATGATGGAGATCACTATGAAGGGAAAAATTGACACTCTTACTAAAGCTATTTAAAATTGAAAATCATCTGACTTTACCAACTCTGAATAGTAATTATTTTGTACATATAATTTTACTACTATCACAACAACGGTTTTTCTGTGAATATTTAGGGTGTGTATAAAATGGCACACAGGGTCACTGTGAGTCAGATGTCAGTGATCCATGCTATCGTCATGTCACAGCCCTTGTTCTAGGCACTGAAGCCACAACTATAACGAGAGAAAATATACATAAAATCACAGATCAGGAAGCCCATTTAGATTTAGTGAGAGAAAAGACTGGGCAGAGAAACATGGGAATGTGTATGTGAATAAATATGAAAAATGAAATCTGGAACAAATGAGAAGGTCTGGATTGGAGGTGAACCGCGGGGGCAAGCACACTTTCTAAAGGAAAGCATTATAAGGGCAGCAACATGGTGTTCACTGTCTATAGCTTCAGAGATAGATGCACAGTGAAGGTCACGAAAACGGGGGGGATGTGGGGGATGTTCACGAAGGACAATATCCCCACATTGCTGACTTATCACTGCAATGATCTTCAGGATTCCAAGTCAAAGTGTTTTATTGGATGTACTTAAAAATTATGTCTGCATTTCCACACTGTGGTGGTGCCCTAGTTACACGAGCATTACTGATCACCACCACAGTAAAGGGTAACTCCAGCACCAAGTCACATGCGATATGGGATTAAATTCCTCACAGTCCTTTGAAAAATTTAACAGAAAGCGAACACTATTGTTTCTAAGGAAAAACTTGAAATATCATATCCTTAAGGTATTTCATTTGTATCCTATCTCTCAGATAATATTCATTTTATTCATCTTCATTATGTGTGTCGGTATCAAACAAAATTCACTGCCATCAAGTGGATTCTGACTCTCAGCCACCCCTCCATGCGAGAAAGATCAGACTTTCTTCTCCCACAAAGATCTACACTCTCTGAAATCTACAGGAACTCTGTTGTACAGCGTTGCTATGGATGTAGGTACCAGAAAGCTAAACTCACTGTGATCGGGTCGATTTTGACTCATAGTGTAGGACAGAGTAGAACCCCCCCTATGGCTCTCTGAGACTATGAGTGCTTATGGGAGCAGAAAACACATCGTTCTGCCACAGAGCAGCTGGTGGTTTCAAATGGCTGACCTTGTGGCTAACAGCCAAATGTGTAACTACTATGCCACCACGTAGTATTTATTGAGCACACCTATAATATACTATGCGGAAATAATTTGCCCATATTCAAAGATTCTAGGTATGTATATTTACAAGCACAGAAAATAAATATAGTGTGTGTGTTGCAGGTTTTCTACCTGGAGAGCTGGCATTTTATTCAAGACACTAATGCTTGCCCGAAGCTAGTTCCCTCTTTCAAATCCCAAAGCAAAAGACAAAAATACCTTTAAACAAGTATAATAAATGAGTGATTCCAAATTCAAGTTTTCTCATTATAAAAGTAAAATACCTCCTAAGTAAATTACTACTTGCAAGCAGTGTTCATAATTTTCAATCATTTCTCTAGTTCCTTCTATTCACCTTTACAACTTTACATATTTACAACTTTATTTTAATTCAGAATCTGCTGAGTTATCAAAGATACCCATTCATGAAGCATTCGAAAACCCACGCAATGCAGAGATCATTTCGATCCTCTTAAAAAGCAAGTAAAATTAAACCTGTGAGGTTAGGGATAAAAGCACTCAAATTGTCAACTCCAACAGCTGTCACCCCGCAGTGAGCAGTGGGCCAGCCGCATGTGCACTGTGCAAAAGAGTCAGTTCCTCTTGGGCAAGAAATCATTTGTTTCAGGAAGACGTCTGGAATTCCTTCTCCCTACAGCAACCCTGAGGTTTCTCTGTGGTCTCTCCACAAAACGGCATTTTCACAGTGATTTCTCAGGCTATTCATTTTTAATAAATATCAGTTAGCAGAGCTCCCTGGACAGGGCCCCCAGCGTGGTGAGCTTGTGGGAGAATGCAGTGCTTATGTGAACACTTTTGTGGGTGTGCTGTGGGTTTTTAAATGCCTTAAAGGGAAAAAGAGGCTGCCAGCAATGTTAACAGCTTCTAGACTGAATGCGCGCATCCCTTCTCACTGCAACATTATGAACTGACTTTGCAAGGACCAGCAGTGTTCCTTTGTTGTTAATTCTTGTTGGGGTAAAATGTCTGGATCACTGGGTGTGTATAAAACATACATACCTGATGGTATTGGTTTGAAAATATTCCCTGAATATGCACAAGAGTAAAAATTCTTGAAGCTCCAAGGACTCTGACCAGTGCCTAAGCATATTATCTAATTCTTTCACTGACTGATTGGATAATGTCCAAATATAACCTCCATTCACAGAGAAAAAAAAACATTGATAGTGTGACACACTAGGAAAGTGTGAATTATTATAATTCATTCAGCCCTGAAAGCTATAGAACATTCTTTTGAATCAAATTGTTTCTATCGCATATCCCTAAAAGCCTCCAGGGAATGCAAAATGATCATTTGGCCATTGCTATAGTCACATAAGTCTTTCAAATAAGAAATCAGTGGTGGAAATTTATACATTTATCCAGATATGTTTTGCATTTCTATAGGTTATTTTCTGTGCACAGTTTAGTAATGGAATTTTCCTGAATCTGCGTAGGTAAGCTGTATGGAAGACGAAATAGCCATTGCTTTGTATCACAACTTAAATTTAAACCATAAAAATTAGGAGGGATTTTTCCTTTACTGTAATAATTCTGGAAAATTTATCAAATAATTCGGTGCTGAAAATCATAGCATTTCCATCTGATAACATGAATTGTGAAGTGATTACAGGGAAGTGTTTTTTTTCAATATCATGATTGACATCTTTATCCTTATATTCCATTTGCCCAGCCCACTCTGAAATAGATATAGAAAGCCAAGAGCATTTCTTTCATTTCAACTCCCTGTCAGTTTTCTGTGTCCTCCTCCAAGATCAAAGCTGCATTTTAAGTGGGGAGCTTCTGAAATTCCTGGAGGCCAACACCATGAAAAGCTGGGCAGAAGTAAAGTGCTAAAGTCGCTCTCAGTTTCATCCTGAAGGTCTGTTTTTACATACCTCTCCTAGACGACTCCTCTCCATCTATTAAGTGACCCGAAAAGTATTCTGGGAGTCAGCTAAGTAGTACACTTGTATGTGAGATGCTTGCAGTGCTTTGAAAAGTATTTTCTAAGAAAAATGGCTTGTTCTGATTTTTATTAAATTACCTATATCGATTGTTCCATTAATCTTTGGACATACTTTGTCCATATGGAGTCTTTAAAAATCAATTGTTAATTAACTCTTACTTAAAATAAAAATATGTTATAGATTTTTATAATTAAAAAATTTAATTGTAACCACTAATCAATTTCATTAGAATTTACATCGAATTCTTTGTGCCAATTAAACATGACAATGCAAAACATTTCAAAAAATTTTTCCATACCTGATTACACATTGCACTGCTAACTACAAGGTCAGCAGTTTGAAATCACCAGCCACTTCGCAGGAGAAAGGAGTGAAGTGATCCTACATAGTGTTACACTATCAGTAACTCACGGGGGCCAGTCTATTCTTTCCTATAAGGTTACTATGATTCGGTGGCAATTAGTTTAGTGACATTGCTAGGAAGCAAAAGTATACACGTTAATAATAGTAATTAATATTCTCTGCATTAAAAAATGATTGTTTAATATATCTCTGATCTAAGAAAGGGGAGACCTTTCAGAGGCTTACAGCCAGGACACAGCTTGTATTGGAATGTTAACACCTTATTGATCAACACATAAATGCAAGTATAAGGTGCTAGTGACAGCCACAGTGATATGGATATGCTGTTTCCAGGGTCCTGTCCCATTATCCCTATGCCAGATCCCTCCATTTGTTAGCCAAAGTGTAAACTGAAAGTAATGTATTGAAGGAAAAAATAAAATAAAACAATTAAACCTCATTGCCATGAAGTTGATGCAACTCATAGTGACCATTTAGGACTTAATAGTCCCTGTAGGTTTTCAAAATTGTAAGAGCAATTACAAGAGCAATAAGCCCCATTCTTCTCCCATGAAGGGACTGGTGGGGTCAAACTGCTGACCTTGCAGTTAGCAGCCCAGTGTATGACCGCTGCACCATGAGGTGAGGCGTGGCTTAGCTAGCAGGTATGTTTCTGAATTAGCCATGTTCACAATATCTCATTGATCATATACTCATTTCCTAATTTCTCACACATATATAAATTCATGGGCAGAATAAAAGCAGAAAGTGAGAGCACAAAAGAACATCGAGTCACTGGAATTATGACACATTCTATTGATTCAAACCTTTCAATGCCTCAACTCATCACCACGCCCGTGAGCCTCAATTATACTAAAAGATGAAGTGCAATATATGTATTGATCTGTGGTGTATTTCTTGGAAACCATAGAAAGAAATGAAGCGCAGAAGATGGGGGGAGGGACCTTTCTAGGAAACAATTTTTAAATGAGGTTGATATTGAAGATTAATATAATGGCCTGAAAGAATTGCTTTGCTGCTCTCAACAGAACAGTATTTTCTGAACCCTTAAAGCTCTGCAATCCCATACATACATTGACCACCCTGTTTGGCAATAATCAGAATTAGCCTAATCAATAATGTCAATCCAGGTAAAAGTGGTCACAAAAGCATGAGTTACCTTCAACTGAATACTGCAGAGTACGTGGTTCTGATTATTTCAGATTTTATGCCTAATCTGAATGGAATGGGCTATTATTACCTAAAAGAACCAGGCTGACTTGGCATGCAATACTATGCAATGATCCAAACCAGTGGCATCCCGCAATTGGAATTTAAACATATGTGGAGGTCTGAAAAACCCATTGTAATTGGCAAGTTTCATTAGAAAGATAAATTAGAGGAAAACATTATGACCGTGTTTATCCACATTTTCTCCTAATATTGAAAAATGCCTACCTGTGTATTTATGTTTCGATTCATATCTGATGTGTTTAATTTATATTCCTCAATTTTGTTTCTTTTCTGGCAATTTTGAAGATGTTTAAAGTTCTTCAATGAATCTCTCAGAGGCTGCAACAATGGGCTCAAACATAAGAACAATTAATTATGAGTGTGGCCCAGGAACAAGCAGAGTTTCACTATGTTGCATGAAGGGTCATTAAGAGATGGAACCAACTCGGCAGCGGACATTAACAACAGGGAGACCCTGAATTTAATAAAGTGTTATCTGAGCAATAGACAATAGGCTCCATTTTAACCTAAATTTCATATTAATATAGGCAAACAACTTCAGGTATTTGAGGTCATTTTCATAGGCAGTTTATATAAAATGCATGAGACATTTACAACTGTCTATCTTATCCAGGACAAAGGCATTGGGTTCCTGAGATAATGGAGTGTCAAAGAATACACATAGAAACCTTCTGGACATTCTAAAGGTAGAAACTATTTTCCCACTCTATTAAAATGCTCAAAAGCACAGCTTATCCTGCAGATTCCTTTCACACTACTAAGAACATACTATGTTTTCTAGAAAAACTCAGCATCCTTCAAAGACAGTAAAAATACTGATTATCTGTGCATTGACTTTTTTTCCTTTAGTCTAAATACAAGATAAAGAATATGAAAATATAGTATATAACCATTTCTTCCACTCTTTTATACCTCAGCCTAGCCCAATATTCTTTAGTCACATGTGATTCTCATGAAACATTTGACTAGTTAAAATGATTATATCAGGGTCTGCTTGGCAGTTATTCCTTGTACAATCATCCTAAATTCCATTCCTGAGGACTGCAAAGTGATGTAAACTACACAAGTTTCTGTAATCCATATTATTTACATTTTAAGATGTCTCTTCATTTCCTTCATATAAAAAATTAAGAAGTTTGTCATTCAAAATCATTTGGTAGCACAAAAATATTTCAGTCTCACTCAATCCCAACACAGGCACTTCTTATTCATATAAGGGAGAACATATTTTTTTTCTAAAAGAGCAGTTAATTAGAATTGAATTATAATTAGGTTTTACAAACTAGAGTGGGTAGACAATAAAAAACCTCTGTTAAAATTTGCTGAAATATTTCTCAAGACTTCACTCTTATGGAAAAAACAACAATATTATGCAAAAATCTCAAAAGAGTAACAGAAAATACCAATAGAAAAATATTCTGATTTTTTTATTTTTATACTCTGCCCTAGTTATGAAACAGTTCTGGACACAATCTAGGCATCAAGCTAGGATGAACAAAGGGCTGCCAGTATGCTCTGCCCCTGACTGATATAAGAGCAACACCACCAATCAGGTGTCTCTTTGCCCATAGCAAGGGGATCAAAATTCTGCTTTAATAACCTCATTCCACATTGTCTTCTGTTTCATATTGGAATTGTAAACAATGATCTGTCAATGTAATGCAAGTTCAGCCAAAAGAAGATTTCTCCAGGGCAACAATTCTGTTCTGTTCTACAGGGTTGCTATGAGTTGGCATCAGCTCAGTGGCAGTGAGTTCCTTTCAGAAACATATCATGATTGTGTGGTAGTAATGGTACATTTAGATAATTTCCATCTTGTTGAACACCTTTCTTTGGAATGAGCATAAACGTGGATCTCTTCCAGTTGGTTGGCCAGGTAGCTTCTTCTAAATTTTATGGTGTTGACTCACAGTTATCTAGTTAACTTTAACTCAAAGCAACCTACACAGGGAAGAATAGAAATGCTTCTTGGGAGCAAACAGCCTCCATGTTTGCCTGCTTTTGGGGTTCTGAGATCTAAGTATTATAACATGATATCATCAACTATATGCATTTCATTTCTCCTTCATATCTATGCAAATCTGGACTTTTGTATCCAAGATAGTTTATATAGTTTGTTCTTCAGGCTTCACCATGTACATGAATTTATTTCTACTACGAATAAGAAGAAGCAAGTATGGGTGGCAGGTGAGCTTAGTTCCTTATTCCAGATTCAGAGAGTGTAAAGGGTTAACATGTTTGTCAGCTGACTGAAAGGCAGACCTTCCAGCCTTTCCAAGGGACTCAGAGGCCCCTTAGAATAGAGGCCTGGCAATCAATATGTGAAAAACATCAACCATGGAAAACCTACTGCCCAAAAGTCTATACTTCCACGCTAGAGTCAAGGGATGGACAAATAGCATCACTATAAACCTTGAACGGTGCCTAGATTGGTTTCACATTTTATTCAAAGGCACCAATGAGATGAGTTGACCTTCTGAAATATTTTCTACATCTTTAGAAGTTGATAGTCTTACAATAGTAGATTAACACTGTTTATATGGGGGTTGGGGCAAAGAAAAATGTGATGTATGAGCAGGATTAAGCAGTTTAGGTACTAGGTAGGTGTATACATGCATTAAAGAAACAGTTAAGTATGGAGACCCAGCCAGCATTACTACTCAGCTATTCTAGCATTTTCTGCAGCATACCAGATCTACATGGTTGTTCTATTTGTGTCTCTGTAAAGTCCACTAAAATATTGGAACTACACAAATAGTGTGACACTTGACACTAATAAAAGGGATTGGTCACTTTTGGGTAATGATCCCTTGCATATAGGTGAACCATCTCAGAAACAGGAAAAGAGAAAAATTCTAGGATTATCCAGTAGGGCCCTTTTGAAATCTCGGTGGTGGCTTGCTAAAAGCAGATTCCAGAGGCTGGAGATGATGGGCAGAGCAAGGTCGGGTCAAAACCCAAGGCCAAAGCAAGGAAAACCAAGGGAGGGAACAGAGGGGCAACAGCACCAAGACTGTAAGATTGTGAGGCAGAGCAGTAGACGGGCTTCCTGGCCCACGTAGGCAGAGGCCCAAGGAATGAGAGGCTAGCGAGAAGGAGTCCTGGCTGCTGGCTGAGGAGAGGTGTTGCTGTGGACATTGATATTTTCTGGTCTTCACTTGTGGTCATCTGTTAACGTTCCTACTAATCCCACATTATTGGGAATATAACTGTGAGATTGGTGTGGCCACTGCAATGGATTGTCTAACTGGAAAGGAAGTAGAATGTTGTGAGAGGAAGGGATGGTGTCATAATAAGGTAAAAGGGGGACAGAGGGAAGGAGCATGACACCTGGGCTTCCTGGCAATAGGCCTTTGGCGGGAGGGCAGGGGGCTGACTGGAGCCTCCTTTCCCCTTGTGTAGCCAGAAGAGGTCAGATGCAGCCTCCTTACACTATTCTCTCAATCTCTAATGATATCAACTTCAAAATACAATGATGTAGTTTGTAACACTGATTTGTACAATTGCATTCAGAAAGAAAATGCATGGAAACTTAAATACTTTTCACTTATCATTCATTCAAAATCTATCATAAAATATGTTATGAGTGTACCTAAGTGAATATTTGATGGAGGGACATTGGATAATTATAGAGAATTTAGAAGTCGTCAGTTGATATTCGTTATGTCCAGGTGCAATGTACTAAGTACTACCTCACAAATTTTCTTAAAAACTCACTGCAACAAATTAAAACTCTTCACAAAACACCTTTCCTTAACAAATATTTTTAGGAAATAATCTGCAGTGGCAATGATGACCATTTTTTAAATGAATCAGTTAATACTTTATCACTCTAAATATGATATGATTATGGAATTTTCTAAAAAGTGTATTTCTAAAAAGTACATTCAACATAATTTCCAGGAACAATTCCAAAGTAAAGCCTTCACAAAAGTATTTAATTTTTATACTTATTTCATAAGATACTCAAACATTTAAAATAGAAAAGACTTAGTACAGTATTTTCAGTTGAGGCTACTAAATGCGGCTTTTGCTACTTTTTTGTAATTAGGATTAATATACTTATCAAATATTTCCATAGTTCAATCATATCATTTTTGCTACCCTAATGCCAAAATATTTTTAGAACAATTTCATTTTGTAATCCTTATCTGAGAATCAGCATGATTTTTACTTTGCCTAGACTCTAATTTGATTTTCCCATTTCATTTTTTTGTGTAGCTCTATTTCTTAAAATGTAGTATTCTAATAAAAATGTAGTATTCTACATTAATTATCTCCATCTCATAATTAATATAACATATAATAACTACTTTTTAAAACTTTGATAACTAAAATTTTCATAAAGGAAAAGAAATAATATAGCCAATACCTTTTAAAAGAGCAAGATAATCTTTAATGTTAAAAAATTATTTAGGTAGTACTTGCCTACAATAAATATAAGGCAGGGATATATACTTTAAAAAACTAAAGGAAAATGTTTTTATTAGAATTATAATTTAGCAGAATGTGAATACACTAATATTTAAAATATAATATATGTTTATTACTTCAAAGTAATTGTGAACATTTTTTATGGAGACATAACTAGATTATCTCTATTCCTTGTTTTCCCCTAATTGATGAACTTTTCTTTAATTTTGGTATGTTAAAAATGTTGTGATGTTTTATCTGGCCAATTCTTGGGTTATAACCCTTAATTCTCCACTTTCTGCCAAATATACTTTCAAACTTGGCTTTCATAATTCTATTATCCTTTGTGCAACAAAGAAACCTCTGTGGGGGCCCCCCATTTACAGCATGGAATTATGGTAATTAAGAGCTTTCCACCTCCTCCCCCCTTTCATGACTGTGAAACTTGGAAAACAATGGGTTCTCTTCATTCTGTTTAGCAATTTCATTCACGCAACAAAGATGTTCAGTGTACGTGTCACAATATAATAACAGTCTAAATGGATTAAATTGCAGTGTGTATTATACACACCACTCTTGCTGGCAGATGTGTACAGAGACTTTTTAAGGAATCATTTAACATTCTTCATATCATATTGCACTCTATTAAATGACACCGAAATGGTTTCTCTAAAATTTGCACCAAGACACGAAGACTCTTCCCAAAAACACTTTTCCATGATACTCTTCTCAGGAACTAAAAGCTACAGTGTCAATGGTGCACTATTTCGTGAATCAATTTCATGCCTTTGCCTTAATCCCTCCTACCTACCTTCTTTCTTTCTTTCTTTTCTTCTCTTTGAAAGGGAATTTGGGAGGTAGCAAATTGTACTGCAATGGAATTAGCAACTCTAGAACTGAGGGTTCTGAGGTGGCTAGAAACAATCTGCCGTTCATAGCCCTGGGACTCTGTGTCTTGTACCACTGATGTCCTTAGCGGGAGTAAAATGTCGCTGAGAATATCTCATTTAATATATATGGGTTTTCACACAAAAACAGAAGCATACTGAGGTGGACTTAAAATGTATATGGACTGTTACAGAAGACATATTTAGAAATCATTTTTATATCTTTATAATTCCTTTTTTGTCAAAAAGTTTCAGGTTAACATTTTATAAATAAAATTTAGAAATGCATTAATTTTCATTATTATTAATGCCTCATCATCCTAATATTTTTCTCATTTACTTAATATAAAAATTCTACACACCATTATATAAGCATTCACTCCATACTTCTATTTGTGCATTCTTAGTTGGAGGTGCTAGCTCAGACTTGAAATTATTGTTTTAAACGTGTGGTGAAAGCAAGTGAACAAGCAAACCAAAAGATAGCTTTTATAAATCATCAGACTGAGGATCCTCTTGGGAACAATCGGTGGGGAAGGTCTTTAGTGGCATGCAGCTAGTGGACAGAACTGATCTGGGATGTCTGGGAATATCCCAGGTAGCCAGACCAGGTGCACTGGACCACAGGCACATGGAATCCTGGATCTTCGGAGACCACAAGACATGTTCCAGAGACAGCACCGGTGAGACCCCTTGTGGGAACCCCACTTGGTGAACGGGACTCTACCACAGACACACTTGTAACCTAAGGACTTCAGCCAGAAAATGCATGGTGTCTGAGGATGCAGAAGACAGCTGTTCTAAGAGAAGTGTCCTGTTGATTGGTGGACCATCATGGTCTTGTTACATCAATGCCATGTATGCCGTATTAAGATGAGCATTATTCCGGCAATCTGGTGATGGCCATTCTGTTTTATTTTGCTTATGTATACTAGGTTCTATCTCAGGGGTGCTCCCCTATTGGGAGTCAACCCCTTGAAGCTGTGTTTTTGGTTTCTCTGTCTTTTCCCAAATGAAATCCACGGATGTTGAGCCTACAGGGAAAGAAAATATAACAAGAGTTTGGGGGGAGGGATGATGTAGAGGGGCGGGGGCTTCGGAAGAAGATGATGTCAAGAAGCCCAAGAAGGAAAAGTATGTTCCGAGGCTCTTATGGAAGCAATTGTACAGTTCTGTCTGACATGATTGAGGTACCCACCTTCATAAAATGGTCACTGAACACAGGGTGCTGCAGCAAAGCACAGTGAAGAAAGCAGGTGGCGCCTATCAGTAGGAATAGTGTCTGGGGTCTTAACAGCTTGTATTCAAGCAGGCAGCCATCTAAGCGAGGAGTCCGCTAAGTCCACACAGAAGAAGCACACCAGATCATGTGCTCCAAAGATGACACTTACAAAATTCGATTTTGATAAAGAGAAAAGTACAGAACTAAAATGACAAGCACCCAATTTGTAGAAGGCTGTGGAGGATAGTGAGAGCCCAAAACTCATCTGCAGAGTCTCTGGTCAGACTGAGCCACGGGCAAGGGTCTGGAACAGCCTCACTATCGGGCAGAGACCATTGCGCTCTTGATTGCATTGGATCGCATGCAACACTTGGACAGGTGATTGGCCTCCAGACATGACCTGAATTTGTACGGGTGCAAGTATCTTAGTTGTTCCATGACAGAAATGTATTCCCTCGCTTTTTGAATGTTGATGGGGTCTATTCCTTCTTATGCATTATTGATATTTTTGTCTTTATATGAATATGATCTGATCCTTACCACCTTAGAGCAATTTATTTATTCTATTCTATTGGGTTTCCCAGCTATGAAGTACAGGAGTGGATGCATAATGATAATAACTGATACAAGGGGTTATAGGGATGCAGGAGTCGGGGATGGGCGATAAGGAGAGAAAGGGAATTGTGGCAGTAAGTAATGAAGGCAGGAGGGAGGGAAGGTCAAAACCGACTGAGATTCCACAACCCATTTGAAAGGCGATTTAACCAAGGGGTATGGGTGGGAGGGATGCTCTAAGATTGTACAGTTCCTCTTGATATGAATGAATGAACTATTCAATTATACGGTATATAAATCATGTGCCTATAAAACTGTTGGGGAAAGAAAAGAGAATAATTTATTTTTTAACATAAAAGTCAGAACCTGGTAAGTTCCATAATACCACAATGTGGGATTTCATTGCTGATGTTCTTCTCTAAGTTTTATCACTAGATCTTGAAATAGCTACATATTATATTAAGTTACATAGAGAAACATGATTTCACCAAAGTGTATTTCAAACAGCTGATATATTTAACATGCAAATTAATATTTATCATGTTTGGGTTTTAGGCTCTCATAGTTTTGTCTGGTAAGAAAAACAGAAACCTTAAGAGAAGTGTTTTGGCAAATAGAAAAAGAAATAAATGTTCACATACCAATTGATGAGAGCTAATTTCTACTGGCTTAGCCATACTGTATCCTTCACAATGATTCACACAGAAATCTAGAGTGTCACATCGGAATGTCCCAAACCATATTTTCACAGAACATTAAGTATGGAATACTTTTTCTATTAAGCAAAATGCATTAGTGATATGCTTCCCCCAAGTCAAGATCAAAATATGAATCAATGAGGAAATTATATATATAGATCAGTAGATCTATCTACTCTGGGATTTCTAATATGTTCTTGAATTCACTGACATTGTCCTATATTAGTAGATTTGGATTTATCCTTTGATATAATCCTTTAATTTTAACTATTTTTTCAACTGAGAAACTGCGTGTACTCTTTGACTTTTTACTTAAATCTAATGCAGTAATGGACAGTTTCCATATCAATATTCTTGATGCGGACACAATGAAGGGCTACACAGACTCATCAGTAATAAACATGGAAAGTACTGTTTCATTTTTGGGAAGAAAGCATGACTTCATGAAACTCGCTTTTGTCGTGGCCACGTGGTCGTGACTGCACAGCTTTTATCTGCTTTAGAGAAAATATACCTTTGGACTTAAGGTGGTAAGCTTCTCTTTCAAACATCCTTCAGTTTTCAGTAGTAGCCAATAGCTGAATAGTAATATATTGGAAAATACAACAAGATATTTACGTTGCTTGAATAGTGTGTATGAGAATTACATTAACAGTGTTTTTGGAATATCTAACATATTTCTATATCCCAAGATAGTTTTGAGCTTGATTTAATTATCCTCAAACATTACAAATATTTCCTCTGATAAAAATTTTAGAATTCTTCATAATGTGTCAGGTAATATCAAATGATCATAAATCTAGATAGCTATACAATTTAGATAACAGCAATCAACTAAAGTATACTAGGAAGTTAAATTAATACATGGTTAATACTAAATTTTTAAGTCTTTCTTTTTAAAATATAACCATCCTGCTTCAAAAATGTGTTTAAAGGAAATTTCTGCAGAGATGTAAAATGAATATAATATGATTTATCTTGGAGTTGATTATGTTGCATCATATCAATGGAAAGGCCTCAACTGGTAAACTACTGAGAAGCTTGGCCCAGAAGATCACACAAAACTAACTATGACACTTAATAACTGTAACATTGGACATTTGAGTCTCCTCAGCAGTGCTTCAGAAGGAAGGCTTTGAGACAACTTCCCCACCCTCCCAAACAAACTCAGACTTTGGAAGATTCTAGGGAGCAACGCTCTACTATGACAAACATAGTGTCACTATAAATGGAGATTTCTGTTCCCAGAAAAATTTACAGCCTCAGAAGCCCTATAACATGCCTTCATTAGTCACAATTGTATTGGAGTGGGGGGTTATAAATGAATGGGTAAATTGAAGAAAACACGAACCAATGAATTTAAGGAAGGAGGAATCAGTGTCCAACGCACAAACGGAATTCTGTGAGGAGTCACAGTAAAAATTGTCAGGCTAGTATTTTTATAGTACCTCTACTGATCGACCTGGTAGACCAAACAGTTGAGCTTGAAACTTATAAATGAAAGGTTGGAGATATAAACTAACTCAATGGCTTCATTGAGAAGGAGCAGGCTTGGAGGTCTGTTTCTGTAAAGACATGTTAAGGAGCAGTTCTGTGCTCTTACATGGGGCAGTCGTGAATCAGAACTGCCTGGTAAACACACACCTAATCACCACTCTGGATGTTCATCATTTCATACCATTGACTTCTCATGCAGCTGGTTAGCCTTCATTGTCTCTCCTTTCATGAAGAGACAAATTTGTTCCCCCTAACTATGTACAGAAACAAACATCCTCACAACCTGACCAATTGATAATATCATGATAAATAGAGAAAACATTGTAGGTGTCAAGGATTTCATCTTGCTTGGATCCACAATCAATGCTCATGGAAGCAACAGTCCAGAGCAACTCATGGCACCTTGCATGAAGTAAATCTGCTGTATGAGCCCTCTTTAAAGTTTTGAAAAGCAAAGATGTTACTTTGAGGACCAAGGTGCACCTGATCCAAGCCATGCTGTTTTGAATTGCCTCAAATGCATGTGAAAGTGGGGCTGTGAATGAGGGAGACTGAATTAAAATCTCTGGGTTTGACCTACAGTGCTGAAGAAAAAGATTGGAAGTACCGTGGACTGCCAAACGAACAGACAGGTCTGTGTCAGAAAAAGTACAACCTGAGAGCTCCTTAAAAGCAAGGATGGGGGAATTGTTTCCTGTACTTTGGACATGTTGTAAGCAGAGACCAGCCCCTGGAAAATAAATTATGCTAGTTAAAGCCTTGGGGGGACCATAAAGGGGGGAGGGGCACTCACAAGAAAAATGCCCTCAACCAAACAGGCTGGCACAGTGGCGGCGACACTGGGCTCAAACATCAGAAAGAAGATGAGGATGCTGGGAGCAGGTGGAGTCCTCCCGTTGGGTAAAAGACCACTAGGAACTGGAAGTGACTCCGGGCACCTGAGCACAATAGCTTCATGAGGCAGAGACCACCTGCTCTCTTTCACTGCCTGGCAAGCAACGGGAGACCACAAAGCTGAGAGACGTTCTCCGTTACTGCCCTAACTTAACAATACGATGTCAATTTGTCTCAAAATACTTGAGTCAAACGATCTATTCATGGTCTCATTTTTCCCTGTTGCTGTATGTTAATGGATGGAAGCAATATAGCTATTTATTTTTCTCACATATATTCTGTCACTGCCCTTTCCCCAATTCATCTGAAGGACTGGAGCCTATGATTAGATTTAGTCTACATAATATTTGATAGATTAGCTATTCATTTACTAGAAATCTCACTGACACCATTCTAATAACATTAATTACGAATTTAAAATCTGTCAGTTTTGACTTATATTTTTGGAACATCCTTAATACAGGCCTCCTGGTGCATATGACAATCTATTATATTAAGTCAATTTAAAAATTCCACCCTCCCTCATGAGCCCTGAGGGAAGGGGTGGGGGGGAGAAGAGGACCTGATGCAAAGGCTTTAAGTGGAGAGCAAATGCTTTGAAAATGATTAGAACAAAGAATGTACAGATGTACTTTATACAATTGATGTATGTATAGATAGATTGTGATAAGAGTTGTATGAGCCCCTAATGAAATGTTTTTTTAAAATTCCACACTGGCATACATACACACACATATACATGACGGTATTTCAACATTTCTTGGGAAAATGGAAGTTAAATAAAGTGGAATATTGTCATTCACTTTGGGGATTGTGTATCCTTGTGTGTGTGTGTGTGTGTGTGTGTGTGTGTGTGTGTGTGTGTGTGTGTGTGGTAGGGGGAGTAGTGAAAGAGAGGACAATTATGATTAAACCCAAAAGTATAGTGTAGTCACAGCCATCCATCTCTAATTATGATAGGGCTAATTTACTGACTGTTTAGGAGCACGCAGTAATAGAATGGGATGTTCTACAGAGGGTAGCACACTATACTTAAAGAAAATTAAAGGAAATAAAATGTGCATTCTAACATAATGAAGCTATCTACCGTAGCTCAAAGGCTAGTGTTTGGATGCAGGGCCAGCTAATGAATTTTTCTAACGAGATAATTTTCTCCAACAGTGGTGAACACTCTCTCATAAATTATGCACGTATTTTATAAGAACACACACAAATCTAAAAGTATTCTCCTCCTCGGCACCACAACCCTTGCAACATTTTCTTCATTTTTTCCTCTGGCCTGTCACTTACATGCCTCACTCGCCCCAGACACGTAAGAAAAGAGTCTGAAGTAAGGACAGGAACATTTGGAGTAGCACCGCTGGGAATTGAGGACTTGACTTTGTAGTTGATGCAAATGCTCAGCCCCTTGCTGCCTTACACCATGTCTGTCAGTTTGAATGACATTCTCTTTCCACACAGAAAAGGATATATTTTATACTCTCCAGAAATGGCAAAAGAAACCCTGTTTTCCCAAACACACGTTAAACACTCCGGCACTGTAAGTGATAGGATATTTGAGTGCACATTTAATTTTCAACAAAAGAAACCGGAAATATTTTTCAAGGAAGACTTTTTAAACGTGTACATGTGTGTGTTGATATTATAACTTTGGAAGACAAAACTTTGTGTAAAATGTCATTATTAAAATTTTAATCTATTTACTTAAGAGTAAAGTTTACATTAAAAATATATATGCTTAAAAAATCTAAATGAGAATCTCAATTTTAAAAGGACCTATTTTGACAAGTGGACCTCAATACTTCCAAGTTCTTTAAAGCAGAGTCAGTAATATTCATCAATAATGTTGAAATGTATCACGCAATACATTTCAAGAGCAATTATAAATCAGAAATGACTGCAACATTTTATATTAAAAATTCTGCTACATTTATATGTAATATAAATAACTTGAAATACAAAACTAAATACTTATTGAGGTTAATAATTTATTGACGCATTCTTTAGGAATTAAAACACCAAAAGCCATTCTACTTCAGTTAATTTACACAATTATAACTTAAATTCAATTATTGGTTCATTGCCTATAATAAAGTTTTAAGCAAATATTGTATGTACACCATTACCCCGACTTTAATTTCAAATAAACTAAATTATTTACAACTACTGTATAGCTTTATTAGAAGAAATATGCAAAGTGATATAGATAATTACCTGGACTCACAAATATCAACATTAGTTCACACTAAGTGTCTCTAACTCAGTTTGAAGAGTGAAGATCAGGTGGACAGGAAATACTTAGCATGAAAGTTAAAGTACCTTTACCAAAGTCTGTTATATTTGGCCATACTTGACTTGTAGGCTATAAACTAAGAGCAGAAATAGATTCCATGAATCCATGGGCCTTTAGATTTTTGTTCACTTTGTGTCCTCAGCAATTAGTAGAATATCTTGACTGCAAACAATATGCATGCAATAATTGAGTAGATGTCAATTATAATGGAGTTCAATGATAAAATTATTTCTTATCACCTATATTTTATTTCTATACATTAATATACCTATATATTATACCTGCAGGAAAGCATCATGGAGAGGCATGTCTGACCTCCTCTGCCTTGCCTGCTGTCAGGAGGCAGGAGGCACAGACAGGCCTCCATGCTCTAGAGTTTAGACCTTCTTTACCTGCTCTGACACCAAACATTCCCCCCACAGAACTCAGCTTCTATGTTGGGTTTGATATTTGAGTGTTATGGCTACAAAGAACTCCAGACAGTCTCTATGTTACCACATATCAGGATCAGTAAACAGGAAGGATGCAATCCCTGGTCCACAGCAATATCTGTCCTCACCGAGTAACCATGTCTCTCTCTGATCCTCAACTCTCAGCTACATGGTTCATTGGCTCCACTTTCCTGCCCCAAGGATCTACCTTTTGCTCTGTCTCATAATCCTACAGGCCCAGCACTGCTCCAGTTGCTTGCCCCCTAACTTCTCTGCCATAGTCTGGTGCCTCTGCTCTTAGGGTCTGCCAATTCAGATGGATCTGGAGTAAACTCTTCCAATGGTCCTGGGCTTTCTCTCCCAGGGGTTGATTCAAAGATACCTCAGCCTTATAGCCAGGACATTGGTTATGAAAACTGATTGATGTCCTCTATTAGCATTACACATGCTGAATTTTGCATAGGACCATGTAGTCATTCAATAGGAGTTAGAGAGACTTGGGTAGAAAAGCAATAATAAGAAACTACAACTCATCACATTTATGTATCACATTTAGATATACACACTCAGTGTATATCTCTCTATATAACTGTATATCTGATCTCTCCATAAAAATTATACTTTAATTTACTTCTCATAAAGTTTCTCATAAAGCACTCCTGAATATAGATCCAACTTGACCTCTAGTTATTTGGGGTATACATATTTATTTTCAAAAAAAGCAGTATTGTTATTTAATCAGAAAAGAACCATAGGAAACACATCTTTTAGATTCACCAGTAAATACCGAGACACATTTTGGTATCATGCATAGTTAAAATATAAGCAACAAACAAAAGAAAATGTCAAAAATACATTATAAAATAGAAGCTTTAAAGTTTGCTTAAACTAATTTTAGATATTTCTATCACCTATAATTATGGTTTAGTTATATAGAATTGCACAGTGATATGAAATGCTGACGCTTACTATTAAAAATTCTGAGCTTAATTTTAGAAATAAGCAAGCGCTGTCATTATTTGAACTTCAATTAGATCTGAAACTAGAAAATGTAGTTTACTGTGGTAAATAATTTATTTGCTTGAAGTGATGTAGAGCGTGCTATATAAAACTTAATCATATAGGGAGAAAATAATATATATTCTCTATGTTGTCAGTGTTTTTTATAATAGTAATGGCCAAATAATGAGAAAGTAAGGGGAAAAAAGGCTTGGCACCTGCTGTAGGCAATGAAGTGAGGGCAAGATCTGTATATTTGCCAATATAAATTGATATATATTCAAAACCAGTTGTCATGCAATAACCAATCAAAAAATAAAATCACCTGCTTATAGTTGCTATACATAAACTGAACATTCTTAAAGTATGTATAAACATATAAAACACAATATTCAGAAGAATAGTTATGAATAGTTACAAATTATTATGATACTTTTTTTAAAAATGAAATGTTTTTGAACTATCTATAAAATAAGTAAGTTCCTGCCCAACCCCCAACTTAACGGAGAGTGATGACTCAGGTATCACTAATTAATATTTGAACGTTTATATAATAACCACATTCATTCAATGAGCTTTATTCTGATCTGGGTTCTATTTAGTTAAGCAGTGTATAAAAATTCTCTGATTCAAATCATTTAACTCCAAATCAAATCATTAGAATGACATTACTTGAAACTCTACTTTCCAAATGTATTTGGTCTACCGTACTCTTCTCAGACAGAAATTACACAGTGGCTCCCTTTGATGAAAACTATGTGTCGTCTATCTTTCCACAAACCAGACAGAATATAGGTATTTGATTTTGCTCTCCCTCTGGATCGTTCTGGTGTTCTCCAGGGGGTAATAGCAACCACTTTGGGAAACTAAACCCATGTCAGAGTAAGCCGAAAGAAACTGAGTATTTTGCTAGCACTCCGTTGTAGAATTAAGTCACATTACTTCTTGTGACTTCCTTGGAACGTAAAACATAAAATGAAAACATTCCAGAAACTACATTTAAGAATAAAGACAACAGAGTTGTGAAAAAATCAATGTATTAATTCTCCCCCTCATTCACAGACTAGATTACAAAAGATTAATCGAATTAACTGAGTCATCAAGGTCATCTTTTCCTTGCAGAAATGGAAACTCAAAACACCCTTTGTACTCATTAATCAATCTGAACTCTTTAAAACTTTTTGAGAATAAGAATTCTTATCCACAGGTTTTTATACAGTATGTGGATTAAGGATCATTGGATTTAAATTATATAAGGCATAAAAATATTCATATATGTGTTTTTCTTAACAACAGTAAGCTAAATTCTATGCAAGGGGATTTTTTAAGTTTTCTATATACTTTATCTCTTTCAAAGAAATACCGCTCAACTCCACACTCCCTTCCATAGAGTTGATTCAACTCAAGGCAGCTGCAGAGGACAGGGTGGAACTGGCCCCGTGGGCTTCTGAGACTGCGGCTGTATATGGAAGAGAAAAGGAGTGGAGACGTTGGTAGTTTCAAACTGCTGACCTTGAGGTTAGCAGCCCAACTCTTAACTCCTATACAACTGGGGCTCTTCTAAATAAGATATAGGTGGGAAATAGTTAAATTGTTGACATAATGTTTTTGTTTCACATCAATCCAATGAAAGATTTCTAAATGGAAAAGATAAGACAAAGCTAACCACGCAGTTAATATACTAAATCCATGAGTCAATATTCAATTATTCAGCATTTTTTAAAATCAAAATTTGAAAATTTTTCATTTTGACTAATAACGTAACTGAAATGTAGAAATTATGTTTTCATTTGATGAAATGCTTATTTGTGTTTCTGTGTCGTGTGTATTTTCCTTCCTCTTTGGTACACAGGATGATGAGGCTGGCCGTTTTCCTCAGTCACCCTGTGTTTCAGGTAGATTAGACATGACCTGAGATAACCATAAAAATAAATAAAAGGAAACCATCAGAAGAGTGTGATCAGAGGAGATAGAAATCAAAATTGATTGCATGATTCCTTAAATACGTGTGATGATTTTGATAGGGGAAACAACTTACAACTCATCTATTGGATGGCACAATTTTATTTTTAGGCAGAGACACCACGGATAATTTTAGATATTTTAAACTCAAACAAAATTTGACAAGGAACTATGTAACATTTAAATGAAACCAATTTTTTCTTATTTACCAAATAATTTATCACCCTTTAAAAAATAAAGATTGAGATATTATTGTTGGAATGTTAGATGCGACTGGCAATTTAGGAAAATGAACAAAAAACAAAAGCATCGAAAAAAGATATTCTGAATCATACCCTATGGGGAAAAAAGCAGCATCTTTGTTGGATAAATTATTAAAAAGAAATGAGGCACTTTGATGAACGTGAAATTTTTTGATAACTTGTTTCCAAATGAATGAAGGGACAGAAAACAATAAAAGTAACTTGGACAATACTTCGGGAGGGATGCAACAGCTAAACCTCCGTAGCTGTGCTGTTCCTGCGTGATCTTAATGAGCTGACCTCTGGACAAAATGAAAGGGGGAACTTACCTATATTTCCTAAAATATGAACAGGTGCAAACCAAGCACAAAATCACAGCAAGAACACAAGGCCATCAAGTTGACTCCAACACGCAGCACCCTTCATAAGGCCCCTGAGAC
This sequence comes from Tenrec ecaudatus, assembly GCF_050624435.1. Classification (NCBI taxonomy): domain Eukaryota; kingdom Metazoa; phylum Chordata; class Mammalia; order Afrosoricida; family Tenrecidae; genus Tenrec; species Tenrec ecaudatus. Next base: position 158,018,096 of record NC_134532.1, on the reverse strand, counting down.
AGTAAGTCTGTACAGGAGCGGCCAGTCTCAATTCCACATGAGGAGTGCTGGTGGGTTTGAACCATTAACCCTGTGCATAGCAGTCCAAAGCTTCCCCAGCAGTGCCTCCAGGGCTCCTTGTAGAATTAAGAAAAAGTACAGTTAGGACTCTTGCTGAATCCCATCCTTGTATTTCACGATTTGAACAACACAGCAAACATTTCTATTTTGTTTGTGTCACTAGTCTCAGGGTTCCCTTCTTTTGTTGTTATAGCTTCTAAAGGAGAATAAGTCAAAATATCTAGTTAAAAAAAGAAAATTTTACTATTTTTTAATGGAATTTAATGAAACAATGGAAAATGAATACAGGATCTTTGCTCTTAAGGAGTTTATATCAATCTAATGAGAGATAACATTAATTAATAAGCTTATAATTATCAAGGGAAACGGACTACCCAGGATTTATTGAGGATCTAGTCCCTCTAAAACACATGTAGGGAAAATTTGAATATCCAATATTTAATTAGAAACTATTGACACTTGATTTTATTGAAGATTTCTCTATAAGATACCCACAGAGAAAATGAATTGATTTTTTTTAAAAGGAAACTATAGTAACAATATTATTGTCTTCACAGAATCACTGTCTGTTTCTCTGCATAAGAATGAATCTTCAGAATATTTAAAGGACCCAGTTAATGTATATATCACCAATATAACTCAGTAAAATTAAAAATGACAGTAGTTTATCAAGGTTTTGTTATGAGAAGAACAACAATTTGCAGTTGATAAAGACCCGACAGAATAAAAGCCTGATTGCAGTAATGAATAATGCATATTGCCTACGGTACTAATTAACCTTGTACTCCTATAATATATTATAGAACAATAAGGCTAATTTGAAAGTGGCCCAGCACTTTTCCCTATGGCTTGTGGTTAACACACTTTAGAATGTGTGAAATTTGATTTTGTTTGATTAATACAATCTATTTGCTGTTTATTTTATTCACATAAAATAATTAAAAGAATGATTTTTTATTTCATTTCTAGAGAAGGTAGATTAAATATATGTAATATACTAGATGGGAATACATTAATGGATAAACCATATATATTAATGTTAAAATATTTAAGCTTGAAATATCAGTACACGATTAGGGTGACTAGACTCACTATCCCTAATATTTGCATCCAATCCTAGTCAATAATCAGAAATTTTGTTTTTTCAAAAGATTAAAAAAAAAAGCTAAGTAAGTATTGCCTAAATACACCTGTAATTGGACTATCTTCAAATATAAACCTTTTCAATGTATTGAGAATATAACACTTCTCCTTTGTGACTAAATTGTGGACAATCAGAATTTGTTGAAGAGAGATACCATTCCTTCCAAGGAAATTGACAAACCAGTTTTTTTAACTATAATATTAACTAAAATCATTTTTATGAAAAAAATATTGTGACGCTTAATGAAAAAGAAGTATTTTTACATATTTGATTGACATCACACCATTTCTATCCTACTGTAAAACATGTTATAATATGATCAAAATCACCCATCAATTACAAACAATAAATCATCCATGCATGTCATCTTTTCACTATTGCACATTTAAAAGTAGCAAAGAAATAAAAGGATCTGGGAGTAAGTAAAAGTCTACTACTTTTAAAATAAATGTCCTTATCAATTGCCATATTGTCATTAAATAAAATAGCTGCTATCTTACTTCATAATAACTTAATTTTAGGACATAATAAGCATATATTATAATAATAGTTCTTAGTGGAAATCATACATGATATGCTTATATTATCAATATTGCTCTTAGTGAAATCATCTGTTTATAGCATATTCATTTAAGAGAAAAAATAACCACAGAAACATTCCTTTTTATAATCAAGAAGCACTCTATAAAATATTGCTGTCAAATAAATATTATCATTATCATTCATATAATTATTATAAATATAACCTTTTAAAAAAAGAAAACTGGTGTGATCTTAATAGAAAAGTTAAGAAGAAAAATTTAAACATATTTAAAAACCAACTTTTCAGTGTCTCCATTAATAATATTGGTTTAGAATAGAGACTATGGAATAAATGGACTAAGATTTTAATCTGAGTCTACTATTTATTAATGCTTACATTGGTTAAATAAATATTTTATGTGTGATGGATTTTCTACCAAGCATAAAAATAGTACTTATAGTTTTTTGGTGAAGAAAGAGTTAAGTCAAGTATGTAGAGGTGGGGGGCATGGATTAATTGCATGAGCATTCAAGTGCTGACTTAACACACAATCATCACTAGGGCAATGGTCTTATGCATAACAATAACACCTCCCATCGCTACTCCCCTCCCACCCCCAGGTAAGAGAACCTAGTGCCTTCTGCTACAACAAAGAGGCAAGAGTAGCAACTGTAGCAAAACCAGCTCTTCCTTAATGCCTTAGGGTCCATTCAAAAAGTAAAGGTATTTAAATGATTATCATAAATTTGTAATAAGAAAATGTATAATGGAGGAAGACTAAGGAAGAAAATAAGATCTGATGTAGTAGAAATAACCCAACAAGGACAGCGAAGCGGCTCTGAAATGACAGCAACTGGAGAAAACGGAAAACACACACACAAAACCCACACACTTTGTCCTAAATCTTGTCTGGAAGAAGGGCCTTAGAGTTCCATTCAAGGTCAACTACCACTGAAAGGCACAAGAATATGTTCTAATCACCAATATGTTCTCATCATCATATTAATTACGAAAGTAATCAGTGTTTTACAGAGGGAGAGCAGAAGAGAGTCACTCAGCAATGGAGAACAGCAAAGGCACACTGCTCACAGAAAAGCACAGATTGTCTGTCTCCAGGACCAGTGAAGAGCTGCTGAGGACAATATATAAAACCGTTTGTTTTCTGTGTATGTAAGAAATATTTTGTATTATATGTTATTGTATAGACATATGATATAGAAATATATGTGTGTACATAGAATAGTATATAGAAATAGTATATATACTGAAAACAAACTATTTCTTTTATAGTTCATATAGATTATGCATCTATAATCACAGATGAAAGGAAACTATTTCTTTTCATCCGTGATTATAGATGTACAGGCTTTAAGGAACATTTAAAATTATACAATGCATAAAATATGTATTTTTCTATTACAGCTATGCACATACAAAGGGAATACCAAAAAAAGGATTTTTTCAAATTTATGTATTTATTTATTTTACAAAACAATCTTATCACCTTCAAAGTACTCTCCATTACACTTAATACATTAATCAAATCTACAATCAAATTCTTGTAAACATTTGTTAAACTCATCTGTCTGGATGGCTGAGAGCACCTCCCTCATTTTTTTCTTCACTTCTATGTCATCAAATTGCTCTCCCTTAATGGCTCTCTTCATTCGTGGAAACAAAAAGAAGTCACACTGGAGCTAGCTCAGATGAATAAGTGCGTGGGGCAAGAGATGCATGCTGTTTTTTGCCAAAAACCGGCATACTGAGATGGCTGCCTGAGCTCGTTTGCCACAAATCAGACCATTTTGGTCACACACTGTATACAATCTTTTCAGAACCTCTAAATAGAAAACTTGACTAACAGTCTGACCTGATGGAACAAATTGCAAATGTACTATGAGTGGACAGTTTTGTCCATTTAGGAAGTTGATGGACATCCAATCCATATTTCACCTCTTTTGAAATGAGAAAATCACTCCGACGCTTGAGTTTTTCGCATAGCACGGTCCTTACAAACTGTGCTCAACAAAATATTTTCTGTGGCATTTTTCCCAAGCAGAAAACACAATTTCACAGCAGTCTGCTGTTTTCTTAAATCACCCATCCACAAAAAAAAAAAAAAAAGCAATGTCTGAGCGTAATTGCTCTTATGAAAAAATTCACTGTGACCAGAGAGAATCTTCCCCAGCAACACCACTGCATGCACTAAGTCAGAGTGAGCTGCTCAAAGCTCATCTAGCAGAAAAAAATGCGTATTATAAAAGCTCATCTTCACCCAGTGTAATTCCAGTGTCGGGGGGTACCCTCTCACATATACTTTTATTTAGCCTTCATTTACTATACTAATTACATTTAGAATTCTAAAACTGAAAAAAATATATATCTTCTTTTCCTCAGTTTCTAAATATACTAACCAATATGAATGCTGCCATCTTTGGAATGTCAAAAGTAGTTTTTCCAACAAAAATAAAGAGAGAAGAAATGTAAGTAAGTAACGTAAAATATAAATGCAAACTCAATTCTCTTAAGAGATGCTTCTTTCCCTTTATTTGCTACATCCTTCTATCCTGGCACCTGTTTTCTTTACTCCTGTCAAAAAAAGAGATAGGAAACCCCCTTTGGGGAATATGAGTTGCTATAATATTTTCTTTGTAATTACTAATGACCTTTGATTTCATGCATATTAGTATGAGTTAACTAAAACTACCATTTTTATGATAAGTGGTACCATACTAGTATTTTTATGTAATTTTACCCCGTTTAACTTAACTTTTCTATTAAAAGAAACACAAAAATTCAATTTATGTAAAATTTCTATAATCTTTATTTCAATCTTATTATTACTACTATGATAGTAATAACATCTAAATAGACTTACTTTAATAGTCCCATAATTCCCATCAAGTATTGCTCTTTGAATGCAATGTTTTTCAAACATATATGATATTATGTTCTTCTCATCAATGCTAACATCACCTCGATGCTTTGTGTTTCATTATATATTTTTCAAAGATAACACTAAGAATTCAATTTTATCTTTTTTAAATTAAAAAATATTTGGAATGCATTCTGAGTATGTGGAATACTATTTTTTTCTGAGCATTATACATACTGAAGCCTAACAAAACTATTTGTAGCTACTTACTAACTGAGAGGCCTTTAAGAGCATATTTAACCTCCATCAGCTTGTTTTTCTTTTATTAAGCATTTAAATAGCAATATATTTCTGATAGAGTCATTCTCAAGATTAAACTCTTTCCTATCCTATCTATCTGGCACTCCAGTGGGCCCATTCATAATGCATGGATAGTACTATGTTTTTTCCTATGATAATTTTGTTCTACTCATTAGACAGAAAGACAATTCCCTTTGATGTCAAGCTGGTTGTTTAATTTACATCAGTTAAGAAGAATAACAAATACTTCAATTGTACTCATATTTTTATAAATGTTCATTTTTGTTTTCTTACATTGCTTTTGACTGTCTTGCATTTTGTTCCTTTTCAACTTTGTTGTTTGTGTTGTTGTTGTTGTTGTTGAGGTAGTCAATAGCACAGTTTATATGCAAATCACTCACCTCACCTTTCTGAGAGGCAAGATTTACCAAGCCATCCTCTGACCTTCCATCTGAAATGGCCAAAGACTGCACACCCATGCTGCGGCTTTCTTCCCAAAGGAAGTGCAATGCCTTTCTGAAGCACAGTTTCTGTGGTCTGCCTAGGTCCTGGGAAGATGGTGCTATGTTGGGCTTGTGGTTCCACCCATGACATTTGGAATTAATACTGAAAACCATGCTTTTTCTGGAAATCAAGAATCTTCTATAGTTGTTCATTTTCAAAGTTCCCTTCCAAGCTGAGTATCAGCACTTGGACTCCTGACTGAGTCTCTGGGCATAGATGGACCAAACAAACCAATTCAAACGTATGGAGTTTTTCTGGAGCAGCAAGCTGTGAACACTGACCCAGAGTCTCTCTGTTTTTGCAACAACTGGCAGGGCTGTGTAGTTTAATGTTGTCATGGAGACTTCTGAGAGCTCCTGTTCATGCTCAGCTCTCTCATTCTGCTGCTTTCAATGCTGGAGAAGCAAATGAACCTCTGAATTGAGAAGTGTCTCAGCTGCTTCAACCTCTTTGGGAAAGCTCATCTTCCTCCCCACCTCCAGCCTACAAATCACCATTGAGGCACCAAAACACCTAGCCTTTGAACTTGTTATTATCAGAAATGACATGAAAATGCTTCTCACAGAAGTCCCCTCCAGTCAGAAGCCATGTACCTCAAAATTGTGTAATTTCGGATTTGGCAGGAGGTGAGGAATCATCTAGCTTCTTTATTGTACAGATGAAAATCTAAAAGTCGGATGGAGTCCATGAGACACAGAGGTTGTTCACAGTCAATTCGTGATGAGGTCTCCTCACTCATTTTACATAGTCAATCTCTCTGTGGGTATATTGTTGCTTCTATCACCCACTTCTACATGAAAGCTAAAACAAATACAATAAAGTTAATAAGACAGTATTTTAATACTCTATAGCTAAAAAAAAAAAAGTAGTCTTTGTGTTCTATTTAAAGGAGCCTGATAAGTGAAACAAAAGTAAGTCAGGGTGCACAGGACACTGAAAAGAATAATAATAATAATTAATAATAATAACACTTGAATATTAATGGAAAGTTCCTGGTCTATTGGCACATGTTCTCTCACAACCACAACATGTATATGCATATTGACTTTATACAAAATATTTGTTTTGCTTTTTACATTTGGATGTTTCCATCATAGAAAACATGACATATTCTATTTCGCCTCCTGATACTTAATGTGGCCCAATTCTAGAAGACCTACTCTCCTGTCTGTCAAATTCTCACACTGTGGTGGCCTGCATATTGCTGTGAGACTGAAAAACATGCCATCAATATTCAAATGCTAGTATGCTCTTTCACCCATGGTGGGCAATTGTCCATGGAGCCACCAGAGAAAGACATACAAGAAAGGTATGGCAAAAAAAAAAAAAAGAAGAAGAAGAAAGGTATGGCAATATACTTCCAAAAAACAATCAATGAAACCTTAGGGATTACAACAGAACACTGTCCAACTTGCTTAAATCTAGACATGTCTTAGATAGGCAATATTGCCAAAGAAAAGTATTTTTCTGGGTAAAGTAGGGCCGGTGAAGGTTTAGGACAGTCTCAGTGACATGGATCGGCACTGCAATTACTACAGATGGACGCCAGCATATCTCAGACCTTGACACTAGCACAGAGCGGGGCAACATTTTGTTCTCTTGTCCACAATGCCATCATCAGTCTGAATTCAACAGTCAGCATCCATCCATCCATCCATCCATCCATCCATCCATCCATCCATCCTTCCAGCCAGCCATATATATATATATACAAACACACATCCATAAGCTTGAGAACCCTCACACAATTTTCCGTATTCGTGTCCCAAAGACGTGGTTTCTTTTCTTATTCTATTCCTCTCCTTGATAGTCGTATCCCTTCATTCCTTCTGAATATGCTTTCGGGCTCTGAACATGGAGACAGCGCCTCTTTGAAAGATGAGTCTGGTAGTTCACTGGGCCTTCTCCATTACGTTTAACCTGTTCTGTCCAGCAATTTCCAGCTCACACATGTAATTATTAAGTGAACAGGTGATTTGAGTCATTGTATAACTACAGGAAACGTGATTCCATTTTAATGGATCACTCATAATGGAACAGAAAATCACGCACATCGAATCAAACACAATTGGATTCAAATGCCAATTTTCTACTTTTCAGTTTTCGTTTGTGGGGACTTGATAAAGCTAACCTCTCTGAGTTTCCACATCTGCTTCAAAAGCTAGTGTCCGTGGAAAGTCCTCGGGCTGAAAGAGAGGATACCAATGTGTCATTTACAGTGCAGGAGCAGTATAAATCTCTGCATACTTGCCAACCAGTCCTCTAACTTTATCGTCACAGGTAACACTGCAAACCCAACCCATTGCCATGGGGAGATTCCAACTCCTAGCAACCCTATCATTTTTTTCCAAGGCTGCCAATTTTAAAAATCATTTTATTAGGGGCTCATACCACTCTTATCACAATTCATATATATCAATTTTCTAAAGCACATATGTACATTCATTGCCCTCATCATTCTCAAAACATTTGCTCTTCACCTGAGCTCCTAGCATCAGCTCCTCATTTTTCCCCTCTCTCCCTCGTCCCCCTTTCTCAATTTCCATCAACTGATGAGTGGATTAAAAAGCAGTGGTACATACATACAATGGAGTACTATGCATCGCTAAAAATCAGTGATGAACTTATGAAGCACATTGCTGAATGGGAAAAATGGGAAGAAATCATGTTAAGCAAAGTAAGTCAAGCACAAAAGGACAAGTACAACATGAGTCCGCTCAGGTAAGCTTAAAAAAATGCAAAAGGGCATAGGGAAAACATTACTGTAAACAAACATTTCTGGGGTGAGGACCACGTAGTATGCCAGGGACCAGGCATAAAGCCAACTAAAGAGGAGGTGGGGGAAAGAAAAAAACCTAATAATAAAAAAGAAATGCGTAGCGGGGGCACAGGGTACTAACCCACCCAAGGGGGGGGGGGTATTGTTTATATCTCCAAAGGAAAAGAGGGGCCAGACTTCAACCCAATGCTCTAAGATGTGAAGGTTGCCAATTTTCATGGCACCACATAACCTAGCTTTCTCATCGAAAGTAATGCTGCTGTTGTTAGGTGCCAGCCCATCAGTTCTGAGTCATAAGGACCCTGTGAACAAGGACAAAGCACTGCCCGTCCTGCACCATCCTCACAATTGTTCCTGTGAAGAGAGTGCACCAAGCCCTCTCCTGAACGACCCTCCTTTTCACTGACCCTCTGCTTTACCAAGCTTGATGTCCTTCTCCAGGAAACGGTCTCTCCTGACAACATGTCCGAAGTGTGTAAGACTAAGTCCTGCCATCCTTGGTGCTAAAGAGCCGTGGGCATGATTCTTCTGAGACAGATTTATTTGTCCTTTTGGCCGTACGTGATACTTTAAATATTCTCTAGCACTGGGATTTCAATGCCTCCATTCTTCTTTGATCTTCCTCATTCAATGTCCAACTTTCACATGCATATGAGGCCATTGACAATACCACAGTTTGTGTCAAACACACATTAGCTCCCAAAGTAAAACCCGTTCTTTTCAATACTGGGCAGCGGATTAACCCAGTGCTTCCATGACAATTGATTATGTATCAAAGCAAGAAAAAAATCCTTTAAAATTTCAATCTTTTCACCATTTGTCATGATGTTAAGTACTGGTCCAGTTGTGATGATTTTGGTCTTCTTGACACTGAGTTATAATCCATTTTGAAGGCCACAATGTCTAATCTTCAACAGCAAGTGCTTCAAATCCTCATTTTCAGGAAGCAAAGTTATGCCATTTGCATAGCATAATTTGTTATGAATCTTTTACTCAATTCTTATGCTCTTTTTACTTCATATAATCCAGCTTCTCTGATGATTTTCTCAGCATACGGATTAAGTATGGTGAGCTGATACAACCCTATCACATAGTTGTGCTGATTTTGAACAATGGAATAATCCATAGTTCTGTTCTCACTACTGCCCCAAGCTTGACCCATGTACAAGTTCCACAAGACACAATGAAGCATTATGAGATTCCCACTCTTCCAAAGCTAACCACACTGTGTTATGATCCACACAGTTGAATGGAATAAGTAATAAAATACAAGTACATTTCTTTCTGATAGCCTCTACTTGCAGTCAAAATGCATCAGCAATGAGAGCTCTTGGTCCATGTTTTTGTCTGAATTAGCCTAAACTCAATCAGCTTCCTGTCAATGTGTTAATGCAACCATTGTTGCTTGTGAGACAATTGAAAATGCCATGGCTTAGGTCAGGTGTGTCTTCGTCCTTAAAGTACCACCCTTGTTTTTCAACCTTTTAAAGAGGTCTGGTACCGCAGTTAGCCAAGGCAGTAAGTAGATCACTTGATCTCTTGACTGTTGCTTCCATGAGAATTGATGGTGGATCCAAGCGAGACAAAATCCTTGACCACCTCAATCTTTTCTCAGATGATCATGATGCTACCTATATAAGTCCTGCTGTGAGAATACTGGTCTTCTTTAAATTGAGTTTTCTAATGTAGATGTTTTGAAATTTAGAAAAACTGGAGGAATAGATGGTTGGGAAATATGACCTAGTTTGGAACCTAACCATGACAGTAAGTGGGTGTTATTTCAGCTCATGACAGGCATGTCCTCCCTGCCCAGACCTGCATGCATGTCTCACCTTGCTCAGTCCCTCCACACACACCCCTCATGGCTTTAGTTCAAGAAATGAATGAAAGCAAGCACACTAAGACCGATGGGCAAGGATGCTCACTAGTGCATTTCTTATAAAAGTCAAGAAATGGAGACAACTTAATGACACAGAGAAAATAAACTAAGCATGTGAGGGAGGGATATAAATGCATAATCAATATATTAGAATACCCATACAGCCATTAAAAGTGATAACAAGTATGTACACTGATGAGGAAAGACACCTGCTGTGTAATTAAAACAAAAATAAGCAACCACACACGCACACAAAAACTAAAGGTCTGCGTTTTTCTAGGGTTGTTTTACATTTAAACTATTTTAAACATTTAAAGATAAACCACATAAATTGAGGATTTTATTTGCTCCCAAACACTAAGCCTCGTGACTCTCCAATATTTAGATTCCAACTCAGAATATGACGTCAGAACTTCTGTTATAGTGGAAGACAGCAGGAAAACAAAACTATAGATTCGTTTCTAATGTGTACTCAGAACAATACCAGCTCAGCCCTGGACAATAATGTGGGAAAGAAATCAGACTATAAATTTAACATGCTCTCCTCAAGTATTATTTTGGGGAAAACTGCTAACAGATGTTTTTCTCTTGTCCATGGTGAAAAGAAATCTGAAAAAAAAATCTTAATTTAGCTTTAATTTGATTTTCACCTTAACAAAGAGCAAAGCTTCTGCAAGTTCAAGTGTATTACAGATAGCTCTGGGTTTACATACAAGATCTGATCTTAACTGCCTGTAAGCCAAATTTGTCAGTAAGTCATAACAACGATATGCAGTTTCTATTTCACCTTGATTTGGTGCAAGAAAGGGTTTAAAGACGTTTTAATGATTTAAAAGCTGCTTGTGCGTTATATGAAAGTGATTTAGAGTTTGTTTTCAACAGTGGAAGCTTAAATCCTTTCAAAGTGAGGGCAAATTCAAACAACAGGGTAAGCACAGGCTGTCCGTAAATCAGATGTTGGTAACCCAGGGACTGCCTATATTACATTCCTTGCTGCCTGTGTCAGCCAGAAGAGTTAAGACTTGCTAAATCACGGCTGTTTAAATTCTTTCCGTTTTCCCCCTACCCGCCGTCCCACCAGCTGGCTTTGTCAAAGAAAGCTACTGCTGCCTAGAAAGAAGGTCCTCACTGTTGTGACATTTCATTTATCTGGGCCAGGGACATGCTTGTAAGGTAACCGCCTAGCTCCAAGTAAAGTATGGAAGACAATCAAGCCCAGTTAAGCAAACCAGTGTTGACATATTAAATCATGCTTAAACCAAGAGAGTGAAAACAGACCACACACACACACACACAAACACACACACACACAAACACACACACACACACACACACACGGGACCTTCTAAAAAAATTTTAAATAAATAAATAATGCGCATCACTCTGTATAAATAAAGAAGGTTTCAGCATTGAAAACTACAAGGATTAGGTGAATTGAGAAGCTATTCACAGGAGCAAGTAATTAAATAGCTTTCTGATTGTCATATAACACTAAAGCTAACATGTGGTATAGAGAGAAGCATGAATCCACTCACATCACGTTCTCTTCCAATCTAGGAAATGAAAGATTAAATTTGGATAACTTCCTCTTATTTTAGAAATGTCCTGATGTGGTCTTTTGAAAGTGCTTGGGATTCACCGGAAGAAGGAAGACCCTCCTGCATATGGAGTAGAGGGTCATCATTCCCCTTTACAATCACACAGCAGGAACTTGGGAGCTTTCTTTCTCCAAGTCTGATTCCTGCTAACAATCCCATCACAGAAATGGAGTGATCCATCAGTCAAATTATCATTTGCTCTAATTGTTGTTATCTCAAAACAGCAATTCTTTCTTTCCTTTCTATTTATTTATATTTTGAACTCTACCTTTACGGCATTCAAATGAGCAAGATTTTGTCAATCCCAGGAAAGATCAAAGTATATCTATACAATCGCTTCAGATCTCTTGATAAATCCCTATTCCTTTGTCTTAAATGAAAAGAAAGCATCTAACCACAAAAGAGAAGTGATTATTGAAAGATAAGGTGTTATCATCCAAAACAACAGCAACAAAAATAACAAAAAATATCAAAATATTTCCCCTATTGAAAACCAGTTATGAGATCATAGTCAACTTAGAATTCATATTTCCATTATAATTGTCAATGATACATTTCCTAGAAAGTACTATGTGGGAGCATGCTTTTTACTTTTTAATTGGCATGTCCTTCTGAACAAATCTATACACCCACTACAATCTGATGCTTTGCTAACTCTGCCTCATAGCAGATGAATGTATACAGTAGTTAAAATGCAACATCATAAATTAAATAGTTTATAAAAGGCATACTTATCTTTTGCTTTATGAGTACCATAAATGAATACATGGGCAGAAGATTATGTAGAAAATGGGCCTTTTCAAATTAAGCTGTTTGCTATTTCTTATCATGAGATTTTCAGTAAGATAATGTTCTACCTGAATTTCAAAAACGGTCAAGTAATTTTTCTAAATTAATCTACAAAAATGTGAACTAAATAAATATAAATAAAACAAAGCATTTAACATGTTAACTCTATGAACAATCAGTTCTTTTTAATTGAGGTTACTTGTTGATATCATATTTGAGTACAAATCCAAATTTATCTACAAAGTACAATAACAGAACAAAACCTCAGAAGCTGAATGCATAATCCTATCCACAGCACTAAGGCATGATGGTGTCATATTGTGGTTTGGGGTTCTGTTGCGTCTGGTCCAACTCAGAGTACAACAGAACCAGCTGCTGATCAGTCCACCGCATCCTACTATACTGGAACTCATTGTTGCAACCACGGTGTCAATGGAGCTTACTGAAACTCTTCCTCTTTGTCAGCAATTAAAGCTTACCCCCACCCCAAAACAATCACTTCAGCTCTTACAGATACATCCCTATCAGTTCACCTTAAATGATGCCCTTCTCCATCCAAGGGACTTGTTCCACCTGATAGTATATCCAAAGGACATAGGACAAAATTCTCACTATCCTTACTTCAAACCACCTATCTTGCTCTTATTCTTCCAAGACAGACCTGTCCCTTCTACTGGCAGCCTGTGGTGTAGTTTTCACTCATTGCTAATATCATATCTGTGATATTAGGCAGATTCATTTTCTCCCCAGGTTTGACTTTCCCTATTAGTTTTTGGATCATCATAGAATTTTTAACTCGTATGCTGAATTTTTATTAACCATGGAATTTACACATGTACAGACATTATTCCCTTCCCCCCCGAATTATGGTTTCTTTGTTCTGTATATATGGATAATTACACTTTACTTACTTTGTTGTAAGACAGAAATATTATGGAAATGTCAAGATTCTCATCTGTATTTCATCTCCATTTTCTCTGCTATGAAGAAATATAATTACTGTAGATATAAATGATATTAGTGTAACACCTTCTAAATTCATGTCTTTTACTTTCTTTTATACAGAATGACATGATTTGATTATACTTGTTTACTGAGTAGACTAATGCAATAAAATATAATTTTGTGGTATCATTTAGAAATATTTACACTAAAATAATTTTGAACTACTCTGCCTACTAGCAATGATTTCCCCTGTCTCACTAGTAAGTTTATTTTGCATTTATTTCTTCAAGCTTAGTTCTATTTTTCCTGAAGTATATCTTTTGAAATAGTTTCTGTGTGAACATATTTATTAAAAACTTGATGCATTGTGAGCAAAATAATACAAAGAGGAAGAGGAAAGAGCATTTTCCCCATAAGCCTATAAATCTATTTATTCCAAATGGCATTGCAGTTGAAAGATATTCTTCTCTATTCTAATCATTAAAAGCTACTTTGATAATAGGAAAAGTTATCCTTTCCAATGTTCAGTCCAATGCTAACTTGCAATAAACATTAAGTATAGAATTGTCAGAATAAGCCAAATATCTCAGTCAGTGAAACATTTTCCTACAGATACTAGCATTTTACACAGCATGATTGCCATCTAAAATATAAATGACTATGGCCTTGAAGGCAAACCTGGATCATTCTTGCATTTTGACATGACTAATACCTTTGAATAGTGTATTTGGGAGAGAGGTTCAAAAAAGAAGTGTGTAGATTTCACAAAACTAACGTTTGCAAAACTGTGTCCATTTGAAGTCTTATATCTATGTATTGTACACTTGGAGAACTACCATCCACTGCCATCAGATCAATTCTGACTCGTAGGGAAACTGTGGAGCGAGAGGAGACCTCAGTCACCTGACGGCTCCGAGTTGGAACATTCCACTGGAACCGCAATGTTCATGTTGTACCTGCGCAGCGTTCTTAATTTTGCTCCAGAGTCAAACCAAGAACCCAACTTGAAAAACCTGTCGGAACCAAGAGTAAGGCATGTGTCGAGTCTTGCAGAGAACAACAACAACAAAATGACACTTCCGTTGATTCCTTATTGGTGCAAAATCTCATAACCAGGGCTCCACAGAGAGTTGGTGACACCAGCAAAGCCAGCAGCAGCCTGGGAACCACGAGAGTTACAGAAGAAGTCAAGTGCCATGTGAAGCAGGTTGACACGTCTGATTTGGCAGCTAAATACAACATGACCAATTCGAGATCGTCAACATTTCGGGTGGAAAAAAGTGATTAAAGTGACTAATGTAGTGAATGTTGTAAAATCGTTAACCACGAAACAAAGACTCCAGACGCCTAAGAGGTTGGCAATTTGCTGTTAATTTGGATACATCAGAAGCAACTGATGGTGACAGCTGATCCGAGACTGTGATAGAGAGAGAGGTCAAAAGCCTCCATAGTGGTCTAAAGTCCCGGAGAAGTGACTTTATATGTGTAATTTGAGGGCCCCAGATCAACTGTATGGCTGTTCATTATTTCTTAGGGCAGAAATTGGTTCAGTTCTCAAACTTTTCTGTGTTGGAAACGAATTTGGAACAAATGCAGTTCTACAACCGAGGTGTCACCATGTGTTTTCCCAAGCTATCCATTGGTAGGGGAGCAGGGAGCCTCATCTTCCTCCTGCTGGGAGAGCTCCTAAGTTTGACTGATTACCTGGAAGTTAGCAATACATCACTTATGCGAGAGTGTCACCATACAACTAAAGTGTAAGACGGAGTAGTTCACATAAAGTTTCTGATTTTAACAGAAGGGAAGTCTTAGAAAGCCTTGAAAATGCTCTGTTTATGAGCACATAACATGCTAAATAACAATTTATTTGGCATTATTTTTGTTATGTTTTATATAATACATTTCCAAATTTATGAATTAATTAAAAATTGTTAAAGACAGGGAATGGCAATCGACAGGTGTATGAAACATACATCGAACACTAATGAATTGCTGTGACAGCTTATTTTCTAATTTGCTAAATTCCTGGTTGGCTTGTGTGGTTCACAAAGCTAGGAGTCTTGGATTTTAATTATCTTGTTAAAAAAAAAACAATACATCCAAGTCATAATACTTTCCATGGTCTCCTATGCATGAGAGAGCTGGACAAAGAATACGTAGAGGACTGAAAAAAATTGATGCATTTGAAATATAATATTGGAGAACAATATTGAGTATGTCAAGGGCTGCCAGAGGAATTAACACAATTTTCTTGGAAGAAGTATAACCAGAATTTTCCACCAAAGTGAGGATGTGGAGACTTCATCTCAGGTACTTTGGACATGTCTCAGAAAGGGCCAGTCTCTGAAAAAGGAGATCAAGAATTGTTAGCAAAAATCGTTCGAAACCTAGAGGAGTCCTGCAATTTACTGGATGATTTAATGCAATTTTTGCCAACTTTGATTCTAATCATTGCCATTAATTTTTGGAACTTTAGTCTTGAAAGATTTATAGAGACATGGCTTGGAGATCTTTGCTAAATAATCAAAAAAATAAAACTCATCATAAAAAAACACAGAAACAGTGCCCTCATGTTGATTCCAACTCGTTATGACCCCAGGGGAGAGGAAGTTCTGACCCATGGGCCACATAAGGGCCATGAAGTCATCACTGCCAGCTAACATCACATTTCCCATCAAAGAGCAGCAATTTCAGACATCACTTTAGGGGTGAGTTAGTTAAGTGGTGAACTATTATGGCTTGAGAATGATGTTATACATAAATAAATGGCTCTTGGTTTATAAACAATCTCCCACTTTTGCATAGGGTACTTGTGGCTATAGATGTTTATGGGAGCAAGTAGCCCCAACACTCCAAACTGACCAGATAACATCAGCAGGACTCCTGACTTTTTGACCTGGAATGTCTTTGTACACACAACTTTCCTCTTGTGCTGATTTATGTTATCCAATTTTGTGAAAAGTTTTTTTTCCAAATGTAGTGTATGTGAATAAGAAGCGATGGAAATAAAAAATTATAAAGATCATATTTTGTTTTCCTAGCCCTTTTAATAAATTTGAGGACTAAAGTACACCTGACCCAAGCCATCATATTCTCTATTGCATCGTACGTATGTGAAAGTAGGGCATTGAAAATGGAAGACGGAAGAAGAACAGATGTATTCCAATGGTGGTGCTGGAGAAGAACACTGAAAGTACAAAGGACTGCTCAAAGGACAAATTGACCTGTGTGTGAAGAAGTAACACCCGCGTGTTCTTCAGAGGTAAGGATGACTAGACTTCATCTTACATACTGTAGCAATTACATAATGCCATGTCAACATGATACATAAGTGTAGGGGAAAGTCTAGCCTATCAATAAGGTCACAGCCTTGTGGACATGGCCTTCTCGTGAGGATTCTGGGAACGCCCTGTGTTCTTCCCTGGAGGCATCTGGATGCACTCTCTCTGCTACATATTCGTGTTCACAAGCCTCTTAGCCATGCTGATGGCAACTAGATCACTGAGATGCTTGCACCACCTCTGGATCCACAAGACTTCTCACCCACCAGCCCATTATCTTCCAGCATTTGGCATCACTGCATGTGTTGGGTGAGTCGAAATAGGAATTTATGGACTAGTATTGGACATATGGGCTAATATCTGACTTATAGACTTGATCCAGACTGGGCTGGGATGTTTTACCAATACACAATTGCTCTTTGATATACAATTTACAATTGCTCTCTTTTACAAAGACGTGTTCTTGGATTTGTCTCTCTAGTCAACCTGGTCTAACACACACATTTTGAACATATTGTCAGGAGGGACCAGTCCCTGGGGAAGGACACCATGTTTGGTCAAGTGGATGGGTGGCCAAAAGAGGAAGGCTTTGATGAGATGAAATGACACATTGGCTGCAACAGTGGGCTCAGGCATAGGAACAATTGTGAGGATGGCCCAGGACGAGGCAGTGTTTTGTTCTGTTACGCATAGGGTCACTATGGGTTGGAGCTTCCTTGATGGCACCTGACAATAACAATCTTTTTAATTGTCCTTATAGATTTTAAATCAGTGTGAACATGTAAAGATATGGCCACTGTGAGATATTTTTCTGATCATTAGCATTATACCATAACTCAGAAAAAGAAGCCTATTCTATACTTCTAATTTTAATATGTTTATGATTGAGAGGCAATTTAGACAATTCTGAGATAGCTGACTAAAATATAATCATTAATTAGCATTCATATGATATAGAGGGGTCCTTGGCCATCGATATTAAAATTCAGTTCCCCAGTAACATTATGGAATGGACCAGTATCATAAGAAAATTTCCTGGAGAGATATAAAAGTCACAAGTCATTTTTTTAATGTATTATTAATTGGAAGTGAATACATATGTGATGCCATAGTTCAATCACATCAAGCAGAAGTGGAAAATTGCTACCACAATGAGTTGCCAAACATTCTTTTTCTTCCTGGACTCCAGATTTTGTCTCCCTTTTACATTCCATGCCCGCCCCCCCGCCACCACCACCACTGCACCCAATCCTTATTCTACTTGCTGTCCTGGTGGGTTCATCAATACTGAGTTTCATATACTGAAACATAAAACATATAACACAACTTCATAAGGGTGACCTCCAATGTCAAAGTTATTATTACTATGACAGCACACAACCACAGCACTGGTAAAAGGATTTGACAACAGACATCTGGTTCAGAATCTTAAACCACACAACATGCCACTTCACACAGGTAGCATATGAGCAACCAAATCCAAGTAAAATTAGTCACATCTGATAATATGCACAACATTGATTCTGAATTTTTTCCAAAAACAACCCCCACTAATTTTGCTAAGATAACCGTATATATGTATTCACGGAGAGAGTGTGTATTTAGATTAGTAGCTCTTAGCTGGGAATGGTAATGCTTCCTTCTTCTTAGGATATGACATTTGGCATTGCTTGGAAATATTTTTCGCCACAGTTTGAGAGGATTTTCATACTGGTATATAGTAGATAGAAGCTAAGGATGCTGTTAAGAGTCCCACCAGGAACAAATTGAATTCCATTCCTTGCCAATGTTTTCTAATTGACCCAAACTGTCAATAGTGCCAGTGTTAAGAAATCCCCATGTACAGCATACAGAGTATAGTGTAAAATTTTAGTGTTGTTACATTGTCAAGTAAATGTTTTACTCAGCAAGCAATTCCAAAACTATTCGTCATCAGTTTATAAGAAAAAGAGAGTGATGGTGTAATTCACTGTTTTAATACATAATATCTGAAAGTAGATGAAATAACTTATTCAAAGAATTGCCATAGTGATTTTTCTCAAAACAAGAACCCAGACACCCACACCCACAGGCACACGCACAGGTAGGCACGTACAGACACCCACACCCACAGGCACGCGCACAGGTAGGCACACACAGACACCCACACCCACAGGCACGCGTACAGGTAAGCACACAGACACCCACACCCACAGGCACGCGCACAGGTAGGCAAGTACAGACACCCACACCCACAGGCACGCGCACAGGTAGGCACACACAGACACCCACACCCACAGGCACGCACAGGTAGGCACGTACAGACACCCACACCCACAGGCACGCGCACAGGTAGGCACACACAGACACCCACACCCACAGGCACGCGCACAGGTAGGCACGTACAGACACCTACACCCACAGGCATGCACAGGTAGGCACGTACAGACACCCACACCCACAGGCACGCGCACAGGTAGGCACGTACAGACACCCACACCCACAGGCACGCACAGGTAGGCACGTACAGACCGTAAATACTTTGAACTTCCATTGTCTCCATCTTTTGTTACATTTTGAAATTACAACTATCTCCTTATTGTTGAGTAAAGCAGCATACATACCAATCAGAGCCAACAGCGCAACCTCTCTAAGCTTCTTCGTACTATGCCAACTTGAAATTAACTAGGCTCTCCAATGCGTAATTACATGAACACCTAATACACTATATCCAACAAATTTGATCTCAATTATAAATATGTACCAGAGGACGAATGATCAACATACTACTCCCTGCTGTATCTGTACAGTTTCTGAATCAAAGCTCTTTCTGAAGCATGGCATTTCAGTACATTTTCCTTGCTGTACAATCCTCTCCCAACTGGGCAATTAATAAGCACATTTTCTCTACAACCCTCTGTGTGTAACCCCCTAAACCCTGTATTTTAGCATGAACTATATACCTTCTTCACTCTGACTGGTTTTGGCAGTGACCCACAATCTAGATCTCTTTCCTCCAATTGATATAAGTAAAACTATAATTATCTAGGGGTAATTTCAAATTACTACTTCATTCCACTTGCGACTGATGAAGATTAGTGGTCTTGCCTTGCATGGGAGCAAGTCAGCGGCACAATCACAAGAGAACCCAGCAGGCAGCGTTCTATTCATGTGACTCACTTACTTCTGTCAAACACATTTACTTCAATAAAAAGCAGAAACTTCCAAAATGGGTTTTTGCTGAAAAGAAACTGTAATAAAAATATTAATAAAACAGCATTGATTTCATCAGACATAATAATCGAAAAATGTAAAAAACAACTCTGCCTTCAAGTTAATGCCTACAACTAAAGACCTTTTAGGCCGGAGAAGAACTGCCCTCGAAAGCGTATAACACAGTATTCTTCACAAAACTTAACTACACATGGTTCTGCTCAGGGTGACTAGCGAGTTCAAACCACCAACTTTCTGCTAATCCTTGTGCTACCAGGTCTCTTCAAATAGCAAATCATTGACACCCTCCCGTGAGGTCTATGTGGATGCCTAGGGGCCCCATTGTATCGGGTAGAACAGCCTCTGTGACTTTCCCAGATGGGAACCCTTTGGCAGTAAAAGGCTCAGTCTTCTCCTGTGGAGTGAGGCTGGTGGGAATAATAAATGTCAAGACTTTTCTCTAATGATTTTCCATGACTTTACAAGTGTATTTCTCTGCAATGGGTTTTATCTTTTAGAAACAAATAGTGCATTAAATCTATCCAGTTTATCCAATTGTGGTCCTCTCTTTGTTACTTCTCAATGCCATAAAGTCAATGTTGACTCAGAGCGACACTCCCTGTGGGTTTCTGAGCCTGTAACCGTTTATAGGAATAGAAAGCCCAGTCCTCCCATGGAGCTGCTGGTGACTTTGAACTGGCTACCATGCGGATCGCATCCCAAAGTATAACGACTATACCACCAGAGCTTAGAGAACTTTAATTACAAAAACTGATTTAATATACTGTTTTTTTAAATAAAACACATTTTAATGAAATATACTTTTAAACTCAAGGCAATTTATTACAGAATGGTCCAAGTAAGCCTGACTAAATAAAGGTAAGTATATTTTAAGTTAATACAATAGGACCTACCGATTCTTTTTTTTAGCTCATCAAAGACATAATATTATCAGAATGGTATTAAATTTTGTTTAAAGGAAGTTTTAAAAGGGGTCACAGAGCATGAATTGTTAAATGAATCCCTGATTTGAGGCCATATGCTAATGAACTGCTGAGTTTGTAGAACCCTGAAGGATTAGTCTGAAAATAGATGATTCATTCTGCTATGTCCTAAACACACAACAAGCCATATAGATGGGCCTGATCCGTCAACAAGGACACAGCACAGACTTGGTAACTATTAATGGATGACATGCATTGCAATGGCTCCGCTCAAACTTCAGTTTCTCAATAACTTTCACTAAATTCCAAGATACTTTGATCTTTCATAGGCTTATATTAGTTAAATGTAAATATATAGTTAGGCTATATTACAAACGCATGCCAATATATAATATTTGTGGGTCTGCAAAATACACTATAGTTGACTCTATAATATTTAATATATGAAGTGTCAATCGCAGGTAACTGGCAAATTAGATCTGAATATCTTAGAACTAAGAACAGATCCATCCAAAGGAAGTATTTGTCAAATCGGTACTGATGGAGACATTCTACAGACAACTGCAAGGCTGAAACGCTATGCAAACCCAATTCGTTTACGCCTTGGCATGTTCTTTCTCCCCTTTTGTAAATACATTTTCCTTACTCTAGCCTCTCGATTGTATTTCTATTTCTTCTTTTTTTAATCCTTTCATTAGGGGCTCATACAATTCATCACAATCCATACGTACATCAATTGTGTAAAGCATATCCGTACATTCATTGCCCTCGTCATTCTCAAAACATTTGCTTTCTACCTAAGCCCCTGGCATCAGCTCCTCATTTTTTCCTCTCCTTCTCCACACTCCCCTTCATCATGAAACCTTGATAATTTATAGATTATTATTTTATCATCTTTCCATGTCCGACATCTCCCCTCACCCATTCTTCTGTTGTCCATCCCCCAGGGAGGAGGTAACATGTAGATCTTTGTAATCAGTTCCCCCTTTCCAGCTAAAGACATCAGGAGATATGCAGTTCAACAGAGTTGGAAAAATCCATGAATGAACTGATGCAGCAATAAACCCAAGCTCACTATCATTGAGTCAGTTCTGACTCACAGCAGTACTATAGGACAGGGTTGAACTACCCTGTGGGTTTTCTAAGACACTAACTCCTTACAGGAATAGAAAAGCAAGTCCTTCTTCATACCCATCTTTCTACATGAACAAGTCTAGATAACACTGAAAGTCTAATTGTCCACATGTCATATATCAATACATAAAAGTGAGACCCAACCACATGTTGAATGATCAGATGAACTTCCCTGAAAACATGATGTTGTTTTGAAGATCTGAAGAATTTATGTAACCTAACATTGCTTTAAGGGTGCAGAAGAATGTCCCCTGGGGAAAGAACTGAATCAGAGAAGAACGAGAACTGGTAGAGAGCAAAGTAGCTTTGAAAAAGAGAGGAACCACTGTCCAGCGTGTCTAGATCAGAAAAAAGAGATGGAAACAGAGTTGATAGTGAGCCTGGAGAGACAATAGGGGAAAAAAACTATACAGTACCTAAGGCAATTGTAAACCATTTGTTGAAAAGATGCCACTGAAGTATATAAGGTGTGCATGGAAAGGTGAAAGCATCAGAAATATATTTCTGAACAGGGGATACATAGTATATATATAAAATAAAATATACATGCTAAATCACTCGTCATATTTTAGATGAAGTTCTAATAATGCACGCATGCAGATAAAAAGTTGAAGGAGAAGTGAAAAGGGTGGCTTGAAGATAGTTAAATATTTGCTGATGCCTCAGTCACACGGTGAGTAGAAAGTGTGTGTCAACAATGCTTTCAGGCCAATCAGGAAGTATGATATTGTTACATGCCAAACTAGATGTTATATGTCAATTTCCCATCTATAGCAATCCGATGTGACAGAGTAGAACTGTTTCACATGGTTTTCTTGGTGGTAATCTTCATGAGAGCAGTTCAGAAGGTTTTTCTCCCATGGAGATGCCGAGTGGGTCCAAATCACCAACCTTCAGCAGCCACAACTCTAACCATCAACGAATACCCCCCCCCAAAAAAAAACAAAACAAGCCCACTGCCCATTGAGTTGATTCTGACTCAGGGCAGCTGCATGTGGGGGTTTGGGTAAATACCGTAAACCTTTATAGGAACAGCTAGAGAGAGCCTCGGCTTGCTCCTGAGGAGGAGAGAGCGGGTTTTACTAGTGAGCATTGTCGTTGGGAGTCCAAAGCCTACCCAACAGCCACAAAATCAAGGTCCCTACCCAAAAGATAAGATGTCACACATTGACGTTAGAATCATGGTGGTATTTTCTACTTAGAGACAAACATAAATGTGTGCATTTATGTATGTGTATTATATATGATGATGATAATTACTTTAAAAAGATAAACCTTCCCAAAGATGGATCACACAATAGCCATCACTGAGTCAAACATAGTACTTATGAAGATGGCATAAAGCTTGGCAACATTCCGCTCTGTTGAACACAAGGTCTTCAGGAATCTGAGTTGATTCAACCACAGCTACTAACAACAACAATCAGACATCTAAATGCTTCTGGAATATCTGTGATGCTATAATTATTTAAAGTATACCTTAACAATTAATTACTCACCCAATAAGATCGTCAATCTGTCAAGTTATTTATGAAAGAACATTTTGCAATCCCTCCTGAAGGGAACATACAGCATCTGTACATTTCAGGACATATGAAGGTACTAATATACATATATGTTGGCATGACCCCCTCTGGGGCTATGTAGTGCACAGTGTCCAAGGCTCTTGCAGTTGCTGTTCCCAGAACAAGAAATAAAAATGAGAAAAGAAAATCTGACTCCAGTTTCTTAATGATGCTATGCAATGCAGTTTGATGAGTTTATCCACTGTCCTGAAATTGGGACTTCACCACTCAATTATTAAGAGAATAGTGGAAAAAGAGAAAAATAAAATTGGATTTAAATGCTGGTCCTAAAAACATGTTGTTGAAACATTATTTCTCCCAGAAATTCACATGATGAGTAAAAACAGAATGTCTCAAGGCCAGCAATAATTCAAACCCATTTGTAGCAGTGCAAAGAAAGAAGTAAATTATTCAGACTGATTTATAATAATAATCAAACCTAGAGATTAGCAATACAAATATTTTAATAATTTAGAAAACCTGAGGAATAGTCAACAGTTTATACTTAACTCATGTGTCTGATTCTATAATTATATATCTCCTCATTTCAAGAAGATGGCTCATCAAGATAGATTAACAATTTTCCTTTAAATTTAGCCCCAAACAGAATAGAATTCCTATGTCTGTGACAAATACATTGGTAAATTTGCTATACAAGACCTCATTAGAGTTTTGGAAAGCCAGGATGTTCCCTTCTGACCTAAGGCCTGGTATGTTCAATTGCCTCATATGCATGTGAAAGTTGGACATTGAATAAAGAAGACTGGGGAATACTTGATACATTTGAATTATGGTGCTGGTGAGGAATATTGAAAGTACCCATAGTCTGCCAGAAGAACAAACAAATCCGTCTGGGAAGACATATAGTCATTGTGCTTCCAAGAGGCAAAAATAGTGAGGTTTTGTCTCAAGTACTGTGAACATGTTGCCAGTAGATACCAGTTCCCAGAGAAGGAAATTCAGCTTGGTAAAGAAGCAGAGCAGAGAAAGAGAGGAAGACTGTCGACAAGACAGATTGGCACAGGGACGGCCTTGATGGGCTGGAACATAAAAAACGAGCTGCAGCTGGCACAGAAAGGAGCAGTGCTTCCTTCTGTTGTCCACGGGGTTGCTATGCGTTGCAGCCAACTCGATGGCATCTAACATCTCTGTGACAAATTTATAAACATTTCAAAAAGATGAATTCAATTATCAAAACTCTCAGATAAATATTAAGAGATACTGGGTTGTAGATTGCACAGACAACCATAGACTTGACTGTGGATAGTATTACAGGGATAAAAAATATGGACTTATGCTGAAAATGGAAATGTAAATAACCCTGCTATGTGTTTCTAAAGATAAAGAATAAAACAAAGCTACAGAGATTTATAGCTAATACCCCTAGTTTTGTTTCCTTGTAACTCTAATCAATCTACAGTAAAACTTCAGTAAATTTCAGCAAGTTTGATTCGGAGCATAAAATGGTTATTAAAAAAATAGAAAAAAAGCAACTGAACCTACCAGATGGATGAAGGGAATTATCAACAACTGTTTTCTTCTCAGATAATACACAGTAATTTCCATTACCATTTAGCACATGTACATCCAAGAAAAAGCAAGTTGAGTTCCATATGACAAATAGATATTTAAAAGCAAATGTTATTTGTGTTCCTCACAAGTTATTCTTGACTTTGGCATAAAATGTTATTTTCTTCTAGAAAATCATAGATTAATATCAAAGTTAAAAGGAGCAACTCACCACCGCACTGTAGGCAAAATAGAAGCATTTTCAAATGAAGAGGGAACCCCGCATAATCAAGTTTCAATTTAAAAGAAAAATTAAAATAAAAATTTTTTCCAAGTGAAAATTGCTTTGAAATGACCTTTTTGTCTTGAAGCTATCTCCAAACAGCTATTTTTGTAGAACACCACTTATAATACATTTTAAATTGAGCTGCACATTTTAAAAATTGAACAAGTAATAATAGTCATATGTAAGCAACACGGGAAGCCATGTCCTATCAGGTAACTATTGCTTTCATGTGGCATTCATATGCCTGAACATATTTCTGAAGAAATGTTAAGAACAGTTAGCAGCACTTAAAAGCTAGATTAACATAAGATTTTAGAATAGAATTTTATATACCAAGAGCAAGAAACAGCTTCATGATGGGAAAACCTCAGTAGCCCTATAAAGAAAGTCCACATACAAAGAAAAGTTCTGATTAGAGTCATTCAAAACTATAAATTTTAGGAGCAAAATGAATATCAAATATCACACTGAAGGTAAGACACTCTCAGCACTAATTATACATATGCAATAAAATATTGCACAATCTTTATCCTTGCTAGCAATTTTTAAATTCTGATAAGGGAAAATCACACATGGAGAGAAATAATCTCCATAAATTAGGAAAGTAAAAGTTCATTTGTTCCTAATCACTGGAAGAAATACATATACATGACCAATTGAAGCTGACAGCCAGCAGGCAGAGACTTACCTAGACAGGTTCCATTTTTCTCTTCATACCCTGCCTTGCACATGCATTTCCCGATGGGTACCAGCCACTCCCCTTCAGCACTGCAGTGCATTTTGGGTGGTTCATCAGTCACAGAATGGTTGACACAGGAGCCTGACACTTCAAGCAGCTGTGAAGAGTCAGCACCAGTTATTGTGTCTGGGAAGATAGCCAGGTGGCGCACAACCGAAGGGCATTTTTTATAGTACACACGCACAGAAACTAGAGCGATGCAAGCGCCCACATCTTGAAAAGCAAGATAAAACCCCTTCTTGCTTAAAGGGCCTACATCCCTGACCTCTGTGTTCAGCTTCATAACCCGGTCACCAAGATCAAGTTCTGTAAAGCTCTCGTCAGCAGCAATGGTGTCGATTTTGATGTACTGGTTTTCCTTGGCATTTCTCCCATTTTCATCATCTGACTCAAAGTAATACATGTTGAAAGTTTCCTTACAGGTCCCCAAGCCTCCCGGAAGGCTGTTGCAGTCCCGTAGAGTGAACTTGAGTTCTATGAAGATTCTGGAAGCACCTTCATTGGAGATCCAACTGGTTAAAAGCCAGTTATTCTGATTCTGCTCCATAACTTTGCATACTTGGTATGTGTGAATGGGGGCATAGTTTTCATCAACTTCACCAATCTCTTCCCACTGCACAATATAAAACAGAGAGAAAAAATTGAGAAATAACTAGGAGGACATCATCAAAATGGTCAAAGAATGTAAACTGGACACAAAATATTCTATAATTTATATATTAATAGGAAAAATGCTCTATAAAGACAATCACACAAAAAAACACTTTTTTTCATTTTAAATTAAGAAATCAATTTCATATTTTATTGTCTCCATGGTAATTAAAAGGCAAACACATATGAATATTACAGCTAAGGAAAAATTCAGAATTTCATAGCATAAATAAAAGAAACTTGACTGTGAGTGAGAATAACAGAGTTGAAGTAGGAAAATAGGTACAATAAAAATAAAGTTATATATATATAATATAGAGAAATTTTTGAAAGGAAAAGTTTATAAAATATAAAAGAAAGGAAACATTAAAGTACCACTAATTAAATAAAGACAGAAAATGAGTGCAAGTGAATACACAGTAATATATTGATTCTATCAGGTTACAAATATGTGTTTTTAGCCTGAGAAATATTTTATACCCACATAGAATCTACGTGCAATAAAAGTACATGCAGTTTTATTTTAAACTAAACTGTTCCCAAGTCATAGAACATTTAATTATTCCTGAGTTTGTGATTCTGGCATATATTATTATGGATAATACAAAACTATATAGGAACTCATTTCTTTAGAGATCAAACTTACAGAGATGTAGAATAATGTGGAAGTACATGTATGCAAATAAGCCATATACTTCTGATGGCCCTATAAAAATGTTAAGTTTCCACATGTGTACAACATGCTAATGAAGTTAAACTGCTTAGATACTTCAATTCACAAAAGAAAGATATCAAGATGTCAAATAACTTTCACATTATGATGTTGTAGGATGTCTTATTTCTTCAATTTAATCTCATTTTTGTTCTCTCTCAAAATATATACACATACAGCTTCTTAGCTTCTGCTTTTCTAAAAAAAACTTTCTATTAAGCATTCTCTGATTAAACTATTTATATTCTCTTCCTGGAATAACTTAGGTATCAATCTCTTCATTATAAATGTTACAATTAAAATGTCATGCAAACAAACATGTCAACTAAGCAAGCACACACACACACAAAATAAAAATTAGCAATTCATTGTAATTTTGCAGTAGAAATATTTTGTCTCTTATTTAGTATGCAACGTTATACGGGAGATGCTATGAACATATTTCCTATTTGATTCTCTGAATGGCCGATGGTCACAATTATTTAAAGCAATATCTTCTTACTGGTTCATTAGAGATACAAAATGTGAAGCATATTTTGGATACTTGAAAAGAAAAACTCACCATGATATATTCTCACATTAAAAAAATTACATGTTTTAATCTTCTGAATTGAGACTATTCAGAGAAGAAAGGTACTTTGAAACGACCAGTTTCATTTTTATTAGGTGATCTAAATTAGGGCTTTAAATTCTTTCAATTTTCCTTATCTTTAACACAAAGAAAACATGCTGTTCTCAGCAAAAATGCTAGAAATAAAAAAGGAAAGTGATGAAAAAATAATAATAATAACACTTTTGAAGACCTTCCTAAATATATGACAGGTATATCACTAGAAACTTCTGCAAACAAGATTTATCTAAGGATATAGAAAGTGCAATCTTTTCCAGCTAAGTTTTTTTATAAATCCATGATTGAATTAGTTGATTTGTCAATTGCTGTAAGGGGTGAGCAGAGATATTTTGAAACTATGTCCACTGGATGTGATGTGGTAACTACAGTTTCATTCGTTCGTCTTGGCAACTCGCCCTACTTGACTAAACACTGTGTGTGTGTGTGTGTGTGTGTGTGTGTGTGTGTGTGTCTATTCCCCTTGATTCCTATCCCTTTGCTTTATTACTACAGATTAGTTACATAATTACCTGAGCATCTGGGATCAGTTTTGTTTTTTCTCTCAGATGCTCCCGTAGTTTGCTCTATTTTCCCATAGGCCTTGAAAACTTCACGTCAGATATCAAATATTAATTTTATTTACATTTATCAGAAAATTGGAAAAGTAAAAAACAATTTCATATATATAAGATGATATGAAAAGGCATGGAAAAATCTAAGAACAATTAGTTCTGACATGACCCTGCTTATATTCCCCTCATAAAGAGATCGCTGACGATACATGGGTGCTATGGCAAAAGGTGCCTGGTGATCAGACGTAATAGCATTTGGGGTCTTAAAGGCTTGTCTGCAAACAGGCAGCGTCTCAATGAGACATCAACCAAGTCCCCATGGGAGAAGCACACCTGAGAACAGATCAAAGGCATGCTGTCCAATTTAACATCAGGAAAGGTGTGCACCAGGATTCCATCCTCTCACTAAACTTACTCAGTCTCTATGCTGAAAAAAACCATCAGAGAACCTGGATTAGATGTGGTATTGAGATTAGAGGCAGGTTCATTAAGAAGCTGTGACACGTAGAGGACCCAATCGTGCTTGCTCATGGTGAGCAGCATCTACAGCATTAGCTAGCAAAGATCAGGAATCGCAGCCTTTGGTATAGATTGCAACTCAATCTAAAGAAGACCAATAGCCTCACCACTGGACCAGCAGGTAGCACCATAATAAATGAAAAAAAGTTTGAAGTTGTCAATGATTTCAGCTTGCTTGGATCCACAATCAATTCTCATTGAATCGTCAGTCGAGAAACAAAACTGCACATCACACTAGGTAAATTCCCTGCACAAGATCTCTTTAAGTGTTGAAAAGCAAAAGTGTCACTTTGAGGACTAAGTTGCACCTGACTCGAGCCATGGTCTTTTCAATCACCTCCTATGCATGTGAAACACGGGCATTGAATAAGGAAGACTGAAGAAGAATCAATGCATTTCCTTTATGGTGCTGACAAAGATACTGAAAGAACAAACAAATCTGTCTTGGAAGAAGCGCAGTCAGAATGCTCCCTAGAAGCAAGGATGGGAAGGTTTCATCTCAAGTATGTTGGGCATGTTTTGAGGAGAGCCTAGTCTCTGGGGAAGGTCAGGCATGCTCATGAAGGGCAGAGAAGAAAAGGAAGACCTTTGGAAAGAAAGGGTGCCACACTGGCTGCATTGATGGGCTAAAACATAAGGACAATTGTGAGACTGCACACGACCTGGCAGTGATTAGTTCTGCTTTTCTTACCATCCCCGACTCAGAACCAATTAGAAGGCACCTAACAACAACATTTCTCTGATTTCTCAAGGAGAGCATCTTTTCAAAATCAGAACGATAACTCCACTAAATGAAAAATGCAACCCAATTATTTCAATTGAAAATCAATTAATTAAAAATGAAATAATTAGCATTTGACGTGCTTAATGTTTCAGGGACAGTTTATACAATTGTATCCCTGTTTCCATGTCAAAAAAAAAAAAAAATAGATGGCGTAAGTTCCAGGAAACCATTTGCAACCCCGGACGATCTAGCTGAAGTATGGTTTATATCAGAAAATATAAAGCTGCTTATACTCCTCTTTGCTCTTTTTCTGTCCTCCTTTTTCAATAGATAATAATATACTTGTGGTGCAATTCTTGACAATAGCACTCATAAATCAATTCCAGGAATCATATTAACCATGTAATCAGTGACTATTCAACAAAAATTTCCATATCATTTTTTTGTTAGGAAACAGCTACATTAGGCCTTGGAGATTATTCATGTTTAAGTGATTGTATTGTCATAATACAAAGTCCACTCCATCCACTTCCCAGAGCCTTATTAATGATATTCTGTAGAAATGGAGGCCATTGGCAGTCCATGAGTTTTCCAGTCAGGAGATAGATGTTCATGGGGCATGGCTTTATTTTTTACATGAATAGTACTTTTCTGTTTGAGACAAAAGTAAAAGAAATTAAAGCCCTGGTCCATTGCAAATTCTTCCAACTACATTTGTTAAAGCAGTGTCTAGCCACAAACCAATATCAATGTAAATATATGTGGAAACAATTATGCTTCTCTCCAAGAACTAATAGAAACATTTTAAAATTTTAGTACTATTTCTAAAATAAAAATTTTAAACATTTATTTTTACATGTTTTGCAAGTTTTACATGTTTAATGTAAATTTAATTTAGATTCATGTTAGACTACAATTTCAAAGCTAAAGTTCAACTTGTTGGAGAAGACTATAGACTAATATTTACAGAAGCATTTCTTTGTTCATCAAACATAAATATTTCATGGAGCTTCATTTCTTTGACAATTACATAGAAAAAGGTTTTTTAAATAATGCTAGGATTTCCCTCTAACATTAAAACCTGTCTAGTTTTAGTGACACTGAAAGGTTAAGGAACAAAAATATTTACATTTATTCTTCCTGTTTGGGTTTCCTGTATATTTTTAAATCTCCCTAAATTGACCCTTAATAATTTTAAAGCTTTAAGTTTTGTTTTGGATTATTCAGAGTAGTTAATTACTTAATATGGTCCCTTTAGATATCCATATTGTCATATATTATTACATATCCTTGACTATAACACATGGGTATTGTCCCATTGTGGAGGGAGTTACCTGTTGTGCTAATCTCACAGAATTAAGGTGGACATTTTTAATCTTTTTCTTTCTAGAGACTGTAACTATCTCACGTCACTACCTTTAGTTTCCTAGGGATAGTGGTCTGCAGATTTGCCATGGTCAGAAGAAAAGACCGCACTCCCATTCAAGCCCTGCACATGGGCAAGACACCATCTTTGTGACCCTTCCTTCCCTACTGAACATGCACAAAGTTTAGTGCTGAGTCGTCAGTGAAAGACACACATCAGATACCAGGGAGCACCCAAAGAAACTATTGGACCCCAGGACTAAAGTAGTCATCTTCATGTGAGTCCCAACCTACACATTAGCCTGGATAAGCAAGTGAGACCTACGTTCACGTGCAGACAGTTTGCACCTCTGTATCTCCACTGAACAACGTTGATAAAGACGGCTCTTTTACGCGAGATCCTCTACCTGACTTGCCTCTGACTGGCCCCTGTTTCTTGGGACTTGAGTTATGACCTGAGTCACCAATTTCCATGGCTTTTTGGATTAGTAGGATCTTTCAGCGGGAGTCTGAATGTCAGGTCTGGGATTTAGCAGCACCTATAGCCATGTTGCCTATTTTCCAAAATGTTCCTGAGTTCTGTGAAACCCTGCAGGGCACTCCAGAACCCTGGGATGGATATTGAAGGGATCACTAGTGGTTGATATCAGAGATAATAAATATGGTGGGACAAATTTAAAGTCAGACACTTGGAACATTTCAACCTCCATCTCATTGGGACTAGCCTTGTTTTAATACTTCTTAAAGAAATTATTTTTACAGATTAGAACTCATATCTGGGAAAAGTAGAATTAACTTTGCAGTATGAATGGAATACTTAATTATTTTTTAAATGTTAACTTACCTTTTTTCTGTTTGCCAACACTATCCCTTACACCAATATGTCCCGATAATAGGAACTTTGAATAGGGTAAAAGTGGATAGAAAGCAGAGGGAACTATTATAGGATATAAAAAATAGTATATATTTTTCAGTCTAGTGGATCTTAGATAATATCACAAACCTTCATATCAATTTGTAGGTTATCAAACTGCTCCTGAAATGATAAAATAGCTATCCATAATGGTAGAAGATGAATTATCCCTGGCTTCCATTTACAGTCTTGTTTGCTATAGCTACATAGGTTCATCTCATGTACTTTGCACATGTTGAAAGTAGAGAGCAGTCTCTTGAGAAGGACATTATGCTCGGTAAAGGAGGAGAACCCCCTCAGCAAGATGCACTGAAACAGCGGCTACAAGATGGTCTCAAACATAATAATTGTGAGGATGGAGCAGGACTTAGCAACATTTCTTTCCATTTTATGAAGAGTCACTAGGAAACTGCACCGAGCAATAACAGCACGCTAATGTACAATTACTTTCATACGTATTTCAATTGCCCTTGCGGTTTCCTAAATTAACATGACAAACATGAATGAAAAATGCGGTCTTGTCATTAGTGAGACTGTTTTCTTGACACTCCCGAGTTAAATCAAGACTCCTTCACTCATCTTCTAAATCCCAGCGTCTTACAGAGGTAGGACCTTGTTAGTACATCCAGCTAACAGCTCAGCTGCTAACAAAAAGATGGGGTTCTTGTCAACTCGAAATGCCTCAGAGGAGAAGCCTGGTGACCTAGTTCTACAGGTAGAAAGCTCTATGGAATATGGCTGCCTGCGAGAGACTCCGAATCCAAATCCGGCATCCCCAAGGACCTGGCTTCTATTTCTCAAGTCACAACACAGTGCTACAGGTCTTCACAGTCCCCGGGACCCTCAGGTGCAAGCAGCTGCCTTTCCCAAATTAATATAAGTCAGGAACTCTGCTCGGAGCTGTTGGTCTGGAATCATCTGCACAGGTGGTTTTTCAGAGTTTCACCACAGATGTATGTCTCTCCCTGGAACTTAAACCTTGCATGCAGAACCCAGAAAAAGAGCAAAGGGGAGAAGAGAAAAAAAAT
Source organism: Tenrec ecaudatus (assembly GCF_050624435.1). Taxonomy (NCBI): domain Eukaryota; kingdom Metazoa; phylum Chordata; class Mammalia; order Afrosoricida; family Tenrecidae; genus Tenrec; species Tenrec ecaudatus. The sequence continues at coordinate 157,984,956 of NC_134532.1, read as the reverse complement.
CACGTGGCACAGAAATGAGAGATGCTATGAGCAATTACTGCACAGTTCATGTGAACATTGCAAATCAGATTTAGAAAACAGGTGGGAGTCCTGGGGTGAAGTGATTAATTGCTTGACTGGTAACCAAAAGATTGGTGGTAGGGATCCATGAGCAAAGAAGTTGTATTCGTCTGTTTTCATCAAGCGTGCATTCTTGGAAACCCCACTGAATGGCTCTACTCTGCTCTGTAGGTTCACTCTGAGTTGGATTCAGCTTAATGACAATGATATGGGGGGTTAGTGGCTTTTCCGTGAGGACATTGCCCTTGTTTCCACTGGCCTTGACTGACTTGTTAGAACTAGCTCAGTGTCGTTGTTCACAAGTAGTGTTTGAATACACTTGACTGTGTTTTAGTGGTGCCTCTGAAAGTAAGAGAAAGACGTCACAGAAAAGAGTGACTATAGATCCCTGGGTATTAGCGCCCTGCTTCAGTATCTGCAGGCAAGCCAGTGAATGGAATGAGTGAAGTCTGTTCATGCATTCTTTCAAAAGCATACATCTATGTTTTTTCATTCACAATATTCTATCTGTATTTCCCATTTGTTTCTCTTTAACTTTAAATGAAACCCTAAATTATTGTGTATGCAAGTACAGTTCCCCCAATACAGTTCACGGAAAAGAACAAAGTTATGGAGTCCACTTAGTTTAGTTTAATCCTTTTAAAATTAATGAAGCCAAGGCTTGATACTTCAATGCTCACCTGTGTACATTTTGAGGACATAATAGTGATCCTGTTGGGTAAGATCTGGATTACTGGTTACAAGGTTGGCAGGTCAAATGTACCAGTCTCCTCATAGCAGCAAGGTGAAGCTGTTGCTCCCATAAAGATTTATATTTGCGAGAACTCTTTATAGAGTTGCTATCAGTCAGAATCAACTCAATAGCAGGGTTTTTTAAAAATATTTTGCTTTGTGTATATAATCAAATATTCTATTTAGCTTTATACATATGGAATATTCTCCCTATGTGTATTACCAGAATGCTCTTTATTCATTACATATATTATTCAGCTGAACAGTCCATGAAATCATATATTTTGGGATGGTTGGTGTTGCACTTGTTATTTACTTAAATTGTGGCCACTTCTTGGGAAACAAAGTGATATGACTTAAATTCTGCCTCCTCTCCTGTGTAATTTATATGACAATTTCAGTTTGCATATCTATATACCCAAATGAGTTCTTCTCATACACTTTCAATTTATATCCTTCAACGAATCCTTTTTGATTCAGTCTCAAAGTAATGATCAATGATATCTGCATCCAAAGTTTCCACACCCCTGTTTATTTAATACACATTTATTCAATATATATGACTAAAAAAAGGAAGGGACAAATGAAAAAGTGAGTGGGTACAATCCCAGGAGGCAACTGTTCTACTCTCCCTGTAAATCCCTGTCATGCTGACATATGCTCCACAAGAATAACAGGGACTTTGGGTGGCAGTCATTTCTCCCTCTCTTTTCCAGAAGCAATTTAGTCAAAGGCACTGGGCATGTCAGCACTGAACTGCTGCCAGCCTTCGGCTCTGGCCACTATTCTTCTTTCCATCTGTCAATAATAATCTCCACCAGAAGAATGGCAAGGAAAAGAAAAGGAAGGTTAAACTCAATTCAGTCAAATTATTGTGAGGAGTTGGCAGCACCAGGAAAGGTTTTATAGAGAAGAGAATTGAATCTGGTAGAAAAGGGGCTAGGTGAATTGCTGTTGATCGTATTCATCTGTATATTTCTGCTCCTAATTGTTGCTAATAAGTGACATTTAGTAAGCCCAGAGAGGTCTCAAATAATTATTAAAATTGTATTAAGTAATCAAAATATAATGTTTAAAAGTTTCAATAATATATAAAAGTGTAGTTAGTATTATGTGATATTGAGACTTACTCTAACTGTGTGTGTTTCTTTTTCTGCATGTGAAATAGGTCATTCAGGTTATTTTAAAGTATCTGAAATCCCTATCATGCTAGGGAAGAAAATATAATTAACTGGTCTAAATAGAAATGAAAAGTATTAAGACATAAATGCTGCTTCATTGACTACCAATAGTGAAGGACATGAACCAACTGATTCCAGTGAAGCGATTATGAAATAACTTCTTATGAAAGAGACCACTGTCCATATGAAGATGTTTGGCAGACTTGATGCATTTCCATAATAACTTCTGAGTCCTGTGAGAAGCTGCGGCCCGCTGCAGACCCCTAGGAGAGGTGAGCATATGCGAAGGGAGGAGCGTTGGTTGGTATGATAACCCCACTTGGGCGGGAGCTCTGTGCTGTGTTACTGGGCAGGAGTAGGATGATTCTGAGTCCACCCTCAGTCTCCTAAGGAGTATGGTCAGCTAGAAAGCAAAACCATTGTTCGTTCTGTGCCAAACAGCCATCTCAGAAGCAGGCACGGGGAAGTCCAGGGCTGTAAAGGAAGAGCCCCCAGTAGAACAGATTGGACGTCTTTTTTTTTAATGACACAGGCACTGAGACCAGAGATTGCAGTCTGAAAACTATGAGATCAGAGCAAAGGAGCTAGTGGACAATGAGTGGCTGAGACAAGGAGACCCTGAGCAGGACAGAGGAGACAGTGGGACAGAAAAGGAGGCAGGATTTCTGTCCCAAAGGGGCAGAAGCCAAGGGACAATATGTCTGAGAGACTGAGGATCAGAGAGACTCGACTGCTGCCTGAGACGGGGTGCTGCTATGAACCAATGACTGTATCCTTCCTGTTTATTGATCCTGACTTGTGGTAATCAATTAATTTCCCTAACTGCCCCTACAACTGTTAGTATTGTCTGTGTTGCTATGGTAACGAGTTATTGAACCTAGAAGAAAAGTAGAGTGCGGAAGGAGGAGCGCTTGTTGTCAGAATGTGGTAAAGACAGATGGACTAGGACTATGTCTGACCTCTGCCCTCTGACATCAGGGAAGCTGGAGGAAGTCCTTCATGGCCTTCTGCACGTCTTTGTTTTCCTAGGAGATCTTTAATTTCTACCTACTTGGGACTAGTCTTAGATTAAATTTTCTAAAATGAATTAAACTTGCACTTGTGTTTGTGCATATGTGTGAGTATTTATGCGTGTGCGAGTGTGTGAGTGTGTGTGTGAGTGTGTGTGGGGTGTGTGTGAGTGTGTGCATGTGTGTGAGTGTGTGTGTGTGTGTGAGTGTGCGTGTGTGAGTGAGTGTGTGTGAGTGAGTGTGTGTATGTGTGTGCATGGGTGTGAGTGTGCGTGTGTGTGAGTGTGTGTGTGAGTGTGTGTGTGAGTGTGTGTGTGTGTGTGTGTGTGTGTGTTCGGGGTGGGGGTACAGAGTAGAGTCTCTTTAATTTTGAGGTCAAACATCCTATGACTCCCAGAAAGAGCAAAAACTTACAAGAAAACAAGGAGAAGTTGCACCAAAGTGAAAGAAACCATGTACTTATTGGAAATTATTTAAATATTAAGAACATTTTCATATATCTCAATATTCATAATAATTATAGTATTGCTGTAATTGAAGATGTGCATGTACTTCAGCTTCTTTATATTCATGAGGTTAGCACCATATTTTACAGCTGCCCTTCTACTTAGAACAGCAAGACATGTCCACTTACTTAACAATCATTCCTAAAGCAGCTGCTTTTTGTAGTCCTGCAATCTTATTTCTGATAGAGTCCACTTCTCTGACAAATTTTACAGGTTAAATAAATGTCCCAATAGTAGTGCCTTCTATTTTTATTATATTCGGTGATGATGTACGCTCAAATTCATTAAAAGATAATTAAGTTTATAATTCTGATAAGTGATCATATTAAAGCCTTCCATTTATAATTAAACAGAGATAGCAAATGAGCAAAGCACATCTATGTCCTAGTTGCAGGCCCTTCCTACACAAGGCTCATAATAGGGTAAATTGTAATGTTCCTGGTTGCTTGTATGTGTACATTTATGGATACGAACTTACTTCATAGGTATTCACACCCCATTAGTCTAGGCCATCTATTATACACAACAGAAAACTCTCTTCAATATTAGCTATATGTTTGGGGAATGAATAGGCCTCACTTTTACGAGTAAATATTGGAAATTTGGTATAACTAATAATGATGTGCTGATAGATCACATCAGGTAGTAGGAACAAAGCAAACACTATCTCATCCTGTCAAAACACTTGTAATGTTCGAGCCCATCGTTGCAGTCACTGTATCAATCTACATCAATTGGATCTTCCACTTTTTCTCCGAGCCTCCATGTTACCAGTATGATGTCCTTCTCTCGAGATTGGTCCTTCCTGATGGTATGGCCAAAGTACATGAGACAGAATCTTACTGTCTTAACTTGTAATAAGCATTCTGGCCACACTTCTTCCAACACAGGCTTATTTGTTCTCTGAAATTTCATTTGTTCTCTGGCAATTCATGGCGTATTTAATATTTTCACCAACACCGTTATGTTAGACACAGTTCTCTAGAGAAACAAAACCAGGACACTAATGATTTTATATATATTTAGATAGCTGATAGATAGATTAGATTAGATAGATAGATAACATAAAAAATAAACAGTTAATTAATCTATGGAGCAGTACAAATGGCTCAGAGCAACTCACTTCCATGAGACAGCTAATGCACTGACAGTCCTTCAAGTCTTGAGGGCTGCCGGGTAGCCCTCTCTAGAGCAAGTCAGGCTATCTGGGCACAGGCAGCAAACAGCAAGGCAGGTCACCAACAGTCAGCCCAATGACAGAGTCTGACACTCCCCAGCTCAAGAGATGTAAATCCCAATCATGTGGCGAAGCAGGTCTTGAAGGAACCTCAAATTACAGCCACACAGTCCATGGGTTAGGTGTCCCACAGGTAGTGTAGCTTGCAAATTGAGGCAGAGAACAAGGAAGGCATCCGCACACTGGTCTGATTGATCATCAAAGAGCAAGAGACAAGAAAGGTGAGGCTCGCCACGCCATTTATCTCTCTGCCCTTCAATTCGTCCCACATGTGTTCATTGGCCAGGTTGGCATAATAAACCTCCTATCACAACCATAATTCAAAGATATTCAAGGACATGGTTTTTGATATTTCCTATGTCACTCAGCTTTCAAATACATATGAGGTGATTGAAAAATACCTTCGGTCAGGAGGACTTTAGCCTTCAGAGCAAAATGTGTGCCTTTTTTTAAGTGATAAAGTGATCGTTTGCAACAGATTTCCGCAATTCAATACGTCATCCCTGGCTACTGCTTCCATGAGTGTTGCTTGTGTATCCAAGTTAAAATGAAAGGTTAGACAATCTCATTTTTCTCTGTTTATAGTAATGCTGCCAGTCGGTCCAATTGTTGATGTGTGTTCTTGTTATGTCAAATTACAGTCCATATTAAAGGTGATAATCTTTGCTCATCATCATTACTGCTTCAAAATATTTTTACTGTCATCGAGGGAGGCTGTGACCTGCATGTTCCAGGTTGTTAATGACTCGCCCTCCAACCCTGATGTATCATTCATCTTCATAAAATCCATCTTCTCAGATTACTTTGCAAAGCATATAGATTGAATAAGTGCAAGAAACCAAATCGAAGGCCACCTTTCCTGGTTTGCAAATACAAACTTTGTCTGTGTGTAGGGTTTTCCAGGGAAAAATAAAGAGTCCTGGGGTTCTTTCCAATACGCTCCATAATTGGGTGTGATCCACACAGTCGATTGTCCTTGCATACTCAATGGAACACAGGTGAGTATCTGTTCAGTGTTCTCTGTCATCAGTCAAGATCCATCTGATATCAGCAATTATATCCTTCCTCCCACCACCTCTTCTGCATCTGTCTCATAATTTTGGCACTCAAAGTCCTGCTGCCAACATTTTTATTTACTTTTAGAAAAATTTAACTTGCATGTGATATTAATGACATTGTGCCAATATTTCTGCATTGGGCCATTCACCTTTATTTGGAATGCAAACAGGTGACCAGCTAGTCACTTCCCCATGTCTTGGTACAGGCGAGTTAGTTCCTCCAGTGCTGCAACGATTTGTTGATGCGTTTCATTCGGGATGCCAGAGATTCTGAGGGCTTTGTTTTTGGCCAATGCCTCTGGAGCAGCTGGAGCTTCTTCTTCAATGCTAGCATTTTGACCACATGCTCTCTCCTGAAATTTCATATTTAACTCTGGCCATAGAAATATTGATATCCACATTTCGCAATACACAATATTTAGTAATTAAGCTAGTCTTTTTTGCTTCTGCTTAATCTGAATTATTTTATGTCAGAAAACATTAAAAAGAGGTATATATTTAAGGATAGTATACCTGCCTGCCTCCAGGTAAGCAAAAATGAGGATGACTTCATGTTGTTTATTTTCCCAAACAGTGTAGTTGGAAATTTTGTTTTAAAAAAATACAAACAAAAAAGAGGAACACAGTTAAAGCACTTACATTGTATTTCTAAGTATTATAAAGTAGAGCAACAACCACAAAGAATATACTACTGTAAGAACTTGAACACTGATAAATGACATTTGAATATGATTCAAATTGCCAGGTTTTGAAAATATATATGGAAAAATAAGTAATGGCCCAGTAATTCTTTGTTTAAAATATATCAACTCAATATTTTTTCTGAGCTAAAATGAAGCAGACAATTAAATATTCAGCAAGAGGATTTTACCTAGGGAGTCTCATTAACACATATAGGCCAGGTTTTCTTACATTAGTACCTATGTGCACAGAATTCCCATTCAGTTTAATGGGGTCATGCTTAAATAAAATGTATATGTTTCCAGAAAACAGAACTGAATGCTCTTATGTACAAAACCAATTGTTTTTCCTTTTGAAAAGCTTTGTTCACACTAGTATCATTTCAGTTTTTTAATTTTAATTGATAGTATTTTAAAGTTTCTGTATTCTTTTCTTTGTATAATTACTGTAGATTTGATTTTCCAGAAAAATGGTTCCTTACACATAGATTTAATCATCAATAGTTTATAATTAGGCATTTTTGTGTTGTATCACAAATTTACATAGGAATTAATATCTTAGTAACAAAATAATTATATAAATTAATTGAGAAATTAAAAGTGCCTAGAACTTTTGTAAACAATTGATATACCAAAATCCCCTAGCTACAGCCTAGTCCAAGTAGAAAAATACGATCATTTACATTAAGAGCTTTTGTAACGTATGGTATGTGTTGGACTGATAACTGCAAATCGGTGATTCAATATTCCAAATGGAAAAAAAAATCCCAAATTGATCGATAGGAGGAAGATGGGCCGTCTAGTCCCATAAGGATTTGCAGTCATAGCAACTCTATGGCACTGCTCTAGTTCAAAAGTGTCAAAATACCTCAGAGTAAGCTCAATTATGGTGTGCTTATCATTTAAAATGGCAAAAATTTTTAAAAAGTAGGAAAGTTAGTGAACTACAACTATAGCAATACTACTTTAGTAGTTTGTCCCTTGACTTCTTTCCACGTGTACTGCCTCTCTTGGATGAGTCCATGATTCAAAGTTGTTTGTTTGCATACAGTTAATTCCAATTCATAGCAATCTATGTACAACAGAAAGAAACACAACTGGGTCCTTCACCCAAATCACAACTACTGTTGTGTGTTAGCCCATTATTGCAGCCACTGTGGCAGTCCATCTCAATGAGGCTATTTCTCTTTTTTGCTGCCTTCTACTTTTCCAAGGATGATGTCCTTTTCCAGGACCGGTCGCCTTAATATCTTCATCCTTGCTTTCAAGAAGCATTCTGATTACACTACTTCCAACACAAATACGTTAAGTTATTCTGGCACGCCATGGTGATCTCAATATTTTTCATCTTCACCATAATTCAAATGTATCAATTCTATTCATTTCTTCTTTATTCATTATCCAGGTTTCACATGCACATGAAGTTATGCAAAAATAAACTTGGATTAGTTCAGAAACCCCTTAGTATTCAAATTGAATTATTTACTCTTAAACCCCTTGAAGATATCTTTTTTTTTTTCAGTAGTTTGGCCATAGTTTTAGGTAATTAGTTTATGAAAAGATTACATTCTCATTTGACTTGTGAAAAAATATTTAAAACTTGAAAATCAAATCCCATAATATAAAACACTTTAAAGATGAAAAAATGTATTTCTAAAACTGTTCAAGTCACAAAAGATTATCCCATTACACAATATGGTATTTTTATGACACCTGAATGCAGTTATGAGGATTTTAATTTTGTTAATTTTGGACACACTCCGAAAGCAGAACAACTGGTGCTGATAGATTTTTACACCAGTCCCAAAACCTGAATCCATATTCTTGTTAATTAAGAAAGTATCTCAATCCAACAAACATACTCCTTAAAGAAAAAACAATTATTTATTAATTGATTGAATCATTAAGCAATTTTACTGCACTGGTGGCCAGCATGAGCAATCTCACTCTTCTCGTATAGTTAGCATAGGAGACATAGGAAACATAGATTAGTGAGATTACATTACAATTGGGACAGAATCATCCTTGGAGAAATCATAGTGAAGGCCCTAATTGATACAGGGTAAGTAATCACGAATGACCTTTGCGCTTTGACACCAAAACAACTATGGTGATTAATGAAATTTTAAGTATTTATTTGACAAAATATACTAAATAACAAGTACACTTTTTTACAAAATGCATAATATATATAGTGCCTTCAGTACAAAGCACAGTGGAGAAAATAAGGTAAAATCTGTGGATTGAAAACAAGGCTAACATTTCACTATGTTGTTATTTGCCATCTAGTCAACTCCAGCTCATGCTGACCCCGGTGTGGTACCAATTATGATATAGATCAAAGCCTTAGAAAACAGAATTGAGTTTTGATGTCTATAGAGATTTATGCTAATAGAGGTAAGGCTAGAGTGGACAGAAGTTTCAGCCTCTAGGAAAAACTAAATACCCAGATGGGAAGGGATGGAATCATTATAAGACAAGAAAAGATAATAAAACACTTTTTGAATGACTTTAAATGGGGAAACAATATTGGGTACGCTTCACAACCAGAAAGACACATTATTCAGTGCTTTTTACATATTTATCACAAATTTTAGCTGTCACAAAATTTGCTGGTTACAAAAGGTAAGAACCACTATTCGCTCTTATTAAGCATCAATAAGCTAATATAATACAACCATAGAATTAAAATAATTTGAAAGTAGGTTATGTAATATAATAAATTATTAAAGGTTTTTTCTTTAATTAAAATAAGTTATGAATTCAATAAATAGTATGAGCATTTCAAAGCACCTATTGTAGAAAAAAAAAGTAATAAACACACAGAAATTCCAAATCCAAATTTCAGTGCTTAATATACATACTTATTCTTATTAACTATAACATCAATAATATTTATTATTTGGTTACCAGGAAATTTACATATTTTAAGTTTGATGGAATATATTCCATTTAACAATATTCCGTCCGAATATATAAATTATTGCAGCCACATGAAAATGTGTAAAGCTTTATTGTGGGGATGGGAAGGGTACCCTAATAATAAAATGCACAAGAAGAAGCCACATAAAGAGTTTTGTGCCTCATGAATATACAGTTTCCTGAAATTGCCAATTTATGACATATGATATTCAAAACCATTACTATTACATGAATTCATAGAAAGGCATGTCTACAAAATATGTGTTTCAAATTTGGAATATATCTTTCTTTTCTTTGAAATCATCTTATTGGGGCTTGTACAGTTCTTATCACAATCTATATATACATTTATTGTGTCAAGCACATTTGCACATTTGTGGCCACCATCATTTTTAACACATTTTCTTTCTACTTGAGCCCTTGCTATCGGCTCCCTCCTTCCCCCACCCTTCCTCCCTCCCTCATGAACCCTTGATAATTTATAAATTATTATTCTTTCAGGTCTGACACCGACTTTATTCTCCATCCCACTGGGAGGGGGTTATAGGTAGATCATTGTGATTGGTTCCTGCTTTCTCCTTCCCATCCTAGTATCACTACTCTCATTATTGGTCCTGAGGGGATTATCTGTCCTGGATTCCCTTGCTTTCCAGCTCTTATCTGTACTCGTGTTCATGCTCTGGTCGAGCTGGATTTGTAATCTAGAATTGGTTCATGATAGTAGGGAGGGAGGGGTAGGAGCATTAAAGAACTAGAGGAAAGTTATATATTTCGCCGGTGCTATTCTACACCCTGACTGGCTTGTCCCTTCCTTGTGACCCTTCTGTAAGAAGATGTCCAATTGTCTACAGATAGGCTTTGAATATCTGCCCTCCCCCTCATTCACATTGATATGATTTTTTTTTGTTCTGTGTCTTTGATGCCTGATACCTGATCCCATTGACACCTCATGATCACACAGGCTGGTGTGCTTCTTCAATGTGGACTTTGCTGCTTCTAAGCTAGATGGCCACTTGTTTTTCTTCAAGCTTTTAAGACCCCAGATATTATATATTTTGATAGCCAGGCACCATCAGCTTTCTTGACCACATTTGCTTATCCATCCATTTTGTCTTTAGTGACCATGTTGGGAAGATGACTATCGCGGAATACAAGGTAATTAGAACAGAATGTTCTTGGGTTGAGGGAGTACTTGAGTAGAGGCTCAATATATGTCTGCTACTTTAATACTTAACATATGAATATATGTACATAGATCTATTTCCCTACCATTATAAATATATTTATGTATATACATGCCTGTATTTATACCTCTATAAATGCCCACTTGCATGTTAGTTCTTTCCTCTATTTCCTTTGACTTTCCTCTTGTCCCACTATCATGTTCAACCTTTGTTCAGGTTTCAGTAATTCCTCTTGGTTATATTGCCCCCTACACCCTCATCGTCATGGATCTTAGATCACTTGTTTTCCCCTTGTCCCTGGGATTATATCTTTTTTTCATGTGCAAATCCAAAATCACAATATATGATTGAGATTGTAAATTGCTGTTAAATAATGATGACCTAGGGGAATATTAAAATATCAAGCACTTCGACAATACTTAAAGTTTCTCTTAGTTCTCCTATGCGGAAAGTCAATATTTTCCTCTCTGAAAAGATTTACTAATTGATTTACTTGACCTAATTTTCAAAACGAGATCATTGTATGAAAAATAAAAAAGCCAAACTTTAAAGTATTCTCATTTTCTGTGATCATAACCACATGATAAATTACTCAGTATAGGACAATACTTTTTTCACCTTGCAACAAAAAAATAAATAAAGCTGAACTTTTTACCATGCAATTGACATGCTGAGCATACAGGTCCTAGTGATAAATTCAAAATTAAAATTTTAAAGTATAATTGAAAGGGTTTTATATATTAACCGAATTTCATATATACTTTAATATATTTTACACATACATCTTTTACATATTAAATGAATATCACGTTGCACTTTAAACAACAATTTAGTTAGTAAAGTAGCAGTATGTAACATGTCTTGTTACTTAAATTTAACCTTGGCAATGAAAAATTAAGAACACAAATGGCAGAGTAATTAGGCGTTGGGCTGCTGCTCACAAGACCAGCAGCTGGAAACCAGCAGCAGCACTGCCAGAGCAAAACGAGATTTTCTACTCTCATGAAGAGTTAGTCTCAGGAAACCACGGAAGCAGGTCTACCCTCTCCTACAGGCTCACAATGATTTGCATGCTTCGGTGGCAGCGAGGGGATACCACCTTGGAAAGAGTGTGCCTGTAACTACAGGTTCTTTCAGATTCCCACGTTCAGCGAGCTCTTTCACCCATGTGGTTCTGGGAGGTCTGAACCCAGATATTGATGGCAGGGAAAGTGAGTGAACTAAAAGTACCATAAATAGGGTTGAACATAGAGAACTTTACAAACACTATGGTATAATCCTGATATATCTACCATCAACTAAAACCCAATGCTTAGCTGTCAAGTCAGCTCATGACCCTGACTTACTGTCAAGTCAGACTCATGTCAACTTCAGGTGTAACAGAGTAGAGCTTGGTTCTACTGGATTTTCTTCACTGTCGTCTTCATAAAAACCGATTGCCAGGCCTTTCCTTGAAGAGGAAAATGGATGAGCTTCAACTGCCAGCCTTTTGGTGTGTAGGGAGGTGTCAACTATTAGTGCTCTTCAGGGATATAAAATTCCTCAATATGCTTCCCAGATAATATCATTATTGACAACTTCATGATCTTAAATTGCAATCAAATATTTAATGCTATTATTTCACTAAATTTGCAGTTCCCATTCATTTTAGTAGCTATAGAAATAACCTGTAACCTTAATACTTTATAGGAGCCCTGATCACACTTTAAGCTCCTCTGCCTGAGGTCAGTAGTTTGAAACCACCACCAACTCAGGGAGAAAAAGGGGCCCTTCTATGCTCATAAAGTTACACTTTCACAAACCCACAGGGGGCAGTTCTCCTCTCTCATATAAAGTTGTATGAGTTGGCATTTAATTCCAGAACATCTAGAAACATAGAAAAGATGTCTTCATTAGATTTATACATATCCCAACCATGAACTCACAGTAACATCCCTGTGCTTTAATCATTATGTCTTATTTCAAAAGAAAATTATAAATTGAAAGGACAAATTTTGGATATAAGAATTTTTAAACATCCAACACACATTTTCCACATTTATTTTTAATGAATAAGTAAACTGAAACAAGTCCATAGCTTAGAATAACTTAACAAATTTAACCCACTGTAGTCTATAAAATGCCACTGCTTGATAGTCAGTTTATCATACTGTTGCTTTGCAACGATTCGTTGGATGACATTGAAGAGTCTTGGTGATGCAGTGGTTCAAAAACTTAGCTGCTAACTAAAAGTCAGTAGATAGGGCCCAGCAGTGGACCCACAGGAAAAAGAAGTGGCAGTGAGCTTGCAGACAGATGTAAGGGTTTGCCACCCTAGGGCAACCCTTAGCAGTTATACTTTGTCCTTGTGTTGGTATAAAATTGAAAGCAATACTTTGTTTGTTTGTTTGTTTCTTATTGGCCTATGACACATATTTTTTAAAGTACATTTGATTTCGAATGAGATGAGGGATTACATTTCAGATCATCATTTTACATTCAACAACTTAAAAATGTTATCAACCCTCTCCACAGTTGATGCTATTTCCCGCACCGTTTCTATCTACCTCTCTCTTGTGGAATATTGTCTTCCTTTGCACCTCAGTAAGCAATTATGTAACCTATAGCCCATTACTTACCCTCACCCTCTTCCTCTGCTGGTAGCATCACAGTCAGTTCTGAGCCTGTGAACATCTTTTATTCTTTTTTTAATAATGCAAAATATTACATTAGATGTCATTTTTATCCATTCTCTTGCTGATAAGCACTTAGTGTGTTTCCATGTTCTTGCTATCTTAAATAACTTCCCAGTGCATCTCACTGGGCATATATCTGCTTGTACTGTGTTCTTTATTTCTGTAGGGCACGCAGATTGCTGTCAGCCAGTGTCTCTAGTTCCAATTGTTGGAGAAGCACTATATCACTTCCCATACTCTTTCCAGTGTATATATGAGGGTTCCCATCTTACCACACACAAGCACACCAGCTTCTGTGGTTTTCTGAATTGTGTTATCAATTCTGGGGTGAAGTGGTACCTTATCATTATATTTTTATGTGCATATCACAGATAGCTAGCTATCGCAGCATTTCTTTGTACATTTTATGTCTACCTGGCTGTCTTCTGTAGTAAACCAGCTGTTCATGTCCTCTGCCCATCTTTAAAATAGTGTTATGCGTCATTTCCTTGTTGAAGTGTTGAAATTTTCTATAGACCATATACATTGGTCTATAGGTTGTTTGATACATCATTACCAAATTTGTTTTTGTAGTCTGGGAGGCTTTGTTGCTTTTGTTGTTCTTTTGGTGAAATCTTTTAAGGCATACAAGTGACTTTGTATTCATTTCTACTTTCAGTGGATAGTACAATGCACTTGGGTGTCAGAAATGAACTTTGTTGCGCTAATGACTAATTCTACCATGAAAATTGCAAATGATTGGCTTCCTAGAAAGCACTATTAACATCTGATTACATGATCACTACCTTTGACCTGCCATTTAATGATAATCAAGTATTGCCTTTTGGAACCACATTAATTTCCTGACATTAGCATTGAAATGATATATGGTCCTTTATATTTAATACATTTAATCTGCTCATTGTAAGAATGGAGCAGAACACAAGAATTATAAGAGAAGATAAATGCAGTTGACTATCACTACAGTTAATTACCTAAAACAAATCCATGATTCAATCTGGCATCAAAATAGAGTAAACAATAAATCAGAGAAGCTTATTTACTGAAGTAACTTTAGCTCTCTGGGTTAAACTCGGAGTTCTGCCTTTAGTGTGCAAACGGGAAGGATTTCTGACTAACAGAATAATCCTGTGTCATGGTATTAATTTGCAATCATAGCAGAGACCATGATTCACTGGCTCATTAAATATTTGCATGTTATAATCAACTAAAAGTCCATGTATGCTCAACTATCTAAAATTCTATGGAAAATAAAACTTCTCTAACAGCCTTGGCAGCTGTTCTACACTGACATCTATAATGTAAAGTGGAATATATTTAGACATTAGGAAGCATATGCATGCCATTTCCACTATCCGTTAAGAAATTTAACTGAATTTGATTACGGTTGTGAAGTGAATATAGATCCATAACTTATGTCAATGAACATCCATCATAACATTTTGGATATGTGGAAAGTATATAAGACAATTCCACAAGACATGCAACATAAACAATACAGCATTACAGAAAAGTTTCATTCCTAAATCTGTCTCTAAGATGATTTTAAAGTAAATCAGAACAATTAATCATGGTTCACATCTAATATTAGCTAGTGAAGTGTTCATGATTTTTGTTCTGAGGTGACATAAATTAGGATCCTACTTAAAGAAGTCCTATGTACAAAACACTGCCCCGTCCTGTTGTTCTTGACATGCACTATTTAATATGTCTTCCAGGGCATAAAAATGTTAAATACAACTTACAGATATTCTAACGTATAATAATACAGTAATGAAAGTAACACAAACATTTTGCTTCGCGTTGCAAAGTAGTGGCTGTTATTATGAATCATTGAATATTAGGAATCATGAATATTTAATAATATGTAATAGTCATTATTGAGACTGGCTCATAAAGACCAGTAGTATGTATGTTAGACATTCGGAACCCACGGTCTATCTACTTGGTTTCTGGAGCTTGCCTCTAAGCAAGCGACAGCAGATGCAGCATAGGGAGTTTCAGAACCAGGTCAGTAATCACAAGGGTGATTTTCCAGGCTCGAAGGAAACAGTGAGCTAATAGGGTATAATTAGTATTATGCCAACTGGTAATAGCTAAACCTAGACAGAAACCCAAGGATGCTATGCACTCAAGGAGGCTTGGGGAACAAAGGTATTTCTGTTATAGAAAAGAATAATAGTAACTAAAAGACATAATCAGTGGTTTCAATAAAAAACAAAATAGGACTAATATCAGTAAGATTTTAAATAAATTGAAAAGCCTAACCAAATACAAAGGCAATTCAAAAGACTAAATAAAAAGGCAAATGTGGGACAAAAGTCATATACAAATTTGAAAATGAATCATTTCACATTAGTAAATATTTATAAAATTTAACCATTATATGAGAAATTTAGTTTCCATTAGCAAATCCTTTTTTCAACCAAACATGATACCAATTGGGATACAAGCCAAACACTGTTGGTTTTGTTGTTTTAAGCTTCTTCTTCTTATTGCAGAGATAGCAACCCATCGCTATGCTTATAGAATATGTTTCCTTCTGGTTCTGAAATGAGTCATTTGTCCCCCAAACATAGAGTGAACTGTTAACCCCCGCACAGTGAATGTGACTGTTTGGGCTGGATTTTTCTTTGCAGATGTTATCTGTCACAGTACAAGAGGCGACACAGATAAAGGGCAAGGCCTAATCATAATCACACCTGTGATTAAGACAGCAAGGGAGCTCTATCTACATGCTAAGGAGCACCCAGAAACAGTCAACGTGGCCAGAAACCGAAAGACAGGGGATGAGCATCTCCCACATGCAGCCAAGAACGAGCACAGTCCTGCGTAAACCCGGAAACCGAATGTACAGCACCATAGAGTGAATAGCTCTGCTGTGTGCTCTTTGAGACTGCTCGCCTGGTGGCATTTTGCCCTGGCAGTTTGAGGAAACGAAGACACCTCGACACAGCAGCCCAAGTAGCGTTTCTATCAGGGATGGACGCTTGAATTAAGTGGAACCGCCAAAATGCTTCCCAGGTGGAATTTGAACGCTCATGTTCTGACTGATGAGGTCTCTTTCATAGTGCATGGCAAATTTGGGGCTGTGCGGAAGGCATAAGAGAAAAAGAAAACAAGTAATTCTGGTTCGGGGACCAAGAAAAATGAAGAAAAGAAGCAGGCAGCGGGAAGAGCAAGGATGTTGCGTGTGACTGTGTCCGCCGTGGGAACTGGCTTCCACGAATTCGAGACTTTTATATACCTTTGGCTCTGTAGGATAACGAAGTCTTTTTCTTTCTCCTCATTTAGCTGAAGTCAATGTATTTGACTCGATGCCGCTTAAAGTGTGATCAGTAGCATAATAATCATTCAAATACTTTAGTTATTTGGATAACCCACAATTTTAATTCGGTAATTTGAATATCTCTTGAAGACAAATCATGTAAGTACACATTTTCTTTTAATAATTTTTGAATGCAATAAAAAAGCATAGCAATGCTTATTTTTAAAAGATCGAGCTTATTATCAATTATATGCCAATTCTTTCATTTCTGCTCTAGGTCAAAATAAAGTGATGTAGTTTGGTGACCTTCAAGAAGCTATAACATTTCATAATTATCTCATTCTGATTTGTATAACCTCCTTGTGTCTTTGTTGCTTTTGAGTGCTGAATCCTGCGCTATGCTGACAATTGTTGCAATGTTTGCGCCCATTGCGGCACCCACTGTGTCAGCCCCTCTCACAGAGCACCTCCTCCCTTTCACTGCCTCTGCTGCACCAAGCATGATGGCCTTCACCAGGGCTGCTCTCTTCTTTGTTTAGTAAGTGGCATTACATGTTACTTCCATATGAGAAAACTGAGATAGAGAGAGATTACCTAACTTGTTAAACATCAGACATCAGGATGGAGCCAGATTTTAAATTTGGATTAGCTGATTTCAATTTCTCCATTTAAATAATCAGGAGAAGTAGTAGAATAGTGGATTAGACATTAGACTACTAACAGAGGTTAGTGGCTCAACTCAACCAGCCACTCTGAAGAAGGAATATGAGGCTGTCTGTTCCTGGAAAGCTTGACAATCATGGCCACCCTATAGGGGGGCTCCATGAGTTGGAATTGACTTGATCTCAGGCATTAATACATATTGCTAATTTGAACAGAGCTCCTGCAAGGTAATCCTTGCTATGTATGCATTTGTACAGGATGTGTAACTCTAGGGTACATAATTCAGAACTTACCTATTCTAATAATTAATAGAACTAAGTCCTGTCCTGCATTTAACTGCAGACTCTGAGTTATAATAAATAAGTTGTATAATTAAATGACCTTTTCCTAGCTTAGTCTTGCATAACATCAAATAAGTAAACGCTTTGCCACAGAATTGATTCCAACTCATAGAAACTTTATAACATAATAGGATAGAATAGAACTAGCCAATAGTGTTTCCAAATCAATTCAATTGTTGGCGAGTTCTCATAGCATTGCTGTGCACTACAAAACAAGCACTTCCCAGTCCCAGGCCAACCTCACCTTCCTTGTTATGGTTGATCCACTGTTGCAGTCATTCTGTTAAACTCGCTCGTTAAGAGTATTCCTGTTTGTTGCTAACCCTCTACTTTTCTAAGGCATGGTCTTGATGACATGTACAAAGAATTTGAGACGAAATCCCACCATCCTTGAGTTTTGAGTTTATGTAGCAATCAAGTAAATAAACATTGAATCCAAATTTGTGTCTACTTTCTATTTTTGTTAAAATTCAATAGTTAATTTTTTGTTAAAACTCTTTAGCCTTTGGGCCTCAAAAAATCGAGTTCTTCCAAAACAATAGGATCCTAAAATGTAAATGTATAAGTAATGGAGGTATTAAATACAACTGTGTATTTGAGACATAGAAGAGTACGTTAGAGGTAAGGAACAAACCTCTAC
Organism: Tenrec ecaudatus; assembly: GCF_050624435.1. Classification (NCBI taxonomy): domain Eukaryota; kingdom Metazoa; phylum Chordata; class Mammalia; order Afrosoricida; family Tenrecidae; genus Tenrec; species Tenrec ecaudatus. Next base: position 157,966,799 of record NC_134532.1, on the reverse strand, counting down.
ACTAGGAAATTGGCAATATCCACATAAATAATCAGTAATGCTATAAATATCATTTAGGTTCTGAAATGGTCATGGTATAATAAATGAAAAGTTGAATCAACCTGTGAACTGGTTACCTTTCTTGGGTGGGGATGAAAAGTTTCAGACTGCATACCTTCAGTGGGGCCCTGAATATACTGTTGGCGTTACAAGGGTTGAATAGATCTGAGGACAAAAGGTGGATGTGAGGTATTTAAAGTATTCTTTAACAGATTAGAGGTAGAAATATATATATGTATATATATATATATATGAATTATTTGGATACTTAAGAAGAAAGAAATTAGCTCACATGGGGGTCCACTGTGAAATGGAAGCTCACACAGGACAACAGCTAGGTTTAAGAGGCCCAGATACTAGATTGAGCAGTTGCACAATCACGCTTTGCATTAGTGCAAGCCGTGTGCGGCACAGATGAAAGAAAAGACAGTGTAAGACAGTGAACAGCAAAGCCTCAAAAACCTTCACACACGAGGAGAGCTTGAGCATCCTCGCTTCCCCTGCTGCCTTTAATGGAAATAATCAACAGGAATGCTGGATGATTAGTGTGTTTTTTCTCTGTGGGAGAGGGAGATTATGTACTCAAAACCATCAAGCATTTTGCTTGCAAAATTAATTCAAATTGACTTGCATGGGATCACTGTCACAGGAATTGAAAACAGCTCAAGGATGGCTCAAAAATATATATGATTAACAGCAATCAAAGCAGTCAGAGGAGTGTCTGACGCTTGGCCTGTGGGACTGCTATACAGTCTCATTTTAACATCTTCACTAATGAAAGAAAAGAACAAAGTGCGCAAACAAACAAAAGGAGAAGAGAGAATGCCATGGTAATCATATATGGAAATGAGTAAAACATCCATGAGAACTGATGTTTTTTTCAGGTGGAAAATGACTACAGACCCAGTTTTAGGTAGTCTGTATTATTTGAGCGACAACATCAAAGCAAAGACCTAGAAATATCTTTACACAAGAGAGGATAAGATTAGAATCAATATGGGAAAGATTTAAGTTACCAAGCGTCAAATTGCAATGTTGGAAGACTCTGTGGGCAAAATGTTGAAAGATGCAAGAAGCATCACAAAAGAAGGTGGAATAAATACGCTGAGTCACTTTTGACGACCATTTCAAGAGATTGAGCAAAAATAGATTTATAGAAAGAAGCTCTAGCTGTACTGAGAGCAAAACAAAAACCCAAACTAACCTCACAGCAATAAAACCAATTCTGACGAGGCTTCGGGAATCGATGGCATTCCAACTGAAATGCTCCAACACACGATGAGGCGCTGCAAGTCCGACTCTGCTATGCCAAGAAATTTGGAAGACAACTAGTTGGCCAACTGACTAGAAGAAAATGTACTCATACTCATGCCAAAGAAAGGTGGCCCAACCGAATGTGAAAATTATAGAACAATTTCACAGATATCATATGTAAGCAAAATGTAGCTGAAGTTCATCCAACAATAGATGCAGCAGCACATTGAAGTAAGCCGCTGTAGATTCAGAAGAAGACATGGTACCGCGCTGTCACTGGTGACATCAGAGGGATCTTGGTGGAAAACAGAGGAGAGCAGAAAGATGTTTCCTTGTGTTGCACTGACTTTGGAAAGATATTCGGCGGTGGATCAAAACGAACTATGTGTTATCTATAAAACAAGGGAAATCCCAGAACACTTGACTGTGCTGTTATAGAGCTTGTACACAGACCAAGAGGCAAAGCAAGGGAGTGCTGACTGATTTAAAATCAGGAAAGATGTGCCTCAGGGTTGTAGAGGCTCACCATATTGATTCAATCTGTATGATGAGTACGTCATCAGAGAAGCCAGATTATATAAAGAAGAAATTGGCCTCGTGATTGAAGGAAGACATTAAAAACTTTGATAGGCAGATGACACAACCTTGTTTGCTGAAAGTGAGGAGGACTTGAAGCACTTGCTGATGGAAATCAAGGGTTTAAGCCTTCATTATAGATTATAACTCAATTTCAAGAAAATCAAAATCATCACATCTAAACTAACGGGTAACATCATGGAAAATGGAGAAAAGTTTGAAGTTGTGAAGGATTTTGTCTTGCTTGGATCCACCATCAATACTCGGTCAAGAAAGCAAATGAGGCATTGCCTTGGGAGAATCTGCTGCACAAGACCTCTTCAGAGTGTCCAAAGGCTAGGACGTTACTCTGAGAACTAAGGGCCACCTGATTTTCAATTATTTTCAGTTGTCTCCTGTGTGTAAGTTGGCTATAGAATGAGAAAGATCAGAAAAAATTGATGCATTTGAATTAAAGTGTGAGCAAAGAATCTGTTCTTTAAGAACAGATGGCTGTAAAGAAGTACAACCATAACGGTACTTAGAGGCAAGGATGTCAAACATGGTCACATTTATTTTGGATAGGTTATCAGGAAAGACCAGTTGCTGGAGAAGGACATCATTCTTGGAAAGGTGGAGGAGCCATGAAAAAGTGGAAAGCCCTCTGTGAGATGGATTGACACATTGGCCAGCAAGATGAACCTAAGAAAACTGCGAGAATCATGTAGGACTGGGAGGTGATTCACTCCATTCTTCATAGGGTTGCTAAGAGTTGTGACTGGCTTGACAGCACCTAACAACAACAGGAATGGAACCTATTGAAGAGCAAGCACGTTAACAGAGATGGGGCAAAATGGATACCATAATACATGGAGCTCTCCAGATAACCAGCCATCTCTTGCTGGAGACCTTTCTTAAGAGCCAACAGAAAGCAAAAGCCTTCCCGGAGAGCAGGGGCCCTAAATTCAAACCTCTGGGCCACTAAACTGCAAGAAAAATAAATTTCTGTTTTTTAAAGCCATCTACTTTTGTGGTATTTCTGTTAGGAAAGCACTAGATAACTGAGACAATTGCAAAGTTTTCATGTGGGAAATCTAAATGCAAAATGGTGCTTCTTCCAGACTCTCGTGTATGTATAATGGCTTTCCTGAATTTCTTAAATTATTTATCTTAATTATCTTGTAAGTTGAGTGTTGTGCTTTTTTTTTCTCTTTCCAAAAAATAATGAATATAAAACTACTTGAGATCAAGCTGGGTTCTTCATTACGCTGACATTTTCATTATAGAGTATAATATCCATCCCCTTTAAAATTGTTTTCTATCACTGTCCAAATAAAGAGCTTTTCTATATCCACTAATGTGCTCTTTTTTATTCACTTCAGCATTACTTTAATCTTTATTAGTCTCTTCATGCTCAGTGTGAACCTCGGTGCTTGAAATCATCTTCCTTGTGCAATATGAAGCAAAGCCACACTAAGGTTCTGGCAATACCCACTGAGATCATAACCAAAATAAAAGAAATAAGTATATTGCTCCTTATTCTTGCCTTTAATTTTGGGGAAAGAGAATTAAGCACCATAACACCTCCCTATTTTCTGCCTTTCTCCAAAATCTTAGTAATCAAGGGGGAAGACTAGCTCAAGTTTTTCTTGATTAAATTGAACTCACATATAAACCTTAGTCATTTTCAAATTAAAAACTGAATACACAGCCTATCTGTTTCAGAGAATTCAAAGAATGACAAGGTGACAGTGAAATAAGAAAAAGTACAAATTACTGTTTGAAGTCTCGCTTAACTAGCACTATTGTGTTTTTGTGGTTTTTTTTTCAGGCCCAGTCAAACAGAAAATTGCTGTCTCGATTTTAGAACAATACAACGTAAGTCAATATTCTGAAATGCACCTCAAATGAATAAATTATTATGAACGACCCTAAAACAGTTTCTAAAGTCAACAAAAGAAAACCTTTCTGAATAATGTTTATCCTCTTTCTTTGAGTAGGAGGAATATGTTGCAAATATAAATGCAGAAGATGAACTAGGCTTCAGAGATACAGCTCAGGAGAGTACAAAGGAGTCCCTGGTGTTCCACAGGAAGTAGAAAAACTCCATGGGGAAAGATCTGGCTCCACCAAAGCCAAGGAGGCAGGTGTGTCTTGTGATAATTTGCAACAACACATATGGGAAAAAATGAGCAATAGTGGAATTTCTATGATGTAAGAACATAGTCTTCCCCAAACAAACATCATACCATGTCCTTTTATTCCCATAGGAGTGAGCTTTCAATAACACTTGCTAAAATTTTTCCAGAATAATATTTACACCCTTGCTTAGCAAATGAAGATTAATCAATATTAGATGTTTTAGAAGTTGGCTGAAATGACTGTACAGTAATTACAAAGAAACAAGCACATCTTCCAAATTGGTGTGAATGACTTGGTACAGCTATGAATATGGGACTGGGAATACTAAAGGAGAGAGAGAGAGAGAGAGAGAGAGAGAGAGAGAGAGAGAGAGAGAGAGAGAGAGAGAGAGAGAGGTGGAAACATTGAGAGGAAAAGCTAATTTTAGAAGCAGTCTGTTGGGTCTGATATTACTCTGATGCTGTTATTCAGACATATTATGTCAAGCAGAAAAATAGAGCAACTGTATTGTTATAAGATTATTTTATTTTAATAAATAATTTTATTGAGGGCACATACAACTCTTATCACAATCCATACACCCATCCATGTGGCAAGCGCATTTGTACAGTTGTTGCCATCATTTTCAAAACATTTTCTTTCTAGTTGAGCCCATGGTATCAGCTCCTCATATTTTCCCATACCTCCTCCAAACTCCCTCCTTCATGAACCATTGACAATTTATAAATTATTATTATTTTGTCATGTCTTACTCTGACTGTTGTCTCCCTTCACGCACTTTTCTACTGTCCATGGGAGGGGATATAGATAGATCATTGTGGCTGGCTCCCCCTTTCTCCCCCACCGTCCCCTTCCTCTCCTGGAATGGATACTTTTAATATTGATCCTCAGGGGTTTATCTATCTTGGATTCCCTGTGTTTCCAGCTCTTGTCTGTACCTGTGTATGTACATACTCTTGTCTAGTCAGATTTGTATGGTAGAATTGGGGTCATGATACTGGGGGGAAGGAAGCATTAAGGAACTACAGGAAAACTGTATGTTTCATTGGTGCTATACAGCACCCTGATTGGTTTCTCTCCTCCCTGCTACCCTTCTGTAAGTGGATGTCCAATACCTACAGATGGGCTTTGGGTCTCCACTCCACACTCCCCCTCATTCACATTGATATGATTTTTTGTTCTGGGCCTTTGAGGCCTGATACCTGATTCTATCGACACCTCATAATCACAGCCTGGTGTGCTTCTTCCATGTGGGCTTTGTTGCTTCTCAGTTAGATGGCTGTTTGTTTATCTTCAAACCTTTAAGACCCAAGATGATATATCATTTGATAGCTGGACACCATCAGCTTTCTTCACCACATTTGCTTATGCACCCATTTTATCTTCAGTGATAGTGTCAGAGAAGGTGAGCATCACACAATACCGGATTATAAGAACAAAGTGTTCTTGCATTGAGGGAATACTTGAGTATAGACCCAATGTCTATCTTAATACTAAAAACCTATAAATATATATACACAGATCTATTTCCCCATCGTCATATATTATATATGTACATGCCTGTATTTAGACCTCTATAAATGCCCTTTGCCTCCTAGTTCTATCCTCTATTTCCTTTTACTTTCCTCTTTTCCCACTATCATAATCAGTCTTCATTTGGGTTTCAGTAATTCCTCTTGGTTACATGCCCTTGATCAAGCCCTAGCAGGCCTCCTACACCCTCCTCACCATTGATTTTAGATCACTTGTTCCTTTGTCCCTGGGTTTGTTAACACCCAATTTCTTTCCCCTGCCTCCCCCTTCCTAATGTGCCCCCAGAACCATTAGACCTGTTGTTTATTCCTCTGGATTGTTTATCCTGCCTATTTTATCTAGATAGACATGCAGAGATAATATGCACAAAGACAAGACAGAGCAAAACAAAGCAACAAAAGTAAACAAAATAAGAACAAGAAAGAGAAAAGTCTATAAATAGTTCAAGATTTGTTTGTTGACCTTTATGAGTATTTTCCAGTTGAGTCTGATGTGGTGCCATTCTCTGGCACCACAGTCTATTTTTGGTATTCCCCTGTGACTTTATTTGTCTGCTCCCCTTGCTACTCTGTTGCACAACCTTAGTTTTTCACCTCAGTGTGGTCGGGTCAGATCGGGCACAATTTCCCCACTGCTATAAGAGTTTGGCATCTGTTTTATTAGAAAGCCCAAATCAAGGTCTCAGCCATGTCAGTTCCTTTTGGGAGCCTCTCCTACTTTTTGAAAACTGCTGACGATTCTTGGATTCCCTGTGCTATTTGTAGGCACGCCTTCTTCCTTTCTTATGCACTGCCTCCTTGTGTCTCTCTGCTCTTCATGATAACACAAAAAAATATGAAAGGACTAGGTCGGGACTTAGGACACTTGTCTGACCTCGTGAATATATGAAATGGAAAAGACAAACTGGGTCACAGTCACAGATACAGAGGTAGTGTTTCAACGTTTGGGAAGAAGACAATTCAGTCCAAAGTACCCTCTCTTAATATAATCACATTCTTCAATTATGCCTGTTTTATTAGAATTATGTGCATCTTGGACGCTCATTTCTCTTAATATGTTTTTTAAGTTTGCCTTCATTTTGCATTTAAACTTCATAACACAAAATATACCTGTATTCCACCTTTATCTATTAATCATATTTGGACAAATTAATTCCACTAAGCACCTCTAAATTACCTCCTCTGTCTTTATTATACGTGATGTAAAGCTATGTCAAAGACAACCTTATTAAAATTACATAAATTTTAAAAGTTACTTGTTCAAATATATATATGTATAAAATTATCTTTATACTAACAAATAAAGTAAGAAAAAAAACCCTGAATTTGTTAGAATAATTTGGGAGACTCACTCCTTTTACACAGAGGAATCATGTTTTTATTGATGAATAAATAATATTCTATATGTATGCATGTGTTTATTTATGTAGAAAAACATTACTTGGGGTACAAAACTATGTGCAATTAAAATTTTTGTTGCTAAAGCTCCATCCTACTGGCACCCTCACCAATATACAAATTACTTCTGAGTGGAAGCAGCAAAAAAACACAAGTTAAATTCAAATGGAATATGGTATATATTCTAAAAGTTTTAAAAGTTAAAATCAAATGACCAGATTAACCATTTTCTCAAAGTGTCTATTTCAAAATATTTAGGCAATGAATCCTTTTTCTTGGTAAAATAAATGTACATACACACAGATTCACATATATACATGTGTGGCTGATGAGGGAATATGTTAAAAAAGGCAAAAATTTGGATGTTGGGGGAAGGATGAAAAGATAAAGTACCAGGAAAGAGGAAAAAATGAAATCAAAGAGGGACAGGATAACAAAGATAAAATGGGGAGAAATTAAAAAACTAAAAGAGGATACGATTAAAACAATCTAATGCCATTATGTCAGCATTGGCTATAGGTAAGTAATCTATTTCTTTTCAATTTGCTTATTTTCTTCTTAACAATCTACTTAATTTTCAGTGTTTTTTTCCGACAAATACAACCATAATTTTTATCAACACAAGTAGATATCAAATGAATAAAAGAAGAGAAGAGCACACTGAGATTAGGATGTTGACATAACAATTGACAAAGGACTAGGAATAATTATTGTAACTCGTTTCATTCCCATGATAAATTTTTTTGTAGTTAAGGACTGATTTACAAACTTGCTTCTCTCACAAATTGGAAACAAAATATCCAAAGAATTCTCTTATTTGGGTTGTTATTCAGATAAATATTCCTAAAAAATACTTGTAATTAAAAGAAATTAGCTTTTGAAGTTAAATGAAATATTGTAGTTCAAAGTTTTCCAAAAACGTACTTTACATATGTTAGATGAAATGTTTTTAATATAGTATTGCTTAAATACTTCTCTCTCATAATAGAGGATGGAAAATATTATGAGACAATGTTTCAAGGTAGTTCTATGATAAATTCAAGTACTTTTTGCATGAAAATTAGTATAAAGCTAAATTATTAAAATAATCCAGGAACAAAAGCATTTATGAAATAGTGAATTGTTTTCAATATAATAGCCATGCCGTATAACCAGAGCCCGAGTGCTGTAACGTGTCCATGTTGGGGTGTGAACTGCATGGTGCGCAGTTCAATAGCACCAGCAGCTCCTCAGAGAAAGACTGGATGGTCTCCTCCCTTAAGCACTGACAGTCTTGGAAAAGCACAGCCGTTGCTATGAGTGAGCACTGATTTGATGGCAGGGAGGTTTTTTGGGGTTGATACACTTAACATGTTCTGTACCATCTGGTAAATTAATATAGTAATATTCTACTTACCCTTTCAGTCCACTCTTAAGTTACTCTTAGATGGAATCAACTTGATGGGGGTAAGGTTTTGCTTTTGTTTTTAATGAGTATTCAGTTTATTTGATATTAGGATGTGTTATTAATTAGCTTAAAGGTAATGAAGGATACTAATTAAAATATAATTTATGTAGTAAAACCAATAGCATTTTCATTACATATAGCTGTATATTATTTTCACCCCAAATTATTTTTAATGTCTAATAGCAAAGCAATTACTTTTTCTAAAAGGTTGTCTATAATTTTTAAAACAACACACTTTTTTGAAGAGTTGTCAATGAAGAAAATTTTAAAAATAGAGAGAAAACCATTGACTAGTGATTGAGGTAATAGTCTAAGAAAGTCTTATTTTTTAAAGACACTCTTAATTTCAATGGAATGTAAACAAAGTCTTTTAGTAGTTTTGCTCCTTAATATAATGAAGGAAATTAGAAAACACAGAACCCAACACAGATCAGTACCAGTGATTAAAAATAATAGTTTCGTTTCCTATGTTATATAACCATAAAGCAAACAAAACACCTCACTGCCAAGGAGTGGACGCTGGCTTAGAATGGCCCTGCAGTCCGGGTAGTACTGCCCCTGTGGGTTTTGGACAGGAACTCTACGGCCGTAGCAAGCCCCTCTTTCTCCAGTGGAGCCCCTGCTGGTGTAGAACTGCTGATCTTGCAGTTGGAGCCCAACTCATAACCACTACACCGCCAGAGTTATATGTAATAATAAATCAGTAGGAAGTCAAATACTTTCGTTTCTTTATTTTGAAAATGAGTTACTTTCTTTGATCTGAAATATCCTGAATGCTGAACATTTCCTGTAGAGAAACAGAGAGGACAATGAATTCCAAACCTCTGCACACACACTTGCTCCTTTTCCTCGGTAGGATGTTGCTGGAAATTTCTCCACAGACAAGCCCAGGGCATGCTCAACCCTGGGGGACAGTTAGCATCATGTGTCTGCTTGCTTACCTTTAATTTCAGGAAACATATAATAAAGACTTACCCCATTTTTTGGAAAGGCAATCCATCCGAGATCTCCCATGACAGTACGGGAATCCAGTAAGTTTACTGAAAGAGAATGAACGGAGCTTAGTGGTTGCATATGCACACACACACAAATACATTCTTATTTCATTTATGATGATTAAATGCAGACCCCTGGTGGCTTCATGGGTTTCACTTTATGTTGGTAACTACAAGGTCAGCAGTTCAACTCTACCAGCCACTATGGGAGAAAGATGGCACTGTCTGGCCCCTGAAAAGATTTAAAGACTCAGAAACCTAGAAAACCAGTTCTACTCTGTCTGAGAGGGATACTATGAGTAAAATTTTACTCGAGAGGTAGTGAATTTATTTCTGTGAATGATATGATGAGTAAGAGGTATAATTTTAAAGTCATATTATTTGGATGTAAGAGAACAACTGATTTTGCATAAAAATGTGTAGAATGTTTTTATGGTAAACAATAATAAAGAAAACAAAAAACAAAGACATAATGAGAATAAAATAAAATCTAAACACTTGCTTTTGTTTCTTTTTTAGTTTCTAGTTTGGGGGACTCAGCTACAAACCAAAATTGTGGCAAAAGCACTACATTTTATTCAGGAAAGCTGCTATGAAACAATAATCAAATAATTTATATAAGTAGCAGTAAACTATTCCAAAAATTTTAATATTTTGTGGTATTAACTGATATTTTTCATCCAAATTGCAAGCTAATCAAGAAAAAATGTACACGTGTTTAACCAAGCCACAGAAAGTATAGCAACTCTCAGGACTGTCTCTCTGCTTAGTGTCCATTGTATTCCTCGCATCTACCATCGGCGTTAATACAATTATAGGTCGACATGTGCTGAATGCAGAATTTCCAGTTATGCTTTCATAAAAACACTTCAAAACATTTGGAATTATCAGGATGGAAGTCTGAATACCATTATGATTAAGTATGCAAGTGTACACACACACACAGAATGTTTGTATTTCAAGTTGTTTGCCTGTTCTCCTGATGAAATCAAATGAGCTTAAACCCAGTGGTGTCAAGTAGACTGATTCATGGTCACACAATAGAGCAAAGAGTAACTGCCCAAGGGTTTCCGAGGCTGTAACTTTTAATAAGAGGAGACTGTCCCATCTTTCTTCAATGGAGACGTGGCTGGATATGAACCACCAATTCTTGATCATTCACCAAGCACGTACATTAGCCCATATGCCACCAGAGATGCTTAAGAAGCTTACAGGCTGCTCTTTAGTCCATAGGATTTATATGTGCAACAGAGATAATTTTCTTCCTAAGCTATTATACATGAGTCCCATGTGTCTACTCAACTGAACCACTCCAAACAAATATGGAAAGGAAATAACTGGATTATGCAGATTAAGAGATAATGAAACCTCATAAAAGTATGCTTAGTTGTCAATGTATCAAAATGTCAACCACGGAAAATTGATGACTACATCTGCAAGTGTAAGCCTGGGGGACTAATAATCATCATAATACTACCTTGTTGTTAAGTGCCATCAAATCAATTCCCACCCATAGTGACCGACCCTATGTCCAACAGAATAACACACTGCCTGGTCCACTACCATGCTCACAATGGTTCCAGTGATTGACCCCATTGCTACAACCTCTTGTCAATCCATCTTCTTGAAGGCCTTCCTCTTTTCCCGGTCCTTCTACTTTACCCCCACCATGTGTCCATCAGTTTGTCATACTGCGGCAGCTTATGTGTTGCTGTGATGCTACAAGCTACGTGACTGGTGTTTCAAGTGCCATCCGGGTCATCCAAAATGAATGGGCTTCCGCAGGGCATCCAGACTTTCCAAAGACAATGAAGAAAGAATTGACTGCTCACTTTGGAGGAAGTAGTTGTTGTCAGCAATTTGCATAGTTACGAAACACTTCCGTGTAATCAAGGCTGAATGAATGAAGGCAGAACATTTTCAGAGACATTGCCAGATGAGCCCGTGGATCAGAGGGCAGTGGATACAGACAGAGGGGTTGATCTGAGTGGAGTAGACCATGATGACATGCCTGTGGGAAAGGAGCCTTCCAGATCCTCATTTTCTGGTGGGGCAGCAAAGCGAGGTAATAGGAAACAGCTGCAAAAATCTACTAATGTTTGCAACTTGGAATGGATGAAGTAAGAATCTAGGAAAATGGGAAATTGTCAAAATGAAATTGAAACCATCAAGACCAATAATGCGAGTAGTGATACCAGGAGGATAAGAGGAAAGTGGGGTAGAAAGGGGGAACTGATCACAAGGCTCTACATATAACCCACTTCCTGGGGGATGGACAACAGAAAAGTGGGTGAAGGGAGACGTCAGACAGTGTAAAACATGAAAAAATAATAATTTATCAATTATCGGGGGGGGGGGTAAAAATGAGGAGCTGATACCAAGGGCTCAGTGGAAAGAAAATGGTTCGATAATGATAACGGCAACAAAGGTACCAATGTGCTTGACACATGGATGGATGGATGGATGGATGGATGGATGGATGGATGGATGGAATGTGATAAAAGTTCTATGAGCTCCCAAATTATTTTTTTAAAAATTGGTATCTTAAGCACTAGTGAACTAAAATTGACTGGTATTAGACATTTCTAATCAGAAAATCTTATGGGACTGGGAATGACACAAATAAGGAAAAAAAAGTGCTGCATTCATTGCTAAAAAAGAAATTTCAAAATCCATCTTGAAGTGATAGGATTATATATCTGACTTAAGGAAATACTATCAATACCACTATTATTCAAATTTAAGTATTGTGGTAGTTGCATAATCTGTAGTCAATATGAGATTTAAGAGTGAAGCGGTGGAGTTTTGCCTGTCAATCAGGTGTCAGCTTGATAACATCATTTGGAGGTGCTAAGGAGATAAATAGCTCACTGGAAGCAGGACACGGGCTTACTCCCTGCTATACATTCCTGTGGACAAAGCACATGGAGCTACACTAGACCCCTGGAACTAAAGGAGCCACATGGAGACCCTGCCAGTGCTGAGATGCCTCTCCTGCCACTGGATCCACAAGAGTTTTCACCCACTGGCTTGTGATCTTCATGCCTTTGACATCATTACATGTGTTTCATGAGTCTGAAGAGGACTTTATAGATTGGTATCAGACATAAGGGCTAATATCAGAATTAGGGTCTTGATTTGGACTGAGGTGGAATGTTTTCTCAATATTCAATCGCTCTTGTATATAAACTGCTTTCTTATAGACATATGAGTACCTATCAATTTTGTTTCTCTAGTCTACCCAAACACAAGTACCAACAACCAAAAAAAAATGTTTTGAGAATGATGATGGCAACAAATATTCAAATGTGCTTGACACAATGGATGTATTTATGGATTGTGATAAGAGTTGTATGAACCCCCAATGAAATTATTTTTAAATATGCAAATAATCTGAGAATGTGAACTATAAGAAGAAGAATAAAGTATCAGGTTTAGAGTAAAACTAGTTTTAAACCTGTTGTATACAGATCACACAATGTTGCTTGCCGAAAGTGACAAGAATTTCAATCACTTAGTGATAATCAAATTCTACAGCCATCAGTATGGATTACAACTCAACATACGAGAGTGAAAATCCTCACCACGAGGGAACCAATAATGGACCATCATGAGGAACAGTGAAAACCCTGATGTTCTCAAGTTTTTCGTTTTACTTACATTCACAATCAAGACTCAGAAGCAGTAATTAAGAAATCCAACACGGTTGCATTGGGAAAATCTGCTACACAAGAACACTTTAAGGTTTCAAAAAACAAAGATGTCACTTTGAGGACCAAATCCAAGGCATTTGTAACCGTCTCACATGCATGTGAGGCCTGGACAGTGCATAGGGAAGACTGAAGAAGAATTAAGGTTCAAACAATGGTCCTGCCAATCACAGTAAATCTTCCATGGACTTCCAGAAGAATAAATAAAGCTTGTCTTGGAAAAAGTACAGTAATAATGCTCCTTGCAAGGGAGGATGGTAAGACATTGCCCCATAAAAATCAGACATCTTACTTGGAAAGACTTGGCCCAGGAGAAGGATAGTTATTTAGCACAGAGTAGAATCACTGTAAAAGAAGAAGAATCTCAGGCACTTGGAATCACAGCTGCTCCTGCAGTGGGCTCGGATACAGCAATGACAGCAAAGATGGCACAAGCACAGACTGCACAGTGCTTGCTTCTGTTCTACACAGGTTGACCATGAGTCTAACTCAATGGTACCTGATACTAACAATAACATACATAATTCATTGTATTTGCAGATTATTCTCATCATATTGGCTCTATGAAATCAACATTAAATAGTTGATCATTTTCTCCCCAAAACTTTAAAAACTGAAAACACTTTTGTTTAATATAACAAAAAATAAAACAAAAAACTTAAACCCTTTTACTTCCCTCTTAGCTTTCAAATTCTGGCAGCCAGTTAGCAAAATCTAATTTTCAGTTAGATACACACCCGTCTCTTTATTGTTGGCTTTTCTGGTTTCCATGGGAATAAGATTACATTAAACTTAAATGTCCTTGTCCTCATTTTAGTTTTTCTGGGACACTGGGGCTGTGTCTAGACATGACTAAATATCAAGGGAGTGCAAAGTCTATAATTGTTATGTTTATTCATTTTAATGACTCCATTGATTCATCACTGATATTGAGCAGAAGCTTATCTGTATGGACTAGATAATGTAGAGCAAATCAGCAAAGGAAAGGAGTTCTACTGCATTGACCCTTAATTTGATCTGAACCCTGTGCTGGCAAAGGGGTACGCACAAAATTCTAAAATTTTATCAGCAGCCTGCATGAGAAACATTGGGGTTTTCTACTTATGTTATCATTTAGATATATATAGATTGATATATGCATCATTATCAGCAGAATTACAGAAATGATTTTAATTTTTGTTATTCACATAAGAATTAGCTTAAACTTAAATAATTATATTTATTTTATGGCTTCAAATATATACAAATATATATTTATATATTCATATATATATGAAAGAAAATGAATGACCTTCCTGAAGTGGCTATCAATTCATCTTAATGAGGGTTTTTATTGTTGAGATATATAACAAAATATGTGAAAATGACATTAGAAATATATACTTCTAATGATGTAGTTCCATGGTATTTTTCAGATAAATGAATTAGTGGGTTTATTAGAATGTAAACTTACTCACTGTCTTATGATTGCTTTATTCCTAAAAATAGAAGGCTTCACAAAAATCCACAATGCAAAAGAGATATTTGCATAAACCTTTACTGAATTGAAATCTACGAAACAAAAAGTAAAACTAAGTGATTTCAGTAGACACATTGTAGATTTAAATTATTAACATTAGAGATGACTAGATGCAAAGAAAAGTGTTTTGGTTCAGTGACAGAAAATATAACTAAAAAATGTTTGAATATATGTTTGTATGTTCCAAAAAGTTCATAGAAACTGGAACTGAAAAATAATTAATTTCCCATGAATTTTTGAAACCCTCTTATATATAATATGTTTTTATCCTGTTACTGCATTAGTTGTCTCAAATGCGCTGCTTCTTTATCAATTGATAATTCTTCTTTGGTTCTTCAAAAGAAGGAAATAACTTCTTTAGGAAACCATCTTTGAACTTTCCTTCCCTAAAAGAGGTTAAGTATTTTTAAGCATCCATTAACTATGCATAATACACTGGTACCTTGTAATTGTATATTTTCTTAACAGAGGAAATATATTTAGTACTTGCTTATGTGTCTACCAGAACAGTTGGTGGCAGTGTTAACAAGGAACCCTATGGCCATTGGGAAGATCAAACTAGGTGTGACCACAGCAGCATAAGCCATGGTTCTCAGCATGGGCATTTGACAAGGTCTGCAGATAGCTTTGATTTTCAGCATTGAGCAATGTGGATTGGCGTTGGAGGTCACGTTTCTCACTGACATCTTGTGGGTAGATTCCAGGGATGCTGCTAACTATTCTGCAATACACAGCAATTCCCCCACCACACACATAATAAGGAAACATCTGTCCAAAAATGGCCAACTGCCAGGGTAGGGAATACCTGGCCCATAACTCTAGGTGTTAGTAGAAAATCTTATGCGCACATTCTTTGTATGGTTCATTAGCAATCTACTCTATCAGAGAATAAAATTAACAGATTGAAGATATTACTTCATAACAGTAAGGAAGTAAAATATTTTCTATAATTTAAAAAAAATAAATATTATGATTATCCAGGACCCATAATTATTTTAATATAACCAATATAAGAATTATTGTTAATGATCTATTCTATCCAATAATAATTCCCCAGTATTCATGATGCTATTTATGATCCTATGTAAGAAAAGATCCGATGCCACTTAAAACATTAATGTTGTTCTCCCAGACTATTTTAGCTCTTTTTATAGAAATTAGAAGTTTAGAAGAAAATGTGAAAATTTATATGAATGTGGACTTTCAAAAGTCCATTTCCCAAATTCATTACTCAAATTATAGAAAGGGGGAATTTTGGCACCAAATTGATACAGTCACTAAATATCTTCTGTGCTACAATTACAGTAATTAAACTGTTCTGAACAGTATATATGCTTGTTGTAAATTTCAATGAATACAGAATGAGTATTGATCCTCATTGTACAACTTAATTAAAAGTTGTCCAAAAGAAGACACTAATGAATATAATTAGAAGAAATGTTTGATACCACAAAGTTACACTGTAAGACATTAATTAGATATCAGAAATGTTATGGAAAATGATTTATTCCATTATTCATATTTTTACATAAAATCACACAATTAAATTGAGACAGCCTTCAATGTCATTTTCCCTCAAGCATTGTATAATTATGATAAAGATTAGCATATTGGTTACACACTAATCAGTAATTAAAGGACACATTTTCCAGGAGAAATAACTATCCAGGCATCAATAGGTACTTAGTTTACAACAAATTCCTATAGCTAATAAATAAGAAGGAGGGATCTCACTTCTGTAGAAACATTTAAAAAAATGAATATCACTTCACTCTCATTCTAACCAAATAACAGATTATAATAGAAACTAATTGAAAATAGTTTTGAAGACTAATTATTAGTCTTTGAGAATTTTACTAATCTCTTGAATAAACAGGGGAAGCAGGCATTTGTGGGCAGCCATTAAGTGCTTGGCTGAAAACGAAAAGATTGTCCAGTCAAATCCATCACCACACTGCAGGAGAAAGATGTGGAATTATGCTTCCATAAAGATTACCAAATTAAGCTTCCTGTCAATTCCAACTCACAGAGAGCTCATCTAGGGCTGTCAGTACTATACATCTTCACCAGAGCAGACAGCCTCCTCTTTCTACCACAGAGCACCTGGTGAACTAGAACCACCCATGCCGTGGATTGCAGCCCAGTGCTTGCCCCACAGCACCGCAGGGCTCCTCCACAGAGAGCAACACTTGGACATCCTCCAGCACATTCTGCTCCATGAGGTAGGGCAATAGGGTCACAGTGGGTTGGAACCAGCTCAGTCAAATAGATTTCTTTTTTGTTTACTTCCAAAATAAGAAAGTTTCTAACTCATCATCAATTTATTTTTATTTTTCTATGATTTAAAGGGAATAAAGGGGAACTGAAATGACTGCGATGGAGAATTATAGGACGATTAGTAAGTCCTCAACCTCCCAAAGTCTAACTACAGATTGATTTCGATTGGCAATGCAAAAATGTTCTTCAACAGTTATGACCCTTCCGCATGCCTAATCTTCTATGTCTCCCTTTGATTTCACTCAGGTCTTCGTATTACCTTATATATGTTAGTCACTTTAAAATGTTAGCTAGTCACTTTAACACCCACTTTAATTGGGTTCTCTTGAAGAAAAAGACATGTTTTGTTGAATGTATTTTAAGACTTTTAGGAATCACATGATAGTACAAGAGAACTTTACCCCATGACTGTCAATGAGAGACTATGTAATCTTTGATAATTTGAAGGGGGAGGGGGGTGGTGTCAGAAGGCATATTGTTATTTTTATCATTTCTCTTCTTATTCTCAGTCTTCATAGTAACACCAAAATACAATTATAATGGCATTTGGACTTCCACTTCAATATAAAGGGGATAATTAGGTCTGGTAGTCTAAAAGTATTGAATCAAAGTTCCATTGCATATAGTATACCTTGGATGAACGCATGTATCAGAAATGCCACTGCATTCAATCACAGCACACATTTTACTAATGTGTGGGAACCAGTCCCACATCTACAGCTGTCTGGTCTCTATGCATGGTCTCCTTCAGCACGGATGTGTTTCCTTGTTTCTAGGGGAAAGTTTATCAATTGACAGCTATGGCTTAGAACAAAGAGCAGTAAGAGGGTATGTATTTCTCATTGGGAAACTCAATTTACCAAAAATTATGTTATAGGTGTAGTAAGTAATATAGATTTCTGACATCTCCTGACTTGAAGTCAAGAGTTCATAAAAAATAAAAACATAGCATCACAGTTAGTCAATGGGAAAGAACATGCTTTCTCAATTTAGATTAACCCATATACAAAACTTTTTTTTCAGAAAGAAGATAGAAAAAAGAAGAAAGTCCTTATTATGTGTCAATTATTCTACTAGGCTATTTACACATCTTCTTTCATTTAAGAACTCAACAAACTTAAAAGCACTGACAGTGTGCATCTGGTTCAGAGTCCAAAAGGGAAATGAAGAATGGGAGGATGCATGAAGCAAAGCATGAGGAATTTATGTCTCGAGCACTAGCCAGTATCTCCTGCAGACAGGTTTCCTACTTAAGATTTGAACGTAAGACTCTCTTGCTTACAGTGACCTACATCCCTGAATGTGGATAATTCCATAATGACAATAATATTAAATCATCTCAGGGTTCTAGTAGAATAATAGTGTGAACAACTGCAGTGTTTTGTCTTCTAAACAAAAAATCTAACAAAAATAAAGGAAAAGAAATTTCAAAATACTTAGCAGAATTTTGGGGACATTAAGGATAACTTTATATGCCCAACATTGAGATTGACCTTAGAAAATCAAATCAAACCCAACACTGTCCTCAACGCTGACTCATAGTGACCCCCTGTGGGTTTCCGAGACTGTAACTGTTCACAGCCCTAGAAATCCTATTCTTTCTCCTGAAGAGCTATTGCAGGTTTCGAACAATCCATAATTTACATAATCCCTGTGGATCACAGCCCACCCTGTGATCACTGACCATAAAAAAGGAACACATAAATATATTTGAAATCATGTGTTAGGCGAAAATAATTTTACAGGAAGAAACACACGCAAAATATATCATTAGATTTGTATAATTTGAAGTTTAGTTTGCAATAAGGTACTCAAGGAATTAAAAAAAGGAAAATAAGAAAAAAACAGAAGTCAGTGAAAAGCATTGTCATATATTTTGGTAGTTATTATGGGTAGAACTACAATGTCTCAGTTTTTTATGACTCTTTATTTATTAATACCAGTTGCATTAAACATGTGAAGCCACATTATATATTTATATATAATGTGATATATATTATATATATAATTTGAGATATACATATCGCAAAACCTTATTCCCTTACTTATGGTTTATTACATAAATCCAGTTTATACCTATAGTATACAGTTGATTGGGTGTTCTATATCAGTTATACTTTGGAGCTCTGACTTCCAAAGGTGATTTTAAAAATCATGAACTTTTCCAATGTAGCTTTCATGAGAGGCTCATTATTCAATCCCATTTGATTCACCTGAAGAGTCCTAACAAAGCCAGTTGTGTTTCGTGGACTGCAAAGGCATTCAACTGTGTGGCTCATAATAAACTCTGGACAACCTTGAGAAGAATGGGACTTCCAGAACACTTCATAATGCTTGTGAAACACTTGTACATGGATCAAAAGGCAATTTTGCAAACAGGACAAGAGAATATTACAGGCTCCAAAACCAGGAAAGGTGTGCTTCAGGGTTGAATTATCTCACCATACTTGTCAGTCGATATGATAAATAAATCATCAGAGAAGCTGCACTATATGAAGAACGGAGCCTCATAATTAAGGCAAGACTTATTAACAACCTACCATTTGCAGATGACACGATCTTTATTGCTAAAAATGACATAGGGAGACTTGATGAAAATCAAGAAATGCATCCATCGGCATGGAATCCGTCGGTATGGATTATGACTCGATATCAAGAAAACAAAAATGCACACACTTGAACCAACAGGTAACATCAGGATAAATGGAGAAAAGGTTGAAGTTGTCAAGGATTTCATTTCATCTTGCTTGGATCCACAAGCAATGTAGCAGTCAGATCAAAAGACATGTTGCATTGGGTAAATCTGCTGCACAAGACGTCTTTATAGTACTGAAGAGCAAGGATATTACCTTGAAGACTAAGATACTCCTGTCCAGATCCTGATGTCTTCCATTGCCTCATATGTGTGTGAAAGTTGGACATTGACTAAAGATAGCTGAAAAAGAACTGATGCATTTGAATTGGGGTGCTGGAGAAGAATTTTGAGGGTACCATGGACTGCCAAAAGGACACACCAATCTGTCTTGGAAGGAGTACAGCCAGACTGCTCCTTAGAGGCCAGAATGGGGAGACTTCATCTTTCGTAATCTGGACATATTGTCAGGAGAAAACCAGTCTCTGAGCAAGGACATCATACTTGGTAAAGCGGAGGGCCATGGAAAAGGGGAAGGCCCTCGAGGAGACAGACGGACACTGCAGCTGCAGCAATGGGCTCGGGCAAAAGAACAATTGGAGGTGGCACAGAACCAAGCCTGGTCTAGTTCTGTTGTCACTATGGGTCGGTACCAATTCGATGGCATCCTACAGCAACAACTAGGGGCCTTGTGGGCCATCTTAGAGATAGCAATGTCAATGGGTACTCAAGATTACCTGCCAAATCTACTATTTCGGGGTAAATGTTTTCTTTTCCATTAGCCAAGGAGTATTTTGTTAAAAATCATAGTCAAAATAAAAATTTTAAAATACATCTAACATTATTTTCTACTCCTGAAATCAAATTATTAAATGTGCTGTCAACACAAGCTTTACCCAGAACCCATTATTGCTGAAAAAGATTATATAATAAGGATGAAAAACATCTTCATACAAAGTTCATGGGAAAATGGTATTCAAAGAAAATGACATTCTCCCCCAAACATTTTGAAGCTCCCTTGTATTTGTTTGTTGATTCTTAGTTGGTTTTAAGGGTTGTACTAATATGTAGCCTTGCATAAGCATCCTTAGAGAGGAGCTAACAAGCCAAACATACAATGTTAATCGTACCCAAATATATAGGTGTAGTCCACTTTTCCTGAAATTCATATCAATTTATCAGACCATCTGCTTCTCATCAAAACATATATAGCATGCAGCCATCTCAAATTCTGCCTATCCCAAAACCAATAAAGGGGTACAGAGGAAAAGACACCTCTTTTCTTTGTTATCTGTCTCAGTGACTGCAATACCAGGAAACTGGTAGCTCAAGCCAGAAGGGTGTCTTCTTTACCCTTTACCTCTACACTAGCAAAGCCCCACTGCTTCTATCCACGTTCCCGATGTATACAACGTTCTAAATGGCCTGCTTTGTTTCGTTCCACGGAGAGTTATCCCAGCCAAAGCCATGCCATCGTTTTTCACTTGAAAAATGCTCTAACTCATTGTCTAGTGGAGCAGCAGGATCTCCAACAATTTCTTCAACAATTTCCAGTTACCGATAGAATCGTTTGTGTCCAAGGTCACTCCCTATTTTATTCTCCCATTTATTTCAGGAAACGTCCTTTGATTTAGGGATACATTCAAAAAGACATGGAAGTTTGAGTTTACTTTTCAATCCCTCCCCACCCACTCCCTATTTTTTCATGTTCGCCCACTTTGATTAGTTAGTGTTTGAGTTTTTTTAATGAGCCACAGGGTCTGAAAGAAAACATTTTTAGAAGAAGAAACCACTAGAAAAGGAAGCTCATGACTGCCCCAAAGACTGCTAGGACTAAGTATCTTTCCTGTGCTGCTGAATGAAAGGATGGGGAGGATCTGGTTCCAAATTATGTTACAGAACTGCGAACCTATCTAAAGTTGAATCCTGCCTCTCTTAGGACTTGCTTTAATGTGGGAAAAATCCATTTTCTTGTCTCTTAATCCAGTAGGGGAAGTGATGTGCTAGTACTTGCAGAGGAAGACATCCTAATAACACTGGGAAAAGGCAGAGAATGAAGCAATCTCTGATCATGCTCATACCAGCCTGTTCCCTCTCATGCTTTACTGCCTCCAAATCCTACTGACAAACTTCCAATGACATCAGTAACTCATCACTTCACAGATCATTTAACTGTGAAGTTACTACTAAAATAGGTGGTATTTGTTACCCATATCCACCTAACTAATATGTCATAATAAGGATCTGTGACACCTTGGCTGGCCCAGGATTCTCAGTGATTTGACGGTTAAGATTTAGTAACCCCACATGTGACCTAACAGTAAGCACTCACCTCCATAATAGAATCTGCTCTGAACTAATTAGTTCTAAGAAGTTAATTGTAGGATGATATATTCTTTTTTGGGTCATGGCCCTTAAACAATGGAAAGGAAGTTTCTTTGGGGGGGGGACTACTTCCAATACAAGGGTACACTGTAGAAAAGCTTATCTTTTTTTTGCAGCTTATGAATTCTACATCTGCTCATGGTCCTCTGGCTCTTTGGATTTGAGCCACCAGAAAGTCATATTGCCTTCATAGGAGTAGTTAGTGACCTGCTATCTAATCTGCCAAATTTAGCTTAAACCCACTCAGCAGTCAGAGCCTGACATGTGGATCTCAGATTCATCAGACTCTACAGCAACCAGCGTGTTACCTTCTTGCTGATCTTTGATTCACTGGGGTCTCCAGCTAAAAAAGTTAGTTAAGAAAGCTTCCAGCCTAACATCTCACGCATAGACATAGAACCTGCCTTGACTTGGACTTGTCTGTGTCTACAAATCTGTAATCCATTTTCCTCATGTGAATCAATATATAGACATGTACATATGGAGTTATATATATTTCTATGTACACACACACATATACACACACATATAAGCTTCACTGGTTTTGCTTCTATAGAGAACCCATCCTAAGATATTAAATTTCTGACTATTAAGAAAATAATTACTTTAATTTTTTTTTAAATACTCTTATTTTCCTTCATTTTGTTTCAAAATATCTTTCATCATAATGAGGAGATACTATAAATACTGATCATTAATAATTTAAAAGTAAGCCCATTCATATAATCAAGAGTGCCACTATGAAAGAAGCAAAAATTGATCAGAAATTAATTCAAATTTTTAATTGCTAATTTGGTATTGAACTATAAGCTCAGAAAGATATCTGGTACCATTTTTTAATTAGTATGCCCTGATAAATCTGTGCAAGGAACCCTGGTTGATGCCATTGGTTAAAGATTGGGCTGAAACCCCAACATGGGTGTTTCAGACTCACCAGCCATTCCACAGGAGACCAAGGAGGATATTCCGCACCCATAAAGGTTCACCACTTCAGGAGCCCTGAAGAACAGGTCTGCTCGCTCCTATATATGATTTCTGACTTTGAAATGAGTCAACAACTCTGATTTGGGGGCTGTTGTTTGGTTGGTTTTGGTTTTGTTATTCCATGTAAAATGTTTAGGTAAAACTAAATTATGAATAAGGAGCAGTTTTATACATTCTCAAGATCTATGACATGGAAAGAACAATACCATATGGTATTCAATAACTACCTTGTTCATTGGGATAACCAAACTTATCTAGTCTTACATATTGTTTTTTTACTCTGCAAAGAAAAATCAGCATTAAATGAAATAACAGGTTTATGGGATATTTATAGCACAGAACATTATCACCTAATATATGCTTAGTTTAATAGTTATTTATATATGCTGTACATGTACATACATCTATATAATATTTTTAAATATATGACTTTTACAAGTAAAATACAATCCTAAGTCATCCAACTTGAGATAAAGGTTTCTATTCACAATTAATTTTGTGAATGATTCACTGCAAAGCAATTTGATTGTTTGGGCTTTGAATGTATGGAAGTCATTTAACTTTGAGGCAGATCATATCTTGGTTCTTATGGATTAGTTTTAATTTTCATCAGCAGTAGCTATGGGTCAATATCAGCAGCTAAAACTAGGTCAGAGGCTGACTTTGGAACAGACCATCAACTGCTGAAATAGAAGTTCAGGCTGAAGCTGAGGAAAATTCTGATTCATAGTGAGCCTATAAGGAAAAAAAAGTATTTCCCAGTTTTACAGATATGGAAAATAATTTGAAACATGTTACAGAGGTGGAAGTCTAAAATGAAACAAAAAATAAAGCCAATATCACTGGGTCAATTTACTCATATTGGACCTCTAGGACAGAGTACCACTTCCTTACTCCCTCCTGTACAGATGCAGACTGACAGTTTTCTTCCAGACTCGCCAGTGAGTTAGGGGCTAACCATTGAGCCCCTGTGCCACCTAGACCGAAGTCTATCTAATTTCAATGTTCTTCCCTAGTTTCTCTATTACACTTGACTCTATACTGACTTTCTATATTGACTTTGCAGAATCTGAAAACTTATTTCTTTGCAAAAAACCTGAATTCTGCATATTAAAAAGTTATACAAATACATGGATTGAGAATAGTAGTATTCTATAGTCAACATATATTATAATGATCTAGTAGCACTGCATATAATGTGAAAATCTGAAGGTATATTAATCTAAATAGAGTTAATATTAGTTTATACTAAGGAGACTATGGTTCACTAACAAATTTCTGACAGAAAGCTGTGCTTCCATAAAGCAGACAGGTAAGCAGTAGAATAATTACTAATCTTTTTTTGTTATACATTTTTACTTTATTTATCATTGAACTTTTAAGCCTATTAATTAGAGGAAGCCAGTTATAACTGGGACAAGCCCTTTTCCAAACATACATTGTCATTAAATATCAAGAAGAATATGTGCAAAGATTATTCTTTGTTTGAATTAATCCTTATCCAGGTCTCTAATTACCCTTGATGCTTGATTGAAATATACTAAACTGCAAACCAAACTAAATAATCATTAGCCTTCCAGCCTTCAGGGTAAACTAAATAATGATTAGAACTAAGCATGCACTAAAGCAGAGAGAGTCTTGCATATACTCACAGTGCATATTTCATGGTGACGACATTTACGGAAAGAGAGCAAACAATTGCATAAACCAGTAGGCTTCGGTAGATAATGAGAAGTGACCAAATTTAGGCTGACAGTTGAAGTAAAATCTAAATAAATTTTGAAATGCAGTTAAAACAGTGAACAATTCAGGAAGCATCATAAGAAGATGCAAAGAATACAGAAGTCATTCTCAAAGCTTTGTTTGATGGGCAACCATTTCAAGAGGTAGCACATAAGCAAAACCTCATGGGATTGATGGAGGAAGTCCAAGCTGCACAAATGTCATTAGCAAAAACAACTTTAAAAAGTCTCCTGGAATTGATAGTATTCCGTATAAAGTATTTCAATAAATGGATGCAACCCTGGAAGTACTCACGAATCTATGCCAAGACATTGGAAAGGCAGATCCCTAGCGAACAGACTGAAGGATACCTTAGAGCAAAAGGGCCCCACCAGAATATACAAATTATCAAATAATATTATTACGTTCATATGCACATAAGTTTTCATCATAATTCATACATTATCACTGTAGAAATACAGTATGAGACAGCTGCCAGATATGCAAGTTGTACTCAGGATAGGGTATGGGACAAGGGAAACCGTTGTTGATGTCACATGGTAGTAGTTGAAAGCAGAGAATATCTGAAAGATGTTCCTTCTATTGACTAAGTCAATCAATTTCTGGACCACATTGCAAACACGGAGCTCCAGAACAATTAACTGTGCTCGTGCAGGATCTGTAGACAGACCAACAGGCAGTCATTCAAGTAAAACACAGGATACTACATATTTTAACTACAGGAATGGTATGCATCAGATTCGTATTCTTCCATCATATTTATTTAAAGTGCATCCTGAGAAAATTAATCTGAGATATTAGACTATACAAAGCAGAGCACAGCACCAGGATTATAGAAAAACTCAGTGACAACTTCCAGTATGCATATTACTCAATCTGGATTATTGAAAGAGGAGAGCTTCAAGTGATGGTTGACAGAAATCAAGGACTGCAACTTACAGCCTGGCTTACAATGCATTGTAAGGAAAACAAAATTCTACACAAATCAATGAGTAGAAGGCATGATGATAAATAGTGAAAGGATTGAAGTTGTTAAGAATTGCTTGAGTTTACAATCAATATTCATTGAAGCATCAGTGACAAAATCAAATGGCACATTGCATTTAACAATAAAAGATCTTTAAAGTGTTAAAGAGCAAATATTTCACCTTGAGGAGTAAAGTGCACCTTCCCTAAATTATGGTATTTTCAATGACCTCATACACACAAAGATTGGGCAATGACTAAGGAAGAGCATGGAAGCATTGATACATCTTAATTACACTTTGGTGAAGAATACTGGAAGTCCCATGCACTGCCAGAACAAGTAAGCCTCTCTCGGCGGCACTGAGTGAGGATAGCAAGAGCTTCAACCAACATATTTTTAGGACCATTCTCTAATAAAGGACATCATTCTTGATAAAGAAGATGCTCAGAGAAAATGTGGAAGACACTCAAGGATATGAATTGGCACAGTGGCTGCAACAGTGGACTGAAAGATAACAATAGTGGAAGCAAAATAGCTAGCATAATTTCATGATATCTGGGAGGTACTCTTTCTATCAGTCTGTTAAAAAACATAACGTATACATTTTAGAGTGACATAAGAGTAATAATAACTAGCAAATTATTTTGCCCAGTTAACGTTATGCCTATAATCTATTTTTGGTAAAAATACAAATGTCATACTTGACTATTCATCCATTTAGTCAAATGGCTACAAGGTAACGGGTAAAAAAGGAAATAAAATGAAGGGGCTAACATGTTTCCATGGTACCTCAACATCCACTGTTTTGCGCTTTTTAATTATTCACGAGCTTTCTCCTTCAGTGTCAGGCTCTCAATTGTATTTGGAGTGGCAATGTGCCCATTTCCAGATTGTGAATCATAACTGGTCTTACAAATAACGATAATCTACTTTCTATTATCTTGGCCATCATTGTGTCGAGTGGACTTGAACATAAATCTAATCAATTAAAGGTTAACAGAAATCCACTCACAAATCTAGGAAAGTATTAATTTTCTAGTTAGAAAAATTATGTACTTGATATTTTCTTGGCCTTATTCTCCCTTTTCTTGTTTTGAATTGAATGTGAAGGCTGAAGATGCACCAGCTGTCTTTCAGTTAAGAGACGGTACGCATGAAAATAAGGCCATGGAAATTATGAGTCCAGTCCCTACATGATTAAGTTCCTGAAACCAAACATCTACATGTCTACATCAAAACATCTATTTCAAACACGAAAAAAACCCACCTTTTATTTTCAATCCATTCTAGGAAAGACATATATATATGTGTGTATATATATATACATATATATATACACACACATACATATATACATGTGCCTGTGCATTTATACATGTATATTACAGTACAATACAATTCAATTCTAATACTGATGACATAATATCTACTCAGCCAAGGAAAAAGTACAGTTCATTGTCTTAACTTCTATTCAAGTTCAATGAAATATAATATCTGCAACAAGGGTTAATTCACTCAATAAATATTTATTATCTACAAGATATTTATTAAGTACAAGAACTGTTCCAGACCCTGGGGAGACATCACTAAGTGAAATAGGAAGCTTTGACTACTCAACTTTCCAACTATTTTCTCAATTTCCAATTGTTTGGCTCAGAGTGAAGAAATGTGCTTGGGTTTATACTGCCTATGAAATAATTCTTCTTTATCCCCAGAGTCACATTCTTTTAGGGTATAATTGTCTGAGTTGACATTTAACACTTAAAAAAGAAACAAAACAAGACACATCCCTGCAAGTCTGCCTGAATAGGCTGGAAGAACCATCTGGAGGAGAAAACAATGGGACCAACAGTTCCAGGGGACATGGGAATGGGGAAAGTGGGGGAAAAGGAAGTGGTGTTAACCAACCCAGGGACAAGGGAACAAGTGGTGAGGAGGGTATGGGAGGCCTGTTTGGGCATGACCAAGGGTAATGTAACAGAGAGGGATTACTGAAACCCAAATGAAGGCTGCACATGATAGTGGGACAAGAGGAAAGTAAAAGGAAATAGAGGAAAGAGCTAGGAGGCAAAAGGCATTTACAGAGGTCTACATAAAGGCATGTACATATGTAAATATATTTATTTATGATGATGTGGAACTACATCTATGTGCATATAGATGTGTCGAAGGGATCAGTTATCAGGCATCATTAGAACAAAAAATCATATCCTAGTGAATGATACATCAGCCCTGGATGCCCTGTGTACACTGGTACAGATAGGAACTGGTAACACAGGGAATCCAGGGCGGATGATCCCTTCAGGACCAGTGGTGAGAGTGGTGATACCCGGAGGGTGGAGAGAGGGTGGGGTGGAAAGGGGGAACTGATTACAAGGATCTACATATAACCTCCTCCCTGTGGAACGAACAACAGAAAAGTGGGTGAAGGGAGATGTCGGACAATGTAAGATATGACAAAATAATGATTTATAAATTATCAAGGGCTCATGAGGAAGGGGGGGATGGGGAGGGAGTGGTAACATGAGCTGATGCCAGGGGCTTAAGTGGAGAGAAAGGTGAGGGCAATGAATATACAAATGTGCTTTACACAATTGATGTATGTAGGGATTGTGTAAGAGTTGTATGAGCCCCTAATAAAATTATTTTAAATAAAACACTGCTATCAAGTTGATTCCTACTCATAGCCATCCTTTAGGAGTAAGTACATGCACCCTCAGAGTTTCTGAGGCTATAACTCCTTGTGGGCATGTCAACTGTGGTGATGGCGAAGAGCACTGAGGGGACCATGAACAGCTAAAAGGACAGACTGATCTGCTTGAAAGAAGTATGGCCATGAAGGCAAGGATGGCAAGCACAGATTGTGCATACTTTGAACGTATCAGGAGTGACGAATCCTTGAAGACAGACATCACTTTTGGGAGAGGGGCAGTGAAAAAGAGGAAGACCCTCGAGAGCTAGATGGACACAGTGGCTGCAACAATGGGCTCAGACATGGAGCAATGATGAGGATGACCCAAGACCGGGCACTGGTTCTTTCTGTTGTGTATATTAAGGTCGCTACAGGTCAGAACCAACGAAATGGTTAACCTAACAACGACAGGAGCTCTTTATGGGAGCGACCAGCTTCCTCTTTCTTCTGCAGAGCAAGCACGAGAGTTCACACAGCGTGTGGGTTCAAAGTCAACATTTGAGCAGCATTATATCTATATATTCTATATGGAGAGATATATATACACACACACATATTACACACATACATACATATATATGTATATGTTTCACTGACAATAAGTTAATTGTTTGGGAAGGTACAGGGTATAGGGGAGACAGTAATCAAAGCACATCAGGTCTGAAATCAGGGGCTATATCACTGATTAAAGAGTAAACTGCACCTTTGTTTTTGCACATTATACATTTGCATTGCTATTACATATCTCTGCCATCTTTTATTTCTATATGTTCCATATCTCAATGTAAAAATAGGATCCCTGGGTGCAGTGGTGAGGAGTCTGGCTGATATGCAAGGTCAGCAGTTCAGAGTCACCAGCTGCTCTGCAGGAGGAAGAGGAGGCTTCTACTTGCATAAAGAATTCAGTCTTGGAAACTCACAGGGACAGTCAACGCTGTCCTATAATGGGCATTGCCTCGATGGTAGAGAGTTTGGTTTTGTTTTACTTATCTGATTATAAACAATTTCTCTGTAATAAATTTCAGAATATTTTCTTTGTAAATTTATATAATTACTCAGAGAAAACATTTATAGGACACTAGGTGAACATGTTACTCATTTAAGTGTTTGACATATATCAAATCGGTGTTTTATTTTGTTTTCATTTTTCTACAGTGTTGTGAAGATGTCAATTTTATTAAGTGTCTCTAAAAAGTACCTCAGGATCTTTGTTTCAATATTGTCACAAATTGGCACCAACCATGGATCCTGCACTGAGTAGCTTTGTTCTAGGGAAGGATTATTGAACCATATATGAGAGTTGCCATGAAGTCAGTTCCAAATCATGGAGATTCCAGGTGTGTCAGAAGAAAATGAGGCTCCACGACGGGATTCAGCGGCTGCTTTTTCTGACGCAGGTGAACAGACGTTTGACCTGAGGCATTGCGGAGTGGCTGGAATCCGCCACGCCCCTAAACCACGTACTCCACCAATGGATTCCAAATCAAAATTCTCAATCAATGGTCTGAAGGTATACGTTGTCACATCCTAAAAATATAGATGTCCACAGCTTTGCTTTAATAAACCACAACCCATGGATTCTAAGTGGGCTAGACATGGTGTATTAAATAATAGTCTGATAAGCGCCTCTGGATCGGTAACTGTTGGTTCAAAACAATCTTCAGTGTGCATTGCAATGTGCATTTCTCTCTCAATTTTTAAAACATTACATGCCAGGATCATATCACACTCATCTTGTCTACAACGATCCTTTTATATTTTAACCCAGTGCCTTGCAAACCGCTCTCACAGTAGATGAAACCTGGGGTTCTGAAGAAATTTCCCAAGGGCACAAGCACACGAAGGGAAGGAGGAGGCAGAAACGCAGCAAGGAAACCAACCCACTAGCTCTGTGGTTAGCTGCTTTGTGTGGGGAGCTTCCATAATGATTTTTTCTTTTGAATGAGGTTTTTCCTCCTGATTAACAACAAAACAGTTTAAAATCCACTGCTTACATTATGTCCTTTGCTTTCAAAATGACTCATATAAGAGCTAGTCATATGAAAAATGGTTCTGCACATTTTAAAAATTGATTTTATTTTTTAATTGACATCTCTCTTTTTTTCCCACTGGCATCATTCAATAAGCTGAGTACAAACACCACTGCGACCAGTATCTTTCAAACTCCAGGATGAAAAAGATAAAAAGTTTTTTTTTAATGAACTGACAATTTTTCTATGAGAAAAGAAGAGCACAAGATGCACAGTGACTGTACAGGACAAAGTAGAACTGCCTCTGTGTGTCTCTGAACCTTTAACACTTTGTGAGAGTAGAACGCCTCATCTTCCACCCACAGAGCAGCTGGTGGTTTTGAACTACAGACTCTGTGGTTAGTAGTCCAATATGTAACCCACTACACTATCTCTAGATATTTTTTCTGTCTAGATTCTTCCAGTTTTTTCTCTGTACATTTAGAAGCTTCTCTAAGGCTCTTACAGGGTCACTGGGAGTCAAATGAACTTGATGAGAGTGAACTTGGTTTCCTTTAGAACCAAAGGTTTATTCTTGTCTACTCAAGTGTTTTAATACTTTGAGTGAGATTTCCTTAGATGAGTTGTCCAAGTCTCCATCTATCGTACTTGTATTTATCATTTTCTATAAATCTATCTTGTTATAAAAATAAGTATTTGTAGGACAGATAGTGACATTACAAAGACCCAGGGAGCAATGACGCAACATCGCCCCAGGTGAATGAAGGCTTATGATCAATAACATAATTAGAAGTTGAATCTACACTTCTATTTCTTCAAAGGGAATTGACCAAGCAAAATGTAAAGATTATCGTTACATATTAAACCATCTGCCTTATGTATCCATTTTAATGCTAGTTTATTAATATTATTGATTCTATTTCTTTTCC
Source organism: Tenrec ecaudatus (assembly GCF_050624435.1). NCBI lineage: Eukaryota > Metazoa > Chordata > Mammalia > Afrosoricida > Tenrecidae > Tenrec > Tenrec ecaudatus. The sequence goes on along the minus strand of NC_134532.1, from coordinate 157,935,629 downwards.
CACAGATAAAAGAATTCTTACCAAGTTATTAATCTAAAGTGATTCATAAAATGAGTCAAAATATAAATAATTCAGAAATCTAGAACAAATTAAAGAATAATTTTATCCCCTTCCAACAACTGTAAACCATTATAAGACAGATGTTTTCTATTCATATTTTCTGAAGGTAAAAGTTATATTTAAAGCAGAAAAATCTATTTTATTGGCTGTTGTTCAAATGAATTTTTAACAATTTAGCATAAGAAATCGGAAAAACAAGCAGCAGTTGGTTCCATCACAGAGTTAATCATCACAGGAGATGCATGAATTTATTTTCTAGGTTCTCTCTAACCTCCCTAGATATTTTTTTAATATTGGTACTTTTGATAATGCTAAAGTTAAAAAAAGATGCTGCCATATTTCTTAATATTATCTTACTTTGACACTTCATACTGTCTCTGAGTTGGGGAACATCCCATTTAGAAGAGACTATCATGCCCAAAATCCCATGGATTTAGGAAAAGAGCAATGTTGTCTCCACCAGCAAGACAGTAATGAGGTTACATGGTAGGTTAAAGGTGGGACTGTTACAGAAACAAAGACGTTATTCAGTAACATTGCATCATTAAACGTAAACTTATGGAGTATCGAATATTTAATAAATACTCCAAAAGGAATAGCAAGTATTGAGGTTAATGTTGAAGGAGATAACAGAGAAAGGTTTCCTTCATATTAATGTCTTGGAAAAAGTGAAATTCTATTGGTATTCTATTGCCTGACTTCTTGGAATTAATTTTCTTTACTTGGTGAATCGTACTATATTTAAGCAGGGAATTCTCTTTGCGGAAGAATTCTTGTTCTCTGCTTCAACTTTACCTTGTACTGGAATTTCTATACTAATTAAGTATCAGAAAGGTGCAGAGAAGGAAAAAACACAATTACAGAGCAGTGGTTATCACCGACAACCAGAATAGAAATGGGCACAATCTACGGGAAATCTGGGAAGAGCCTATCTGTATACGTGTGCACAAGCAGACTGAAGGATCCAGAGGGAAAAGAGGGGAGGGTTCAGACTAAGTACGTAGAGTCAAAGGTCCTGCGTACGCCTCTCAGCACAACGCTCCACGGCAGGATCGATCCTGGAATCTGGCCTTGGAGAAGTAGGAAGCGTGAGGCCAGAGCAAAGCACTGAGCACGTTACACGGGCTCTAGGAGTTCACATTTCATCCTGAGGGCCCTGAAGGACCCTTGAGAGTTTTACCCCGGGAGTAAACAAGGAGCGCTTGAGCTGTTGGACAGCATTCAAGTGGTTTTCCTCTGTGTTTCCATTTACAATAAACATCAGACCGTCCTCACTGAATAATGCAGAAAAAGCAGACATTACTAAATGGCATCGTGCCTCAGATGCTAACCCCAACCCCAAACTAAACCCACTGCGGGTCCATCAAGAGTAGAACAGAACCGTGGCTCTCGGATTAGCTGGGAGTTAGAACCACTGGACTGAAGGTTAGCAACCCATGACATATCTTTTCCTTTATCTTTAACATATACAATGCTTGCCATTTATATAGTGCTTAATGTGTACCAGGATGTCTATAAACTATTGATGTAAACTCACTAAATTTTCAAAATTATAAAATGTATTAATATTTCCATTTTACAGATAAGGACATGGAGGCAGGGGGAATATGTCTATCTATCTAGTCCACAGTGATGCAGCTGAAAGGAAAGGAAAACTGCCCTACAAAGTAAGCACTGATTTTATAGTTCTGATTTAATAGTTCTGATTTTCAGTAAATTCTTCTTTCCTGTCAATTAGTTCATTTATAACAATGATCTCCATACTATTCTACACTCTCTTAAAATAAAACTCTCAAGGAATAATGTAAGTTTACATGTGCTGTCAAGTACAAAGCTCATTTTATTTATATATATCATATAACAGTAACAAAATATTTAGGACAATCCTGTAACATATCAGCCTCGTATATTATTACTAGAGATAGTCTTGAGATTCTTGGTCAGTTGAACTGTCTCTTAACCCAACCTGAATTTGCTTTATGCTCAAATATTTCTCGATTATTCCAAGAAAGAAATTTCTTCTCTGGCTTGTTAATTATTGTTGGAGTTTTTTGATTTCTTACTCTTTATTTTTTATTTGTATCTTTTTGTTATTATTATTACTGTTGCATTCTTCTTTCGATTTCAATTTGGTTTTGTATTTTAATTTTCTGTTAGGTCTCCCAGTTTAGGAAACACAGACAAAGTGAATGCATAGAGACATTAACTGCCGCAATGGTTTATCCAGAGGGTGGGTAACGGAGGGGAATTGGGAAGCCATCAGTGGATGCCGGAGAGGGGAGGAAGCATTAGAGTTGATTGTGATAATGTATCTACGACTCTTTTCAGAAGTAGTTTAACTATTAAAGTGTATGAGATGTAAATATTATATCGAAAAAAATCAAAATCAAACGTGAGCTATGGCTACTGGGGGACGAGGAGGAAGAGTTTTTGCTTAGGGGCACTGAGTTCATTGTAATGTTGGCAGAACACTTTAGAGACACATAACGGAGGTACAACACAATGGCACTGAATTAGACATGTAGAAGTTGGTGAATTGGTGTATGTTGTGTTTGGTATATTTTTCCCAAAATTGAAAAAAAAAGTACATGAGTATTTGGGGTGGGTGGAGAAAATGTTCTAAAATTGACTGATAGATAAAGAATGCACAGCTCTTCCTGATGTGGTTAAATTATTGTTCTACATATGGATGCAGTGCCAATAAAACTGCCTTGCAAAGTCTAAAATCCAGTTGAAAACACTAGCAACAATAAAAAAAAGATAATATTTCAGACATATGAGGATGGTCGGAAAGTACTGTTACTGGGGTTCTAATTCATATATGATAAATTTGTGCCAAACAAAATGTGTGTAAACATGTCTGTGGAATCAGACAAGTTCTCTCATTAGCACATACTTTTTAGTCTCCTTAGGGTATCTTACAATTAAGAAAAAAAATCAATCAAAGGCCAATGAAAACAGTGGTTCCAAAGGGCATCTGCTAAGCAATGAGTAAGAGTGACTGAAAAGGAAATTATCCTGTTGAATTATGGTGCTAACAAAAATATTGACTAAACCATGGGAAGCAAAAGAATGAGTCAATGGGTCTTGGAAGAAGTACAGTCCGAATGCTCCTGCATTTGAACGTGTTTTCAGGAGAAACCAGTGCCTGGTGAAGGATCACTTGCTTGTTAAAGCAACTCAAAAACAGCCCAACAACTCCAGTGCACGGCCATGGAGCCAATCCTGACGCGTAGTGAGCAGGGTCAGGAGGGGTCAAGCTCGCATTTTCCTTGGCTGCACTACTCCTACCCCTGGCAGCAGCATCCAGGGGATGCAAGGACTTATGATTGCATTGGATCAATTAGATGCAAAAGAAAAACAAACTACTTTTGCAAGTGTTGAGAAACAAAGATGTCACTTGTAATCACACGCCTTCAATAACAGCTCAGGCCATTTTTATTTTTTACTATTTTTGGAATTTTTAATTTCCTACAGTTGGGAAAAAACAAAAATAAGACATTAACTAATCACATCCTATCATAGCATAAAAAATCCAAAATACTTGAAGCTTTGTGTCTAATAAGAAACATCTGTCTCCTACCCCGGAAAATATGAGGTAAAAAGCCACATTTACAACCACGATCCTTGTACTGGTTGTTCTCCTTTATTTCCTAATCAAATACCAGCATCCAATATTAAATAATGAGCAAAATCAGCAGAAAACTAGGGCAATGTTATGTGGTCGATTTTAATCTTGGATGGCTCTGTGTAAAATTTGCATATATACTTTTTTTCATTTTATATTTTCAACACAGGTGTTTTTGTTAGATCATTTTTCCAGCTTAGATTCCCCTTAGTCTTACAATTAATTCAAGGGAAATGATGACCTGTGATTACCAAATCTGATCCCTACTATCCCCGTATTTACTACCGGAGAAAATCAAGGACTAGTGCTAATTGTTTGTACACACTTTGGTATAACAATTCATGAGTTATCATATACATTCATGTTTCATTTTCAGAAGAGCCCTTTCAGTCTGTATTAATAGCCCCATTTTAGCTATGTAAAAAGTGTCCCCAAGACCATAGCACAGTGCACTAAACAGCTGAGCAGAAACGTAGTTCTCAGAGCTTTCCCATCCCTGAAACTTCTGAATTACAGAACCAATAAACAAGAGGCGCAATTACCAGGAGCTCATGAATGTTAGGCAGCAACCTTCAGTGGAACAAGCCCCTGGCACAGAGGCACTAACAGAGGACTCACAAAGTCACGCTTCTGTGAAAGCTGCAGAAGTAAATATTTTTCTCTTCATTTTTAAAGGCTGTTCCTCCAAATAAAGTTACTTAGACCAACTAAACCACTGAACCCAGTGCTTTATTATTAAAAACCCCAATCATTAATATACGTGGATGATGCAATGTATTAGTCATGTGCATTGGACATCTTTTCTATCCTACAACTTATGTTTGCATAATGGTCTACCAATTTGGAATTTGTTTCATTTAGTTTGATCTATACAACAATCATGAGCATTCGTTTATAGCACTATTATCATATTATAGATAAATGAACTAAGGCTAAAACAAAAACTAACAGACGTACAAAGAACTTAACACAGAATTGCTGCATTGTGGTTAATTTGTACTTTCAATCCTTTCTTTCGGTTTGTTTTGTTTTTTTTCAGTCTTGCTTGTTTATTTTTCTGTTGAACCATTGTCCCTAATCCTTTCTCCATCTTGTTGCACAAATTTAAATTAGAGTAACTCCAAATCTAGAGATTTGAAGGAGATTCATGGTTGTTGTATTAATGGTTTTGCCTCTCTCCCTTCCAAATACATATATTGTTTTCACTATATATAATGTTAAAATATTCAGATCCAGAAGTTTTCAACTATATCTTACCTCAGAAGTCTCACTGTATCCACCCCCCTTCTTTTTTTTTAAAGAAATTCATTAAAGCTCTGGGAAGCACAAGTCTACTTTGATAGTCACGGAGTCTTAATGAAACTATTGAGCCTAAGCCAACCACAGTTTGTTTATAGGATAAGCGGCACAGTTACATTGCGGAGGGTGAAACTCTTGAAGGACAGGAGTGCCCACTGTCATCTTCCATGGACTGAGCAGGTGACCTCAATTTGAATAACAGAAAGCACTCCTGATTTGGACTGCTAAAGTTAACTAGTGCCTGCCAGAGCCAGCTGAAGAGTTTATTTTACTTTGGAAAACACACCAGTAAGCATTCTGGAACTGTAAAGTACAAATACTACAAAGAAAATAAGAGTTATTTTATCTGACCCCCCCACCCCCATAAAAAACCTTAGACCCTTGCACGTCTGATTTGTAAATAAATAAAAAATACATCGCTGTATTTGTCATGATCTACAACTTATTATTTACAGGAGCATATGATTAAACCAAGAATATATCATGTTATACCATTTATATGGTCCCATAATTTATTTAAACAAGAATATTGTCTTAATAAATGATTTGAAATCACAATATTGGTACTTAGTGAATTACAGACCTTCTTCTTATCTTGTTTTGATTTTACACATAAGGAATATCTGGTTTATGAGTATGTGTGTATATGATATATATGCAGATAAATAAGTAGATAGGTAGATAGATGATAGATAGGCAAATAGAAATAAAGGTGAGACAGTTTAAGAGAGGAAAGAAGTTACCCATCTCTGAATAAGAGAACAGACTGTATTTTCTCTAAATCTTTTAGTACTTAGCCCAAAACATGTTTCCAAGTAGGAACATTTTCTCAGAAAGCATATGGAAAATGTTTCAAGCCTCAAATTTGGTTCTTTGGTTTTATATCATAAGAATTTAGGAAAGCTCTGGGCTCGGTTTCTTTTGAGCTGAAGACACGTGGTGGATGTAGAAGATTTCTTGGGCAATAATCCAACAACTGGGTCAGAAACATAATCAGATTTATCACAGACCGTCTGAATTCCAATTGTTAATCTGTGGGATGTCTGAAACGACATGAATTGACAGAACAATGGTCCTAGATTAACACTGTGTTTGGGTTGGAGAGTAGATTGGTCAAAACAAAGTAAATTAAAGAATGATAATCAGAGTCACAGTGAAACAACAAATTAGAGTATGTGAGTTTCTGTGTAGGTCTGTATATTTTAAATAAAAATAATGTCAACAACGCTGCCTAATCTCTTGTTTGGGGTGGCACCACCCTCACGTTGTTCCCTACTCTTTCTTCCAACCTCATCACAACCTTCACATTTCAAATCTTAAAAAATGAGGTCACTTTAAGACGCAGTAATGGGAAAATGCATGACCTAAGTCTACGTCTGGTTAATGGATATTTTTTGTTCTCTCCATGCTTTAAGAAATAATCTAAATAATATCAATAACTTAATACATAAGCTAAGAAATGACTCGAAGGTGTTAATTCTCTAGGAAAAAATGTACTAAAGTTTATTTATGGAGAGAACCTACTACTTCTTTTAAATAGAATAAAATGAATATTGTTCTTTAAAAGCAAAGTTAGCACACATTTGAGAGGACTTTTCAGGAAATGTTTGAACAGTAGACATAGCCCAGGGAAGAATCTTTACTGTGGTCTATGAGAGCATCCATAGCCAGGACTCTGAAATCAAGACCAGTGAGGTGCTGCCAAGTTACCCCTAACCACTGCTCTGAAAAACTTCTGGGTAGGTGGGAGAAAAATGTGGAAGGAAACTCAACATCATAAGACAGACTAAATTTACTGGTTGGTTAGAGACAAGCGGAACCTCTGAGACTGTGGTCCTTAGTCACCCTTGAATCCTGAAATGAACTCATCCCCATGACTCTGTTTTTAGCCAAATAATAGACAGTTCTGTAATGGGAACAGTAACACAAGGGAGGTATGCATTTCTTTGAATAATCAACCATTTGAGATTTTTTTTAAAAGGCAGCGTGTACCAAAGGACAAATTTAGAATGGTTAGGACAGAGGAAGAATGAAAACAGGAAAACAGAGGGAAGAGAGAATCAGTCCCTTATGTTTTCTGTCAGACATTAAAGTTATAGAAATATAATGTCAAAATATTAATATTACAGAGTGGTTGATAAATGTGAGCCTACTGAAGCACAGATCATTATGGAAGATCTCAATGAGGAAACTCTGAAGTGTGCTTTATTGCACGGAGGGTTGCAACTAAAGATTCTAGATTTTTTTAAAAATTATCTTTCGAGTGGGGGGTGGAGTTGGGGAAAGAGCTAGACCATAAATTTACAGCACCTTTTATGAAAAATAAAAATAATTCTTATGTACGTATTCTAGTTTCAATTTTCTTTTTACTTATTTACTTTTTACTTTACACTAACACATTTGGGAGGGTAAGTTTTACTTTTAAAATGGTAAAGAAAGATAATATTGGAGAATATAAAACAAATCTATTCTCTTCAAATACATTATTAGGATGTTGCTTAAAACCAAGCAATTAAACATTTTCTATTGTTAATATATATATAAACTTTACATTTGAGCTGTAAATTTTGATTTTATGTGGTTGTAGTACATAGAATAAGTAAATCCTTTAAAATTATACGCAAATTTGATAATGTCCTTCACCTAGTGAATGTTCCAATCAAGACTTTATATTGATGAAAAGTTCCCATCAATTTATAACGTGATTTTTGATAGCTATTTTATAGTCTAATTTCTATCAGTGGTGGATATTTCTACATAAAAAGGACAACTCACATATTTTAATACATGCTTTCTAAAAAGCATGCTATTGTATAACATTTGGATTTAAAATAAATTTTTCCCTCTTTCAAACATTTTCATATCTAGTTCAATAACTCTGAATATCCATACAAAGGTCTGGAAAGTCAGATATTTTAAAAGAATAAAACTAAGTGTGATCCCTAATTATTCAAAAAATTTTTTGATCATCTAAACCAAAATTTAAAAAAGAACTGTTTGTTTTAAAATAAGTGTTTCAAATGAAACCAATCCTTCAGCCAAATTTTCCCTGTTGATAAAAGTCCAATATTTTTATTTTCAAATTGTACTACTTTCAGAGCTGTTATGAATAGATTAGACATTCTTCCAAGATGTTATATTTATCTATTTTACTGTATCTCACTAGATAAATAGATTTTTCTGAATCTTTTTAAGATACAGGTTTAAAGATTATATGAACTGTTTTAGCCTTTGTTTAGAAAGCCTTTAGAATCCATTCTACTTTTATTTTTCTTTATATGAACACATATGTGACAAAAAGAGTGAAGTAGAACTGCTCATTGTAAATGTAAAATAGATAAATAAATAAAACTGTCCATTCAGTGTTAATAAGATATACAATAGACTTGAAAAACTCTTCTGAATAAACCCCTTCCTAATTGATTCGTTTGATTAATAAGTATTATTTTAATATACTTAATGTATACTTACTGAATAAATCACATCAATAGGAGCTATTGTGCTGTATGAATAAATACATACTCATCGAAGACACTAGAGCAGCAAAATCAGTCTGTGTCCCTAAGGTACTAATTTATATTTTTAGGTTTCATATTACTTTTAAAATCATAATTTACTCTGGATGATAAGAAAAGTAAAATACAAATAGAATATTTTTATAATGTGCATGGCAGAATATTCAAATTTCAGTTCACTCTGATTCTTTATGAAAACTTCCTAAAACTCTACCTATTTTTTAAATGCTGTAAATAATCATTCCTACTGCTAAATGAAATTCAACTATGCATTAGTAATTGAGTATCTCTTCTCAATATACTCAATTACATGAAATAGTGAAGCAGGAAAAATCATGTATGAGAAGTTATTGATGCTTTTTACAGTTGTCTCTTCTTAACATCACTTGTTAAAGGAACATTAAACTTGCCTCCTAAAAGGAACATGACTGTACACTAATACAATCATATACAGTATACTCTATTTTGTGTAGTCAAAAGTGGGAGAAAGGTTCTTCCCAACGAAAGATAAAGTAATTATCCATCCACGCAAATACATTTATAAAGCACTCTCGGCAAAGGGGTGCAGGTGACTTTGTCAGACAGCAAAATGCTGCGGAAATAAGTCAAGCATTTCCATGTTCCTCACCAGTAGCAATATTTAGTAAAGTAGCTTAATATTTCATTTTTAATTAATATTTAATAAAATAGCTGGATGTGTTATCTATAAATATCTATATGATGCCATTTTTATATTTTCTGTAAAAGTTAAAAATAGCCCATACTCTAAGACTTAGAGTCTGAGTGCTCATATTTTGTACAGAACTAATAATGTAAAGCCTAGGGTATTTCTAAATATAAAGCATGAACCTTTTCACATAGTAATTCCATGGTATGTAGAGCATCTACTTGGAACATGTCATCCGGAGTGGTCAGTCTCTGGAGAAGGATATCATGCTTGGTGAATCAGAAGGTCAGCAAAAAAAAGAGGAGACCCTTAATGATTGACAAGGTGGCTGTAACAGTGGGCTCAGACCTAGGAAGGGATGGTGGGGCGGGTGCAGGAACGGCAGTCTCCTTCTTCTTCTTCTGTGCGTAGGTTTGCCTTGAATAGGAGTGAACGTGAGGGTGACTCATAGCAACAGATTGAAATAGCTGTCCATTTTTTCGCACCTGTCATTCAAGTGAGGCTGGAAACTATACCACTTGTATTTCAAATACCAGGAGGGTGACGCACATTGAAGAGATTTTGGAGAAGCTTCCGGACTACAATAGACTAGGAAGAAAGATCTTCAGCTACAGAACTACTAAGATTGAAATAAAGCATCATTAGCATTTCTATATGATGATATTGTCAAACTATTTCCCACCAAAGCTGAAACCTCCACTGTAAACATAAGGAATTGTGGACATTTTTCTCTGTCTTCTACTAGGACATCAAATCATCCTAGATGTCACCCGCACACCCAAGAAGGTCTTTGTGTTCCTAAAGAAGAAAAAGCTTCACATGTGAAAACCCAGTCACCCTTTTGATACTGTGTAAAGCAAAAAGCCAAACTCTTCTTGACCTCCTTTAGTCCTAACAATCTCTAATTTTAACAAGAGTAATCGCTCTGCTTTCTTGTTCACTAGCATCCTGGTGAGGGAATGATTTTACTGTCTCATTTTTCTGTGGGGTCTTCCAACTTTAAAAGGAAATGAATTACCACAGGATGACAAGACAACAAAACCAAGTAATTCAGCCATTTGGTTTTACACACATAAATTGTATCCATCCTGTGTTATGGGTCCGACCCCATTTAAAAAGCTAAAACAAACGTTCTCCTCGTGTGAAAACACATGGGAATGACATGGTTTTCAAGCTAGCTCACCTTTCCTTTCCGTGGCTTTTCCAAGGGACACGATCCCACTTTCTTAAACATGCAAACTATTTGGAGCTATGAAACTGGACTTTTCAAAAAGAAACTGCTGACAACTGTCAGAAGCACTTTATGGAAACATTGCTGGCTGTGGCTTTAATGAATTAAGCTTGATTCACTGCCGGGTGATCATTTTCAGTGCAGAGCCATTCAACGGTAATTGGCCAAGAATCCCTGCTGCAAAGAGCACTCCTCAAATAATGCTTGTTTACAAATATATCTCCAGACACTAAAAACGTGGCAGTTACTAAGTCCAGGGCTATTTCTAAAATTTGTAACAACAAACATGATTCATTATTTATTAAATCTATTCTAATTTTTTTCACTTGTTGATACACTTGTTAATAGTTGCTCCATCTTACCAATTTGAGACCAAATTCTCACTAAATATTTGTCTAAATTATTTGATGAGATTTGTATAACATAATGTATTTCAAAGACCTCTTTGTATCATTTCTGCCTAATGTGACAAGATGACCAAATATGCTTCTTTTCTTACACATCATTTATATTTCAAGCAAAAAAGTAAAGTTGCTTCTTATCCTCTGTTATCCTAAATATTCTAAGACTCTAGTTATATCAACACAATGTTTTAGAAATGTTTGGCATAGTCTGTTTTATTATCCTTATTTATGACTACCAAATTATATTTTTAAATTATTAGAATATCAATTCTAATATGTAAACTCAAACTCATTTCTATTTCTGCGAGAGAATATTTTTATCACATGACAAGGCAATTTTTATTATACAGAAATGTAGCATAAATACACACTACAGTTTGAAAAATCTCAAACAGTGAAAGGCTACAGAAAGCAATGGATAGGAGAACAACGGTCAATGAATTCAATGGATACATAAATCTCTAGCTTTGGCCATTCAAAGTTTCCCCCAAAACTAACAAACTTAAAATTCCTATCCTCACTCCTTAAATAAACTAATGGACTTCTGCTGTAAATGTTTCAGTACATACATGCTGCTTGACTTATAATAGCACTGGGTTGGAGAACTATGAAGTAGAATGTATATTTCGCAGAAGAACAAAAGAACAGTTCTGCGATGATAATGATGAAAATTGAAGAACTGAACAACACTTCTGGGATAAGTACCTGGAAGCCAAATATATTAATAGGATTTTAATTCCACTCATTTTCATAAGTGATATGCTAGGAAATGTGCCCCAATCCGTAGATAGAATTTGATCCTGGCGTCTTCACTTTAGCTCAAGATTTTTGCTGTGTTTGACTAGCTGAGCTAGGGCAGTACCGCTCCTGGGTGCTAAATCTACAATACTGCACAGGCTGCCCCACAGCCTGCCTGTCATGCTGCACTTTTAGTAGACCAGTGCTCTGCCCTTGCTGCTTTCCACACCCCGCTGATTTTTCTTCCTCCCTGCACACTCTTGCTCTTGTTCCCATTCAACACAGCATCCCTGAGACTTCACTGCTTCCCTTCCCTTTACCAAAGATGACTTTCTTTCAACAGACGCCCCCACCACACCTCCAGAAACAGCCTTGAAATATTACTGAAATACGAAAGGACGAACAAATTAAATTTCTTTACATCCAAAATGGGACATCTTTCCCCTTCCACGAAATAGGACATTTAGTCAAAAGACCCTCCAAGACTATTCTAATCCTCCTGGTGCAAAAACATTAAATCAAACAATGATGTCAATATAAGGGCTAAGACTTCAGAAACCCTCATTCAACTTAACTTCATTGGGCGAGGAAATGTGAATTGCATGGCTTAAGTGAAAGCCAATAGTAAGATACAGTGGATGGCTGGTATGAGATGTTTGCGTGCTCCTTAAAGCAAGGTTTAGAAAATAAATTTGTGAATAAAAGTGAAAAAGAAAGCTCACTGGGGGCTGGGGGAGGTGTCTCTATCTGAACTGCTTGGGAGTTGGCAGCGGCTCAGAAATCAGCTCAGCGCCTTTCCTTAAAGCAGAGCTCAAAGGGCTATAAGGGTATATACTGGACTACTTCCTGGTCCCTCTCCTGCTCTAGAAGTGGAAGGAATTTTGCTAGGCTCTGCCCCTTGTGAGTTCCATCCAGAGCCCAAATGGAAACCCCGCCCTTCCAGTCTACGGTGATGCTGACCACTGAATCATAACCCTGTTATTATTCTAAGATGCTGACCCACCCCCACCCCCCCGCTATGCAAATAACCCAGTGAGCGGAGACAGGCGAGGCCAAGGACCAAAGCCCCAGGCGCCCGCGGGCAGCAGCAGCACAGCACAGCGCCCTGCAGCCCCAGCGCAATACAGGTGTCGCTCCCGCTATGGGCCCTCGCTCCCAGAGGAAGGCGGGGACAGTCTTCCGGGTCGAGAGCGCAAGATTGGGGGTGGGGAAGATGGCTAGGGACTTCAGGATCCGGAACAGAGCTTTTTCCTCTATGAACACCCAGGAGACAAACCCCCAAGGGGTGCTATGGGCAACTTCCTGGCAGTGACACTCTAGCTCACCCTCCACCCCATCCCACCTTCCCGCCTTCAGCAGGGCAGTCTCCTAAGCGTGATGGAGAGGCTCCCAAACAGAGGAGCAACCAACGGTGTGGAGCGCCTTTGGGTTTTTGTCATCCACCTCCCAAGAGGCATAAAAGCTCAAGGCATCCGCCCCAGAATAGCAGCTGCTGATGCCCTAAATAACAACTCTCTGCAGGCACTTTCCCCCAAAATAAATACACCCAGCCACCCCCACAACGTTTCCCATCGCAGGCCTCAAATAACGGTTTCTATAAACCCTGCCGCTCTGCTCTCTGGATGCTTCTCTGCACTCCCTACACTCCTACTCGGTCCAGCCAGAAATGTCCCTCCCACTCTCTTCAAGTGAGACCCAAGAGCACCGGACCCCCCAGCGCAGGTCTCAGTCCCCTCTCCCCTCGGTTCCCAACTTCCAGTTGCACAGCCAGTCCCTGTCCAGAGGCAGGTGCCCCCTCCAGCGCTCCCAAGGCAAAGGGCAGACAATGCAACCAGAGACCACTGGAAGGGAGCAGAGAAAGGGGCAGCAATGGGACAAATGACAGATGCAAATTCCACATGCTGAGTAAGCTTCAGTCCGGACAGCCGTGTCCGAAGAGCCTAGGCCTGGACTGCCAGGCCCGCCTAGCCTCGCCTCGCCACCCGGCCCGGGGCGCCTCGTGTGCCCATCCCCTTTTGCCTACCTTCGTTGCTGGGGCTGGCCACCAGGGTCCTGAGCGCAGCGCACAGGAGGAGGCACGTCCAGAGGGGGGCCCGGCGAGGTGAGCAGTAGCAGCCGGCCAGAGAAGCTGGGGTGCGCGGGGAGTCACCGCCGCTGCCTGGGGACAGCCCACGCCCCGCACCCGGGGGCCCCGAGCCCCACATCTTCTCGCCTCTGCAGCCCAGGTCCTGCCTGGCTCAGTCCAAGGCTCCGGGCTCCGAGAGGGGTTGGGGGAGACCGGGGATTCCTCCTGGGCCCCTGAGGGTCCTTCGCCTGCTGGCGACTCCAAAGGTGGGGACCAGGGATCCGCTGAGGCGGCTGAAGTTTGCGGCTGGCTCCTCTGGCCCTCTCCCCCCGAAGGGGTTCAATGAAATGCTAATCGTGGCTGGGAGTGCGCTTCGGAAAAAGGGAGTTCAAGGGTACCTAGCAAGTCCTGCCTCAGGGTTCCTTCGCTCCCGGAGACTTTTTAAGGATTGAAGTTTTCCAAACGCCCCTGGAAGGGAAAGGTCAAGCTTCCTTTTCAGTCTTCACGGCTGAAACGGACGCGCGCCGCGAGGGCAAGGCATCGCGAGTGGAGATGAAATCCTCACGCAGAAGGGAAACCGGGAAGGGGGCCCGGGATAGCGGGAGAGGAGTTAGTCAGGTGGCGGCGAGAAAGGAGGGAGAGGCGAGCTGACAAAAACGAGCCCAGGAGTTCTACGCGGCTGGCCCGAGGGAAGAGCCGCGCGCGGAGGGCTGCCCAGCGCGGTCCTGGGGGCGGCGAGAGGGCTGGGGCTGCGAGCCCGGAGCCCGGAGCCGGGAGCGCGGAGCCGGGAACCGGGAGCCCGGAGCCGGAAGCCGGGAGCCGGGAGCCGGGAGCCCGGAGCCGGGAGCCGGGAGCCCGGAGCCGGGAGCCGGAAGCCCGTAGCCGGGAGCCCGGAGCCGGAGTCGGCGGCGGCGGCGGCGGCCGGGCTGCAGCTGCTCCGGCTGCTCGCGCAGGCGGCGGTGTGCGCGCGGCTGGCAGCGCGCGGTGGAAGCGGCCCCGCCACTGCGCGCCAGGCTGCGTCTGGAGCTCCGCCGCCTCCCGGGCCCCGCCGCTCTGCGCCTCCCCCCGCTCCTTCCCTTCTCCTCCTCCTCCTCCTCCCCCCACCCCACCCCCCTCGCGCCTCCGCCCTCCGCCGCTCGCCGCCCCGCCAGCGAGCTCCCCTGAAGTGCGAGCTGCGGAGACCAAGTCCCAGGGCCCCGGAGGGAAGCCGCCCGAGGCGGCCGTGGGGAGCGTTGCCTAGCGGTCGCCGGGCAAGGCGCGTCGCCCGCCCCGGGTCCTTAGAGCGGAGAAGCCTCCTGGCGACGGCGACGAGCACCGGGTTCCCGGGAGGCGGGCGCGAAGGCAGCGGGCTCCGTCCGCGGCATGGAGAGAAGCGTGAAGCGGGGTTTGGCACGCTGCCTGTGCCCCATTACGGGCTTGTGGCACCAGCAGCCCTGTCTCCGAGCTGCCCTTTCGCCGGCTCTGCGGGTCCGTGGCTAGTTTCTTAAACACCCACCCTGCTCCCGACTAATGCCCGTTTCGGGTCTGCCCGTAATGGCGTGGCTGCAATGGGATCATTACCCTACATTTTCTACAAAAACCAACGGCACCCTAGCTCCAAACAGACGTTCATTCTCCTTTAGATTTCGGGAAGCGAACAGAATTTGGCTAGTGAAATTTATTGCGTGGTAGGCACTCCATTCAAGATGCCATGATATAATTCATCAAGTTCATTCATAGAATGGTTTCAGACTTTAGAAGTTATATGATATGTTGGGAGCATGCAATTATATCCAGGTAAATGAACATGAGTTAGATGATTGCCGGGGTGGGTTTTTGTTGTTTTTTGTTTAGATTTATTTCGGTGTATCAGTTGTTTACGTTCTATTACAAAGAGAATCTTTTAAACCCATAAACTTGCTGTGCTTCACCTCTACTATGTCTTCTCTTGCTTTAATTGCCCCTCCCCCATTGTCTCATTCATTCCTTAAAAGAAATTTCTTTAAGGGCAATTTTATAGATTGAGGGGAACAAGAGAGAAGGGCATTCCAACCCTCCACCACCACCCCCAAAAAAAGCGTGACTGAAAGAGCCTCAGTTAATGTTGGCATTTAGTAACCACCTTCCAAAATGAGCCTCCATTTTGACTCAGAAATGGGGAGAGAGTGGTCCACTCACCTGCTGAACATCCAGTGTTTCTCTATACAGTCCAAATCTTCAGCTGAATGAAGATTTACTGTTTCAATATTTTCAGTGGAGATGCAATGATGCAATTTTGGATAGAAGTTAAACCTCATCCTTGTAGGGTTTCCCCCGTAAATGTTTTGGCACCAGAAGTGTGAAGCAGCTTCTTTCTATAACAATGTGCCCTAAATACATGAAGCAAATAGGAGAAGAGCAGCGATTCCGCTCTCCAGTTTGGCAAAGAAGCCACACAGTAGATACAAAGTTTACACTGATGTTTCTATTTGAAGACCTATCAAAATGTAACACCCCCTACCCACACTTTAGTTGCATTACTTTAGGAAATACCTAAGGAGAAAATAGACTCAGTTGCTTAGGGCCTTGGAATAGATAATGAAAATAAAGAATTTAGAGAAAATCACTTTAAAGCTCATTTCTCCTCCAGGTATTCATTTCTGTCTTACTAGCATGCCCATCTATCTTCAATTATTTACTGATTTCAATCATTTATTTCAATTATTGATAACAAAATAATCCCTTTATTTATCTTAGTATTTAAAGCCATCCACAACAAAGGGTTTAAACATATTTTAAATTTTCACCAAAATGTAACTCCATGATTATACTGTTTCATATCTCTATTATTTACTGTGTCTCCTTTTTTCAGAAATCTCCACCTTGAGTATATATGTGTGTGTGTGTGTGTGTGTGTGTGTGTGTGTGTGTGTGTGTAGAGAGAGAGAGAGAGAGAGAGAGAGAGAGAGAGAGAGAGAGAGAGAGAGAGAGAATTTCTAAAGAAAGTAAGGAAAACCTAGGATGCTGATCATTGTGATAGGTATTTAAATATGCACCTACCTAAGATTGCCTACTCCTTAAGTGATTCAGATACTGAACACAAAATCCTTTGTATATTCCAGCTGAAATAACTGACATGTTTCACATGGCTATATATATATACATATATCTCCTAGATCTCTAAAAGAATGAATAGCTATAAAATGAAACCCAGTGAAAGTTATTTTTTGTCCTACTGTAAGTTCATCAGAGAAGGCAAAGAAGAATGTTTACTCTGAGCTTATATGGACTATGTCATGATTTCTTGGAATGTGAATGCTTTTTACATACTTACATTGGACTTAGACATTGTACAAAAACTAAATTTTCCCCTCATATTTACTGCTTTGGTTTGAGTGTGCAATTGTCTGCATTTCTCAAATTTTGGGATGGCTGTTTGGAATAGAAAGGTCAACATAACTGATAACTCCCTACATTTCTGACTGACACTTGCATTTGTACTAAGATTTCATGAGCAAAGAATATAAGAGTCTTATAAAAGATTTTAACATTATAATTAAGCTAAATATATTAATAAATGTATATTATCTTCACGGCATTCAAAGCAAAACACATGTAAAATAATGGCAATACTTGCTAGTATTTACTGAAACCTTGCTAGGTGAAAGGTTATATGTGATCTCTTTACAGTTTTTCTCCAAAATGCTGGCACTTCAAGCATGATGTTGGTGTAGTTACCACCCTGATGTTAATAATGAGAATACTGAGAAAATGTGGTTAGAGAACCTGACCTCACAGCTGGTAAGAATTGGTGACTTTAACCTCTTGCTGGTGCTGACTCTACATGAGAAATACAAGTATAAGGTTACAAAGTAAAAAAAAATAATAATAATAAAGTTTATACCAACTTGGTTTGAAAAGGGAATTAGCAAATATTCCACAATTAAGTGAGCAATGAACAGATAAAATATTCCAATTTTCAAGTTCCTTTATATCCAACATCAATTAAACAAAGTTCTTAGTACATTCCAAACAATTGAATAGAAGAAAACAAGAAACTAAATGTCCTAAAACAAGAATTATTTAAACAAAAAGACAGGCACATAGTTTATGTATGATAAACACAATAGACTAATTTAAAAGAGTAACAAGATTGAAGCCTATGAAACCCATGTAAATTATGGTAGAAACAGAAGCAACAAACTTGACAAAAGTAAAATAAAACTACTTAACCCAAATATAACTTTTCCTTATAACATTTTGTAGTCTTTTTTACATAAAATTATATGTAATGTTTTGGTCACAACTAGAACCTCTCGCCTATGAAAGGATGACAAAGTAATTTCTACAAGGTGACATATATTAAAATGTTTAATTTTTCAGCTTCATCATTTGTAAAAAAAATAACGCACATAGGAAAATATTAACTTTATCAAAGAGTAGATCAAAATACTAGTGTCTTCATTTCAAAGGTAAATATTGACTAAAGTGTGTTTAAGCAATCAATATCTCTTGAAGTATGAAACTAAGATAAGGTCGATATGTTCATTATTTGATGTCTTGTGGGTTTTTTCTGTTAGCATAGAAAATCTTTTAATATTTTTCCAGGGTTTAAAAATATTTTTGAAGTCATAGAATCATTCCTCTCTACTATTTATGCATCAATCCATCATTTGCTTTTCAAGTGATTTGCTAGTATGAAGAGAAATTGAATGGTTTAATCAGAAAACTTTGTATTAAACTCACATTCTAACACTAAATCTATAGATCATCCACTGATGTGCAAGAGCATATCTTATAATGAAATATCACAGTTATTGTTAGATGCAGTCCAGTCAATACTGACTCATAAACTGCTATGTACAACAGAAAGAAACATACTGCTCCCATCCACGCAAACACTGCTACTAGTAAGACATTCTTGAGGGCGCTATGCCAATGCACCTTGGGTATCTTACTCCTTGCTGCTGGCCTTTGGCTTTACTGAATTCTTCTTGAAGGACTGGGTGCTCTTACTAGTATGTCCAAAACACATAAGGCAAAAGTGCACCACACTCACTTCTAAGGAGCATTCTAGCTATGTTTTTTCCAGGACAAAATTGTTTATTATTTGCTTGCAGCTTGTTATGTATTTAATATCTTTCACCAATAGAAAACTTCAAATACATAGATTCTTCAGTTCTTTTTAATTACCCAGCTTCCACATCCACATATAGAGGCTGAAAGACCATGGCTTGAGTGTGGACTACTCCTCCACTGTCATGTCTATTTCTGAAGGTTTCACAGGGGTCCCTTGCAGCAGATTCACCCAATTACGTCCTTTAATTTCATGACTGTACTTCCAATGGCATGGAGCTTGAATTCAAGTAAAATCAAATCCTTCATAACCTTGTCGTTTTATTTGTTTATCATGATGTTCTTTACGAGTTCCGTGTAAGGATTTTAATTTGAGGTATAATCCATAATGAAGGCTATCGTCTTTGCCCTTCATCAGTCATTGCTTCCAGTCCACTTAGCTTTCAGCAATAAAGTGTCATCTGCATATAGCAATATGTTAATGAATTTCCCTCCAATCCTGATGCTGAGTCTGTCTTCATACCATCCGGGTTCTCAGATGATTTGTTCATCATACATATTTAATAAACATGGTGAAAGGAGATAGCCCTGATGGACGCCTTTTGGCTTCATATAGAAAGTAAAAGCAAGTATTCTGGAATTCCTAATTTTTTTGCATCGTTATAATTTACATAGTCAGAGGTAATTTCTTTTCTTTTTTTCTTTTTAACCATTTTACATGGGGCTCTTCCAGTTCTTATCACAATACACACATACATCCATTGGGTCAAGCACATTTGTGCATATGTTGCCATCATCATTTTCAAAACATTTTCTTTCTACTGGAGTCCTTGGTATAACCTATCCCCTCCCCTTGGGAACTCTTGATAATCCATAAATTATTGATTTTTTCATCCCTTAAACCAACTGCTCTCTCCTTTCACCAACTTTTCTGCTATCTGTCCACCCAGGAGGAGGTTATAGGTTGATCATTGTCATCGGTCCCCCACCCTCCCGTCCCCCTTTCCCTTAATCTCCTGGTATGGCTACTCATTATTGGTCATGAGGGGTTTATTGGTCCTGGATTCCGTGTGCTGTAGGCTCTAACCTGTACCAGTGTCCTTGCTCTGGTCTAGCTGGATTTGTAAGGTACAATTGACATCATGAAAGTGGAGGGGAAGAAACATCAAACAACTAGCGGAAAGTTGTATGTTTCATTGGTGCAATACTGCAGCCAGACTGGCTCATCACTTCTTTGTGACCCTTCTGTAAGGGAATGTCCAATTGTATACAGCTGGGCTTTGGGTCTCTGCTCCGCCCTCCCCTCATTCACTTGGGTATGATTTTTTGTTCTGGGTCTTGGATGCCTAATACCTGATCCCTTTGACACCTAATGATCACACAGCCTGGTGTGCTTCTTCCATGTAGACTTTTCTGCTCCTCAGCTAGATGGCTGCTTGTTTATCTTCAAGCTTTTAAGACCCCAGAGCCTATATCTTCACCACATTGGCTTATGCACCCATTTTGTCTTCAGCCATTGTGTCAGGCAAGGTGAGCACCACAGAATGCCAGGTTATTAGACAAAGTGTTCTTGTGTTGAAGGAGTACTTGAATAGAGGCCCAATGTCCGTCTACTACCTTAATACTTAATATAAAAATATATGGTATGTACATATCTCTATTTCCCTATCATTGTATATAAATATATTTACATATGTACATGCCTGTATTTAGACCTCTTTAAATACCCTTTGCCTCCTAGTTCTTTCCTCTATTTCCTTTTATGTTTGTCTTGTCCCACTATCATGTTCAGCCTTCATTTGGGTTTCAATAATTCCTTTTGGTTACATTGCCTTTGATCAAAACCTACCAGGCCTCGTGCACACTCCTCACCATCAATTTTAAATTGCTTGTTGTTCCCTTGTCCCTGAGTTTCTTAGCACCCACTTCCTTTCCTCCACTGTCTCCTCTCCCATGTGCTCCCCCACCCCACTGCCCACCTTGGAACCAAAAGATCAGTCTCAATTGTTTTCTTTTCCAGATGGTCTTCCCAGCCTATCTTATCTAGGTAGACATGCAGAGATAATAATATACACAAAAACAGGACAGATCAAAGCAAAGCAATGTAAGAAAACAAACCAACAACAAAAAACCCAACAACAACAAAAAGGAAAGCCTATAAATAGTTCAAGGTCTGTTTGTTGACTTTACATGAGCTTTCCAGTAGAGTATGCTGGGATGCCACGGCCTGGACCCAAAGTCTATTTTTGGTATTCCCTGGGGACTTCATTGCTCTGCTCCCCTTGCTGTTCTGATGCACACCCTTAGTGTTCTTGCTGTTCTGATCAAACCCTATGGTCCTCTCTGTGCCTTGGCTGCTGTGAGCAGGAATGTTGTCCTCAAGGTTTGGTGGGCCAGGATGTGCTCCACTCTCTCTTCCTCCCCCTCCATTTGTTCCTGTGTGCTCTAATCAGACATGACCCTCTCCCTGAGCTGTAGCTTCAGTGCTGTCCTCTGAAGTAAAATCTTCTGTGTGGAGGGGGAGCTATCCAAGTATTTGGAAATGGAGATGGCCCTCAGTCCTCTCCATTGGTTCCCTAATTCATGCCTGTGTGTTGCAGTCGTGTCTTAGAGCACCGGTTGACGTATGGTCCCTCATTCCTGGTGGGGATGCAAACAACACCCTCCCTTTGGGTGAGTTAGTGCCCCCGCTACCCATGTCTTTTTTCTTCCTTCCCCTCCTTGTTAGTTTTGCCATCAATTTTAGATCACTTTTTGATCCCTTGTCCCTGGGTTTCTTGGCACCCCCCTTTCTTTCTGCCACCTCCCCAGCTTTCGTGTTCTCCTGGAGCCATCGGTCCAGTTGTTTTCTTCTCTGGATTGCTTATCCCACTTATCTTATCTGTATAGACATGCAGAGACAATAATAAGCACAAAAACAAGACAAAGCAAAAGAAAACAAAGTAACAGCAAAAAAGAAGACTACAAATATTTCCAGGTGTGTCTATTGACCTTTATGAGTGTTTTCTGGTCCAGTCTGATGGGGTGCCAACCCCTGGCCCCAAAATCTATTGTTGATTTCCTCGGGGCCTTCATTGCTTTGTTCCCCCGCAGCTCCACTGCACATCACCATTGTTTCACCCTGGTGTGGTGGAGTCAGGTGTTGGCCCCTGCAGTGTATGGGTCAGTGAGGGATGTCATGGCTCATGGTGGGGCCAGCCCTATGGTCCTCTGTGTGCATTGGCTGCTCAGGGCAGGAATAGCATCCTCAGGGCTTGATGGGTCAGGATGTGTTTCACTCTCTCTCCTTCCCTCTTCGTTTGCTCCTGTGTGCTCTGACCAGATGCGCCCCTCTCCCTAAGCTATAGCTTTGTTGTTGTCCTGAGATGCATTCAGGGGAGGGGGGTGGGGATGGACAGGCGGTGTGCTGAGTAGTTGGAATTGGGGACACCCCTGCAGACCAGAGGCCTTTTCATAGGCAATAAAACACATGTAAATGTCTTTCTAGTATTCTCTGCTTTCAGCCTAGGTGCATCTGACAATACCATAGGCTTTGTTCAAAATATGCTTAATCCAGACTGAATCTCTGAAAATGCCCTATTGATTTTAACGTTGCAACCCTTTTGGAATAACTCCAGCAATCTTGACCTGTGTGTGGTGTCGCTGTATTGTTTAGGGATTTCCACATGCTTTGAGGTCTCCAGTCTTTGGAGTGGGCACGGATATTATTATTCTCCAGTCAGTGAGCAAGGTAGCTGTTTGAAATCTCTCACAAGAGATAAGTGAGCGCAAACGTCTTGCATTTGTTCCAGCACCTCCGTAGTTATTCTATCAATTCCTGGTGGCAAGTTTCTAGCCAGTAGAGCTTGAACTTCTTTTGGTATTATCAGTTCTAGATCATATGCCACCTTATGAAATATTTGAACAACTGCCAATTATTTTAGGTTCAGTGATTATCTGTGTTCCCTCCATCTTTGCATGCTTCCTATGTCGTTCAATATTTTGTGCTTAAAATATATATTTTGATATTTTATTTCTAAGTGGGATTTTTCTTTTATTTTTAGCTTGAGAAATATTTGGTATGGTTTCTATGTTGGTTTCCTAACTCCATTTCTTTGCTTGTTTCATTCCAATAATTTCTTTTGTCTTCTCATTTACCTCTTTAAAATCTTTTTTAGCATTGTTTCAGTCATCACTTTCCCATTGCTTTAACTGTTCCGTGTTCAAAAGCAGATTTAAGAGTCTTCCCTGGCATTCATTCTGGTCTCTTCTTTTTTTCATGTCTTTTGAAAAGACCTGTATGTTTTCTTCATTTACATAACACTGTCATCATCTCATAATATGTCTGCTCTTCAGTCATAAGAGTTCAGAACACCAATTCTGCTTGCGGCCCCTCTACTTTGCCAAGCGTGATATACTTCTCCAGGGACTTGTCTCTCCTGATAATCTGTCCAAAGTATATAAGATTAAGTCTCTGCAGCTACTTATGCCCAGACATATCATTTTGTCTCTTTAGTAGGCCAATGTATGTTCAATATTCTTCTCCAGCACCACGATTCAAATGAATCTATTCTTCTGCAGTCTTCCTTATCCAATGTCTAACATTCACATACTTATGATGTAATGGAGCATACCATGGCTTGGGTCAGATGCACCTTCCACCTCAAAGAAACATCCTTGTCTTCAATATTCTAAAGAGGTCTTATGTAGCAGATTTACCTAATGCACTGTGTCATTAGAACTCTTTACTACTGATTCCATGAGCATTGATCGTGGTTCCAAGCAAGATAAAATTCTTGACAATTTTAATCTTTTCTCTGTTTAGTATGATGGTACCTGTTGGTCCAGTTGTGAGGATTTTGACGTTTTTTACCCTAAGTTTTCATTTCTTGATTTATGTCAGCAAGGGCTTCAAGTCCTCTTTACTTTCAGCAACCAAGGTTGTGTCATCTGCATAACTTAGGTGGTTAATTAGTCTTCTTCCAAAATCCTCACAACGAGACCAATAGGTCAGAAGGTAATGTTTGAATATTTCAAAGTGATGATTTTTTTGAAGGATACAGGATGGGCATAGGTGTTTTCTGAAGCAGTTTTAAAAAACTGAAAACTTCAATGATGAAAAAAAGAGTCCATATATAATGCTAAGGACTGATTTGTTTCCTTTATGACAATATAGCTATTCATTCTTCAACAGTAGAAATGTCTGCATTGCAAGAATTTTGGTTGGAAGCTTTACCTTATTCACCCTACTGCCCCGAGTAGGGCTCTCTTTGGTCATAAAAGCAAAATAAAATTGATAAAGAGGACCATGATTTGAGGTCCACCAGGATGCCAAACCCATCTTTGTATGTAGTATCCAAAACAGCACAAAATTCCTTGTAGAAGGTTACAGAGAGGAAACCACTGCCTTTAAAAGTGTATACACCTATATGGAGATTAGATCAGAAAGCAATGACTTCACATTTTGATATTGCTTTTTAGCAAGTTTTAATTTACTCTTTTTACTTTACTCTTTCTCCATAATGACTTTATTACTAAGTTAAATTTCTGCTTACAATAACCACCATTTATGCTTGGAATAAAAATTAATTTATCAAAGTGATTCAGTCACTAATCAATGCCAGTATTTTGACTCAATTCTGGGTATGTCACTCTCTTCCTCTATCTGAAAATAGTTGATTCAATTGCTGTAACAGTTTTAGATTATGCTTCTTACCCAAATTTATTGTTGTATCTAAAACAAATTTTAAAAAATCAAATGGAGCATTTGCATCAAATAGTGGTTATTTTCATAATTGACCACCAGTATTTAGTTCCCTCTTTTAATCTATTCAGGGCTAGATAGGCCCTGGTGGATTTGTTATTCCTCCCTCTGACGGGAAACTCAATATTATTCCTCCTCAACATCAACTGTCTTATGATTGACAATCAAAATTATCCAGTTTGTCCCTTATTCCAAAATTATCTAGAACTCAAACAATTATCATTTTGTGATTATTTATCAACTTCAGATTAGGCCCAAAGAATGAATTATTCCATTTCCCAATAATCAAACTAAGACAATAATCCTATGTATTTGTGGGTAAAGGATCAGATCAAATTATTCTTCTATATGGTTTC
The DNA here is from genome assembly GCF_050624435.1 of Tenrec ecaudatus. Taxonomy (NCBI): domain Eukaryota; kingdom Metazoa; phylum Chordata; class Mammalia; order Afrosoricida; family Tenrecidae; genus Tenrec; species Tenrec ecaudatus. The sequence continues at coordinate 157,910,889 of NC_134532.1, read as the reverse complement.
AAATTCCAGACCATTGCAAATTCCATTCATCTAGTTAATTTTGTCTTCAAGCTAGCCTTTCGAATCTTCTGCTCAGCCCTGATGCCAGGGGCTTAAGTGGAGTGCAAATGTTTTAAGAAAGATGAGGGCAATGAATGTGCAAATGTGCTTTACACAATTGATGTATGTATGGATTGTGATAAGAGTAGTATGAGCCCCTAATAAAATGATTTAAAAAAATCTTCTGTCCAGCATATCACTTCATCATTTGTTCCATTCTTGTTAAAATAAAAAATGGTACTTATTGTCATGGAGTGGATTTCTACTCAGAGGACCACAGAGTACCAAGCAGAACCACCTGTTTGGGTTTCCAAAGCTAGACACCCTTACTGGGACAAAATCCTTTTCTTTTTCTTGTGGAGCAATGACTGGGTTTGAACTGCTGACCTGGCTGTTAACTGTCCAGCATATAATCCACTATGCTACCAGGGATCCTCTCAGCTCACTAATTCCTAGGATATTTGTCTTTACTTGTATTCATAACCAATGCTCATGGAAGCAGCAGTCAAAAAACTCAAACAATGTGTCACATTTGGAAAATCTGCTGCACAAGACCTCTTTAAACTCTTAAAGAGCAAAGATTTCCTTTGAGGACTAAGGTCCATGGTATTTTCAATTGCCTCATATCCAGTGAGAGATGGGAAATAAATCAAGAAGATGGCAGACAAAGCATGATTTCTCATTATGGTGTTGTCAAAAAAATGTCGGCAGCACTGAACACTTCCCAGAGAACAAACTTCTATTGGAGGACATATATTCGGAAGACCCTTAGTAGCTATGATGGTGAGGGCTCATCTTTAACACGTTGAATACATAATTGGGAAATACCCATTCCTGGAACAGGACTTCATGCTTAGTGAAGTACAGCATCATCAAATGAGAGGAAGAGAGTTGGTGACATGAATAGGCACGGTGGCTGCCACAATGAAATTTAACATAGAAAGGTTGTGCGGGTGCCTCTCAATGCAGTGTTTTGCTTTGTTGTACATACGGTCATTGTCCACCATTTATCTGTCACTTTGAGGCACTGTGGTGGCTTTTCTGTGGCTGTGATGCTGAAAGCCATGCCCTTGGTGGCATAAACACCAGTGAGGTCACCCAAATTATCAGATTTTTGCAGAGCTTCCAGACTATGAGGGAGGAATAGGCTGTCTGCTTCTGAGGAAAACCCTACTGACAGCAAAGAGCCACCATTGTCGGTTACTGAAACTCGAATAAATAGAAGGAGAACAATGACAGAGAGAGCGCCAGGATATCCGCTCTTCTGATCAAAAGGCATTTAAGGTATGACTGATGAAGAGCTGACTTCTCAGAGTAGAGTATCCAATAATGATTTGAAGGGGATAGAGCCTATCAAAGACATCGGGACCTTAACTTGTTGATGAGGCACAACTCAAAAGGAAAAGAAATAGCTGCAAACATACATTAATAATTGGAGTTTGAAATGTATGATGTATAGCTCTAAGAAAATTTAGTCAGTAAAAATGAAATGGAATGGGTAAAGATTGATAGTCTAAGCATTAGTGAGGTGAAACAGACAGGTATTGGCCATTTTGAATCAGAAAATCTAATGGTTTACAATGCCAGGAACCACACTATCAAAAGAAATGGCTTTGCATTCATTATCAAAAAAGCACATTTCAAGATTGATCTTGAAATGCAATGCTGTCTACAAAAATAACTGTCAGTATACAGGGAAATCCAATAAGTACAACTATTTTTCAAATGTATGCACCAAACACTAAAGCTGTTCTTGTTAGGTTCAATTGAGTTCATTTGATAAATACATTATGCAATGTTTTTTCTCCTTTTTTTTGCAATGTTTTTTTTCCTTATTGCCAAAGTCATACATTGAAAAATGAAGTTTATTATTAGTCATGTACTTAGAAAGAACTAATTTTACTGAACAAAATGACATTTATTTCTGGCATCAGACCCGTTTGTAATGCCAAGTTGTTCTGTTAGTGCATGTCTGTTTGCAAAACCATCTCCTTTGAGAACCAACTCACCCTGAATACGAGACATAGAACTATAACAAGATAATACCAGGTGGTATCCACATCTAAAGGCATAATTGGTCTCTGGACTCTTAGTCACTCAAATAAAGTAACGACACCTCAAATTTTTTTTTAAAAAATCCTTGTAGAAGATGACTAGCTCCATTATGGATTAGTGGAGCCCACTAACAGTTGCTTGATTGAAATCAGACAGTGTAAGAATACTATCAAGCATAGGTACTTGACAAGCAAAAAGTGAATGCCCCAGATCTAAATTAAACTTTATTTTAAATCAATCTATCGATTGGCTTACATTTTCTGCTTCTGCTTCTTTGACAAAAACAATTCAGATTCTTTTGAAACTTTAACTGCTTGTAACCTCAAAGCAGCATGTTTCCAGAGGTTAGCCTATGCAATGTATTGCTTATGAATATAGATATATATATGATTCTAGAGTGCATTCACAGGCTAATCAGATGTCCTGTAAACATGTTTCCAGAAGTTAGAACATTGAAATGATAATGATAGCAAAAGGACAGTGACTAACCCCCTGGAACATTGTGTCACAGAGTCGTTCACCTTTTTCCTGGACGTGTGTTCCTCTATTAGTTTTTTTACTTCACCTAATAAAAATTATTTTTTATTGTAACTTGAAACACTATAGTATCCATGTGCTAGTGTGACTCCCTATGTGTGAGTTTCTCTACCTTATAATAAAACTTTGCTTTTAATTATAAAATTGATGCTTCACTACAACATAATTAGCTTAAGTGGTTCACACATTATTTTATGCAATTTAAAAAGTTGAATTTAAGTTAACACTATATATAAGCATACATTTAATTTATTTTTTTTATTCTTCTCCCTTTATTGGATGCTTTGTGGGTGTCACGCAGGTCTAGAGATTGCAGGGAGATCATTATTTTAAAACTGACCAGGACCAAAGCTTGGTCTAGAGCTCCAAATGAGAAGCAGAAAGAATGGGGGCGGTGGAGCTGAGGTTTCCACCAACACATTTAATTTATAAAGATACTATGTGAAGCTAAAAATTTCCATTCATATTTCTTCACAATTACTGGCAAACTGCTGGTAAATATGTTTGCAAATATTAGCAAAACAATCAGGGTCTGGTGACCACCCTTTGGCATGACTGTAGTTATTTGGGGACTGGGTTTTTCATTGTTTTCAAGTACCTGAAACTCAGGTTTCAGCCTTATCCCCATAGTCCAGCTTGCTCACATTTGCCTTAGCTGAAGAATGGCTAATTGGAGCCGACAAATTCATTTATTCATCCCAGTTCTTTCTCAGGTGATTAGGTGTTCTAAGTTGTGTGAATTGTGCTTTGAGTTGTATAGCACTTTCTTTGTGTTCTTCCTGTCTGGATTGCAGTTCTCAGATCTTAAATAAGAAACTCAATTAGAAGACATTTTAGATACACACGAGTTATATTAAAACAGTGCTATTTGACGTCAAATATCTTTAGAAATTAAGAGTCTATATTTTTTTCAGCCAAGTGAGGTAATTGATTAATTATTCAGTGTTTGTTGACCTGGAGCACATCATTAAATGTCAATGTATCACCAAAAATAAGTAAATAAAGAATACCTGCATTACTCTTTAGGGGAAAATATTTCATATAAAATCTGCATCTGGGAAAGAAATATTGAAAATAACTAGGCAAATTGTGAAACTGGTAAAGAAGTGTTTTAGCTTATTTTTCACTACAGGGTTTCTCTGCCTCCCTGAGACGACGCTAGTAGCTCCATGAAAAGATCTGTTGTGCCCAGAATTCAAACTTATTGTTTCATTGGAATTTAGATTGACTAAGAACATAATTGCCAAAAAGACATCCTAAATGAAAATTGAGTTTATTAGATAAACTATTTCCCAGTCTTGGTATTATATTGTTTAACTTTTCCTTTGCTTCTTGCTTTATCTGTTACGTGGAAATCATTTTGTCATCGATACTACTCACACATGAAGGACAGCGTAAGTATGTTGTCGTAAGCATCATTAGCAACTGATCACCTGTACCACAACCTCACGGCTGCATCATCTTGCCCATTTAGTGCTAAATGCAGTGAGGAAGGGTTGATCAAGTGTTTATACTAGCAGCTATTAAGCTATCAGTATCATCATCACACACAGAAGTTAACACGGATTCTAATTGTCAATGTTTTAAAATAATACTATATTACTGAAATATTTTGTGATAGTTATCCCCAAAGCATATTTATTATTTATAAATTATGTACTCCTACATTTTTATCTATATATTGTGTTCATTGTAAATAATAAATAAATACAGAGAATTTGTGTCACGCAAACCTAAGTAAGATATTTTACATATCATATAATCATTATATATGTTCATTTCTATTTTAAGTAAGCATATTGGTCATTTATATTTTTGCAGCCATCTTATTAACTCCATTTAGATAATTAGAATGTTTTTCTTGTTGTGCAGCCTATCAAAAGATTGTACATGACCATTAAATGTCTGTTCTATCATTTTTGGATATTTAACGTGTTTGATTTATTTTTTCTACCTTTCTCATAATTCCTAATAGGAGCAGTAGCTTCAAAAGTTTGTGGAAAAGGGAATTAAAAGATAATAAGAGTTATCCAGCAATGTTGTAATGCCCTTTCATATTTGGGTAAAAAATTTCTGTTAGTCACTTGCACTAATAAGAACTCCAAAATATATAGTGTTGCAGTCATTCAGCTGTGCACATGCAAACTAGAAGAAGACACCAAAAATACTGAGATAAATAAAAGATTAATAGTATCAGTGTTAACCTTCCAGGATGTGGACTCTGTACTGTATATACAGGATGCATTGCATGTCATCTGTTCCCGTGTGGCTTTCCAAAGCAGGGACTCCTTTCCAAAATCAAGGAGTCCGTGTTAGTCAGTCTGCATCCTCTAGGTCTCCAAATAATTGTCTTTTGTTCAAGTTAGCAGATTTATGCCAATTGTCTTCCAACTGAGGTACACATGAACTAAGGTTGACAGATACTAGCACAGACAGGTGAGAATTAGTTCCCTGGTACTTGCTTCCAATTGTAATCTGTCCTAAGACCATCATGCTGGAGAATATTTCTGAGTCAAGAAACTTTATTCCTTTCCTCCTTTCTTAATCATACAGGAACGCTGTGTTTGGCCAGATTGAGAAGAAAATATTTATCATGATACTCAAATATGTACAAGAAAGAACTTTATATCAAAAAGTAATTATATATCAAAAAAAGGTCCCAGTCCAGTCCAACTCAAGTCCCTAAGTCCCTCTTCAGACTCGTGCAGTCATATACAATGATGCAGAAAACAGAAAGATCACAGGAAGTGGGTGCAACGCCCTGTTGATGCAAAGATGGTGGAAACACAGCAGGATGCTGGCAGCTCTCAGGGTCCAGCGAGCAGGAAGGTACCCTGTATCATGGGAGAGGGAGAGGAGGTCCTCCTATGAGAAGGCCACACATCTGAGGAAGCACCATCAGGTTTTAACGTGATTGACGCGTTGGATCCCACTCCATATCCTTTCATACATTTTTAAGTTGACATAAAACCACCTAACTGTCACACATGTATCCCCATTTTATACTAAAGAAGAATAATTATCTTGCATCCTAAGACTAAGTATGGTGCAATTATTCCAAGAAATAAAATTCTTAAGAATTGTAAACAAATCAGCACACATACACACGAAAAGTTGAGCAAATAAATGATAATAACTAGAAGATAAATGTTTTATAATGTCTTTTCCAATGTCTGCCTTTGAACAAAATTCAAGGAGGAGCATGTTGAGTTGAAACAAGACAGAATATGAGAAATTTTTTGAAACATATATGTAAACATTTTTTGTTATCATCCTCAAACCTTATTTTTCCCCCAAAGAATGAACAGGAAGCAATGCCTGATTTTTTTTATACTAGTAAATATTTATCCAGGATAAATTATAAATAAACTTATTTTATCCATTGTTTATTATATTTATTATGATACTATTAGATTTACAGGACCTCAAAAACTCATGTGGATAAAAATGAAAATAAAAGACAATGCAACTTTTGAAGCCTCTTCACATATGTGAATGTAGGGCAGCTTTATCATTTGAATCTCATGTTCATAGGAAAAAACTTAACTCACTGCTTAAGGAACATTGAGCTTCTGATAAAGTTTGTAGGGAATTTTGAAAATGGAAATTTATAATGATCAAAAAACATTATAAGCACAGCTAGTATTACTGGGATATTCACTTAAATAATGTTGAAAGGGCAATCTGTTACATATATACATATACCACAATAAAGACTCTCAGTAAGATCCTTAAATGCATATAATTGAATAAAGTGTTACTGAGAGATTGAGATGAAATTATTATATAAAGAATAAAAAGACACAAACCATGTAATACTATACTCACTCGTGTATTTAGGTCATGATGATGGATAAAAAAGTATTGTGATATTTAGATCTGAGTGCATATAATTAATAGATTGATATATCTGGTAATTTTTAAATGCTGATATTTAAAATAGACAAATTTATTTTTAGCAATCTTTAGCTATTTGGACTTGTGATACTTAATTGTTAAACTACTCGCATCCTTCAGTTATCAACACCTCCTAAATGTTTAAAGAGGATATATGTAGACAAAAGCAAACAGAAAAACAAAGTTCATGGACACTGATTTAGATGAACACACACAATCAGATTGCAGTCATCAGATTACAGTGTTAATTTGGGGGACAGAAAAAGAGAAAGAGGAGGAACAAGAATAGAGTCAGATAGACGGAAAACTACGACAGGATGACAGGAGATTCTAAAATTTACTCCAGAAAATCAAATTATTTCACTTAAGGGGGTAAAATTTATTTTTATTATAAATTGATTTATATGAATAATACTATGGAGGGAGGTGTCAGACAGTGTAACATATGATAAAATAATAATAATTTATGAGCTATGAAGGGTTCATGAAGGAGGGGGGAATGAGGAGGGAGGGGGAAGATGAGGAGCAGATATTAAAGGCTCAAGTAGAAGGCAAATGTTTTGGGAAAGACGATGGCAACAAATGTACATATGTTCTTGACACAATGGATGTCTGTATGGATTGTGATAAGAGTTGTATGATCCCCAAATAAAATGATTTTTTAAAAAGAAATTAAAACAATGAAAAGTGTCAAAATAAATAACACTGCACCTGAACACAACCAAGAATAATTCTGAATACTGGCTTCTATGGTGAGAAATCTTACCAAATGGAATACATATTTGAGGATGGTCTACTTCAGTGCTTCCCAGATGGGCAATACCACCTTCTTGGTGGAGCAAGGTGAGGGTGGGTGGTGTTGGAAGAGTCCAGATGGGCTGAAAAGGCCTATATAGTTTATCTTGGATTATAGACTATAATACAAAAAATTAATTGCTGGGGGGAATTCTGAATATATATTTTTTTCTCTGAGAAAAGAGTGAGAGATATTTGGAATGCTGTGGTCTACAAAGTAATTTTTCCGTGTGTGTGTGTGTGTGTGTGTGTGTGTACAGTGCTATTTATCTGTCCTGCTACTTAATAGGCTCATAAATTGGACAAAAAAATTAGAGCTATATTACGCAGCACATTTTACGACACTAAATGTGGTGAATTTTGTGAGGGCATATGTAGTTTGAACAACCTTTCTGGCTATACCACTACTACAAAATACCATCTATACAGTACATGGTCATCCTGGGAGATCACGATATTTCCACATATTTCCAGATAGCAAATTGTTGATTTCTAAACTTTTCTTCCTCACAGTACGAGGTAAAACTCTTCTCACTTTTAGTTCTCTTTGTTCCTAATTGGGAAGAAAAATAAGTTTTCCAATAAATAAAAATCCCACAGATGCATACACATATTGCTTTTTAAAATGAGGACATAATGAACCAGCATTATTCACTTAGGAAACTAGGAGAAAATGAATGATTAAAAATAATTCCATTATCCAAATGTCATTGATGTACTCTGTGAAAAAGTCAATTTGAAAGATAATACTTTAATGAAAGATGAAACAATTTATTATGCAAACTTCGCCGTATGTTGCTGACCCCAAAGCATTTTGATAATGATTACAAGTTTTTATATGTACATTAATAGCAACATTAAATGAGATACCATCTATAATATTAGATAATTAATGTTTTATCTTATGTGTTTCTTATTCTCTGTGAATAATTACTTATTTCTTTTTACCACATTTTATGTATTATCTACTAATAGCTAGTATGTATATATCTTATACTTAATAATTTTTCTTATTTTTTATTTCTTCATGGTCACACAATTAGACACTAATGCCAAGAATTCTTTTCAGTGAAGTTGGCCATATGTCTAGCTTAAGTGTTCCACTGCTTGTCTGGACGAGAAACACAATTCTATAACCAGACCATGTTCTTCCTATCTAAGGACTGAATAGAAAGGGAGTTAAGAAAGTACAAGTGAGTGAGACCTTGGCCTTGAAGGATGTTGGGTGCCTGGAAGACTGTGGAGTAGCATATAATCTGTAAAGGATTTTTCCCCTCTGGGATGTATGCAAGAAAGAGTACAATTAGTGACACTTAGTGGTGCATTTGCTGAATTAGTCAACTCTGCCAAATACGTCATATTAGGTATATTTGACCCTAGTTTGATTACTTTGATTAACATGATCTTCCATGAGGTGCCCCCAAATTTTCAAATTATCCATTTTATGATTAGAATATTATTTTCATATAAACAAACCTTTTAATGGTTATTTATTGTTAAATTACTAGCCCTGCTGGTGTAGTGGTTACGTGTTGGTCTGTGATCCACATGGTTGGTAATTCAAAACTGCCAGCAGCTCCAAGGGAGCAAGACTGGGTTTTCTACTCCCGTAAGTAGTTAACGGTCTCAAAATCCCACAGGGGTTTGCTACGAGTCTGCATTGGACTTAGTGAAGTGAGTTTGGCTTGATTTGTTGTTCAATTATTCTTTGGATCACTGCATGATTATACTGCAACCATTTTATTGGGGGCTCATACAACTCTTATTAAAATCCATTTATACAACCATTGTGTTAAGCACATTTGTACATTTGTTGCCATCATCATTATCAAAACACTTGCTCTCTACTTGAGCCCTTGGTATCAGCTCTCATTTTCCCCATCCCTCCCCCACTCTCCCTCCCACATGAACCCTTGATAATTTATAAATTATTATTTTTCATGTCTTACACTGTCCTATGTATCCCTTCACACACTTTTCTGTTGTCCATCCCCCAAGGAGGGAGTTACATATAGATCATTGTGATCAGGTCTCCCTTTCCCCCTCCACCCTTCTGTAATGGGATGTCCACTTACCTGTAGATGGGTTTTGGGTTCCCACTCCACATCCCCCTCATTCAAAATGATATGATCGTTTTGTTCTTGGATGTGATACCAGATCCTATCGACACTTCATGATTACAGAGGCTAGTGTGCTTCTCTCATGTGGGCTTTGTTGCTTCTCAGCTACATGGGTGCTTGTTTATCTTCAAGTTTTTAAGACCCCAAATGCTATATATTTTGCTAGCTGGGCACCATCACCTTTCTTCACCAAATATGCTTATGTACCCACTTTGTGTTCAGTGATCATGTCGGGAAGGTAAGCATCAGGGAATTCCAGGTTATTAGAACAAAGTGTGCTTGCACTGAGGGAGTACTTGAGTAGAGGTCAAATGTCCATCTATTACTTTAATACTAAACCTATAAATATATGCACATAGTTCTATTTCCCAATCATCATACATAAATATATTTACATATACATATGCCTGTATTTAGAACTCTAAAAATGCCCTTTGCCTCCTAGTTCTTTCCTCTATTTCCCTTTACTTTCCTCTTGTCCCACTATCATGCTCAGCCTTCATTTGGGTTTCAGTAATTCCTCTCAGTCACATTACCCTTGATCATGCCCTACCAGGTCTTTTACACCTTCCTTATCATGATTTTGGGTCACTTGTTCCCTTGTCCCTGGATTTGTTAACACCCACTCCCTTTCCCCTGCTGCCTTCTCTCCCATGTACCCATAGAACTGTCAGTTCCATTGTTTTCTCCTACAGATTGTTTATCCCACCTATCTTATCTAGGTAGACTTGCAGAGATAATAAGATGCACACACTCAAAAAAAGACAGAGTAAAGCAAAGCAACAAAAGAAAACAAAACAATAGCAACAATTTTTAAAAAGCACCAAAAAAGAAAAGCCTGCAAATAGTTCAAGGTCTGTTTGTTGGCCTTGCAAACGTTTTCAGGTCAAGTCTGATGGGGTTCCATGCTTTGGCCCCAAGGTCTACTTTTGGTATTCCCTGGAGACTTCGTTGCTCTGTTCCCCTTGCTGTTCTGTTGCACACCCTAGAGGCATGGATGGTGACACTTGTCTTACATACTCTCGACATGTTTTCAGGAGCAACCACTCCCTGGAGAAAGACATCATGCTTGCTAACATGAAGGGTCAGTAAAAAAGAGGAAGACCTTTTACAAGTTAGATTGACACAGTGACTGAAACAATGGGCTCAATGACAGGCACAACTGTGAGGATGGCACAGGACAGAGTTTTGTTCTGTTATGCTGTGTCTAGGGTGGCTGGGGGTAAGAACCAACTGGATGGCATCGAACCACCCCTCAAACCTATCAAATGCACTGGAAATTAAAACCAAAGCATCTAGATAGTGGGCACTTTCCATATAGAATGTCATGTGTGTGTATGTCTGTCATTCTGTCTCAAAGGTGAACAAACGAGGCTCTCAGCAGATTTAGTTCTCCTTTTTAGTTCTTTTCTTTCTGCTTTTTCTTCACTGTTTTCACTTTTGTTTACTCTGTGCATTTAATTGTTTGTGTGTGAGTGGGTATCAGTTTGCTTGGCATTATTGCTCCCGTCTGTGTCTTCCTCTTTCTCTCTTTTTCCTCTCCTTTCACTCTCTGTCCTGTCACAAGACACTAGCGGCATCTAGGTCAATCCCCTCTGCCTAGGGCAACTCTGAAGGTCCAAGTGGTGGAGCTCCCACCTGCATTTATTGGCTTGGGAAGTAGTTTGTGAATTTATGCCAGGCCTCTTCCACATACCAAGCATCAGGGGGTTCTCCCCCCAAAAATTGGGGGCAAGCCCACCCTAAATCCTGAGGCCCTACAAGTGACTGGGAGAAATGTCTGTGGGGCTCCATGCTACTGCGGGAACACCCACCCAACTTCCAAAGAGATCACTCTGTCTACGATAATTCCCCTGCCAGCTACAGAGCTCTACACATACCCTCCTCAGCACTACAGTTACAGAGAAAAACACCACAGGCCAGCCAAGTTGCTCCAAGAATTGTTAGCAGAATTGATAGACCTCTGGCAAACCTAAGCAAAGAAAGGAAGGAACAAACGACATTTGCAAGGATGAGGGATGAAACAGGGGACATTACAACAGACCCTAATGAAATCAAAAGGGTAATTACGCAGTACTATAAAGGTCTATATTCTAACGAATTCAACAATTTTTAAGAAATGGACAAATATTTGGAAACACAATCCCTCCCTAGACTCTCCCAGATGGATGTCAACAATCTCAATAGAACCATATTAATGGAAGAAATAGACAACGTAATCAAGAGATTACCAACAAAAAAAAATCCCCTTGGCCAGATGGCTTCACAGGAGAATTCTACCAAGCATTCAGGGAAGAACTGACATCAAACCTATACGATCTCTTCCAGAACATAGAAAAAGACGGAAAACTCTGAATCTCTTTCTATGAAGCTAGTATAACTTTGATACCTAAAGCGGGAAAAAATGCCACAAGAATCAAGAACTATAGACCAATATCCCTAATGAACATCAATGCAAAAATTCTTAACAAAATACTGCCCAATAGAATAAAAAAGCGTATTTAAAAAATAATTCACCATGACCAAGTGGCATTCATACCAGGGATGCAGGGATGTTTCAACATATGAAAGACCATCAACATTATTCACCATATTGGCAGGAAAAATGATAAGAACCACATGATAATATTTGATAGACCCAGAAAAAGCGTGCAACAACATCCAACAGGCATTCCTGTTTAAGACACTTAAGAAGATAGGAATAGAGGTAAAATTCCTCAATATTATACAAGTCATATATGAAAAACTAACAGCTAATGTGGTAGTTAACGGAGAAAAGAAGAAAACAATTCCACTGAAAAAGACCAGATAAGGATGCCCCTTGTCCCCACTTCTATTTAATATTGTACTGGAGGTCCTAGCAAACAACATAAGACAAAGGAAAGATATTAAATGTATTCAGCTGGGAAAGGAAGAGGTGAAATTATCATTATTTGCAGACAATATGATTCCATATATTAACAATCCCTTAAACTCCACAAGCAGAGTGTTGGAAGCAATAGAGGAATATGGCAGAGTGGCAGGATATAAAATCAACAAACAGAAGTCTATTGGACTACTCTACACATCAGACAAAATCACAGAAGAGACAATTAAAAAGGTAGTACCCTTTACAATAGTCAAGCACAATTTGAAATACCTAGTGCTATACCTGACTAAAAAAAGAAAGATTTGTAAAATCTTTGCAAAATTATTAAACCCTACTTTAAGAAATCAAAAAGTGACCTCATTAAATGGAAGAATATCCCATGCTTGTGGATTGGCAGACTGAATATAGTAAAGATGTCAGTTCTTCCCAAGGCACTATATAAGTTCAATGCTATCTCGATACGAATACCATCATCTTTCTTCAAAGAATTGAAAAAAGATTGCCAACTTCATATGGAGGGATAAGAAGCCCACAATTAGCAAAGAATTCCTCAAGAAGAAGGACAAAGTGGGAGGGCTTGCTCTACCTGATTTTAGCACGTACTATACAGCCACAGTGGTCAAAACAGTGTGGTACTGACATAATGACAGATATTCAGACCAATGGAAAAGAGCTGAAGACCTAGAAATAAAAACATCAGCATATAGGTAACTGATCATTGATAAGGGCCAAAAAAATAAAATGGGAAGCAGATGCCATCTTCAATAAATGGTTTTGGAAAAAATGGATATCTACTTACAGAAAAATAAAGCAAGACCCTTATCTCACTCCATGCACAAGAATAAACTCAAGGTGGATCACAGACCTTTAGATAAAATCCCAAACTATTAGGGCCATTAATGAGGGAATTGGGACAAACCTGATAACCTTGACACAGGGAATACATAAGCTATCAGAAATAGGGAAGGATACAAATACAGAGAAGTCACAAATAGACAAGTGGGATATACTGAAGATAAGACACCTGTGGACATCGAAAGAATTCACCAAGAGAGTCCACTGACTGGGAAAACATCTTTAGCAAGGACACATCAGACAAAGGCCTTATTACTAAAATATAGAATACTTTGCAAGCTTACAATAAGAGAAAAACTAATTGCCCACTGAGGAGGTGGGCAAAGGATGTGAACAGAAGTTTCACAGAATCTGAAAGTCCAAATGGCCAATAAACATATGAGAAAATATTCCCGATCATTAGCCATAAGAGAAATGCAAATCAAAACAACTATGAAATATCACCTAACACCCTCAAAGATAACCCAATTAAAAAAATCAGAAAGCAACAAGTGTTGGAGGGGTTGTGGTGATATAGGAACTCTCACCTGGTGGTTCTTGTCTGCTGGTGGACCTGTAGGTATGTAAAGTCACTATGGAAATCCATTTGGCGATTTCTCAAATAGATGGAAATTGAGTTATCATACAACCCAGCAATCTCCCTACTGGGTGTACACCCAGAAGAGACAAGAAACAAACCACGGCCAGCCATCTGTGCTCCAATGTTCACTGCGGCACAGTTCACAATTGCAAGCATTTGGAAACAACCCAAATTTCCATCAACAGACAAATGGATTAAGAAACTGTGGTACATACATACAATGCAGCACTACGCATCGCTAAAAAGCAGTGATGAACGTATGAAGCATATCGCTGCATGGGAAGAACTGGAGGAAATTATGCTAAGTGAAGTATGCCAAGCTCAAACGGACAAGTATGAGTCCTCTGAGGTGAGTTTATATACATATATTAAAAGAGAGAACAGAAAGATAAGTGCAAAAGGGGTACAGGGAAAAGCTACTGTATACAAACACTCTAGGGATGAGGTCAAAGTAGTATGGCAGGGGCCAGAGCAAATCCAGGGGTACATATGGTAGCCAACTAAAACGGGGGTGGAGGGAGAAAAGGGGAAAGAAAAAAAAAGATGTGTGATGGGGGAATAGGGCACTGATCCACTGAAGGAGAGGGTATTGTTTGTGTCTCCACAGGGGAAAGAGGTCTCAGATTTAAAGCCAGTGCCAGATGAATGTGGTATGCTGCCAAGGAGCGGGGATCCAATGGAGGGGTCAGAGGGCTTGGCCCCCACACCAGCTATGTGGACAACTACCCCTCACTGCAGAAGAATTTACTTGGGAGGACGGCACTGAAGCTGCAGATAGGGAAGAGGGGCATGTCTGATCAGAGCAAATGGGAGCAAATGAAAGGGGAGGAAGATAGAGTGGAGCACATCATGGCCCATCAGGCTTGGAGGATGATATCCCCGCTCTGAACAGCCAGTGGACAGAGTGGACAATATGGCTCATCCCATTAGGAGACATGCTGCTCCTTGATCGCCCAGGGCCCCAAGGAGGACAACACTAGAGACTCAGAGTCAGGACTGGCCCAGACGGACACTGTGACACTGAGGCAAACAACTAAAAGCGTGTGGCAGAGCAACCATGGGAGCAGAGCAGGGAGTCCCGAGGGAGTACAAAGGACAGACTCTGGGGTCAAAACATGGTACCCCATTGGACCTGACTGAAGGATACACCTAGAGGTCAAAAATAAGAACTTGATCTATTTACAGGTTTTTCTTTCTTTTTAAATTTCTTTCTTTTAATTAATTTTTTCTTCTCTGAGTAATTGGTTTCCTTTTTTGTTGTCATCGCTGTGTTCTCACTCATTGCCTATCTTGCTATGGCTTCATTTTTGGTGCATTTTATTATTTCTACAGGTCTATCTAGATAAGATAGACTGGATGAATAGTCTGGAGGAGAAAACAACGGGAGCTATGGTTCTGGTGGGGACACGGGAGAGGGGGAAGAAAGAGTAAGGATGTGGTGCTGACCAACCCAGGGACAAGGGAGCAATAAGAGATCCAAAATCAGTAGCAAGGAGGGTGTGAGAGGCCTGGTAGGGATTCAGCAAGGGCAGTGTAACCGAGAGAAACTACTGAAACCCAAATGAAGGCTAAGCATGATAGTGGGACAAGAGGAAACTAAAAGGAAATAGAGGAAAGAACTAGGTGACAGAGGTTATTTATAGAGGTCTAAAGACTGGAATGTATATATGTAAATATATTTATGTAAGAGTGTAGGGAAACAGATCTATGTGCATATATATGTTTATATGTTTAGTATTAAGGCAACAGATGGATATTGGGCCTCTACTCAAGCAGTTACTCAATGCAAGAATACATTGCTCTATTACATTGGCATTCCAGGATGCACACCTTTCTGGCACGATTGCTGAAGAAAAATGTGTGTATAAGCAAATGTGGTGAAGAAAGCTGATGGTGTCCAGCTATCAAAAGATATAGCATCTTGGGTGTTAAAGGCTTGAAGATAAACAAGCGGCCATCTAGCGGAGAAGCATCAAAATCCATATGGAAGAAGCACACCAGCCTGTCTGACCACAAGGTGTTGAAGGGACCAGTTATCAGACATCAAAGAACTAAAAATCATCTCACTGGGTGCTCACCTTCCTGATACGATCACTGAAGACAAACGTCTGCATAAGCAAATGTGGTGAAGAAAGCTAATGGTGCCTGGCTGTCAAAAGATATAGTATCTGGGATCTTAAAGGCTCGAGGATATACAATTGGCCATCTAGTTCAGAAGCAACAAAGTCCACATGGAAGAGACACACCAGCTTGTGTCACCATGAGCATCTAGGAACAAAAAAATCATATCATTGTAAGTGTGGGTGAGTGCAGAATGGAGACTCAAAGCCCATCAGTAGTCAACCGGACACCCCCTTACTGAGGGTTGTGAGGAGGAGATGAGCCAGTCAGGGTGCAGGGTAGCAACGATGAAACATAACTTTCCTCTAGTTCTTAAATGCTTCTTCCCCCCTCATTATCATGATCCCAATTCTATCTTACAAATCTTGCTAGACCAGAGGATGTACATTGGTACAGATAGCAACTGGAAACACAGAAAATCCAGGAGAGATGACTCCTCTAGGACCAGTGGTGAGAGTGGCCATGCCTGGTGGGTGGAAGGAATGTGGGGTAGAAAGAGGGAACTGATTACAGGAATCTACATATAGCCTTCTCCCTGGGGAATTGACAGCAGAGAAGAGGGCGGGGGGAGATGTCGGACCGGGTAACATATGGCAAAATAATAACAATTTATGAATCATGAAGGTTTCATGAGGTAGGGAGGAGTGGAAATGGAAGGGGGATATGAACAATCGATATTAAGAACTCAAGTAGAAGGCAAAAATTTTGAGAATGATGATAGCAACAAATGTACAAATGTGCTTGACACAATGGATGTATGTATGGATTGTGATAAGAATTGTACAAACCCCCAGTAAAATGAGTTTAAAAAAAGAAAACACGAGGCTCAAGTTTTCCACATTAAGAAACTGCAGAATCCAGAACTTGTTACTTCTGAACCTTTAGGATTGCCACCACAAAATACACACTATCAGAGAGTATGTAGATTCAGAATTATTGCTTCCAACAGTAGCCGTCCTTAGTCTTTTCCACAAGTTTTATGATATTATTGCTATGACTAAAGGATCAGTGGTAGTTTAGCGGGTTACTGCTGGGCTACTAGCCACGATGTCAGCAGTTCAAAAGCACCAGTACTCCTGGGGAGACAGATGAGACCCTCCACACTGGTAAACAACCACTGTTTTGGAAACCGTAGAAGTTTTACTCTGCCCCATATGGTTACTAAGAATCAGAACGGACTCCATGGCAGTGAGTATTCTTGTAACTATAACATTTTTGAAAAGAACATATCTTTATATGATAGTAAGAGATTGAATTTGCACAAATAAATGTTTCCGTTAATCTATGCCTGAATTACATATTAAGTGATATTCTAATCAATTAATTGAATAAATTCATGTCTGAAAGGAAACCTGTCATGTTTGTCTTTTCATTGAGTGACATGCCATGTGCCACAATATGCCACTACCTTTCACACATTGGGTGGCCTTCATTTTTATTTGGACACATTTTTCTCATGCAAAATGTTCTCAAGCAGTAAGAAGAATAATTTTGCATTATGCTAATAATTTATGCTGCGATCTTAAACAAAGAAAAAGCATTCTTTCTTATTTTGTGTCATGTAAGCTATATATTTTTCTTGTTTCTCAAAATATCGCATTTGTTTTGAAATGAGGTGAAAACCACTGTAGGCAGCTGTCTTGTTTGAGGTTTCCTAAATCCTTCTAGCACACTACGTGTGGACTGCAGAAAAAGGCTGAAACTGCGTTCATTTTGACTATTCTTTGGAAATAGCTGCTCCCATTCATTTGTATCACCAGTGAATTAGTGTACATTACCCACTCAAAATCTCCTAATCATCATATTAAAATATAAAGAAACATTCCAAACATTTATTCAATCCATTTTCTTCAATTATTCACTTCACCTTGAGGTATCTACCATTTAATGAAACGTTCTCCTATGACTTTTTCAAAAATGACATAATTTTATCACTTTTACCCCATATACTGCATTATTTCTCTGTAAAATTCCTATCATTATCTGACACATTTTCTTTTTCCTTTGATTTTATTTTCTTGTCCCTCTTCTATCCTGATAAACTCCATTAAATCAAACTCCATTAAATTAGTAATTTGGTTATTGCTTGATCAGTATTTTATCCCCATGTCCTGACAAATAATGTGCTCAATCAATATTTAATGAATGAATGAAATCACGAGTGAATAGATGAATCCATATTTCAGTCCTAATTCATTATGTCCCATGAGAAGTGTATGGTGCAGAAAATTAAATATGTTCATCTGCCAAGTTTCAAAAATATTCATCACATTTGTATGCTGTTCATTAATAGATTACAATTAAAATGAGAGTTGAGGTACACATATCAGGAAATATAAAAAATATGCATAGGAGCACACATTTTCCCACAAATCATTTAAACACACCATCATATTTAAATTAAATGAATTAATTAAGCAATATGTTTTATATCTTACAAAATCAGAGGTCAGTTGATTCCCAGCCCGTCACATATATTGCTGGCAGAGATGCTTTGAATTCTCATTTAGAAATAGTGGCAACTTATTTTAAATTAGTCTCTCTGTTCCTCTGTAGTTAAATGTGTGAGACACAGAAATAGAACATTGTGTGATGGAACAGATGCTTTAGCAACGGTGAGTTTATATGAGGATGCTGATGACAGATGCCACCTGATAGCATTAGCCAATAAAAAAATATGGGTCTGACTATCTACAATTACTTGAAATGAGCTGGGATGTGGTAGCTGAGGGTGTACAATTTCACTCTCATATATTGTGAATGATCTTGTATTATGGATCTAGATAATATTCAAAGTTAATTTAAAATGAAATAAAGATAAATTTATTTTAAGACAAGTAGTCTGAATTAGTTCAGATAGATTTTCTCTTAAGAAAACGTTTTACCCTGTGACAAGAAGGAACAGGAAAATTGACTAGAAACAAAGCTTATTGAGTATGGCTCCTTAACGTTCAAAATTGAACTAAATGTAGGCTTTTCAAGAGAGAATAATTGCATGCATGCTATCGTATTTCCCTTCCTTTTAAAAAATTAACAAATATGAACATTTGAAATTCCATTGAAATGAACAGGAGAAGAGCTTCAATTATTTTGTTATCACATAATTATGTTCTATTCTACATAAGTGCGTGATGTACTTAAAATGTTTTCTTTATTTGGAGAATTTTAATGTAACTTATGTATCATAAGAGGTGTTATGGATTAATCATGTCTCCTCAAAACATGTGTTGGAATCATAACCTCTGAGCAGGTGGAGATAATGCAATTTGGTAATAAACAACCAATCCAGGGTTTCTGAGACTGTAAATTTTTTGGAAGCAGATAGAATCTCTTAGCCACTAGTGATTTTGAACTACTGAATTTTAGTAGCAGTGTAACATCACCAGAGTCCCTTCATTTGGGAATAAGACTTGCTTTATTGCAATAGGTGTCCTACTGGCCCAGTGGTTACGAATTGGGCTGCTAACTGCAGGTCAGCAGTCTGAAACCAGTTGCTCTGTGGGAAAAAGATAAGACATTCTACTCATGCAAATAGTTAATCGTATTGGAAACTCACTGGGGCAGTTAAACTCTGTCCTACAGGATTGTTATGAAAGGGCACAACTTGATGACAGTGAGTTTGGTTTGATCTGAGTTATTGCATTAATGAGAACATATCAGTGTGATGTATGTTCTTAACATGATCATTTGTGAATTATAAGGTGTAGTAGAGAAACTGAGACCTACTGCTGGAAAATAGATGCTAAATGAAAATCACCAATGAATCCAAGAATGCTTGAAAATAAAAGAATCATTCCCTGAGAGAGAGAGAGAGAGAGAGAGAGAGACTTCACAAGACCTAGTGGACTGAATTCAAAACTTTTAAATGAACTGAGTGAGAAAAATTTCTGTTTGTTAAAGTCATTTATGTGTGGTATTTATTTTACACACACACAAAATAACTAAGAGAATGTTTATCTACTTTTGTAAAATAATGAAATTGGAAGTAATATTTTTGTCATCTGTTTCTGTCAGAATTTATTTTGATTGGCTTTCTTCTAATGAGTATTCATTTCACAGAATTAATACAATAAGCATATTATATTTGTTCTATTCTAAGTTATCCATTGTGCCTAGTTTGGTTTCCCTAAATAAAAACTATGGACAAGAACTTGGGGACAGGTACATGTGGGAGAGCTGATTTCAAAAACTCAGGTAAGGAAGTAGAGGACTTGATTCAGCAAAGGAAGAAAGCCAACAGCCTTTTGGGTTAATGATATTACTGCTATGGGTAGCTAGTGCTCAACCCGCTAATTCCCCTCTGCAGAATGATGTGGAACAGGCGGTAGAATCATTCCTCCAAAGCAAAAGAGATTGGACATTTTTCTACCCTCCATTGTGTGACTTTGTCCTAGAGATCTGACTGCTGCTGTTAGTTGCTCTACAGAGAATTCCACCTCGGTGTTAACTTACCTCCTAAAAATTCTTCAATTGCCCCACCTGTATATGAGAAAGTTTTCAAAATATTGAAAAAAGTCCTCTGTTGGATAGAGGGAAGAAAGTTTCAGGACAGAAAACTATGGGTGTTCTGTTAAAGGTCAACAGAAATATCTAGTACAGTCAGAAGAAATGATCATATATGGAAAGGGGCATGAACAGATCTGCAACAGGAATGTTGTCCTTGTTAGCATAAATCCAGATTTATGTGGGTGTATGTATATATATATATAATCTTGTGTGGGTGTGTGTTTGTGTGTGCGCATTGTCTCCCATGTGAATTCCTGAAGCTTGGGAGAAATAATTGATGTGTGTGTGTGTACCTTCATTTTTCTGTAACAAGTATCATTGAAACCTTTAAAAATATTATTAATGAGTTCAACACATATGCTATTATATGAGAGTACTGTTTAGTATATTCAATATTCTATGATTACCTTAATTTTCTCTTTATTATAGAAGCACAGTATTTGTTTAGGGAGGTCTCCTAAAAAACAGTTATTGAAAACATCAATATTAATTGTAAAATTCACTTTCTTTTGTTTTGTGCTGATGTAAGCTCAGTTTTTCATTCTCTCTAAAAACCACCAACATGACTTTCTATCCAGAAAGATGAATACAATTAAGTTCAGTTTAACCAAATTACCTTATAGTTTAGTACCAAAACAACACCTTTACCTATAACAACATAGACTATACTGCTAGGTTCCTGTATTTACCTTGAGATTCCATCTTCTCTCTCTGTGTGTCTATGTCAGGGGTCAGTAGGAAAATAATAACATTCCACATTTCTTTGGAGCAAAAAAGAATCAGTACAGCTTGAACTATGTCCAGACCTTCTTCTGCCATCTCTAGAATACTTGCAGTCTAAGCTCATATAAATGCCACCGAGTGGAGAGAAAAGGTCAGCAGAAAGCTTGAAAGCTTTGTTCAGCTTCCAGTCATGCTAATCTGTATACAAGCCTATCTCCTGAGAGTCCAAGCTCATCCTTTAAATTCTCTGCTTCAGCTTCATTCATTTCTTAGGAAAGAATACTTTCTGAAACTCTAGGACACATTGAAGGTCAGAGGCAAAGCTGAGCAGGTAACATCACTACAACTTTCCCAATTATAGATACACTATGTTTACTATGAACCATGGTACTTATCTTATTCTTTTTTGCCCTTCAATATCCATAATTCTGTTTTGTCCTTTAGTGTTAAAAATAAAAATTACCTATATTCCTTCCATGCGCCACATAATCAGAATGATAATCTACGGTTTCTAGGCACTACCTAGGCTTGCAATCAATGAGAAATGGCTCTGTTGGTCTAAATTAGCAGACTCCTAAAAGCACATAAGAGGCATGAGTGATGTTCATGTGGTGTTCATGGCCAGATGATCCTTTTCCTAGTTTGTGCTCCCTCATGTGTTGTCCTATCACGTTAGAAGAATTCTCATGTATTGTATGTACTCGTGTATAAACCTAATTGTTCAGCACATTAATTATGCTGACAAAGCCCCCCTTGGTTATACTCGAACCTGCAGCCTCCGTGGGTGGTCTGATGATATCACTGCTCTTCTTTACTCCTGCATGCCAGGAGCCTCTGTGTTGTCTGTGTACTGGGCATGAACTTGCCTGCTTCTGTGTGCTGGGGTGCGCCACATCCATGTCAGGGAAATGTTGGATGCGGCACTCTTCTTCTCCTGCTCTTCTCCAGGGCTGTGACTAATGACGTAGCTCTTACGTCATAACACGCTTGGTCATGCCCCCTTGCTCTGCCCAAGCATTACTGAATACAAGAGCCAGTATATGTCTGATCTTGTATATACATTACGTTTATTTACATTAACCCCTATCTGGACCCAGTGTTCACTATGCTTGCATAGAGCAGCCTGTAGTAGGGCTCATAATATAAACACTGTGTTGTGTATTCACTGTGTGACTGCATGTGTTGTGTTAGCACTTCTCATACATATGTGATAAAGTGGCATATGCAGTAACGCAACACATGCATTAACACAGTATGTATAGTATGAGCCTTAACACAGGCTGCTCTATGCAAACATAGTCATGTCATCATATTGTGGAATACTATCATACCAAACTCCAAATCCTGAATTACTGTCAACTCCCTTGGTGATCCAGCCACGGGAGTATTATTGGGGCAGTATCTCTTTTCCATGCTGAAGTCTATCTGTCTTGCTGCATTCTATAACCAATTGATTTTATTTGTTTGTTTGTATACTGGCAGTTGCCTGAACACCACCATTTTTATTGTAAATTGACCTCTTTTAAGAACTACAGGGTTTATTTTTGTAGTAGGAATTATGGTAAATTCTGAAAATTCAATCACTATTGTATGGCATTCTTTTTCAAAGATTTTTTTATACTGTTAGAAATGGACCCCAATACTTCTAATCCTGGACCAAAACAAAAATGCAGGACATCCGAAGCTAGTTTCAAACTTAAGGTTGTGTAAAGAGCAGAATAAAGCAATAACTGTATTGCAAGTAGGGAATTTTGTGTTGATAAAAATAAGTGAGGGAGAGGTGGAAAATGAAAGCTGACTTGGAAAAGACTCCAAAGGCCAAAAAAAACCAAAAACCTCGACATGATTTAATGACTTCATATGGGGCTATAGAGACTGAATTGTATAAATGGGTTATGGAGTGTTGTTCAAAATGTTAACTGTGTAACATGCATGGGAATTCAATTATGTGCCTTTCAAATGGCCAAAGACAACAAATTAAAAGCACCATGCATTGAAGATTTTGTTGCGTCAGCAGGATGGTACACCTAATTCATAAATAGTTTTGCCCTATGTTTGTGGCAAAGAACAAAGATTTAACAGATTTTGCCAAAAGACCTTGATAAAAAGTGATGTCATTCCATTCATTCATCATTAAATGAAAAAGGATCAATACCTATGACTTAGAAGAAATTGGGAATATGGATGAAACACCAATGACCTTTGATCTTCCAAGCAACAGAACTGTGGCAAGTTTGGAAGACAAAACTATTTCACTCAGAATCACAGGAAACGAATATATATATAATATATATATTCATATATATATATACACATATATATATATATATATATATATACACATTTCACAGTCGTTCTGCCATGTTTGGCTAATGGAACTAAGCTGTAGCCTGTCATTATTTTTAAAAGAAAGACCTTGCCTAAAAAGTTCAAATTCCCACCACAAATTGCAGTGTGCACACATATTAAAGACTGGATGGATGAAAACAGAAGGAAAAAAATTGCTACAAGAAATTTGAAAGGGACAACCACGAGCATCCTTAAAGAGAAAATCATCATTGCTAGTTTGGGATATGTTCAGAGCCCACACATCTGATGACATAAAAAAAAATTTCAAAATCTTCTCAAGTTACTTTGGCCATAATTCCAGGCAGGCTTAGATTTGTATTACAGCCCCCTAGATGTGTGTTTAAATAAACATTTCAAAGACCGTGTATGAAAAATGTGGCATGAATGGATATCATGTGATCAAGCCTGACTGGTGAAAGTAGGAAATCTGATGAAGCCTGACATAGGATTGAAAGCAAAGTGGGTTTGTGATGCATGGGAAGAGATTACAGAAGACATGGCGCAATGCGCCTTCAAGAAATGTGGCATTAGCAATGATATAAATGGCAGTGAAGACAGTGCTTTGAGTGAGAATGACAGCAGTGGTGGTGATGACTGTGAACTCAGTGATGATAACAATGTCTATGCTGATAACTTCACACCAGCTAAAGTGGAAGCTCTGGACATACAGATCAGGAGGCAGAATCCGGTTTTGAAGGACTTTAACTTGTGTTTTAGCTTGGTTGGTGATTGAGCTAAGGTTTTTGTACTTTTAAAGTTATTGTTGGGGACTTCTGGGAAGATGGCGACGGACTGACACATACCAGAGGGACTCCGCAGAATTCAGCCCAACAGAGTTGCTTAGAGTGAAATTCAACACTGCTAGAACGCAGGAGGAAAATCATAAAGATAAGGAAGTACAGACCCACGGGTTTTGAGGGACTGGACTTTTGGCTTACCTCATTGGAGGCTGGTTGGGCCTTGACCTTGGCCCCGCCACTGTCTCTGCCAGAGCCGGGACCATTTGGAGCCCGTAGAGGGGGCTTGGTCTAAACACAGCCACAGTTTGCCACCACCTGCTTCAGGGAAATGACTGGGCACTTGCAGCTCCACAGGCAGGAATCAGGGTTCAACTTCAATGTTGCTCTTCTTTCCATCTCTTCTCTCTATGCCCCCCACAGTCTTGGAGAGCTGTGCAGGGACATTTTCTCAACACAGCCACAGCTTGCTGCTGCCGCCTCCAGAGGCAGGGACTAAACCCTTGCAGCTCCACGGGTGGGGATTGGAACTAAGCTACATTGTTGCTTTTGTCTCCCTATCTTCTCTATATGCATGCACAGTCTCAGTGGGGTAACTTTTAAATTTTTTCCTCCTCGTTGTCTCTTTCCTGTTCTCTCACACTCCATGGCTGACTTCCAGACCACTCCCCTTAGCCTAAGCCATTTAAGCCTGCGCCACACCCAACTAGTTGTGCCACACTCTGTGCCACACTCTGCAGCTAGCCCGAGGCTGGGAAAAGCCCTGCTGACCTCCAACATGGGATGGTCTGCCCAACTTCTTACCGGGAAATTCCTGCCTGTGAGCCTGGGGGCTTAAGGCAGCTCAGCCAAAATCCCAAGCTGCTGCAGGAACCTCTGCATAACCTCCTCTAACCTCCGCAACACCAAAGCAGGCAACTTACCAGCCTTCTGAGGCATTCCCCTGCGAGAGGAGCTACAGGAGGATAAAGGGGTAGGCCAATTCCATAGTGGAATTAGCTGTAGAGAGTTCAAAAAACAGTTTTACAAGCCTCCCACAGAGAGCCAGTGCTCTTTGAGTCCCTGGAAAATGGCACCTGGCTCCTCTAAAACAATACAATTCAAACAGCCATCAGTCACAACGACCTCAACGAAAAAAAAAAACAGGAGAAAAATAAAAGGCAATGGCAGAAGATGTGCCGAACGTAACGATATGCATAGAAGAAGCAGACATTGAGCTGCCACAGAAATTTTCAGAATGCTACTTGGAGTCATACAGGATATGAGGGAAACAATACAGAAAAAGGATGAAATGATGGAGCAGATAAACACCATACACCTAAGGGAATTCCAGGAGCTTAGGGAGGGGATAACAAAAACCAGCTGCAGAAACACGGACCTCAAGAATCAACTGGGGGAATCAGAGAACCGCATCAGTGACTTGGAGGACAGCCAAGGAGACTGTAACAAACACAAACAAAAATCTAATAAGATCATCAGAGAAGCTGAAGAAAACCGCAGGGCTATGCCTGATACTATGAAACAGAACAACATTAGAATTATTGGCTTCATGGAGGAAGACACAACAAAGAAGTTATCTGTAAAAATAGCTAGAGAATTATTAGAGGAAAACTTCCCCAGCTTAATGAATGAAAACCAGGCAAGCATTCAAGGGGTTGAAAGAACACAGCTAGATTGAATCCAAAGAAGAAGTCACCAAGGCACATAATAATTAAATTATCCAACTTTGAGGAAAAAGAGAAAATCATGATAGCAGCCAAGTAAAAACAAGCAATCACATATAAATGTTCCCAAATAAGAATATACTCAGATCTATCTGCAGAAACTATGAAGAAGAGGAGAGTGGAGTAACATATTCCAAAAATTGAAGGAAAACAATGCAAACATAAGAATACCCAGCCAAATTCTGTATCAAGAGAGATGGAAAAGTAAGAGTCTTCCCAGACAAGGAAAAATTAAGAGAATACATTAGAAGAAACCCAGCCCTTGAAAAGATCCTTGCCTACCCACTATTTGCAGAAGAACAATACTCACCACGCATAAATAAGAGACCACCAAATAGAGCAACCTCACCCAGAAGGCAACAAAGAGAAAACAGACCCCAAGATAGCATTGGCTTAAGGATGGAAGAAGTCAACAATGATACACCCACAAACATGCACAACTCACTAATGAAATAGGGAAGTTGGAAAACACCCAACATAATAGGCATAAAATGACATCACAGAGTCCACAGAGGGAGATAATCACCCCGAATAGCAATGGCCTGAACTCAGGCATTAAAAGACTGAGACTAGGAGACTGGCTTAAAAAACACAACCCATCAATCTGCTGCCTACAGGAGACATCACAAGGCTACAGACACAAATAGACTGAGAATCAAAGGCTGGAGAAAGTTTTAGCAAGCAAAGAGCAATTCAAAAAAAGCAGGGTTGCAATCCTAATCTTGGATAAAATTGACCTAAAAGTGAAAACCAAAAAGAGAGGTAAGGGGGTACACTATATAATGCTCAAGGGAATGGTAGACAAAGAACCACTACACATTGTAAACACATATTCTCCGAATGAGAGACCCACTGAATACGTCGCCCAAACACTACAAAAGATGAAAAAAGAAATCACAGCATCAGCAATTAGAGAGGGTGACTTTAATACACCGCTCTGTGAGAAAGATAAGTCAGAGGAAAAGAAACTCAACAAGGAGGCTAGAGATCTCAACACTACTATTAGACAAATTGACCTGATAGATATTTTCAGAGCTTTTCATTCAAATACCCCAAAATTGACATTCTTCTCAAGCTCAAATGGTACATATTTGGAGATAGAACATATGCTGGGGCATAAGTCAAATCTACATAAATTTAAGCACATTGATACCATACAGACCTCTCCCACTGACCACTATGCCATATGGCTGGAAATCAACAAAAGTAAGACAGAGAAAACAGGAGCAAACAATTGGAGGATGTATAACTCTCTACTGCAAAAGGAGTGTGTATTGGCACAGATCAGAGATGAAATTAAGAAATTTCTAGAAACCAATGAGAATGAGAACATGACATACTAAAACTTATGGAACAAAGCAAAGGCAATTATGAGAGGAAGTTTCATAGCCATATATGCACACCTGAAAAAGAGAGACTCATCATTGATATGCTGGCACAAAATTTAGAGCTACTAGAGTGTGTCAGCAGGACAATCCCACTAATAGCAAAATAAAAGAAATAATAAAAATCAGGACTTAGATACAGGAGAGGGAAAATAAGAAAACTATGGAAAAAACTAATACTGCTAAAAGTTGGTTCTTTGAAAGGATAAACAGAATCGACAGAGCACTGGAAAACCTCATCAAAGAAAGGAAGGAACAAATTTCAATAGCAAGAATTATGGATGAAAAATGGGACAGTACAACACACCCTAATGAAATCAAAAGTATAATTACGCAGTACTATGAAGGATTGTACTCAAATGAATTTAACAACTTGCAAGACATGGCCAAATTCTTGTACAAGAAATCCCTCCCTAGACCATCTCCAAGGGACCTCAAGAATCTCAACAAACTTATATAGCAATATAAAAAATAGAGAAGGTCATCAGGGGATTACCAATGAAAAAGCCCTCTGGACCCAATGGTTTCACTGGAGAATTCTATCAAACATTTAGGGAAGAACTAATACCAATCCTACACAAACTCTTCAAGAACATAGAAAAAGATTGCCAACTCTCAAACTTCATATATGAAGCTAGTATAACTCTGATACCAAAACTGGGCAAGGATCCCACAAGAATCGAGAACTATAGACCAATATCCCTAATGAACATTGATGAAAAAAAAATCCTTAACAAAATACTAGCCAACAGAATACAAAATATACAAAACAAATAATTTACCATGAAATCATGGGATTCATACCAGGGATGCAGGGATGGTTCAACATACAAAAGACCATTAGTATTATTTGTCACATTGACATTAAAAACTATAAGAACCACATGATAATCTTGATAGATGCAGAAAAAGCATTTGAAAATATCCAACACCAATTCCTGTTTAAGACACCTGAGAAGATAGGAGTGGAAGCAAAATGCCTCAAGACAACACAAGCTGTATATGAAAAGCCAACAACCAACGTGGCAGTCAATGGAAAAAGACAAACACAATTAGACTGAAAAAGGGGACCAGCCAAGGATACCAGTTATCCCCACTCATATTTAATATCATGCTGAAGGTTTTAGCTGACTGCATAAGGCCAAGAAAAGACATCAAATGTATTCATTTGGGGAAGGAAGAGGTGAAACTATCGTTATTTACAGATGATATGATTTTATATATGGAAAATCGCAAAAGTTCCACAAGGGTTGTACTGAAAGCAATAGAGCAGCTTGGCAGAGTAGCAGGAAACAAGATCTACAAACTGAAGTTCATCAGACTGTTATACACATCGGATAAGACCACAGAAGAGGAGTTAAAAAAAATAATAGCCAAGCACAAATTGAAATATCTAGGGATATACCTGACTAAAAGTACAAAGGCTTTATATGGGGAAAACTACAGAACAATATTACAAGAAACCAATATTGACCTCACCAAATGGAAGACTATCCCATGCTCCTGGACTGGAAGACTCAATATACTCAAAATGTCAGTTCTGCCAAAGGCACTATATAAATTTAATGCAATCCCAATACAATCACCCTCACCTTTCTTCAAAGAAATGGAAAAACTGAATACCAACTTCATATGGAGAGGGTAGAAGGCCAGAATTAGCAGAGACCTCCTCAAGAAGAACACAGTGGGAGGGCTTGTGTTACCTGACTTTAGCACATAGTATGCAGCCACAGTTGTCAAAACTGCATGGTATTTGTACAATGACAGATGCAGAGACGAATGGAAAAGAACTGATAACCCAGAAATAAAGTCATCAGCATACAGACAACTGATCTTTGATAAGGTCCCCAAAAATATCCAACAGGAAGCAGATATCCTCTTTAACAAGTGGTGCTGGGAAAAAATGGATATTTACCTGCAGAAAAATGAAGCAAGACCCTTATCTCACTCCATGCACAAGAATAAACTCAAGGTGAATCACAGACCTTGAAGTTAAACCCCAAACTATTAGGGCCATCAATGAGGGAATTCGGTCCAATTTGAGAACTTTGACACAGGGAATATATAGTTTATCAGAAATAGGGAAGGACACAATCACAGAGGAGGCACAAATTGACAAATGGGATATACTGAAGATAAATCACCTGTGTACAGCGAAAGAATTCACCAAGAGAGTAATAAGAGGGTCCACGGACTGGGAAAATATCTTTAGCAATGACTCATCAGACAAAGGGCTTATTAAAAAAAATAATTGCCCACTGAGGAGATGTGTAAAGGACCGGAACAGAAATTTCACAGTGGCAGAAATCTGAATGGCCAACAAACATATGAGAAAATGTTCCCAATCTTTAGCCGTAAGAGAAATGCAAATTAAAACAACAACAAGGTACCACCTAACACCTTCAAAGATAGCCCAATTCAAAAAATCAGAAAGACACAAATCTTGGAGGGACTTTGGGGAGACAGGAACTCTCATCCACTGCTGGTGGACCTGTAAGTATGTACAGCCACTATGGAAATAGATCTGGTGATATCTAAAACAGATGGAAATCAAGTTACCATACAACCCAGCAATCCCCCTACTGGACATATACCCAGAAGAGGCAAGAAACAAACCAAGATGAGACATCTGTGCTCCAATCTTCATTATGGAAGAGTTCACAATTGCAAGGAGTTGGAAACAACCTAAATTTCCATCAACTGACGATTGGATTAAAAAGCCGTGGTATATAAATACAATGGAGAACTACACATAGCTAAAAAGCAGTGATGAATGTATGAAGCACATTGCTGCATGGGGAGAACTGGAGGAAACCATGCTAACAGAAGTAATTCAAGCACAAAAGGACAAGTACAACATGAGTCCGCTGAGAAAGTTTTAAAATGAATGCAAAGGAGCATGGGGAAAAAGCTACTGTATATAAATATTCCTGGGGTGAGGTCCAGGTAATATGGCAGGAGCCAGACAAAATACAGGGATGTTACACATGGTAGATAAGTGAAAAGGAGGTGGGAAAGGAAAAAATACCAATGAATAAAAAGAAATGGATAGCGGGCGCACAGGGCACTAACCCACCCAAGGGAGGGTATTGTTTATATCTCCATAGGGAAGAGGGACCAGACTTCAACCCAGTGCTCCAAGGTGTGAATGCAACATGCCAGCTTGGAGTAGGGAACCAGTGGAGAGGTCTGGGAGGCCGGCCCCTACCCCAACTACTACGTGGACACCTGCCCCCCCCTCTCAGAATAATTGATTCCAAAGGATGGCATTGAATCTGCAGCTCTGGTAGACAGACATATCTGATTGAAGTACATGGGAACAGATGAAGGAGGGGTGGGGAGGAGAGAGTGGAACACAACCTGGCCCGCCAGTCCGTGAGGACAATGTTCCCAATTAGAGCAGCCAGTCCACAGGGAAGACCACATGGCCAGCCCCACTATGAGACAGATGACCCTCACGGACCCATAGCCCTACAGGCGACAACACTGGAGACATACTGTGGGAATTGCACCTGATCTGATCCCGCCACACCGAGGCAAAACACTAAGGGGGTGCAAAGGAATAGCAAGGGAATGGAGCAGTGAGGTCCCCAGGGAATGCTGAAGGTGGACTTTGGGGCCAGGGCAGGGTGCCCCAACAGACTGGACTGGAAAACACTCATAAAGGCAAACAAACAATCCTTGAACTAACTACAAGCTTTTCCTCCTTGTGTTTTGTTTTGTTTGTCATTGATTTGTTGTTGTTTTGTTGTATATTGCTGCTTGGTTTTGTTCTGTCTTGTTTTTGTGCATGCTATTATCTCCGCAGGTGTGTCTAAATAAGATAGGCTGGATGAACAATCTGGAGGAGAGAACAAGGGGATTGACAGTTCCAGGGGGACCTGGCAGATGGGGAGGTGGGGGGTAAAGGTAGTGGTGAACAAACCCAGGGACAAGGGAACAACAAGTGATCCAAATCGGTGGTGAGGAGGGTGTGAAAGGCCTGGTAGGGCATGATCAAGGGTAATGTAGCAAAGAGGAATTGCTGAAACCCAGGTGCGGACTTAGCATTTTAGTAGGACAGGAGGAAAGTCAAAGGAAATAGAGGCCAGAGCTAGGAGACAAAGGGCATTTATAGAGGTCTAGATAAAGGCATGTACATATGCAAATATATTTGTATATGAGGATGGGGAAATAGATCTATGTGCATATATTTATAGGCTTAGTATTAAGGTAGCAGAAGGACATTGGGCCGCCACTCAAGTACTCCCTCAATTCAAGAATATTTTCTTCTATTAAATTGTCATTCTATGATGCTCACCTTCCCAACACAACCACTGAAGATAAAGCAGGTGAATAAGCAAATATGGTGAAGAAAGCTTATGGTGTCCGGATATCAAAAGATATAGCGCCCGGGGTCTTAAATGCTTGAAGCCAAACAAGCGGCCATCTAGCAAAGAAGCAACAAAGCCCACATGGAATAAACGCAAGAGCCTGTGCGATCAAGAGGTGTCGAAGGAATCAGGTATCAGTCATCATCCGAGCAAAATATCTTATCATAGTGAATGAGGAGGGGAGTGCAGAGTGGACGACCAAAGCCCATCTGTAGGCCACTGGAAATCCCCTTACAGAAGGGTATCAGGGAGAAGATGAGCCAGTCAGGGTACGATGTAGCAACGATGAAAAATACAACTTTCCTTTAGTTCCTAAATGCCTCCCCCCCAACTATCATGATTCCAATTCTACCTTGTAAATCTGGCTAGAAGAGATTATGTACACTGGTAGAGATAGAAACTGGAAACACAGGGAATCCAGGGGTGATGATCCCTTCAGGACCAGTGATGTGAGCGGCAATAGTGGGAGGGTAGAGAAAGAGTGGGTTGGAAAGGGGGAACTGATTACAAGGATCTACATATGACCTCCTCCCTGGGGGAGGGACAACAGAAAAGTGGGTGAAGAGAGAGGTCAGAAGGGGAAAGATATGACAAAATAATAATTTATAAATTTATCAAGGGTTCATGAGGGAGGGCGTAGAGGGAGGTAGGATCAAAAATGAGGAGCTGATGCCAGGGGCTTAAGTGGAGAGCAAATGTTTTGAGAATGATGAGGGTAATGAATGTACAAATGTGCTTTACACAATTGATGTATGTATAGATTGTGATAAGAGTTGTATGAGCCCCTAATAAAATGATTTTTTTAAAAAGTTACTGTTGATACCATATTGTTTGTGTTTACACTCTTTTTCACTTACACTGCTGCTTTACTGCTTTTCTTTGAAATAAATATTAGAAACCCTTTAACCCACCGATGCCTCAATTAACATAATTTTATTGGAATCTATTTTTATTTTGAAATTTACCAGTAGCTGCTGCATTTCCCACCCTGGGCTTATCCTCGAGTCAATAAGTCTTCCCAGTTTTAGTGGTTAAATGTGACGCCTTGGGTTATATTCATGTCGGACTAGACTCAAGTATGTGGTAAATCATATGTGTTACCAATGGTAAGACATGCATACAATGCCAATCATATAATCTGTAACTGAAAAGTAAACCCAAAGAAGCTCTATATTCTACTCATATCATGTAGGTATTAAAGAGCTGGATATGAACCTGTGACTGTGAGCTGAATGCTAAGGTGTACACATAAAGTTTCCACAAGAAGCAATAGGGGTTTGGAGGGAAAACACGGGTAGATGGGGCAAGAACTCAAGGAAGTCAGAAAAAGATTGAAGTTGCCCCTGGGTCTAGTCAGGAAAGATTTAAAGGATCTATTATTTGTTTGTTTTTTTGAAAGTTGGTGTACATGTTGTTATATCACCTTACATAAAAATTGCAGAGGAATTGAGAGTTGCACTGTCCGTGTCTCCCTTCATCTATTTTCTGTTATCCGTCCCCTTTGTGGGAGCAGGGGTGTTTCTCTTTTCTCACCCCTTCCCCCTTTCCAACACTCCCCCTCCCCAACCATCCCACTCCCCAACCACCCCCCTCCCCAACCATCCGCAACCATCCCTCTCCTCAACCATCACCCTCCCCTCATGATATCTCTATTCCCACTACTGTTCCTGAGGAGTCTCTCTGTCCTGAATACCATGTGTCGAGAGTGTAAGATACAAAATAATAGTAACAATATATAATTGATCAAGGGTTCATGAAGGGAGATTGAGGAGGGGAGGATAAAAGAGAAGCTTATACCAAGGGCTCAGGTAGAAAATATTTTGGAAATGAAGATGTCAGCATATGTACAAATATGCTTGATACAATTGATGTATGGAATGGTATAAGAGGTGTAGAACCCCCAATAAAAGGATTTTTACAACATTGAAAGTTGAAAGATTAGAAATTTTCGTAATTCCTGGAAGAATGTGGAATTTCGTTTGATTTCATTCAAAACTCAATGAATCAATGGATGCACAGGCTACATTCACAGTGTCTGCATCTAGAAAACTATACTTTTTCTCTCTTTCTGGATGCCTGACTGGACTTCTTGTCTGAGCATTTCTTAAAGATATTAATTAAAAATGACGGCTAAATGGGATTTTGTGGCGATCTTTTAGTCGTGAATCTGGGGCTATCTCGTCTTCCTAACCGAATATAATTGGTACAGGTAAATTTTTTCTACAATCAGTGAAGCATGAACTAACTTCTGTAACAACTGTCATTTAAGTAAAATATATGATTTGTGAAGTCAAATATATTTTGCATTCCTGTGGAGTAACACACTCTGTTCACAGTTCTTACTACAAAATAAGCATGAAGAGTGAATACACAGTAAAAATAAGCAAAGACTGGGTGATTTAATAATCAAATCCAAATATGCAGGAAGAAACAGTATCAGAGCTTAAATTCTGAGCACCCAGTTGGCTATGGATGACAGTGGAAGCGCAAAATCCATTTTAGGATGTCCACATGGATTAAGCTGGGGTGAATTCCTCCGGCCGCAGTGGCGGGATAGGAATGGCCGTGCTCTGAGACAGAGAGCATTGTGAAGTCAATTATGGAAGATGTAGTCAGGTCACAATGCAACATCTCCCTTTTGACCCACTTTAAAGTTGTTTCAGCTTTTAATATGCTCTTTTAATATTTTACTTTTAATTGAGGTTTTTCTGTTTATTTTGTAGTTGTTGGGGTTTTTGTCTCTTGATTTTGCTTTGTATGATTTCCAGTACAGGAAAATTAGTATAGGTCATACTATACAGAAAATGACTGGGTTAATAGCTACCTATGGGTATGATGCTGGTGGTGTACTCATTATATGCTGGGCTGTGATCTCCACGGTCAGTGGTTCAAACCCCACAGTCATTTGATGGGAGAAAGATAGAGCTATGAGTTGGCATCAACTTGGTGGCAGGGAGTGAGTGAAGGATTAGCCTGGCCTGGGAAGTTGAAGGGAAATGGGGATCCAAAAACAATGAGGACAAGAAAGAAGAAAGTGAACTGAAATTGATTGTGGTAATGATTACACATTTCTTCTTAATATGACTGAATGAGCAAATTATATGATTTGGGAATTACATGCCAAACTCTTTTTCAAAAAGAATAAGCAAAGGATTATCTAGTAAAAACCATCTTTAGGGTGAAATTGGAAACTATAATCTGTGGTTATTGTAGGCAATATATGTGTGTATCTACTATGTGGGCTCAAGCCTAAAGAGGGGAAACATGTAGAGGCTGAGAATCAGAAAAACTGCACAGGCATCTATCTGAGAGATATCAATTTATTATATTTGTAGGGGCTTACAGATGTGGACAAAGAACTTTGCTTCTGCAGCTAGTGATAAGGCTGGACTGGACAGTGTTTGCTGAAGGGGGGGTCATTCTGGACAGTGTTTGCTGAAGCGGGGTCATTCTGGACAGTGTTTGCTGAAGCGGGGTCTTGATATTGGGCAGTGAGGAGGTCTGTGGGAAGCGCTGGAAAGGCAGCACTGTGCTGCCAACATAGCCTGCAACCTCACCGAGGGGCAGGGGCAGGAAGCACTCACAGAGTCTCTGGTTCTGCTCTCTGAGGGGAGGATTATCTTTCAGGGGAACAAAAGACACAGGGGCAATGACTGCTTAGCTGTAGAGGCCAGTTAATGAGAGAGCTTCGCAAAAGTTTGTGGGGAAATTTAATAATCTGTTAAGTCCATGTTTTCATAAACTTTAGAAGCCTCCTCATGGACCATATTTATACACAAATACTAAGTACATTCTTGATCCATTGGCAGGTACAGCAGTGTAAAAGCATGTCCTGAACGTCATAAGCAGCCAATAGAGAGGAAAAAAAATATTTGACAGATATAAAAACAGGCATCAATTTCAGTGAAAAAATAAATTAGATTTATTATGATGGCCAAGCGTGTGAAGTGTGATATTCTAAATACGTACTAATAAAAGAGATTTAGTATTGCTATTGTTACCCAGGAGGCAACTGGAGGTTTTAAGCCTCTTCTCTCTTGTTTCTTGACCTGCTCCAAAGAAAGACCTCAGAGGAGGGCCATCATTTGGACCAGAACCGAGAAAGGGTTTTGCATGGAACTAGTGAGTTCATTCAGGAGGTACTCGGCTGTGAAACACCAAAGGTCCTTCAAATGCAGGACAGAATAAAGAGCTAACCCAAGGGCAGGGCAGACTAAAGACTGAAGTTTTTAATCCTGCTAATGGTTGGATATTTGGTGGGTCTTTTGCAACTGACTGGAATTCT
The DNA here is from genome assembly GCF_050624435.1 of Tenrec ecaudatus. Taxonomy (NCBI): domain Eukaryota; kingdom Metazoa; phylum Chordata; class Mammalia; order Afrosoricida; family Tenrecidae; genus Tenrec; species Tenrec ecaudatus. The sequence continues at coordinate 157,874,939 of NC_134532.1, read as the reverse complement.
GTAATGTACTTCCCCTTGGCTTTCCACAGACATGGACCCCTTGCACCCCAGAAATGATGCTGTGTTCTTGTTAACAGGACCCTGAAACTAATTCAGCCATTATGAGGCTGCTGGGAACATCCTGGCATCTCCGCCTCTCTCATCTCCACCCATACCCTCTCGCTATCCTGTGTCCAATACTTTTCATCTGTCCATCACTTTGTTGTGCTAGAGAGGCAGAATGAGGTAAGTAAGCCTTCACCTCCCTTTTGTGTTTTCTTTACATTATGATCCTCTTTTCCCCCTTTGCCCAATTCTGTCTGGATAACATTAGCATGACAGGATGTTAATATGACAGGAAACTAATAAGCATTTTAATGCTATCTTTTCTTCCATGAGATGGAAAACTCACAAACACAGATTCACTTTTGTGATAATCTGATTTTAGTATATCTCAAAGTATCAAAACATCTTGCAATTCTAAAGCTATCCTTAGATTGGTTCTATTGAGTATTTTTCTTCATTAATTATTTTATTGGGAGCTCTTACAGATATCATAACAATCCATAATTCAGTTAGATCCAGCATTTTACAATGGCTACCACCATCAGTTCAAAACATTTTCTTTCTTCTTGAATTCTTTGATATCAGGTCCCCCATCGTACCCACCAGGAACCCTTATTATTATTTTAAATATAATTAGTATTTGCTGTAATTTACACCATCCAATGTATGCATTCACCTGCAATTCTCTTATCCTTTCTCCTTGAGTGGAGTTATACAGCAATCGTTGCTATCCTCTCCCCCTTTCCCTATTTCCCACCCCCTCACTTCTCGTACACTCAGGGAATCATTACTCATTTTACTGTTTCTGAAGGGTTATCTATCTTGGCTTTCATGCATCATATACTCTTAATTATACAAATGAACATACACAGGTCTGACAAGATTAATGAGGTAAAACAAAGACCGTAATAGTAAGGGGAGAAAATATTAAAGAACTAGAGGATAGTTATGTGTTTAATCAGTGCTATACTGCTCCCTAAGTTTTGTCACACATTCCATGTGGCCCCGTCCAATTATCTTACAGGTGGGGTTTGGGTCTCCACTTTGTCCACGCAGCTTCACGCCAATTTGATTGCTTGGTTTTGAATGTCTGATACCTATCCCTGTCAACACTTCATAATTCTGATGAAAATAAAGAGAAAAAGAAGAAAGAAGAAGAAAGTAAAAATTATATATATGTGTAGATATGTATATATGTTAATATATAAAGATAAGGTGCATTTGTCTATGCATGTATATATACATATATGTATGTGTGTGTGTGTATAAATACAACAAGGAAACAGGTGGACTTTGGGCTTCTAGTTAAATCACACCTCAGTACAAGAACAGTTTGTTCTAATAATGCAGCATTGTATGATACCCACCTTCTCAGCACGATCAGTGAAGACCAAATGGGTGCATAAGCAAATGTGAAGAAAGCTAATGGTGTCCGGCTATTAAAAGATATAGCATCTGAGTCTTAAAGACTTGAAGTTTAACAAGCAGCCATCTAGCAGGGAATCAACAAAACCCACATGGAGGAAGCATACTAGTCTATTGAGTATTTTTAAAGAGTCAGAGAGGTGCAGGGTTAAATGCTAAGCAACTAACACAAAGGTCTGTAGTTCAAAGAAACCAGCTGCTCTGGAGAAAGATGTTGTAATTTGCATCTGAAAAGATTACAGTTTGTTAACCTTACAGGGCAGTTGAAATCTTACCTCTAGTAGACAGCAATGGATTATCAGTGTGTTTGTGGTTGATCTTGCTATTATTGAGTCCATGCCAACTAATAGTGACACTGGCTTACAGAGGTAGATAGTAGATATTATTTAAGTAGGAAAACAAATACTTCATATTAATTATAGTGAATTTAATAAGTAAATATTCATGAGTTGATCTTTTTTTTTCAAAATAATGGCAAATAAAATGAAAACTATGAAGGTAAGATCTTTACATAAGAATGAGAATATTTAGACTTCCTTCTTGGAGGTGGAGTGTAGATCTTTCTCTCTCTCTCTCTCTCCAGTGAAGAAAAAAAAAGAGAATATTTAATAATCATTATTTGTATGTTTATGGTATAATCTATTCAATAATGTATCATTGGTGGATGCTACAACCATTACATGTAAACATCTGTGCTAGTCTGGGTAGACTAGAGAAACAAATCTAGGGGCACAGATATGTCTGTGTAAGACAGAATTTTATATCAAGGAACTATTACATATTGAGAAACATCCAAATCCAGTCTAGATCAAGTCCATAATTTTGATATTAGCCAATTAGTCCAATACTAGCCCATATATTCCTCCTCAGACTTATGCAGCACATACAATGACACTGAATGCAGGCAGATTACAGACCAGTGGGTAAAAGTCTTATGGATCCAGTGGTGGTGGAAGCATCTCAGCGCTGGAGTGATTCTTCTGCAGGTCTTTTACTGTGGCTCCTCAACAGGAAGGTGAAGCAGAGAGGGATGTGTCCCACCTCCAGGGAGAAAGAGAGGAAGGCCCCAGAATCCTCAAGAGAAGACCATACTCACAAGGAGGTATCATCAGGCTGTGACCTGAGTGACAAGCTAGACTCCACCCCTAGACTTATTTATCTAGTTGACATGCAATTATGTAACTACCACAACATCATAGAGAGAAATATAGTAAGATAAGGACCATGTACTATTCCACACTTAATGGTTTATAAATGAAAAATAATAAACCTTTGAGAAGCAGTTAAATGCAGTATCATTCATGAATTCACATTGTGACATTTTGGTCTTTCTTGTGTGAAACCAAAAGCCCACAATATTGTTGTTATGTTTGAGCCCAATGTTACACCCAGTGTCAATCCATGTCTTTGAGAATCTCCCTCTTTTTTTTTTTTTTTTTGCTAGCCCTCTGCTTGACCAGCTAGTTTATCCTGAAAGGAACTCTGGTGATGCAGTGGATACATGGTGGGCTGCTAATTGTACTGTCAGAAGCTTAAACCACCAGCTGCTCCATGGTAGAAAGATGACTCTTTCTATTCCCTAAGAGAGTTACTGGCCTGGAACCCACAGAGGCAGTTCAATCATGACCTACAGGGTGACCCTAAGTCAGAATTGACTCGATTGCAGTGAGTGAGTTTCTCCTGATAACACCTCTAAAGTACATGAGATGAAACATCTTCCCCTTCTAAGGACTATTTTGGCTGTATTTCTTCCAAAACAGATATCCTTGTTTTTCAGACAGTCCTTGACACTTTCAATATTTTTTGCCAAAAATATAATTCAAAATCACCAGTTTTTCTTTGGTCTTTCTAATTCATTATGCAGCTTTTAAGAAGGCTAATGTGTTAGTCTGGGTAAACTAGGGAAACAAATCCACAGAAACTCATATATATATATATATATATATATATATATGTTTTCTATAAAGGGTAAGTGTACTTTAAGAAAGCATCCCAACCCAGTGCTGCCCAAGTTCATAAGTCCACCATTAGCCCATATGTCTGACACTGATCTACAAAGTCCTCACAATCTAACAAAACACAGGCAATGATACCAACTGCAAGAGGAAAGTGGAAGCAGTGAGTGTATAAGCATCTCACCACTAGCAGGGGTCTCCACATGGCTGCTTCAGCACTCAGGGCTGCATTAGGGTAGGCCCATGTGGCTTCTCCTCAGAGATGTTTCACAGGAAGTGGGCCTTGCCAGGTGAAGCAGGGAACTGGCTAAGGCAGCTGCACCCTGGTCCGACCATCAGAGAACAAGAGAATCAAGAACTAGAAAGGTGAAGCTCACAGAGCTAATTATCTCTCCACCCTTCAATTAATCTCACATGTGTTTATCGGCCAGGTTGGCCAATAAGCCTTAACTATCTCAGCTAAAGATGGCAGCGACAGCCCTAAATCCATTTTCAGAATGCCCACATAGATTAAACCTCCATCAAATTCATTCTGATCATTACCCAAGGATCTTTGCATCATTAATCTTGTCTTCAGGCAGAGTACAAGTGGAAAGAGGATTACCCCCATCCCTCTCCCGCCAACCCAGGGGGTTGCAATCTCTATTAGGGGCTTCCCTGGCTGTGTCCTTGATGGAGCTCCCCACACTGGAGATGGATAGTACAAAGGGTCAAACAGTCATGAGTCACACCCTGTCAATCTTTCCTTGACTGCTTTAGTTGGAAGGTCCTGGACCAATCGTGTAAGCCTTTCTATCTAACAATGTATGTGTTCCAATTGTGGACCCATTCCTGTTTCTGTAGTAGTCTTGCCTATACTTGTGAGCTGTTTATCTGCCACCAATTATATGTTTCTGTCCGTGTCCTTTGCCTCCCATGTTCGTTTTAAAGCTTTGTATCCCATCAAACCCTTGGATGCCACTTTGACCTCCTGCCAGCGACCTCCTTCATCCACAAGATAAGTCTGTGCTTTTGTGTTGTCTTTGTCTCTTTTTAAGACTTAATAAATGTTCTCTTTAAATTTTTTGTTTATTATTATTGGGGTATCTTTTGTACTCTAAAACAATGTGCTGCACACTGATCTGCTAATCACAGGGCCAGCAGTTTGAATCTGCTAGCCACTGTTGAAGAGAAAGAAGAGTCTACCTGGTTCTGTAAAGATCTAAATGTCTCAAAACAAAAATGGACAGGTCTACCCTGCTCTGTCAGGTTGCTATGAGTTAGAGTAGACTCCACAGCAGTGGTGTTTGTTTGGTGCTTAGCAAATTTGTCCAATGCAACATATCATTTGAATTCTTGACTACTGCTTCGATGAGAATGTGTTGTGGATCCAAGTAAAATGAAATATGTGACATATATCCAGGTGTTTACTGGTCAAGTTGTGAGAATAAGGAAAATACTAATAGATAATTTTAACCATTGGAAAAGTAACCAAACACACGGCCTTGCCCATGTACGTCCTCATTCCCAGGACACATTCAACCCTGAAACCCTTACTGAGAACCACATTTGCACCAGAATTCCCATTACATTTCTGTGACCTGGCTTTCTTCTGTGATCTTGCTCAGGCAGATAAAATATAAAAGCTACGCCCACCTGCCATTCAGTGGGAAGAATCTATGTACAGGTTCTTTTCAGAATGCTAGTTTCTCTGGGTCGCTAGCTAATACATTTTCCTCTTTCAAGTTCTCCAAGAGTGGCATGTGGTCAGCCCCGAGTCACGATTTTGATGTTACAGTGAGGATTTTGGTTTTCTTTACATTAAGTTGCAATTCATACGGAACACTTTATATTTAGAACTTCACCTTAATTACATTTGACTTTCAGCTGGCAAGGTTGTGTCGTCTGCAGATTGCAGGCTGTAAAAGGACTTTCTTTCCTACACTCCTGATGCTTCAGTGTCCTTTGTGTAGTCCAGTTTCTTGGATCATTTGTCAGCATGTAGAATGAAGGCATATAGTGAGAGGATACAACCCTGGCTCACACCTTTCTTGATTTTAAATTATGCAGCAGCGGCTTGTTCTGGTAGACATACTGTCTCTTAGTCTATGTGCAGGATCCCTGGTGGTGTATTGGTTATGTATTGGGCTGCAATCCACAGGGTTGACTATTTGAAACCACCAGCAGCTCTGGAGGAGACAGACTGGTTTTTCTTCTTCTGTATACATTCACAGTATCAGAAACCTACCAGGTAAAGATGGATCAACATTGGCTCGGTGGCAGTGAGTAGTCTATAGTAGCGTATACAGGCTCTGCATGAACATAATTAAGTGTTCTGGATACCATTCTTCTGAATGTAATTGATTGTTATGATCCACATAATCCTTTTAGGATCCTTGAATCCTTTTGCATAGTCAGTAAGACACAAGTAAACATCTTTCTACTATGCTCTTCTTTATATCAAGATCGACCAGACCGCTGTAATGCATTCTTGTTTCATATTCTCTTCTGAATCCAGTTTGAATTTCAGACAGGTTCCAGTGGATATACCAGTGTAACCATTTCCAAATGATCTTCAGGAAAATTTTAATTGTATGTGATATTAATAACACTACTTGATGATTTACATACTATGAAGAAGCAATCATACAAATACAGAATGTGGAACATTCCTAATGTGGAAGGATATGATTCCAGATTGGAACTAAACTATATTTTAAAAACTGTAAGTTGCTTAGGTAGGGTTTCGTATTCTTCACAAAGGGATTTTTAAGACATGAAAAATATAGATTGATTTTATAATGGTGCAGTGAGAGAAGAAACATACATGAATTAAGCATAATTCAGGAGCAATTAATTTGTATTAGATTTGGTGATTGAATAAATGATATTTGTGAAGGAAATTGGCAGTACGACCTTCCAGAAGTTGACATGAATATTGTGGCAGAGTGAAACTGCTCAAGATGACTCTTTTACCCAAGCCTTGGTAACTCCACCAAAGGCCTGGGTGGGATTACACACATCGGGGACATACAACACTGAGAGATGGAATTGGTCAGTTTTTCATTGTCACTCCTCTGGCTGTAAGGATGAGCCATCCTGAAATAGCAGCAGAGACCTTGGAAGAGCATGTCCAAGATCTCTGTCTGAAGTAGCGAAGACCACTGAGACCAGACGCATCACTGTGCACAGAGACTGAGCAGTAGCACCGAGACCAGGGGCACCACTTCCTCTTCTGTCGACACTGGAATTGTGGACAATGCAATAGATGGACTGGTTTCCTGGGCCATGGAGGCAAAGGATCCCGTGACTGAGAGATTGAGGACAGGAGAGACTCTTAGCCGCTGGCTAAGGAGACTAATGACGGACGGTATCCTTCCTGTTTGCTGATCCTGACTTATGGCAACCTATTGCTTTCCCTAATAAAAGTCATGCATTCTGAGTATTGTCTGAATTGGGAGATTTGTGTGGCCATTTCAAGGAATTACTGAACCAAGCATGGATATAGAATGGCCTGAGTGAAATAGTTGTTGTCTGAATAGGTAACAAAGGATGGGTCTGGAAATCTGCCGGACCCTTTCCTCATGACAATAGGCAAGTTAGAAGAGGTCAGATATGCCTACCTACTTGCTGTTTGACACAAATAATACTGGTCACTAAAATGGAAAATTATACTGACAGTGGCAAGGACATAGTGGGAGATGATTTTAACTTGGGACCATTGTCTTGAAATAATTTATGGGATCTCAAGGTGGAAGTGCATTACACCAGACACAACCTTTGGATGCCAACAGGTGACAGAAGATACTAACAACTTTAGGTAGAAAGGATATATGCTAGAGCAAAGTGCTGAAAGAAGACAGCTAAAAATAGAAGTAGGTGGCATATTGTATTCATTTTCTTATTGCTACTATAATAAATGATTTAAAATTTAGTGACTTTTGAAATTAGCTCTTTTCTTTACATTTTAGGAAGTCACACATAAACTGAGCCTTGTAAGGCTAAATTCAGTGTTATTGCTGATGAACCTTTCTGAAGATTGCAAAGAGAATCCATTCTTTGCCCCTTTTAAAAGGTGTCTTCATTCATTCCTTTTGGCATATCAATCCAGTCTTTGCGTCTCTGTTACTTTATCATTTTCTTTGACATTCCATTTCCACAGGCAGAAAGACATTCCTTCACTTCCCTAGCATAAGAATGTTTTTGAGTATACTGATTTCATCGAGATAATTCCGGATAAGCATCCTAACCTTAATAATAATTATGAAGTTCCTTTTGCATTGTAAAGTAACATTTCTCTCTTCTGGAGATTCTGGCATTGATATCTCTGGGAACCTGCATTCCGTTTAAAGCACGCAGCATAACTGAAACTCATGAGGAAAGACTACTTATCTTTGGTGTCAGAGAAAAGAGGATTCTGAGCAGTAGCTTTAAAAAAAAGAAGATCCACTGAAGTCATGCTCACACAAAGCTGGTGACGACAAAGAGCATTTGCCACACAAGTGTGTTCTTATGCTTCCTGCCGATACTGCTCATGGTTCATTTCAAATTTTTAAATAAAAGATTCTCATCTTTACTAGCATTTCTAATCAGATGCATAGGCTGCTTCACCTGCTTATGTTCACCTCCCTTGTTTCACCTGCTCAGATTCAGCTTTCGAGTCTTGGCTTACATTACAGAGAGTCAGATCATAAGTCCTGTTAGAGGTTTTAATAGTCAACTCCAGAATCATCACTGATATTCCTTTGAGATCCCATGAGCCACATACATTATTGTGGGTAGTATTTTCATCAATCATTTTACTAATATTATCAGTTGAATAGAAAGTAACAATAATACCACCAAGTTTTCAGTGCTCAAATCTCATTATGAAGTTTATATTTTACAAGATTTTACCATAAATCAATAAGCAACTGCATACATACTTGTGCATGCACACACATTCTCATTCACTACTGCAGATATTATATCAATTGATTATGAAACATAATTATTTCGTGTACTCTATAACATTTATATTATTAATCAAACAAAATCATGATACTTACACAAAAGTCCAGTCATTTCCAAATACATTTCATTCTAATTTAGGAGCTATCATAATGTGGGAAGCAAAGTATTGTTAGAATACAGTGGTTTAATACATTCTACATTGCTTTGTTAACATAAAATAGTGTCCAAGTGGTTTGAATAAAGGAAATTTGAGAGGATTAATAGGACAGGAGACTTCAGTCCAGAAATGATTGAGCAGGCCCTGAAGGGCTGGCTTTTGCTTGTTTGATTGCTTGTTGATTGATCATTTGTTTGCCCTTAGTAGCTATCAGTTCGCAGACATGTAAAGTCAAAGAGAAAGAAGAATAAAAATTCTAGATCCAAACGTCGATATGTCTGTGTCTGGGGAATAAGAGAAAAGCAACATGTACGACTAGACAAATGGGGACATTGAAGAGTGAATGCTATGTTTATATGTGACACAGTTAGATTTGGGGGGTCGGGATTGCTTTTCATGTAGTTTAATCTTTCCAGAAAATATTACTTGGACACTAGTTTGAAGGGTAAAAATTTGTAGAATAAACTGAAGCAAAAGAAATTGGTAAATGCATAAGATCATTAAATGAATTGCCTGCCTGTTCAGAAAATTTAAGAATTTGCATGTTTCTAGATCATTAGATATATTGATAGCTGATAGACAGTAAAAGTCAGATAATGAAAGATGAGTCACACTAAATATATTTATCTTTTTAATCTATGTACTCTCATAATGATTAGTGAGGTAAGAAGAGATTGATAATGTCTTGTCTTTAATGCTCTATTTATTATCCTTAGGAACATGACCAATGTTTCCAATTTTGTCTGAGAGTTTTCTTTTTATTCCTTTTGGTTTTGTTCTGGATGTAATTTAAATACCCCTTGCTTTATTTTTTGAATTAAACATCCTCTAAAACATTCAGTTAGAGGGTAAATGATATTTGCAATCGAATTTACCCTTCTTTCTACATACTTTTAAATTATAAAGAATTGTATAATTTTCAAAGTCTTCAAGAAATGCATATGAAACATCACATATGCGTCTTGGGTTACACTTAGTCTGTCAATATAGACCACAGTTTTTCTAGCAAAAACCAAGATAGAACATAATCAACATTTCAAAAGGACTCTCACATACTTTACCTAAGCACAACTGACAGTAAAGATGGCAAGGTTTCAAATATAGAGAGAACACTCCAGTTATCTGATCACCCTCCTAGCACTTTATTACGTGCCAGGCCCTGTGGGGTGCTCAATATTAATGATGATACTGATTATGGAAAGTGCATACTAATGAGTCACAGCCTTTGAAATGTCAGATCTACTCATACCTGCATGAAGTCTATATGTGTTCACATTCACAACTTTTTAAAATAGTGTTTTTCAAAAAAAACATTGGAAAATATAAAACAAAACTGAAACCCCCATTGCAGATAGTGTTGTTGGTCATAGAGATAAAGCCTAATTTATTTATTTTAAACTTATTTTGGTAATTTAAATTTCAGGAAGCAATGTCATCATTTATTTCTGCGGAGTTACATCCTACCACGTTGGTTTCCAATGCACAAGCTCCTAAACGGTGACCTCTCCCCTAAAAGCCACAATCTTTAGTTTCTAATGAGCTCTGTTTAAGGCGAGAGAGTGTGTGCAGATGTCCAACTAAGGAGGCTATTACACAGCACCAACGTACTTCTGTTGGAGGATTTATCAATCTGATCATCAGTAATTGATTAGCATAGAAGACTTTTGTGTTTTACAGAGCACAAATGAACAAGATATGATTACTACTTACAAAAATTAAAATATTCTCTCCTGTGTGTCTCACCATTATCAACTTCATTCTTGTGAGTGCCTATTGGGAAACATTTGTTACTGTTACATGCTATCGCTTCTGCTCTGTCATATAGTGACCCAAGTACAACGGAATGAAATACTACCTGGGCCTGTGTCATCTTCACAATCATTGCTATGTTTGAAACCATTGTGGCACACACTGTGCTAATTCGTCGTCTGAGCATCTTCCTCTATTTTGCTTACCTTCTACTTTACCAAAAGTGATGGCAAAGTAGACTGATCTTTGGGGTTAAAATGTTCAAAATATGTGAGAAGAAACATTGTCACCCTCATTTCTAAGGAGCATTCTGGCTGTATTTCCTTCAAGACATTTAGCAGTAAATAATAAGAAATTACTATAATATTATATGTCAGGAGAGCTTCTAAGGGAGGTATTCTGAACTCACGTGATATAATTGGGCATGAAGAACAATAGCAATGTTTACATTGTTATAAAAGGCATGTAGTCTGAACTAGAATTTTGAACCAAAAAAAGATAAGTAAGCCATTGTAGTTAGGTTTCTAAATTTCCTAGGTAGTGATGATAGGCTGAATTAGCCATTCCTGTACATCAAAAGGTTTTCTAATCAAGGTTAGAAGGGATGACTGGGATGCAAGGACCAACTCTAATGCTAGTGTTCTAACAAAATATCCAAAGGAAAGTCTGTGGCAAGGGGAGATAAATAAAGCAGGAATTCTGTGAGTTCACGGAATGTTTAGGTTGAGTTCTCTAGAGAAGAAAATCAGTGACACTTGTATGTGTTTGTGTATAAAAAGAGTCTGGAGGAGAAAACAATGGGACCAATGGTTCCGGGGGTACATGGGAGATGGGGAGGTGGACATAAGGTGGTGGTGTTGACCAACCCAGGGACAGGGGACCAACAAGTGATCCAAAATTAGTGGCAGGGAGAGTGTGAGAGGCGTGGTAGGGATTCAGCAAGGTCAATGTAACCAAAGAAATTACTGAAACCCAAATGAAGGCTGAGCATGATAGTGGAACAAGAGGAAAGTAAAAGGAAATATAGGAAACAACTAGGCGACAAAGGGTATTTATAGAGGTCTAAATACAGCCATGTACACATGTAAATATATTTATATAGTATGGTGGATAAATGGATCTACGTGCATATATTTATAGGTTTAGTATCTAGGCAGCAGATGGACATTGGACTGCCACTCAAGGACTTATTCATTGCAAGAACATGTTGTTCTATTAAGTTGGCATTCCATGATGCACACCTTCCTGACACAATCCCTGAAGACAAATGTGCGCATAAGAAAATGTGGTGAAGAAAGCTGATGGTGCCCAAAAGATATAGCATCTGAGGTCTTAAAAAGCTTGAAGATAAACAAGCGGCCATCTAGCTCAGAAGCAACAAAGCCTACATCGAAGAAGCACACCAGCCTGTGACCACGAGGTGTCAAAGGGATCAAGTATCAGGCATCAAAGAACTAAAATCATATCATTGTAAATGTGGGTGAGTGCAGAGTGGAGACTCAAGGACCATCGGTAGGCAACTGGACTTACTGAAGGGTTGTGGGGAGGAGATGAGCCAGTCAGGGTTCAGGGTAGCTACGATGAAACATATAACTTTCCTCAAGTTCTTAAATGCTTCCTCCCTCCCACTATCATGATCCCAATTCTATCTTACAAATCTGGCTAGACCAGAGGATATACATTTGTACAGATAGCAGCTGAAAACACAGGGACTCGGGACAGATGACTCCTTTAGGACTAGTGGTGATTCCTGGAGAGTGTTGAGAATGTGGGGTGGAAAGGGGGAACTGATTACAAGAATCTACATACAACTTCTCCCCTGGAGGGATAGACAAAGAAGGGGGTGAGGGGAGACAACCGAACCATTGTATGTGACTGTGTGAGTCTGAAGAGGGACTTAGGGACACCTGTAGGACTGAAGATTTGAGTTGGACTGGGCTAGGATGTGCTCTTGATGTAAAATTACTTCTTGATAGAAAGCTTTTTCTTACACATATATGAGTATCACAGCATTTGTTTCTTTAGTAAACCTGGCCTAACTCAGATGGAAAGTTTCCTTTCTTTCCTTCTGAAGTCAGCAAGAACCCACTGGTACTATGGTAGATTGTCCATCAGGTCTCCATATAGCCCTTTGCTCATCGTTGTCTAATCTTACATCAAATGTCCCCTTGACAACCATGGCCAACTCAAACCTCTATGCACTTTAAATTACAATGACCTTTTGTATCTAGTTTCATAGCATTTTTAATGTCTGAAAATATTTTGCTTATTTATATTTAAATATAATCTATTATTTCCTTCTTCCCTCCTCATTTCCTTACTTCCTTTATTTTTTAAAATCATTTTATTGGGCGCTCATACAATTCTTATCACAATCCACACATACACCCATTGTGTCAAGCACATTTGTACATTTTTTGCCATCATCATTCTCAAAACATTTGCTTTCTACTTGAGCCCTTGAGATCAGCGTCTTATTCTCCCCCATCCCTCCCTCATGAACCCTTGATGATCTATAAATCATTATTATTTTGTCATGGACTTCTTGCCTTCTTTATTAGCTTGTCTGCTCTCTTTCTCTTTTCCTAAGGTAAGCCCTTTAAAGGCAAACCATGTCATTGTTCGCTATTATATCCTCATAATAAATGCCAGTGCCTGTTATACAATGCAGCTAGTATCTGTTGAATGTCTGTCACCTTACAGTTATAAAAGATCTTCCAGGTAGAATTTAGTAAGTCAATGCCACAATGTCCTTGGTGTTTCTGTTTTTATCTCTTATCCCCTTAATTTTTAAAAGTCATGATTTTCAAAGATTATCATATCAAAATACCTTAAAATTGGTGAGTTTAAAGAATAAGCATTTATTTTCTTACTTTAATACCTGGTAGAGCTTCAAATTTGAGGTATCAGAGAGACTCTGTTGTCTTTCTGTCAGTTCTAATGGGAAGGCCTTCCATGTAGCTTTCCATTTCTGGGGCTGCCATGGCCCTTTGTGTTTATTCTGACACACGCAGACCCTTTAGGGTAGAGTAGAACTACTCAATAGCATTTACAAAGCTGAAGTCTTCTTCTTCTTTTTTTTTATGGCTACAATCCTTATTCAAGCCAATTGCCATATCTTTCACCTACCGAGTGATTGGTGGGTTTGAACTGCCAACATTTAGCTTAGCAGAACAATACTTAACCAGTGGGCCACTCTGAGTTCTTTCTCCAGGCATTCCTTGAGTTACTTGTCTTGTCACAGAATCTTATATAGTATTTACCCTTGAGTGTGACTATATTCATTACTGTCCTTTTTTTTAATAAACTATCACTCAAAAGGTATTAAGATTAAGAAGCTTCATACTCTTGCATGACCTTGTAAATTCAATTACCATTTGAAAAGAAAATCATGATGGCACCAAGCAAGTTCATATGTGCCAAGGTAGTGTTAGGAATTTTAACATGCAGGAGAAAACAACAGGACCAACATTTCAGGGGGACACAGGAGATGGGAAGGTGGGGGGAAAGGTAGTGGTGGTAACAAACCTAGGGACAAAGGAACAACAAGTGATCCAAATTGGTGGTGAGGAGGGTGTGGCAGGCCTGGTAGGGCATGATCAAGGGTAATGTAACTAAAAGGTATAGGTGAAATCCAGGTGGGGACGGAGCATGACAGCAGGACAGGAGAAAAGTCAAGGGAAATAGAGGAAAGAGCTAGGAGGGAAAGGGCATTTATAGAGGTCTAGACAAAGACATGTACATATGCAAATACATATATGAGGATGGGGAAATAGATCTATGGGCCTATATTTATAGGTTTAGTATAAAAGTAACAGATGGACATTAGGCCTCCACTCAAGTACTCCCTCAATGCAAGAATTTTGGTTCTATTAATCTGGTATTCCATGATGCTCACCTTCCGACACAATTGCTGAAGACAAAGCCGGTGCATAAGCAAATGTGGTGAAGAAAGATGATGGAGCCCAGCTATCAAAAGATATAGTGTCTGGGGTCTTAAAGGCTTGAAGGTAAATAAGCGGCAACCTAGCTCAGAAGCAACAAAACCCACATGGAAGAAACACACCAGCCTGCGTGCTCACAAGGTGCCAAAAGGGATCAGTTATCAGGCATTAAAGAACAAAAAATCATATCCTTGTATGCTCAACTCCATGACATGATCACTGAAGACAAATGGGTGCATAAGAAAATGTGGTGAAGAAATCTGATAGTTCCTGGCTATGAAAAGATATAGAGTCTGAAGTCTTAAAGGCTTGAAGGTATGCAAGCGGCCATCTAGCTCAGAAGCAACAAAACCCACATGGAGGAAGTACACCAGCCTGTGTGATCACAAGTTGTTGAAGGAATCAGGTATGAGGCATCATGTGAAAAAAAAATCATATCATTGTGAATGAAGGGGAGTGCAGGATGGAGAACCAAAGCCTATCTGGCTTACAGATGAGCCAGTCAGGGTACAGTGTAGCAACGATGAAACCTACAACTTTCCTCTAGTTCCTAAATGCTTCCTCCCTAACCATCATGATCCCAATTCCACCTTCCAAATCTGGCTGGACCAGAGGATGTACACTGGTACAGATAGGAACTGGAAAAAGAGGGAATCCAGGACCAGTGGTGAGAGTGGCAATACTGGGAGGGTGGAGTGAGGGGGGAGTGGAAAGAGGGAACTGATTAAAAAGATCTACAAAAAACCTCTTCCCTGGGGGACAGACAACAGGAAAGTGGGTGAAGGGAGATGTTAGACAGTGCAAGATATGACAAAATAATAATTTATAAATTATCAAGGATTCATGAGGGAGGGGGTCGTGGAGAGGGAGGGTCAAAAATGAGGAGCTGATTCCAGGGGCTTAAGTGGAGAGCAAATGTTTTGAGAATGATGAGGACAATGAATGAACAAATGTGCTTTACACAATTGATGTATGTATGGATTGTGATGAGTTGTATGAGCCCTTAATAAAATAACTTAAAAAAAAGGTTTTAATGTATATATGTATTTTTGCCTGTGTTGGGATATGAGTGGGGTTAAATCAATTGCAAATGTCAAATTTCATATCTTTATATTTACAAATAATTTAATTCAAAAGTGGGATTATACTTCTAAATAGCATTAGAGATGATGAGAGAAACAGGAGCGGTTGGTCTGATGATTGACAGTATAGACAGTGGGAAGCACTGAAATTTCATTTCTCATCTGTCATTCTTTCTTATGACATTTTAGGGTCACTCTGTGTGAAGTAACAGATGGATTAGGTTCTACTTTAAATAAACCCTGAAACAGGATGGAAATCAGTGGGCCTTTCTGAAAGAGTGAGAACAGGAAAGAAAAAAAAACCCAGCAGGATGTTAAAGAGCAATTGAGTATTTAAAGAATCATTCAAATGAGAACCCTTGATAAGCATTTGAGAAAACAACTTAAACTATTTATGTGTATAGTAGATATAACATATGTATGTATATTAAGCATATAATTAGCAACAGTGCAAGCATTATAGACAAATAATGGGCTTAATATATACATATGCGATTATATATATTTATATATATGAGAGAGAGAGTGAGAGCTGAGTCAGTACAAGCAGGAAATAAATGTCATTTTTAAGGGTTTTAATATGCCAAAACTGAAACATGTGTCACCAATCTACCTTGCCAGCTCATACAGCTTTTCAGAGTGAAAGGCCCTTAGTAATAACATTAATTATTATTAAATATTGCCAGCCTAGTGTTGTAGAGAATATAAACACCACTATTTACAGTTTCTTGGTAAAATGTACTTTTATTTTCTAGGACAGTGTGGAGTTGGCTATCAATTTCTCACACACCATATTGTAGAACTGCCATTTAATATTTTTTAGAACTAGTTAGAGCAAACCATTTCCTCACATGTGGCACATGCACCATCCTCTATCTGTTTCTCATATTTACCACCTGCTGGCAGTGTTGCAGGCAACAAACCAGCAGTGTGCTCACTGACAAGTACAGCCTCCTTCAAAGCTGTAGCAGTTCAGATGTCTCACAATAAGATGGAATCTTGAACCACAAGAAAATGTTCTCTCTCTCATTTTAATTCTTTCTTTTATTTTTATTTTGTGTTTAATTCCTCAGTTGAAAGAGGCGACTTTAAAGTTTATGGAATATATGTGTGTACATATGTGGGTAGAGGGATGTAAAGCAGAGGTTAAGAAATACCTCTGCATCATCAATGACATGCTTTTGCAGATTCAGTTCCCTGAAACCCATGAATTGACTATCTTCTTTGGGGATGGCATTGGTTTATAATGCTTGCCTTCCATTTGGCCTGTGTGCCTGTGAAATATAAATATCTTGCAAGTAATAAAAGCAAGAGATATTGAATATTGATTCTGTTTAAATGCTATATTTTGAATAAGGATTAACTGTATTTAAACAGTTTATTTGAAGTGAATCCTTGTTAGAGAAATATTTTTGTTATTTTTAAACTATTGACTGTTATTTACTCTGTATTTCAAAGTAAGGTAAATGTACTGACTAGTTTTAACATGGAACAAAGAACAACATTTCAAACAAACTACAAAAGATATTAGGCATCTTGAATGAACCTCTAGATCACTAAAGCAGTAAATGGACTTAATGGTCACAGAGTTTTTACACCCTGCAGAGTATGACTCTCCGTTACAAGAAAACAAGAACAGCTATGAACTAGAAGTAGAATGAAATCTGCCAACTTATTCCTTTAGGGTTTTAAAGACAAAATACGCTACTATGTTTCATTATTTCATATAACTCCTTCCACTAGGCTAGAGAATAGATTTGACAGAGTTAAAAAAAATTAGATCATAGTGGTTCAGAATTTTTGAGATAAAGACTTCGCAAAAAAATAATTCTACTATATCAAGCTTTGAAAGCATCTAAATGCAAGTTTAAAGGTGTTCTGATGACAATTTGAACTTAAGGAGAAATGACAAAATAATTCTATTATTCTACTTATTAACGGTGTAATTAAATAAATATTGAAAGTATTAGCTTTTAAAAGGTAAATGACCCAGTGCTTAAGTTCCAGAGATTTACAGTCTACTAAAAAAACAGCAAAATAATCCAACTGTTGCAGTAGAGTGTGATGCATTTCATTAAAAGTAGGAAAGCATCCTTAATGTCCATAAGAAAACTGTCCAAACTTAGATTATGATACAAATGAAACCCTTAGAGGAAATATTGCTAAAGTCAATTGAAAAAACAAAAACAAAGAACAATAATAAAAGCAAACAAGTGTTGTCAAAAGTGCCCATTTCAACTTAATGCAAATACATGAATATGTAAATAATATGCATAATATGTACTTTTTTGTGTTGGAAGCATTCTACACCTTCATCTGTTTTGGGAAGGTTTCATAAATATTAGCATTGAATTGGATCTTTCAAAAGCTTGAGAGGAGGGAAAGAATGTAGGGTAGTCACCTATGTTTGAATTTTATACTGCTTTAAGTTCTTTGCAGATAATTTATGTGCCAATAAATTATTTCAAAACAATGCAGTTCTAGCTTGTCTGGTATATTTAGTTTAACCCTTTTGCAGATATAAATACCAAAATAGAAAAAACATATTTAAAGAAATGCAGAGTGATAAAATTGTAAGGTGCTCCTAAATTGGAACTAAGTCTTTTCTTAAATACAAAGACACTATATGAGATTTGTGATTTCACAGACTTTTGCCTGATGGATCACACCATCCAGTTGATCCAGTAGAAAATCTCCGGTGCCAGAAAACAAGATGTGGGACTAGGAAGATGTGTGGATATTTGTGGAAGAATTCTGGAAGAGGGGTGGCTGAATAGGAGGCAAACAACAAGAACAAAGAGTGTGAAAACTGCCCAGACATTGAGAAACCACGGAAACTTTTAGATTAAAAAAAAAAAAATCAGAGTCTTGGAAAAAGTAGCAGATCAAATGAGTAGTAGATTTCACTTGTTCATGTTAGGGATCCACCACATGGATTTTAGATTTAGCAAAACAAAATAGATTATTAGACTTAAACCAATATTAGGAAGAGGATTCTAACAAAATTATAAGTCTACAATATATTGTTAATTTGTTTTATTCAGAGACACACAGTGGGAATTGTGCCCTCCGTGAGCTCATCACAGGAAGCCAGCCCCTGGGGGCATGCAGCAGAGCAGCAGGGGAGGCAGAGCAAGAAAGTCCCCAGGGATAGAGGCGGTGCCAGGGAATGGCACCCCTTCAGACTTGACTTGAAAGCACCCATGAAGGAAAACAAACAGAACCTGAACTATTCATATGTTTATGTGTGTGTGTGTTGTTGTTGTAGCTATTGTTTTACTTTCTGTTGGTGCTTCATGGTACTCAATCTTGTGATAGTACATAGCATGTCTACCTGGAATGGACAGGTGGAATAAACAAGCCAGAAGAGAGAACAAGGAGATGACAGTTCTCGGGGGACATGGGGGTAGGGATGTTAACAAGCCAAGAACAAGGGAATAACAAGTGATCCAAAATCAGTCTCAAGGAGGGTGTGGGAGGTCTGGCAGGGCTGGATCAAGGGCAATGTAACCAAGAGGAATTCCTAAAACCCAAATGAAGGCAGAACATGATAGTGGGACAAGAGGAAGGTACAAAGAAACAGAGGAAAGAACTAGGAGGCAAAGAGTAGTCATGGAGATTTAAATACAGACATAAAGATGTAAATATATTTATATACGATGAGGGGGGAATAGATCTATGTACATATATTTATAGGCTTAGTACTAAGGAAACAGATGGAGAGTGTGCCCCTGCTCAAGTACTTCCTCAACACAAGAATACTTTGTTCTAAAAATTTGGCAGTCTGAGATGCTCACCTGCCTGGCACTATCGCTGATGACAATGGGTGCACAGGCTAATGTGAAGAAAGTTGATGGTGCCCAGCTACCAAAAGATATAGCACCTGAAGTCTTAAAGACCTGAAGATAAACAAACCGCCATCTAGCTAAGAGACAACAAAGCCCACAAGGAAGAAGCACACCAGCCTACCCCGATGCAAATGCTGAAGACAAAGCAGGTGCATGGGCAAGTGAGGTGAAGAAAGCTGATGGTGCCCAGTTGTCAAAATGTATAGAATCTGGGGTCCCATAGGCTGGAAGATAAACAAGGGGGCATCTAACTGAAGAACAACAAAGCCCACATGGAAAATGCACACCAGCTTGTGAGATGACAAGGAATCAAAGGGATCAGGTATCAGGCATCAAAGATCAAAAATAAATAAATAAATAGATCATAGCATTGTGAATGAGGGGGAGTTCAGAGTGGGGACCTAGGGCCCATCTGGGGGAAATGGGACATCTCCTTGCAGAAGGGCTATGGGGAGGTGAAGAACCAGTCAGAGTGCAGTGTAGCAACGATGAAACATACAAGTTTCCTCTAGTTCTTGAATGCTTTCTCCCCCCCACTATCATGATCCCAATTCTACCTTACATAACTGGCTGGACCAGGAGATGTATACCGGCATGGAGAGATTTCCAAGAGAGATTTGCTGGTTCTTCGGGCAGTTCACAGACCTTCAATATTCTTCAATTCTAATGCATAGCTTCTTCTTCTGTCTTCCTTGTAGATGTCCAACTTTCACATACAAATACATTGAAAGTATGATGCCTTGGGTCAAGCTCACCTTAGTCCTCAAAGTAACATCTTCACTTTTTGAAGAGGTCTTGTGCAGTAAATTCATCCTACAATAGAAGCATAAAAAGCACTAAGTGAAAAGACTAAGGCTAATAAGCATAAGTGCTGATATTTTTTAGACCGTCATTTTCTGAAATTGATAGGCAATAAGAAACAGGCAAAGAAAACATATATGAACTTAATTATAGATCAATTGAAATGGCAAAATCTAAGTAATTGTAAATTCCTTAGTATTTTAAATCTAAGTAAATCTAAGTAATAAAGAGACATAGAAAACACACCAAAATATAGTCCAAAATATGAAGAGAGAGAATGGGACAGAAAATTATTACAATATATATTATGGTCCAAAATTCAACAATTTTGAGGGAAAATATTATAAAACTACAGATTTAGGCAATTCGGCAAAGTATAGTCAGGTTAAAATATAAATCACAAAAATTTAAAAAATATATAAATCACATTTAGTCACATTGTAAATAAACTGATGAATATAAAGATAAAGCAGAAAAATGAGAAATATATACTCACAACTGATATATTACAAGCAGTGTGTGACAGGAATTAGAATAATGGGTTTTTGCAATGGAACCTCATAATTTCTGTGTTGAAAAATAAAATATTCCAACCTGTCAGAAAAATTATCCTACAAAATTGATAGTAAAATATGTTTAAGAAAACCAAAACTGGAATGTACTGCTGTGTTAATCCGATTGACTAGAGAGACAAATACAGGAACACATATGTAAGCGGGAACTTTATATCAAGAAGTAAAGATATCAACTGAACATCTCAGTGCAGTCCAGCTCAAGTCCGCAAGTCCAATACTACTCCATAAGTCCAGTACTAGTCCATAAATCCCTCTTCAGACTCACACAACCCCACACAACGATGCAGGCTGAAGGAAGATCATAGGCCAGTGGGAGGAGAGTCTTGTAGAGCCAACGGCAGTGGATCCACATACATAGGTGCATCTCTAGGGCTCTGGCTGCTATCAGCGTTGCTCAAAGTGGCTTGTCAACAGGAAGGTGAAGGAGAGAGAGGAGTAGGGAGGTTCCCAGGACCCTCCTTTTAAGAAGGTCACACCCAAAAGGATGTACCATCAAGCTGTGTTAGTCCAGGTTGACTAGAGAAACAAATCCAGGGACACTCGTTTATGTTTAAGAGAGAGGTTTATATCCGAGAGCAATTGTACATTGAGAAAGCATCCAAACCCAGTCCAGAGCAAGTTAATAATCTGATATTTGCCCGTGTCCGATACTAGTCCATAAATTCCCTTCAAACTCCTGCAGCACATGCAATGATGCTGAATGCAGGAAGATCACAGGCCAGAGGGTGGAGAGTCTTGTGGATCCAGTGGTGGTGGAAACATCTCAGTGCTGGTGTAAACATTTCAGTGCTAGTGTGATGCGCCTTCAACTCCCTGAGTGTGGCTCCTCAATAGAAAGGTGAAGTAGTGAGAGAGAGGTGAAGCTCCCAGAATTCTCATAAGAAGACCAGGCCCACAAGGAGACATCTTCAGACTGTAACCTGATTGACAGGCTAGACCACTAGCCTTCACTTTTATATCTTCCAGTTGACATGGAATTACCAAAATTGCCAAATGACATGAATACGTGATGCGAATGGAAATGATCGGTGCTAAAATGAGACTATCATCATATGGGGAACCAAATATTCATGCATACATTGTTGTTAGGTGCCCTTCAGTTGGTCCGTCCTCAGAGGGACCCTTTACGTAACCGACGACACACTGCTAGGTCCTCTCCATCATCACAGTTATTATGGCTGTAGCCACTGTGTCAGTGCATCTTGTTAGGGTCTTCCTCTCTTTTGGCTGACCTTCCACTTCAGCTAGAAACCCTGGTGCTGGAGCCGTGATGACTTGGACGGCTGACGGGAAGGTCAGGCTGTGACCTGATTTTGAAATCACCACTCACAGGAGAGAAAGATGATGTCGTCTACTCCTATGAAGATTTGTAGTCTCGGAAACCCACGGAGGTGGTTTTACCCTGTCTTACAAGGTCTCTATAAGGAGGCATCGACTTGATGGCAGCCAGTGAGGAAATATAAAATATCATTATTGATTCTAGTCAAACGAGTAAAATGAAGTAGATAAAACAGGTTTTTCTTTTAAGTTCATGGAAAAGGGATATTATGGGGGGAAAAGTATGCAGGCTTTCAAAATATTTTGCACCAAAATAAACTGGTGCTAACTTGTAGCATGTCTGTGGTGAAGTAAAATTTCTTTGGATGGCTCTTCCATCCATAATTCTGTATACAAATAATGTGTAGAGGCCTCTAACTGACAGATCAGTCTACTCTTTGTGCTTCTGGAAATATCAGAACCATCTCAGGATCAGGAAAAAAGAGAATCCTGTGATCCTCAAGAAAGAAGAACCACCGGTGGAGTATGAGCTAGTACCCCGCCTGAATTGTCAGAGGGAGAAGTGGGGCCAGGGTTGGCCATGCTGAGCACGTGGCACAGAGCAAGGGGCTAGACGGAGGGCACAGTGCAGAGGAGAGGAGCAAAGCTCAGCTCATGAGGCAGAGGGATGAACTTCCTGACCCATCAATCAAGACAGAGGCCAGGGGACTCTCGCTAGGAAGCTGAAGACCAAAGAAATCTTGGCTGTGGATGAAGAAGAGCCACTGTTGTGAACACAAGGTAGTACCATTAACATTTTTTGTTCTACCTGTTAACTTCCCTAATAAATGCCCATAATAGTGAGCAATGTTTGTGGGTCTGTGTAGCCATTGCCACAGATATCTAACTCAACAGAGAAGTGCAATGCAATGGAAGGAACAGTAACTGTCAGAATTGGGCCTAAAAGGACAGAGGCTAGAGGTAAGACTGACACCTTCCTGGTGGCAGTTGGCCTCGGATGGTGAGCAATTGAATCTTCCTTTTCTCTACAGAAGCCAGAGGAGGTCAGAGGGAGCCTCCGTGCCCTTTCCTCAATGTCTGAACAGGATTGAGCTCTAAGTACTAAGAAGGATAAGACATCAGTTAAAAAATACAACTAATTCTGCTAAAATGAAAGACAAACGTATCATCAACTTTATTGTGAAGTTTGAAGGACACAATGGTAAAATCATTGTTGCTTGACAAAAAGCTTATTGGGATGTGTCATTCCATAAACTTATCAATTTTATAACTATATAGCTTGTTTTGAAGTAGGGGCTAGACAATGTGGAAGGGGAAGCCCACAGTCACAGACTGTCCCTATCAGTGTGCAAGCAAAACAATTGACCTTGTTTGTGCCCAAATTTAGAAGACCCATTGTTAGCGAAAAACACAGTAACCACCGCCATAAACACTTTAATTGCTCCAACTTATACAATTATTATTAAAAGCTTGAAGTTGAAGAGAATTCTACTGATTGCATGCCAAAACTTTCACATACAGAACGGATGCAGACAAGAGTTGAGTTTTCAATGAAACATTTTACATTAGTGGAATCAAAATCCTGAAGCATTTCTTGGCAGGATTGTAACAGGACCCAAAGCATGGCTTCACCAGTATAATCTTGAAAGTAATAGCAACCAAAAGAAAGAAGTGGTCCATCAAGGCAAAAGGTTTTTTCGGCGGGATGCTGAAGACATTGGGTTGTTGACTTTTTGGAGGTGCAAGAATGCTAACATCTGTTCATTAGGAGAGTGTTTTAGGAAAGTTAGCTAAAGCTTTAACAGAACAACCCCTTCACCTGAGGGCTCTTTTCTTTTTAAAAAATTTTAATAAATCATTTTACTTGGGGTTCTTACAGCTCTTGTAACAATCCATACATCAATTGTATTAAGCACATTTATAAAAATGTTACCACAATCATTTTCAAAACATTTTCTTTCTACTTGAGCCCTTGATGTCAGCTCCTCTTTTTACTCTCCCTCACCCACCCTCCCACCCTCGTGAACTCTTGATAAATTTTATATTACTGTTTTCATATCTTACACTGCTTGCTATCTCCATTCACCCATATTTCTGTTGTTCATTATCCTGGAGGTGGGGATGATTGCAACTGGCTTCTCCTTTCTCCCCTTTCTCCTCCTACCTTCCTGTGTGTGTGTGTGTGGGGGGGGGAGCAATAAAGAACTACAGGAATGTGGTTTCATCAGTGTTGTATTACACCCTGGCTGGCTCGTCCCTTCCTTGTGACCCATCTGTGAAGAGATGTCCAATTGTGTACAGATGGGCTTTTGGTGTCCAATCTGACATCCCTTATTCACATCAATATGATTATTTGTTTGCGGTCTTCTGATGCTTTAATACCTGATCCTGTTGACACCTTGTGATCACACAGGTTTGTGTGTTTCTTCCATGTGGGCTTTATTGTTTCCCTGCTAGATGACCAATTATTTAATTTCAAGCCTATAAGATCCCCCAACACTATATCTTCTAATAACTGGGCACCATCAGCTCTCTTTACCACATTTGTGTATGCACCCATTTTGACTTCCGAGATTCTGTCAGGAAGGTGAGCATCACAGAATGCCAATTTGTTAGAACAAAGTGTTCTTGCATTGAGGGACAGAACTTGAGTAGGGGCTCAATGTTCATCTGCTACCTTGATATTTAACATATAAATATATGTACATAGACCTATACCCTATTAATATATTAGTATATCCCTATTAATATACTTACATATATACATGTCTAAACGTATACCTCTATAAATGTCTTTTGCATCCTGGTTCTTTCCCCTATTTCATTTTGCTTTCTTCTTGTCCTACTAGCATAATTCAACCTTCGTTCAGTAATTCCTCTGGGCTACATTTCACTGATCAAACCCCATCAGGTATTCTATACTCCCCCCACCATCAATTTTAGATCTCTTGTTGTTCCCTTGTCCATGGATTTGTTGGCTCCTCTCTCCCTTTCCACCACCTTCCCCTCTCCCCTGTCTCCCTGGAACCATTGGTCCCATTGTTTTCTCCTCAGAATTATTTATCTTGCCTCTTATATAGATAGACATGAAAAAATACGAATAAGAAAAAAAGGGGCCTATAAATAATTCCACGTCTGTCTGCTGACCCTTATGTACATTTTCTGGTCGAGTCTGATGAGGTGTAAAGACCTGCCAAGAGGCCGATTTTCCACTGTGTTTATGCTCCGTCTCATTGCTCTCATCAAAGACAAATTAACTGGAGTTTTGCATGACATTGACATGTCATTGATTACCATCTGAGAAATTTCTTTAAAGTTTTTTGAGTTTGGGTAGGACAGGGCATGAATTGCAGAACCTAGTGATATGAGGCCATATTCTCAGAGGAGTGTCAGAAAAAAATTTAAGCTCCAATTCCTTGGGACTAGTCTTCCAAAAGAAATGATTGCCATAGAAATAATTAGGCATTTACTTTATAGTCCTGATGGAGCTCTTATAACTTCTTTTGTTTCCTAATACTCAAAAAATTAAAAATCACCCTTGTTTCTTCCATAAATAATATAAAAAAGTATGTATTGACATAATTAAGTTCCCTGAAGCATTCGTTCTTTTGTGATACATTAAATGACTAGTATTATGATCTATAAATGTGTTTCACATTGGTGGAGCTTATTTGTTGGTTTTAATTTTTATCTTTTAATTCCATAGCATCTTAGTTGGTATGGAAGGGGATTCCTTACAATAGTTCCAGACTCACGGTAGCATGGGTTTTCTTCAGAGAAAGAGGGAAGGAGCATGGGATGTGAAATGTTAGATCCTTGGCTGGTTTCTTTCCTTGCTCTTATCTATAATGGCTAAAAGAAAGCTAGAGATGCTAAACTGTAGCTGAGGTGGTAGGGGATGTAGGGAGCAATGCTGCTCCTGCAGTGGCCTGGGGGAAAAGCCAGGTGATAGAAGGCCTGCTATGTTCACTTGGCCGAGGTCCAGAGCCACGTGGGTATAAAAGGGATAGTCTGAAGGATGCAAGAGAACATTGAACTTGGGTTTTGTTTTTAAAGCAGACTAATGTATTTAGGGTTAACTCTTTAGGCAATCATATTATAAATTTTGCTTTCTCTTAGTATTATAAAATATACATAAATATGTGATACAAATGAAGATTGGGGATTATAATTAGAGAGTGTTCTGAGCCAGCCTCAGCCTATATTTGATTGGATTTGCTAAAAGCAGAATAGAAATTTCTTTTAAACTGAAAATAGAAATTGGACTTAAGTGGGAACAATCCTAACCAGAACCTTCCACATTTGAAGGTTCATTTGCATTTCATAACATGTACAAACCCGCCCAGAACTGTGGAAAGACTAGATTTCCATTTGAAGGAAGAAAGACTGCATGAGTTTATACATCTCGAGCAAGCAGCTTGCCTTTGGATGCTCCTAAACTGGAATATTTGCTCACCAGAGGAAACTCCTCTAGAGCTGGTGATAGGGATCAGCAAGCAAAGGGCATCTTGGCTGTGTTGACCAACTGGGATGACTTGCTGAGTGGGCACGGGAGAAATAAGCAATGAAGAGCTAGACTGAGTTTGTGCATGTCCCCCTGATGCCCTTGACGTGGTCCACAGAGGCTAGAGATGAGAAAGGCGAGAAATACCACATCATCTGTTTTTGACTCTAGACCTTGTCCTAAGGGAGAATCATCCATGATTATAATAGCGAGGAAAAACAACATTTTATCCAGTTTATGCTGTAAAGAGAGAGGGAGGCCATAGGCTGGCAGACCATCCAAGTTGTGTCTCGTCGAATCCAACAAGCAATGGAGGATTTTCACTTCATATACAGAGTTGGCAGTGATTTGGTTCATTCAATCAATGCGATAAAATAAAGAATGACTTCTGCAAACATCTTTGTGAAACGCTTTGTGATAAAGACAGGGGGGTGCTTTTGTGACCCACCAGAGCAGTAGTAGAGGCTCAGAAGTGATCATCTTTTTATTTACATTTCTTGGTGCTGAGGGGGGACTTCCGTGAGTCTATCTTATTCTTTATGTATTTTCCCCCATTATCTATCTATCCTATACACGAATAACGTGCTACTCTGCCTCTCCAGATTACCAAGAAGATTGCCCAGGGATATAGTCCTTCCCTCTCTCCTTGGGACTTGACCTTGGCTGGTTGGTGGTCAGGAAGTGAATGTGGGGTACTCAAGATGGCAGTAGAACTAGTTCAAGGATTAGGATGAAGCCTGGGCTCTGCTGGGGGTGCTTTGATTGTATGCACTAGCACAACCTTCAACTAGACTTAATCTTGAGCACAGGAAGAGATGCACTATATTCCTACCAAAAGCTGGTAGAGTTTTCTAAAATGTACAAACTGAAGCCCGGAAAATATGTGTGAGAGTGGCTAGTAAGTGTGTAGGATAATTTTGCAAGGAACATAAAATTGAATCAGTCTGATTTTGTGGCGGTGTGCCCTCTGAGCATAGTCTTCATTCAATGTATCAATTCAGGAAGTTTGGAGAGGATTGTGTTAGGCAGGGTTCTCTTGAGAAACCAAGCCAGGCCCTTTATGGTTTTATATGTATAAGGGAGTATCCCCAAAAGAGGTGAAAAAGCAGAGGTCTCATAGTATGCATTTTTCCCGCTAGGTGAGCATCCAATTACTTGCTCTCAGTTAGTGCACCCAGTGTGGTCACCTGGGATGGTTCTCTCTGGTCACAGTGATTTTTTTAAATAAAAGCAGTTTCACTCAAACCTCATTTTTTATGAAGGCCGGTTTCAGAGTGGTGGGCTGTGAAATTTTGTTTCCTGCTCGGGAAAAGTGCTGCAGAAACTGTTGTGATGTTGAGCATAGCTTACAAGGACAGCGCTATAAAACTCAAGTGTATGAGTGGTTTTCTTGTTTCAAAAAAGGTGAAATGTAAATTGAGATTAATCTCATTCTGAATGTCCATCAACCTCCTGAAAAGACAAAATGTCAACTTGGAGTGCATCTGGAGTTCATTCCACCACGTCAGACTGTTCATTAGGCTTTTGATTTAGAGGTCTTGAGAAAATTATGTAATAGTGTGTGACAAAAAGGTCTGATTTGTGGCAGATGGGTGAGTGGTTCTGCCACCACAAAAACGCACCTGCCTACACAGCCATCTCAGTGCACCAGCTTTGGGCGCGCGCTGCGCACACACACACACACACACACACACAATATACCTCTCTTTCCCCACGCAACTTACTCTCCTGGCCTCACTCTGCGTAACTTCGTTTTGTTACCATGAATGAGGAGGAACGTGAAAGGACAGGGACTTGATGACGTAGAAGAGGTGAAGAAAAAAGTGCAGGAGATGCTGTCAGTTGTCCGACCAGATGAGGTTGAAAAATGTTTCAGTGAATGGAATTGCAGATTTGACAAATGTATTAACTTGTAATGGAGAGTACTTTGAAGGTAATAGGTTGTTTTTAAAAAAATAAATTAAATATATAGCTTTGAAAAGGTGAAAAGGATATTCTTTTTTTTTTGGTACACAAGGGTAGGTTTATATAGTGAAAAGGAATTCAACAAAAAGTTAGTGCACACAGAAGAACAGAGAGCTCAGTCCAATTCACTTTCATGGGACAGTTAATATACTGAAGGTCTTTCTAACTTATGAGGCCAGTGGGTCAAGGCCAAGGAAGCAGACTGTGGGGAGCTGAAGTGGTGAGGTGTAGCAGAGGCCAGTAGTGCAGCGTGTCGAAGCAGGCCTCAGAGGAGCCTCATGATGTAGCCTCAAAACATAGATGTAAATTGGTGGGTTGGAGGTGTAGAGTCGACCCACAGGCAGCAGGGTGGGGCGTTGTCTCAGCAGCGCAGGTGGAGCAGAGCATCGCAAGGCCTGCAGGTAGCACAGCAAGGGCTGGGGCAAAGCAGCTAACTCATGCAGTGCATTGGTCCCATCACCAGGGAGAGAGGGAAAAGCCAGCCTGAGAGAGCCATTTATCTTGGTGGCCTTCCAATCAAGCTGCAACCAGATCAAACTCTGCCCACATGTTCTTACAGGTACCTAGTTGGCACAAAACAACCTAACTATGCCCAGGAAAGACAGTAAGTCACATTGAAGTACCAGTTCTACCTTGGATACTGTAGAAGACAGTACCCAGAAGCTTAGAGAAATTGGTACATTAAAGTAGATTTATCAGGATAAACACATAGACACAGATGTGGAATCCCATTGTTATATAACATTTACCACAGCCAAGCTCCAAAACACTCATTGCAATCAAATTGAATATGATTTATGGTGACCTGATAAGACAGGGTAGAACTAACTACTCCATTAGATTTCTGAGATTGTAAATCTGTATGGGAGTAGAAAACCTTGTCTTTCAACCACAGAGAGCTGGTGGTTTTAAACTGCTGAGCCTGTGGCTAGCAGCACACTGCACAGCTACAGTGCCACGGGGGTGGGGAGGGGTGGGCCTCCCTTGATGGTGAGGAACAAACTTGTGAAGGAAGACCAAGCACCTTTGAAGACCACTGTCGTTGCTCTTTTCTATAAGTCAGATTGGCAGTGGGAGCTGCCATAACTGACTTAAAGTACCTAAGTACAGTGGGGATCATTGAGCCATGTGAGTGTGGGGCTGCAGTGGCAGCACCTAATCGGCAGAGACAGGGTTGGAGTGGTGACTGAAATGGGCAGCAGAGACAAAGCAGTAATCAGAATAATCTGACACAGATAGACTTATGGCATTGACTACTTAGGCCAGGTTTTCCTACAAGTGAAATAGATTGGAAAACTATTAAATATTTACTCCATCTATACAGGCAAAAGGCCACCAGGTTAGCTGAATGGCAGTGTAAGTCAAATCACCTGAAGAGAGAGTCAAATCCCTCAACCGATTCTCATTCTTGAGCCTTTTTACAGACTCATAGCTCCTTGAATGGAGGGGAGACCCAGTCTCTTTGAAGAAGGACCCTATTATACCTCCCAAAGTTTATTATACTATTAGCTGTTATCTCCGTTTTCCTCAATGAATCTATGGCCTTTTGAAAGAGTGACTGTTTATTGAGGAAAAATAGATAATCTGACGTCTCCGAGATTCCTGGACACGTTGCTCTGAGCTGACATTAATTCCATGAGACAGAATGTGTTTCAAAAGCCCCCCAGACAGAATGGGATTGTATGGAGTCAAATTATTAAAGGAGCCTGAAATTATTAGTGAATTTTTGTTCTCATAGAAAATCTAGTTGGTCCCTGAACTTAAGCTGTAATTATTTCCCCAGTTCCAGAATGGATAATTGGAATAGACATACTCAGCAACTGACGGAGTCCCCTGATTGGAACAGGATATGAGGAATAAGAGCAGTGTTGTCTTAATTAATGTTCTCTATTTTACCTCTAATATCCATTGCAATCACTACATGGAACTCAGACAAAATTCATGATTAAAGGGTGACGGGAAATAGGGAGGAAAAAGGGGTTGGGGGGGGGCAACTAAAGAAAGCAATAGCGGGGGAGGAGCACTGGTGCTGTTTGTGCTTGCCAAGGTCATTTTGGGGGTGACTCAGCCATGGGGTGATGGGAATGTTCTAGGATGGATGTGGTGGTGACTGTAAAATTCCCCTTTGATATGTTTGACTGATTGAACAATTCGATTCTATGATATGTAAATTATGTGCCAATAAAACTGTTTGGGGGAGAAAAAGGGGTTCATTAAGGCAGTTTAGAACTGTAATACCAGTGAGCAATGATCAGGGTTGGATTGTGCATCAGAGCACGTTGCACGGTTCTTTCATCACTGTTAATAAAGCATTCAGCTCAAACCACACGGGTCAGCAAACCCAACTTCCTTCATTAGTACCCAGATGCGTCCACTCCAAAATCCAAGCTTCTTACACAAAAGCGCTCAGCTTTACTTGCTGCATGGCTTGGGAGTCCATCACTCTGTTCATTGCTCTGGATGCTGGTTCTGCTGCTTTCTGAGACTATGGAGGACTTCTGGATCCACGAAGTTCACTGTGCAGGGATCTCAGGTCCAGAGGTCACACCCTATTCCTCGCTCTTGCTTAAATGAGATCCCTTCCCCTGCTTCTCAGAGGACTTGTTTTTATATGAAACAGCATAGAATCGCAATGACATCTGTTCACAATTACTCACAGGTGAGTTTTATCAGCGTGTTCCCCCATTCCCCCTTATAATTCTATATCAGAGATGTGAAAATTTCTAGTTCCTAAAATGAATGTATCATTTTTTGTCTTACCAAAACTATAGTGTGATAGTTTTTTTGTGCCAATATAGTATCATAAGCAGATGTGGGTGGGGTTTAACCAGTCAATCAGGTCTCAGCTTCATGATCTCTTTAGGAGACGCTTCTGAGTTAAATGGCTCTTCAAGGACGGACCCTTCCTCTTTCTCTCTGGGGCCTAGACCAGCGTGCTATCTGAGTTAGCTTCCCTGTCTCACCACATGTGCTGTGCTATGTGTGCATCGAGCCAACCCGTGGACTGTGGTGGACAGTATAGAAACTGTCAGTATATAAACTGTCCTACAAAAGTGAGTAGGACCGAGCTCTCTGTACTGCTGTGTGGACTGATTTGCTGTTGTACTCCTTTTCACTGTATAAACTACCCATATATATCTACATAGATACACATCTACATATATAAATATAATCCTGGTCTTGTTTCTCTAGAGAACCCTGCCTAACATGTAGTGTTTCAATTGTTTCATCACTTTATTCTTCAGTCTAAATATACTAAATATTGTTGTGTTTGGAAATCTCATTTTCACTGAAGAAATTTTGAACTATAGAGTGTCCTGATTGGTTTACTATTGTTCAGGGAGTCTCCTCAAATTAGAAATACACAATTTTGTTCTTGTCATGTAAGGAACATTTAAAATATTAAGCATAAAAATATTAACTTCTCAAATTTCAGAAGTGAATATTCTTGCAACCCAAATTCACATATTCCAGTCACATCATCCATCAGTCTTTCAGATTACTATTTATGTGAAATTCCTTCAAACATTTCAAAATTCTGGTATAAGTCTCTGCAGTGTTCAGCTAGGTTTTACATTTCTTGAAATTATTAAGATATTTTCTACTTCTAAAAGTCATTTAATGCATTCCATTGGGTCTGCTCCACCATTCTGATTTCTCTCCAGGCATTTGTACTTATTAATTTTTCATATATACTCAAAACCAACCAAACCTTCACTGTCAGCAAGTCACTTCTGATTCGTAGCTACCCTATAGATTAAGATATACTGCCACTGTGGGTTTCACAACTCTTTTGGGTGATAGAAAGCCTCATTTTTCACCTGGGGGCAACTGGTTGTTTTGAACTGCCAACCTTGCAATAAGTGCAGCCCAATGCACACTCCACTGAACCACAACAACAAATAGGATAGGCAATAGCACTTCATCTGATTGGATTCTGAATATCTGTATAATTTATAACATGATTTTGCATTACTCAATAATTATAGCATTAAAGTCATCTAATGGTGTATGGCATAGCTCATACATGCTAATGGTTAAGTTAGAATTTGTAACTATGGCATGTATGAAAATGCAGTTAATATTGAACTCTTACAAAACATTTATATGGAAACCAGCCATCCTACATCTACCTGTAATTTATTTTTTTAATTATTCACCAGTCTTTAAGCAGTAAAGGAGCCACATTGGCAGCTTATGGTTATAGCAGATGGAAGAAGGTTAGTGCTAAACAAAATCTAAACAAAATCTCCCTGCTTGATATTTTAGAAGTTTGCACCTGACAATTGCCACCATCAGGGACACTGACACCATCCTACTCATGTTCATGCTCTCTATTTGGGCTGCTACTGTCATATCCTGTCTTCCTCGGCACTACTGTTTCTGTCATGAGCTGCTGGTTGTCACTCTGCCTAAAGTGCCTGCTAATGGACAAACATCTTCTTGCCAGATGGGCAATGGGGTCTATGGGAACTTGAGAGAGAGCATGGTGAAATCCTCTGAGTTATATTGTAGAAGAGGGGTAGGAAGCCATTATCTGACAGTTTTCGTGAAATTATGGTTGGCTTTAAAAATATATTGTCCAATGTCATTTTAGAACTTGCTGTGCAATTGCTATCAAGTCAAATCTGATTGCTGTGAGCCCCATGTGTCAGAGAAGAGCTGTTCTCAACAGAATTTCCAATAATCGATTTACAGGAAGTAGATTATAAGTGTTTTCTTCCAAACTGTCTTTGACGAGACTAGAATGACTTACCTTTCTTTTAAAAGCCAAGCATATTGATCCACTTACTGTGACCTCAGAGATGCGTACACACTAGGATTTAAGATACATCAAAGAGGTCAATATTCTATAATCACATGGTCCTAATGGACAAACTAGCTATACACAAGTGTAGCTTCTGTGGTGCCTCTTAATTTAGGATATTAACCGAGAAATTCCTCAGATATTTCTCTTAGACTTTCCCAGCCCTTCTCTAGAATAGCTTCCTATCTAAACTCAAGCTGATAAATCCTGGCTAATGATTCATAATTATGACATGGAAAATGCATAATATGACTTGACTGAATGAAACAAAAAAGCTGTTTATTATTTTTAGTGATCTAAATTCTATGTAGACAAAAACCTCCAAAAAGTAACTCTGAAGAAATGTTACAATGTAACATTGTGCATCAATTATGCTTTCCTTTACATCAGTAAAGGCAGATTTTCTTAGATTTGGAGGTTTTCAGTAGGCTACAAATTCTGTTAGTATACAGTGCTTTGTGTAACTACTGCCACTGAATAGCAATTAAGTGTAATTTAGGCTCCGGTATTGGGCTCAGGCTTGTAAGCAGATGCTTCTAAAATTTAAAGCCAATTCTGATGCAAATGTTTATTATGGACATAAACAATGTGATCCCCTTATTTGTATCAGGTTGTATCTTGGAAAATGGGATCATTCACTTTGCAGGAGTTTCTGAGGAATAGTTTTTTCCATGTCTTACTAGGTTTAGAGACAATCCAGAAGAACGTCCATGCTCTGAAATATTTCCTTTTTTGTTGTTATGAATTGGAATTCATTTAGATTTAAAACAAGCCTAAGCTGGGCCACCTCTGGATAGCATTGGAAGATTGTCAGTTAAAGAAAACACAATCAATGGAGGCAGAACCTTGATAGAGAGAGTGCCAGCAGATAGGCCCCTCAAATCAGAAGTTAACTCAGAATATGACTGAGAAAGGCCTGCCTTCTCAAAGCAGAGTCAAACAGAATAAGGCACATGGAGTCATGGCTGCGGGAGCAAGACTTAGGAGACCTTCAGTTGCTGACAGGGCATGACTCATGGTGAGAAAGAAGACCTGCAAACATCGATTTTACAATGGAACCTGGGATATACAAACTATGAATCTAGTACAATTGGAAGTCGTTAAAAAGTAAATGCAACTCAAAAAGATGTTTACTGTAGGTGATGCTGAGCTGAAATGGACTGGCATTGGCCCTTTTGTGAAAGAAAATCCTACGGTTTGCTATGCTGTGAAAGACAGTTCTGTGAAGGGAACAAGAGACTACGCATGGTTCAAACTCAGGAAAGGTGTGCATCAGGGTTATAGCTTCACCATATTTATTCAATCTGTATTCTGAGCAAGTAATGAGAGAAGCTGAATTATATGAAGGAGAATGGGGTATCAGGATCAGAAGAAGACTTATTAACAATCTATGTGGTAGTTAGTTAGGGGTGCGGTCAAACCTGTCAATCAAGTCACAACCTTGATGTCAAAGCCTTTTGTCTAAGAGTAAGGGACTCTGGGAGCTGCTCGCTCTGCTGCCTCACCTTCCTCTTCACTGGGATGCCACTGGAACTCTGTGGGCCTCCCTACTCAACACTCATGGAAGCAGCACTTAACGTAAGAGATCAAAAAACAGGTTAGGTAAATCTGCTGCCCAAGATCTCCTTAGAGCATTGAAAAGCAGAGAAGTTACTTTGAGGACTGAGGTGCACCTGACCCATGCCATGGCATTTTCAATGACCTCATATTCAGGTGAAAGTTGGTTATTAAAGAAAGAAGATCAAATAAAATTTGATGCAATTGTACTATGGTGTTTTTTAAGAATACTGAAATGCTGTGGACTACCAAAAACGAAACAAAAAACAGAACTGACTCTGAAGAAGTACAATCAGAATGCTTTTTAGAGGCAAGGACTGCGAGGCTTCATCTCATGTAGTTTGAACGTGTTGTCAGGAGACTGGTCCCTGGAGAAGGACATCATGCATAGTAAAGTGGACGTGCAGCATAAAAGAGGAAGGTCCTCAGGGACATGAACTGACACCTGGATGCCACAATGGGCTCAAACATAAGAACAATCAAGACCTGGGCAGGTCATAGAGTTGCTATGAGTCTGAACTGACTTAAGAGCACCTAAAAAACAACAAGGTTTTGCATCTTCATTGCAAAAGGTCTAGCTTTCTTATAAAGGATTTCAGTGACACCTTTATTATCTTCCTAAAATCTGTACTGAGTTGTTATTTTATTGAATAAAAACATAAAAAATTAATGATATCTCTGTGTCCTTTATTTTATGGCAGGTGTTCTAAGATAATCCAAACTATACATGTCAGCCTTCGTTTCAGAGTCTGATTACCAACAACTTGAGTTTCTTTAACATCTTGCATTATTCCACAAAGGGGCAAATGTAGCCAGAATTTAATTTTTAGATTTTTTTTCTTTGTACATAATACTGGTACATAAAACAGTTTACATATGCCTTGTACATATAATGAACCTACTTTATCAGAGATTTCTTTCATTATGAACTTAACATTTTTTATCAGTACAGCGCCAAAATGGTATTCTTAAAGAACAATGATTTGCATGGTTTCTTAAGAGTACAGATACATTAAACACAATAACAAAAACCCAACACACGCCATTGAGTCGATTCTGACTGATTGCAACCCTATAGGACAGAATAAACTTACACCTTTAACACCGCAGACAGGTCAGTTTTCTTCTGCAGAGTGGCTGATGGTTTTGGACCACTTATCTGACTTTGCAGTTATCAACTTAATGTGTGCCTTAAATTATATCTGATAGTTAGACAAAGTTTGATTCTTTAGGCAAGTATGTGTTGTATAAAATATATGTAAAAAACAAAGAAACATAAAAGGAAAGAAAAAAATAGTAGAGAAATTATTTAAAATTCTCTATTTGGATGCTATTTACTTGAAAAACTAGACAAATTTGTATAAACATGCTACCTCATTAAAAAACAAAAAAAAAATTGAAAGTTTAATGACAAAAGTGAATGAATCTGGAAGAGATTCTGGCTCAGGATTGAAAAATTCTAATAAACATTCAGTAAACAACTCTCATAATTACTACTTGAACTACTCCAGAGCATATTTAAAGAAATGGAATATTCTGACCTAGTTCTATGAAACAAATATAACACAGATAAGAAAATAAGATAAAAGGACCACTAGAATAAAGTAAAAATTATAAATTTGTGTCTATCATAAACAGAGATACAAAATACAGAATATCAAGACCAAGTAGAGTAAAACTTTCAGAACCATTATTTCCTGATGAGAAATTACTAATTACTCAAAATTATAAGAAATGACTGCCTCCCCTCCCAATTATCATGACCCTAATTCTACCTTGTGGACCTGGTTATACCAGAGGATGTACAGCGGTGCAGTAGGGATCTGGAAACACAGGGAATCTAGGACGGATGAACCCCTCAACACCAGTGGTGGGAGTGGCGACACCAGGAGGGGAAGGGGGTGTAGAAAGGGAGAACCGATCTTAGAGATCTATGTGTAACCTCCTCTCTGGGAGATGGGCAATGGGAAGGTGAGTGAGGGGAGATGCCAGATGCCGGGCAGTGTAAGATAAGATAAAATAATTATTTATAAACTATTAAGGGACGATGGGGAAGGGGGGATTGGGGAGGGAGGGGGAGGGGAAAAAAAGGAAACCGAGCTGATTCCAGGAACCCAAGTGGAAGGTGAATTTTGAGAATGATGAGTGCAACGAATGTATAAGGGTGCTTTGCTCAATTGATGTATGTACAGATTGTGATAAAGTTGTGTGAGCCCCAATAAAAAGATTTATTAATATAAAAGAAAGAAAAGAAATGACTGCCAATAGCATTAATAATGGAAATATGGAATGTACAAAGTATGAATCTTGGAAAATTAGAAATCATAAGAAAATGAAAAGGAATGCACCAAGAAATAAATATTTAATAAGTTGAAATGGACGGTGTGTTAGTCTGGGTAGACTAGAGAAACAAATTCATAGACACATTCATATGTGTATAAGAATGAGGTTTATATACAAAAGTAATTGAACATTGAGAAAACTTC
Source organism: Tenrec ecaudatus (assembly GCF_050624435.1). NCBI lineage: Eukaryota > Metazoa > Chordata > Mammalia > Afrosoricida > Tenrecidae > Tenrec > Tenrec ecaudatus. Next base: position 157,837,829 of record NC_134532.1, on the reverse strand, counting down.
ACAGCCCACTCCAGATCAAGTCCATAAATCCGGTATTAGCCCATATTCCCTTACCAATCTATAAAGTCCTCTTCAGACTCACGAAACACATGCAATGACACAGAATGCTGGAAGATCACAGACCAGTGGGTGCAAGATCCTGTGGATCCAGTAGAAGCATCTCAGCACGGGCAGAGGTCTCCACGTGGCTCTTCCAGTTCCCAGGATATGGGGTCTATCAGCGTAGTGCCATGTGTCTTGTCACTAGAGTGTCTCTCAGGGAGTGAGCTGAGTCAGAGTGTGTGCCTCTTGCCTCTTGGGAGGAAATCCAGGATTTCCAGAATCCTCAGGAGAAAGCTATGCCCACACAAAGGTCTCATTGGCTATCACCCAATTGACAGACTGGACTCCAGCCCTTCACTCTTAATCCTCTCGAGTACCAAATTGACACCAGATTATGTAACTGCCACAGACAGGCTTTCATTTTTTAATGTGAAATGGCAAGTTAAAGAGGGATGGTATTGCATTTATAATCAAAAAGAACATTTGAAGTAAAATGTCTTTTGTGATAGAATAGCAGCTATAATATGGCTATGTGTCGAGAAGGATCTGACCCCTCGTGAATCTACGCACACCAGAACAGAACACTGCTAGTCCTGTGCCAGCCTCACAATTATCCCTACGCTTGCACACAAGTAAGCATCTTTCTGGCATTTTCTGCTTTGAGCCAGGATTCATCTGACATCAGCACTGATATCCTTTGTTCTGAATCCAGCCGGAACTTCTGGCAGTTCCCTGTCAATGTACTGCTGCAACCATTGTTTAATGTTCATCAGCAAAAATATGGTTGCATCCAATGTCAGTAGTATCCTACCATAGTTGAGAATTCTGTTGGGTTACCTTTTGTTTGAATGGGCACACATGTGGATCTCTCCCAATCAGTTGGCCTTGTAATTGTTTCCAAATTTCCTGGCATAGATGAGTGAGTGCTTCCAGTACTTCTTCAGCTTTCTGAAAGATTGAAATGAATATTTCCTCGATTCCTAGATCCATATTTTTGGCTAATAAATTCAGTGTAGTTTGAACTTCGTCCTTCAACACCATTAGTTCTTGCTCATATGCTCCCTCCTGAAATGTGAACTGTCCATTAGTGCTTTTTGATACAATACCAATATCAAAGCTAGGGAATAATAAATTCATAATACCAATCCAGACTCATCACAAATATCAATTTTTCAAGAGTTACCAATCTTTTGCTCCTTGTTTAGTTGTATTTTACACAGCACTAATTATGTTTTACATAGTGGAAGGGGACTCAAAGTTTCAAGGCCATCCTCTCTTGGTTCTTGTCTCATTTGCAATAATGTACTCAGGTGAGGTATAGTATAGTATTTAGACTACAGTCAAAGGAAACGTTTGAACAGAATAAGTGAGTATATTGACGAGGTACCTCAGGAACACTGAAGTGCATCACAGTTATTCTGAGGGCAACACTAGATGGAAAATGAATATTTTTATATTGATAATGGCAGGCCTTCTGTTAAAGTTGATGTACAAGCACCTCAGAGTCCATGCTCAGTTTTTGTTACCAGATCCAAAACCAAGTATCAATTCAATCATGGAAGGGGAGGGTTAGGGGTCGGGTAGGAATATCTCATCTTTCTCTGCCCACACCCTCTCACTCCCTCTTGCTATTCTCTGTTATTTACCTTATTTTGTGATGGGAAGCTTTTGATAAAGAAAATGTGCCTTCATCTCTTTGTGCTAGAAATTCTTTCCTTTGTCTCTGTATCTCCTTGTTGCAGTTCAGTCTACCTAGCATTAGCAAATGATTTAATCTAGTTTTGTCATTAGTTCTCCATTTGATCTATATATTCAATGTCCTTATCCTTTTCAGATCAAAATCTAAATTTTCTTGAATGACCTGAAAATAACTATATTCTTTTCTTAGATGCTGTGTTAGTCTGGGTTGAGTAGAGAAACAAATCCAGAAGCTATACTCATATGTGTATAAGAATGAGCTTTATATACAAGAACAGTTAAATATTGGGAAAACATCCCAGTTCCATCCAGATCAAGTCCATAAATCCAATATAAGCCCTTATGTCTAATACCAGTCTATAATTTCCTCTTCAGACTCACACAACACATTCAATGATGCTGAATGCAAGACCACAGGCCAGTGGGTGGAAAGTCTTGTGGATCCAGTGGTGGTGGTGTCATCTCAGTGCTGGCATGGGTCTCCACATGGCTCCTCCAGCTCCAGGGCTCTAGCATAGCTGTGTGTACATGACCTCCAGTCAGAGGTCATCAAACTGCAAACTGATTGACAGACCAGACTCCACCCCTTCCTCAAGATGACAGATGATGTAACTGTCACATAATGCAAGCTCAAGAGTCCTCTAGCCAGTCACATTATCTATCAAGATAGATGGCGAAGTAAGAGTCTTCCAAGACAAAGAAATACTCAAAGAATATGTTAAAAGAAATCTAGTTCTACTAAAAATCCTTGCCAACACAGTGTGGTCAGAAGCACAACACCCATGAAGTAGAAATAGGAGACAACCACATAGGGCAACTCCATCTATAGGTCAACACATTGAAAACAGCCCCAAAGATAACTTGGACTCAATGGTGAAAAGAAGACAAGAATGAACCATACACTTATTCCCACAATGCACCGGAGGGAGATAGGAAACACACAACACAAAAGGGATAAGATGGCATTACAGAGTCTACTGAGGGTTGTTATAACTCTGAATGTCAATGGATGGAAATCACCCATTAAAAGGCAGAGACTAGTTCACTGGCTTAGAAAACACAGCCCATCAATCTCCTGCTTACAAAAGACACATCCCAAGGTTGCAGAAAAATAGGCTAAGAATGAAAGACTGGAGAAAAACATACCAAGCAAATGACAATTCAAAAAGGGAGAGTTGCAATCCTAATCTCTGGCAAAATTGGTCTCAAGATGTATGTTAGTCTGGCTTGACTAGAGAAACAAATGCATAAACACTCATGTGTGTGTAAGAAAGAGCTTTATGTAAAGGAGCAATTGAGTATTGAGAAAACATCCCAGCTCTATCCATATCAAGTCCTTAAGTCTGATATTAGCCCACACATCCCATACCAATCTATAAATTCCTCTTCAGACTCATGCAACACATGTAATGATGCTATGTTAGACAGGGTTCTCTAGAGAAACAAAACCAGGACACTTATCATTCTATGTATATATAGTATAAGAGGATAGATATATATAGCAAGAAGGAATATGATGGCTAATCAGTCCACACAGCAGTACAGAGGGCTCAGTTCAACTCACTTCCATGGAACAGTTAATATACCGGAAGCCTTTCAATTCACAAGGGCTACCTGGTCCAAGGTCAAGGAAGCAGACAGTTGAGTCTTCTTTAGAGCAAAGCAGGCAGTCTAGACACAGGCTTGAAGGAACCTCAAGCTCTAGTAACATGATCCATGGGTTGGCAGTCCAATAGGTAGTGTTGTTCACAAGTTGAGGCAGAGAATTAGTAGCCACACAAAGGTCCAATCAAGAGAGAGTAAGAGGGGAAAAGGCAGGGCTTACAGAAGCATTTATCTCTATCTCTTTGCCCTCAAATTGCGACCTTATTAATCCCACATGTTCATATTGGCCAGGTTGGCACAATAAATATACCTACCACAGACGCCGAATGAAGGAATATCACAGGTGAGTGGGTGGAAAGTCTTATGGGTCCAGTGGCAGTGGAAGCATCTAAGTGCTGGAGGGGTCTCCACGTGGCTCCTTCAGCTCCAGGGCTCTAGCACAGCTGTGTGTGTTTTGTCAGCAGGACTGTGTTGAAGGGAACGAGAAAAGAGTCTGTGTGTATCTGTACTCCAGTGAGCTCTTTATCTCCATTGCCCCTCCAAAATGAGATCATCAAGCTGCGACCTGATTTGAGAGACCAGACTCCACCCCTTCCTCAAATTGACAGATTATGAAACTGCCACAAGGTGCAAGCCATAATACAAGATAAGGAGGGGCACAATATAATTCTCCAGAGATCAGTACACCAAGAACCAGTGAGCATAATAAACATTTACTCAACAAATGAGAGACCCATGAAATTTGTTAATCAAATGCTCCAAAAGATGAAAAGGGAATCACAGGCTTAACAATCAAATCATAGTAGGTGACTTTAAAACACTGATCTCTGAGAAATATAGACCACAGAGAAAGAAGCTTAATAAGGAAGCTACAAAACTATACGCTACAATTAGGTGACTTGACCTGATAGACATTTTCAAAGCCCTCCACCAAATGCAAAAATATATTCACATTATTTTCAAGCCCACATGGCACATATTCAAAGATAGACCACATGCTGAGACGCAAGTCAAGCCTACCTAAATTCAAGCACATAGAGGTCACTCAGACTTCAATTTCAGACCACTACGCCATAAGGTTGGAAATGAACAGAATGAGAATTAAGAAAGCAAGGGCAAACAATTGGAGGGTGAATAACTCTGCTGCCAAATGAGTGGGTATTGACCTAGATCAGATATGAAATCAGGAAATTTCTAAAAACCAATGAGAATGAGAACACAATGTACCAAAACCTTTGGGATACAGCAAAGAGGAAGTTTGATAGCAATAAATGCACACATGCAAAAGGAGGAGAGAATTGTGATTAATGTGCTGACACAAAACCTTCAGAATTTAGAGCATAATCAGCAGGATAATCCTACTAAGAAGAAAAGAAAATAATAAAAATTAGGGTAGAAATAAATGAATGGGAAAACAAGAAAACAGTGCAAAGATCAATGCAGCAAAGAGCTGATTATTTCAAAGGATTCTCAGAATCAATATACTGCTGGAAAACTTAATCAAAGAAAGTAAAGAACAAGTATCAATAGTCTGGGTGAGGAATAAAACAGGGGAAATTACAATGGACCCTAATAAAATTAAAAGGCTAATTACACATTAATACAAAGGCCTATACTCCAAAGAATTTAACAACTTAGAAGACATGGAAAAATACTTGAAAAAAAAAATCCCTCCCTCGACTATCCTAGATGGATGTTGAACAACTAAACAGACTCATACCAATAGAGGAAATAGATAAAGTATTCAAGGAAATAGCAACTAAAAAGTCCTCCAGGCCAGATGGCTTCACAGGAGAATTCTGTCAAACTTTCAGGGACAATCTGTCACCAATCCTACACAAATACTTTCAGAGAATTGAAAAAGATGAAATCTCCCAAACTCTTTCTATGAAGCTATGCTAACAATGACACCTAAGTGGACAAGGTTGCCACAAGAATTGAGAACTACAGACTGATATCTCTAATGAACATTGATGCAAAAAACATTGATAAAAAATCCTTAACAAAGTACTGGCCAATAGAATACTAAAGTTTATAAAATGAATAACTCACCATGACCAATGTGATTCATTCCAGGGATGCAAGGATAATTCAATATCTTAAAGTCCATCAGCATTTTTGGCATTTTGATAAGAAAAAGGATAAAAACCAAATGATAATCTCAATAGACACAGAAAAATCATTTGACAACATCCAAGACCCATTCTTATTTAAGACACTCAAGAAAATAGGAATGAAAGGATAATTCTTCTATATAATACAAGGTATATATGATAAACCAACAGCCCAATATCATGGTCAATGGGGAAAAGATGAAACAATCCAACTGAAAAGGGGGACCACACAAGGATGGCACTTGTCTCAACTTCTAGTTAACATTGTACTTGAGGTCCTAACTAACAATATAAAACAGAGGAAAAACATCAGAAGTCTCGGGGAAGAAGAGATGAAGCTACCGTTATTCACAGATGATATGATTTCATATATGGAAAACCACAAACGCTCCAAAAGAAGAGTACTGGAAATGATAGAGGAATATGGCAGAATGGCAAGATACAAGATCAACAAACAGAAGTCTATTGTACTGCTATATACATTGGATAAGTCCACAGAAGAAGAAATAAAAAAGGGAGCACCCTTCATAGTAGCTAAGCACAAATTGAAATATCTAGGGATATACATAACCAAAAAAACAAATAAACAATTTTCATGAGGAGAACAACAGAACACTACTACAAGAAACCAAGAGTCACCTCCATATATGGCAGGATATCCCATGGTCGTGGATCAGAAGCCTTAATATAGTTAAGATTTCAGTCCTGCCCAAAGCACTATGCCAGTATAATGCCATCCTGATAGAAATATAAACATCCTTCATCAAAGAATAGGAAAAACTGACTACCAACTTCATGTGGAGAAGGAAGAAGCCCAGAATTAGCAGAAAACTCCTCAAGAAAAGGACAAAGTTGGAGGGCTTGCTTTACCTCACTTTAGCATCTAGTATAGATTCCCAGTGGTCAGAACAGCGTGGTACTGGTCTAATGACAGATATTTAGTCCAGTGGAAAAGAATAGAAAAAACAGAAATGAAATCATCAGCATAATTAATCTTTGATAAGGATAAAAAAATATCAAATGGGTAGCAGATGCCCTCTTCAACAAGTGGTACTGGGAAAAATGCTATCTACTTGGAGAAAATTGAAGCAAGATCCTTACCTCACTCCATGCACAAGAATACATTCAAGTTGGATCATGGAACTTGAAGTAAAACCCCAAACCATTAAGGCCATCAATGAGGGAATTGGGGCCAAACCTAGGAACTTTGGCACAGGAAATACATAGGCTATTGGAAATAGGGAAGTATGCAAACAGAAGTAGTACACATTGACAAATGGGCTATACTAAAGGTAAAACATCTGTGTACATTTTAAAAGTTTACCAAGAGATTAATAAGAAAGCCCACAAATTAGGAAAACATGTTTAGCAATGACACATTAGTCAAAATCCTTATTACTAAAAATCTACAATACTCTGTTAGACTACAACAAGAAACTTATAGATAACCTATTGAGGAGACATGAAAAAGACCTGAACAGAAGTTTTACAAGGGGGAAACCCAAATGGCCGACAAATATATGAGAAAATGTTCCCAATCATTAACAATAAGGGAAATGCAAATTAAAATGCACCAAATAGCCTCAAAGACAGCCCAATTCAAAAAACCAGAAAGCAACAGTGTTGGAGGGGCTGTCATGAGATAGGAACTCTCATCCACTACTGGTGGTCTTCTAGGCAATGCCTAAAACAAATGGACATTGAGCTTTCATATGACCCTGCAATTCGCCTACGGGGCTTATAGCCAGAAGTTAGAAATAGTCCATGACCACATATCTGTGTTCCAATGTTCATTTCAGCATAATCACAAAGAATTGGAAACAGCCTAAATTTCCATTAATCAACGAATAGATTAAAAACCTCTTGTACATACATACAATGGAGTACTATGCATCCCTAAAAAGCAGCAATGAACACATGAAGCACATCGATACCTGGGAAGACTTGGAGGAAATTACGCTAAGTCAATAGGTTAAACTCAAAAAGGACAAGTACAGCATGAATCCACTGATGTAAGCTTAAAAAGCACATGTGGCATAAGGGAAAAGTCACAGTGCATACATTCCTGGGACAACGTCAAGGCCCCCTAGCAGGGGTTAGACCCAACCCAGGGATGCATGTGGCAGCCAACTAAAAAGGAGGGAGAAAAGGGGGAAAACAAAAAGGGAGGACTTGTATTGTGGGGATACAGGATGCTAACCCACACAGAGGAGGGTGTTGTTCATGTCTCCACAGGAGGGTGAGAAAGGACACAGACTTCACCCTGGGGTGCTAAGCCTCAAGGGCAACATACCAACATAAAGCAGTGAACAAAGGGAAAGGTCTACAGGGTTGACCCTTCCCCAGAAAAATGCACTTCAGATACAGCTCATGGAGGGTGCCAGGTCTGCCAAGACCACACAGGAGCAAACTAAGGGTGGGGGTGAGGTGGGTAGGTGGGAAGAGAGCTGCAACCTGGCCCACCAAGACTCAATGACAACATTCCAAAGCACAGAGAGGACCATGGGGCTGGTCACACCACGTGACATGGCATCCCCTCACTGACTCACAGGTCTACAGAAGACAACACTGGAGACACAGAGTGGGAATTGTGCCTGGTCTGACACTGTGCTCCCCACCACCCCGGCTACCCCCGCACAAGAGCAAAACACAAAGGGAGTTCAGCAGAACAACAAGGTGAGCAAAACAATGCCATACCCAAGGAATCCCCCAAACAGACCTCAGAATTGTTGGGCAGGGCATGGCACTTCACCGGACCTGATGGGAAAACATTCAGAAAGGTCAGCAGACAGAACTGGATCTATTTATAGGGTTGAGTTGTTTTCGTGTGTGCTGTTGTTTTGTTATTGTTTTCCTTTCTTTCCCCTTTTTCTTTTTCTCATGTCTATCCATACAGGATAGGTCAGTAACAGATCCTGAGGAGAAAATAATGGGGCTGATGGCTCTGGGGGGACATTGGAGAGGAGGAGGTGGGACAAAGGGAGGGGGCAACAAACCCAGGGACAAGGGAAAAATCAGAGATCTAAAATGTATGGCAAGGAGGATGTAGAATACCTGATAGGGTGTATCAAGTGCAATGAAGTTGCGAGAAAGCAGTGAGAATTGAATGAAGTTCGAGCATGATAGTGGGACAGGAGGAAAGTAAAAAGAAATAGAAGAAAGAACCAGGATGCAAAAGACATTTATAGAGGTTTAAATTTAGGCATGTACATGTGTAAATATATTAATATATAATGATAGGGATATAGGTCTGTGTATATATATTTAAATGTTAAGCATTAATGTAGCAGACAGGCATTGGATATCCACTCAAGTACTCCCTCACTGCACTTTGCTTTAATAACCTGGCATTCTGTGATGCTTCCCTTCCTGACTGGATCACTGAAGACAAAATGGGTGCATAAGCAAATGTGGTGAAATAAGCTGATGGTGCCTGACTATTAAAAGATACAGCATCTGGGGTCTTAAAGACTTGAAGCTAAACCAGCCATCATCTAGCAGGGAAGCAACAAAGCCCACATGGAAGAATCAAACCAGCCTATGTGATCATGGGCTGTGCGAGAAATAAGGTATCAGGCATCTGAAGACCCCAAACAAACAAATATATCGATGCAAATGATGAGGGTCGAAGTGGAGACCCAAAGCCCATGTGTAGATAATTGGACATTCCCTCACAAAAGGGTCACAAGGAAAGGAGACAGCCAGAGTGTAGCACAGCACCAACAGAACACCCAGCATTCCTCTACTTCTTTAATGCCCTCCCACATCATGCCCCAGCTGTACCTTACAAATCCGGCTGGACCAGAGCCAATCTACTGGTACAGATAAGAGCTTTTTGCACACAGAATCCAGGACTGATAAACCCCTCAGGAACGGCAATGGGAGTAACAATACCATGAAGGTAGAGGGAAGGTGAGTGGAGAAAGGGGAGAAACGGGAAACCAACTACAACGATGTATAATTCCTCACTCCCTACCAAGGAAGACAAACAACAGTAATGTGCATGAAGAGGGACAGCGGGTGGTGTAAGATATGAACATAATATTCATTTATCAGGGGACCATGAGGATGGGAGAGTAGGGGAGGGAGGGAAAAAAAGAGGAGCTGTTACCAAGGACTGGGACAGAAAGAAAATATTTTTTAAATGATGATGGTAACATATGTATAAATGTGCTGGATATAATCGATGTATGGATTGATATAAGAGCTATAAGAGCCCCTAATAAAATGATTTACTTATAAATTTAAAAATACATCCTTACTTTTCACACTTTCAAGTGGTTTGTGCAGCAGATTTACCCAATGCAATTCATCTCTCAATATCCTGATTGCTCTCCCATGAAAATTGATTGAAGATCCACATGTGATGAAATCCCTGACAAATTCAATTTTTCTCTGTTTATCATGCTGTTAACTAGTGTTCCACTTGTGATTATTTTTATTTTATTTACATTTATAATGTATGGCAATGATAATCATTTAATTTGAGTGTTCCATGTTATGTTTTGCTATATTAAGCTAATATCTTTTATTCATAAATCTGCAGCTTTGGGAGTTTCACAAATGCTATATTGAACAAATTTCAGTAAGTCTTATTTAATATAAGACTAGCACTGCTGGGATGTTCCCTCTTTTTAAATATATCTTCGGGCATTATTGTTTATGTCAACAAATAATGCACATAAAAACATTAGAGTCAAGACATTTTCTTACTGTTTACTGATGCAAAAATATCTCCAATTTTTAATAAAATAATCACCATTCATTTATGGTTTATTGGATATATTAATGCTGTACTCATTGATACAACTTCAGACAACTTAAACTGTCAATTTTATTCACTTAGAAGTAAGGTTGTATTTTTTAACATCTTCATTGTGAGAGCATTGGTTTCATCAGGCCTGGGGATTCCAGTTAGATGAAGAAGTAGTTTTTGTTTTTATTTATATTTTAAGGTGCTTGAGAGCTATGTTAAAGATCTGTTTTCCTACCTAAAAAAGCAAATACTGTATAGACTCGTGTGTGAGTCGAGTTTTGCAGCATGTTTTTCTTTTTACTTTTTTTTTTTGCAGCATGTTTTTTAATGCAGTTTTGTGGTAAAATCGGTGCCTCAGCTGATATTTGGGTCGGCTTATACTTGGATATATACGGTAATCTTTCCTTCTGTTCCTAGGTGCTGTGGAGTCACTTCTGACAGGCTCTAGGCACAACAGACAAAACAATGCCAGGTACTGTCCCACTCACACGTTTGCTGTCGTTTGGGCCTGCTTTTGCAGACTCTCTGTCAGTCCATCTAGTTGAGGGTCATCTTCCTCTTTTTTTGCTGACCTTCCACTTTAGTGAGTACGATTGCTTTTTCCTCCTCTTAGCAGTGGCTACCTGCTCAAAACTACCCAAAACGATGCCCCTGTCCTTTCATGGGATCAGGTGACAGGTCCATCTGTACCTGAGGCTCACAGGAGTTTTAACGTTCTTTTGGTATTCTCAGTTAGAAATCTGATCTAATACTTACCTGGCAGGGGAGAGACCATGATCACGAAGGTGGTTTTCCCAGGGTGAGACTGATCCATTGCACTCCGGATGTGCTGACCCCTGCGATTTCCCCAAATGTGGGAAAGTTGACTGCATAATGTGTGGTAGTGGGGACTGCGTTCGCGCTCTCCCCTAAGGGGAAAAAACAAAGAAATCTGATCTAACTTTCTGGGTGGTGGTAAGCCATTCTTTCTGAGCTGTTTTGATGTGGTCTTATGTATTAGAATTTTAAGGAGCTTTGATAATGATGTAGATTACATTTTTGGCTTCTGACCACAAGTTCAGAAATTCAAACCCACCAGCTTCTTCTTAGAAGAAAGATGATTCTGTTTTCTCCTGTACTGATTTACAGTCTCATGAATCCTATATAGTGTTTCTATGAGTTATAATCAACTCAACAACAGTTTGTTATTATTATTATTTTACATTATACTGCATGGAAAATACTCAGTGTGTGATTTGCAAATGAACATGGCATCATATCATATTTAAATATGAGCTTGCTATATTCAAGAGAGTCCTATGCAATCCTGGAAAACCCGTAATAATAAATAATAACTTAAGAATGATGTGGGAATAAATCTGTGTGCATATATAGGTATGTTGTGCATATTTCTACATGTACGTTTGTGAGAGCTGAATGTATATCCATGGACTTAATAGAATACATAGGGGAAAATGTTATGGAATCTTCTTAGACATAACCAAACATCTCCTATGACTGAACTACTTAGGACTTGAATCTGAGGACCATAGCCTCGGGGACATCTGGATCAATATATAGCTCATGATTCATAAGGATGATGTTATATAGCTTAATTTGATAAGTAGCATATGAGGTCTTAAAAGTCTGTGAGCAGTCATTTAAGTTACAGGTATAGGTTTCTTACCCTCTGAAGCAAAGAAAAGTGAAGAAAACTGAAGACTCATGTAAGCATTTAATCCAAAGAACTAAAGGCCCAAATGAACTACATCATCCTGTAACCTGATCCCAGAAGAACTAGACAATGCTATCCCTACAAACTCCTCTGACTAGAAAACAATAGAATAGCTCGATTAGAGTAGATGAATAATGTTGAACAAAATTTAAATTCATTTTTTTTAAAAAGTACTTACTGGTCTGAAAGAGGCCAGAGGAGGTCCTAAGGCGATTGCTCTTAAATGCCCTTCAGTCTTGGAACTGAAACTTTTCCAAAAGGCAGCTTTCAGACGACTAGAGTGGTTCTTACACTAGAACAATGCCCATGAGGAGTACGTTCCTTGGAATAAGCAACTGTAAGAGACCAACCAGAGTGACAGCATACGTGGAAAAACAAAACCAAGATCGAGAAGGGAAGAGGACGCAGAGAAGTGGAACTGGGTTACTCAGGGTGGAACTGGGTTACTCAGGCTGGAAATGAGGAGCATACTGGCACTTTGTAGGGATCACAACTCAGGTCATGGAACTGCTTGGGTATAATATATTTCAAGTGAAAACTAATTTACTATGTAAATTTCCAGTTAAAGGGCAACAAAATAGTTTTAAACATTACTGTATGAGAACAGTTAACATGCTCAGTTGCCAATTATATGTCTTTGGAAAAGATAATAAATACTTTATAGAACTATATCATATAATATATATACTAAAGAAGATCTTTTGTTACATTTTAAGCATTAATCATTTATACGGTATATCTTGAATTATTTCTTCTATGGTATTGAAATATCCTGAGTTTTCCTGAACACCAGGTACTTGGTTATCGTGGACAGACCTAATTCAAATAGAGTTAGACCCAATACAAATGTGATTAGAGTGTGAATCTTTATAGATGTGACTTAATAGTCCTGTGGTATTTTATAAAATGAGTTCCCTTGTATATTTATGATTCAATCATCTCAATGATGCTGAAAGTGCTTTTATAATTTTACATGAAGTATTTCCTACTGATCCTTGAGTGAAGACTTACAATTTAGGGGATTCAGATCATATAAAAAGCAGTCAGTAAAATATAATTTCTACACTGCATTTCATTTCTTTTATGCTATTAATCCTACCAAGAAAAATAAAGCAAGAAAGAACAGGTACATAGCTATTACCACTTCCTAGTAAAATCGTTTGTATGACAACTACTTAAAACAGAGCCTTGAGTCTATGACAACATAAATATCAGTTGTTGTTAGGTGCTCTGAGTTGATTCCAACTCACAGCTAATGTATGTACAAAAGAACAAAAGACCAACTGGCCTTGCACCATCGTCACAGGAGCTCTTGTGTTTGAGCCCATTGTTGCAGCCCTGTGTCAATCCATCTCAGCCAGGACCTTCCTCTTTGGATCGGCCCCTCCATTGTGCCAAGCATTATGTCCTTCTCCCAGACGGGTCTCTCCTGACAGTATATGTCCAATCAGGTAAGATGAAGTCTCTCCATCCTTGCCTCTAAGGAGCTTCCTAATGGTACTTCTTCCAACACAGATCTTGTTCTTTAGGCAGTACATGGTATTTCCAATATTCTTCACCAGCACCATATTTTTAAAAAAAGATTTTTCTTTGGTCTTCTTTATTCAATGTCTAACTTTCACATGCCTATGAGGCAATTGAAAATACCATGGCTTAGGGAAGATGCGTCTTGGTACTCAAATTAACGTCCTTGTTTTCTAACACTTTAAAGAGGTCTTGTGAAGTAGATTTACTTAACACAGAGTTACAATTGATCTCTTGACAGCTGCTTCCATAAGCATCATTTGTGGATGCGAGCAAGCTGAAATCCTTAACAACTTTGAGTTTTCCTTGTACTGAGTTGTAATCCATACTGATGCTACAATATTTAATCTTCCTCAGCAAATGTGTCCCAACTTTCTCACTTCTAAAAAGTAGGTTATGCCATCTGAATATTGATGGTTGTTAATAAGCTTTCCTCCAAACCTAATACTGAATTCTTCCTCATATAGACCAACTTCTCTCCTTTGATTATTTGCTCAGAAAACAGATTTGTCGCGCGCCAGGTCTCGCCAGCAAGAAAAGACGCACCACAACAGGATTCTTCCACAGGCATTTAATTTTTCATAATGCGGTAAAAGACCCCGAAACCCCAAACTACTGCTGCTTATATATGCTCTATGGGGACGTGCTGTGCCTTGATTGGTGCATTTGCCAAAACCTCATGCATAGATTGGTGAGTTCGCCAGAACCTTCGTTTGCATACTCCAGGGTGGAGTTATGACTACGTCATCTCAGCATCGCGCATGCGCTAAGTGGTTACCACTTAGTTGGACCACCGCCCTGACTGCCCGGCGCCATCTAGTAATGGCAGCGAGAGTTGCGGCTACCCACATCACGAGAGCTGTGGCTTCCCACATCTCGCGAGAGCTACGGCTTCCCACACAGATTAAATAAGGATGGTGAGAGATTAGTAAGCAGAAATCAATTGGATTCCTATATACCAGTGATGAGAATACCGAAGAAAAATATATCAAGAAAACAATCCCATTCACAATAGCAAAACAAAAGCTGCAATACCCAGGAATAAACCTAAATTAAAACAAAGAAAAGATCTGTGCAAAGAAAAGTACACAACAGTATTATGAGAAACCAAAAGTGACCTACACAAATGGAAGGACATCCCATGTTCATGGATCGATATTGTGAAAAGGTTAACACTACCTAAAGCAATATATACATTCAATGCAATCCAGATCCAAACTCCAGCATCATTCTTTAAAAAATGGAAAGACTAATTACCAAGTACATATGGAGAGGGAAGAAGCCCAGGATTGGCAAAGAACTCCTCAAAGAGAGCAAAGTAGGTAGTCTTGTACTACCCGACCTACTATAGTTGTCAAAACAGCCTGGTGCTGATATAATGATAGATACACAGACCAATGGATCAAGGGAAAAAACCAAGAAATAAAAACACCCACATATAGACAATTGAGTTTTTACCAAGGTCCAAGCAGCACTAACTGGGAAGGAGATGCCCTCTTCAATAACTGGTGCAGGGAAAACTGGATAGCCATCTGCAGAAGAATGAAAAAAGCATATATCTTACCCTATGCACAAAAACAAACTCAGGGTAGATCTATCACCTAAATGTGAAACTCAAAGTTATCTGGATCATCAATGAGAAAATTGGGCTCATCCAAGTGCCCAAGGACGTATGGGCTGCGAGCTGTAACAAAGGAAGCATACTAATAAAAATAAAACACTGATGTACATTGAATGATTTCATCAAAAGAGTAAAAATGGGAGCCCACAGATGGGGAAAAGCTATTTAGCAATGACATAACAGGCTAAGGACTAATTGTGAAAATCTACAGTATATGAAAAGCCTGCAACAACAAAAAAACTGACAACCCTCTAAGAAGGTGGACAAATGACCTGAACAGATTATCACAAAGGATGACACTCAAATGGCCAATAAACACATGCTCTTGTTCACCAGTCATCCAGGAAATGCAAGTCAAAACAGCCATGAGATACCATCTAACACCTATTAATGTAGTCCAATTTATTTATTTTTAAATGATTTATTAGGGGCTCAGACAACTCTTATCACAATCCATACATACATCAATTGTGTAAAGTACATTTTTACCTTCTTTGCCCTCATCATTTTCAAAGCATTTGCTCTCCACTTAAGCCCTTTGCATCAGGTCCTCATTTTTCCCCTCCCTCCCTGCTACCCCCTCCTCATGAGCCCTTGATAATTTATAAATTATTATTTTGTCGTATCTTGCCCTGTCCAACATCTCCCTTCACCCTCTTTTCTGTTGTCCGTCCCCCAGGGAGGAGGTCCCCTGCAGATCCTTGTAACTGCTTCCCTTTTTCCAACCCACTCTCCAGCTACCCTCCCAGTATCGCCACTCACACCACTGGTCCTGCAGGTATCATCTGCCCTGGATTCTCTGTGCCTCCAGCTCCTATCTGCACCAGTGTACATCTTCTGGTCTAGCCAGACTTGCAAGGTAGAATTCAGATCATGATAGTGGTGGTGGTTGGGGGGCAGGGGGAAGTATTAGGAACTAGAGGAAAGCTGTATTCTTCATCGGTGCTACATCGCACCCTGACTGACTCATGTCCTCCCCTAAACCCCTCTGCAAGTGGCTGACAAATGGGCTTTGGGTCTCCACTCTGCACTTCCCCCTTCATTCACTATGGTAAGATTTTTTTGTTCTGATGATGCCTTATACCTGATCCCTACGGCACCATATGATTGCACAGGTTGGTGTGCTTCTTCCATGTGGGCTTTGTTGCTTCAGAGGTAGATGGCCGCTTGTTTACCTTCAAGTCTTTAAGACCCCAGATACTATCTCTTTTGATAGCTGGGCACCATCAGCTTTCTTCACCACATTTGATTATGCACCCATTTGTCCTCAGCGATTATATCATGGAAGTGTGCTCCCAATAATATGATTTTTTGTTCTTTGATGCCTGATAACTGATTCCTTCAGAACCACATGATCACACAGGCTAGTGTGTTTCTTCCATGTGGGCTTTGTTGCTTCTGAGCTAGATGACTGCTTGTTTATCTTCAAGCCTTTAAGACCCCAGACGCTATATCTTTTGATAGCCGGACACCATCAGCTTTCTTCACCACATTTGCTTATATATCCACTTTGTCTTCAGCAGTTGTGTCAGGAGGGTGAGCATCATAGAATACCAATTTAATAGAACAAAGTATTCTTTCATTGTGGGAGTACTTGAGTAGAGGCCCAATGTCCTTCTGCCACCTTAATACTAAACCTATAAATATAGGCACATAGATCTATTTCCCCATCCTCATATATAAATACATTTGCATATGTACATGTCTTTGTCTAGACCTCTATAAATGCCCTTTGCCTCCTAGCTCTTTCCTCTATTTCCCTTGACTCCTCCTGTCCCACTATCATGTTCCGTCCCCACCTGGGTTTCAGCAATACCTCTTCGTTACATTACCTTTGATCATTCCCTACCAGGCCTGCCACACCCACCTCACCACCAATTGGATCTCTTGTTGTTCCCTTGTCCCTGGGTTTGTTAACACCACTACCTTTCCCCCGACCTCTCCCTATCCCATGTCCTCCCAGAACTGTCGGTCCTGTTATTTTACCTCCAGATAGTTCATCCAGCCTATCTTATTTAGACAGACCTACGGAGATAATAACATGCACAAAACCAAAACAGAGCAAAACCAAGCAACAATATACAACAAAACAATAATAACAAACCACTGACAAAGAACAAAACACAACACAACAAGAAAGAAAAGCTTGTAGTTAATTCAAGGGTCATTTGTTGACCTTTAGGAGTGTTTTCCTGTCCAGTCTGTTGCGGCATCATGCCCTGGCCCCAAAGTTCACCTTCAGCATTCCCTGGGGACCTTGCCCCTCCATTCCCTTGGTGTTCTGCTACACTCCCCCAGTGCTTTGCCTCGGTGTGGTGTGGTGGGATCAGCTTGGGTGCAATTCCCAAACTGTGTCTCCGGTGCTGTCCCCCGCAGGGCCATGGGTCAGTGAGGGATGTCATGTCTCATAGTGGGGCTGGCCATGTGGTCCTCTCTGTGGCCTGGCTGCTCTAATTGGGGTCATGGTCCCCAGGGCCTGGTGGGCCAGGATGTGCTAATGGAGCCCATTTTAAAAAACAAAAAAAGGGAGAACAGCAAATGCTGGAGAGGGTGTGGTGCGATTGGAACTCTTATTCATTGCTGGTGGGCTTGTAAATACATACACTTACTGTGGAAACAATATGGTGATTTCTAAAACAGATGACAAATAAAATACCATGTGATCCCGCAATGCCATTACTGGAAATACACCCCAAAGAAATAAGAAATTGTTCAGCAAGAGAAGTAAGCTCGCCATGGTCATTGCAGCACAATTCACAATAGCAAGGAGTTGGAAACAGTCAAGAGTCCTATCAGTAGCAGATTGGATAAACAACAACGACAACACTGGTACATGCACACGGTGGAATACTGCACATTCCTAAAAAACAGTGATGAAACCATGAGACACCTTTTGGCACGGAGGAATCTGGAAGACATTATGCTGAGTGGTTAGTCAATTGCAAAAGGACAAATACTGTCTGGTCTACTGTTGTAGGAACAAGCAACTGGGTATGCACACGCTCAGGCTTGCAGGGCTAGAAAACCTGATTTGTGCCAATGAACCATACTCCATCCTCTCTAGGCATGTACCTTGAAGGTCACTTTGATGGATGGTGCCTTATGTCAGTTGGGCTCCAACTGTTAAGGAAGGGGAAGGGGATGTTGTCCACTGAATCACTGCCAAGCAAAGTTAGAATGAAGCCCTCCTGGACAGGTAGGGAACGGGATGAGGGATACTGATGGTAAAGTAAAGTCAGGAGAAGGGAAAGCAGGCAAGCACATCTGGGGGAGCTCAAATACATGACTGTTGAGAGGAAAAGAGGGAGGACTGACCTCCAGCTTGGGGGAAGAATGACTACAAATGTAAGGGAGAGTGTGTCTTTCATGGCATGCACTGAATGGGCCACATTGACCTGGGATTAGGGGCACATCTTAGGGAATGCAATGTCGTGGAATGCTGGGCCATTGAATCCTGGATTTTCGGGGTGCATGGCATGCTCCAGAGGTGGCATTAGTGAGATCCCATGTGGAAACCCCTCTCGACGAACAAGAGGCTACCGTAGACAACTTGTCACCTGAGGATGTAAGACTGAAAATTCATGGTGTCTGAGGAAGTGTAAAACAGCTGTATCAAGCTTGTTGACAGTTGGCGGGTGGACAAGCATGGTCTTGCTGCAACAATGCCCTAGCTGCTGTACAAAGATATATATTATTCTGGCAAACCTGTGACTGACATTCTCATAACCTTCTTAATTTAGGGGGAAAGGCAGGAAGATCAGTAAATTTCAAAACAAGTTCAAGGAAAACTGAAACCTAGTTTTCAAGTGCAAGGCAGAGAAACATTTAAGAAAAGCTATCTCACAGACATGTAGAAAACATTTTCACCCTAACCAGGTTTTGCAGAGGCCTTACAGGGGAAGATTTCAAATCACAAACAACAGTTCAATAGACAGACTCCCAAGGCAAAAGTTAAAAAAAAACAAATTCTCTAGTGAAGATTTGCTCACTTCTGAGATTTGGCCAATTCTTACCATGGAGGCTGAAAAGATGCAGAATTTCAAGAGATTGTGGTGGCCACCATCTCCTTGCCTCAGTAAGACTCTGGTCCCAACCCATCAGAATGAAGAGCAGGGATATTTTTTGGCTCAGCACCCCTCTTTCTCTTGGCAAGTCAGATGTGTAACTTTTTAAAGTGATGCCCTATGTTTTCCAAAATAATTCTTTCTCTTTGTAAGAAAATAACCTAATTCTAGTTATATATATTTATTATCTTTCATTTCAGGATTCATTGTAGAATGAACCACTTATCTGACTCCATTTGAACTGTTCAGAGGTGAAATTAGTGAATAGCAGTCTTAAATGCCTTTTACTTATATATTTTTTTCCACTTTGAAAAATTGCTTAATTATAGAAAATTATTTTTAATAAATATGCATAGAGTGAAAGAATTATACTGTCTTAAGGATCACCACCTTACTGAAAATGGCAAATTTACCCAATTGCAATTACTTTCTGTTCACTTTACTTCTAATTGTTCTACTTACTGTGAGATTTTAATAAGAGTCTTTGTCGAAGTGCTATCAAATTCACTAACAAGGTTTTTCCTAATAAGAACTATTTTAATAGAGGAAAACATATTATAAAAATCCCTTTTATAATTCTGCATGTGAAAAACTAGCTTTCCTATATTGTAGCCTAAAGTGAATATGAGGGATGTTATTCATGTTAAGCTGAAATGAAATATAACATACTTTTTATGTTCCCTTAAAATATTTCTTTAGACCAAAATGTTTTGTTCTACAGGCATGAAAATGCTTATCGAAGTATTCTGGGGAAACAGTTAAAAATTTTGGTTCACATTTAAGACACTTTTTATATCAATAATCAACGGCATTGTTTGGTACAGGTTTAGGTGGAAATATCATCGTTCACTAGCTAACAGGTCGAACTATAACCCCCAATATTCCAATTTAGAGTCTTTATTAATGGACACCAGTGGCTTTGGGAGAACCAAACACCTCTCAAACCCCAGCAGCCCCTCACTGTGGCAAGGGGTGAGCTTATAAAGGTAAAAACCACAGCCTGAATGACTGGGTTCTTTCTACACAGCAGTGAAAATGAGTTACAAAAGCTTAAACAAGCATTAGTTGGCAGATACTGAGTGGGGCCCATTCAGGAACAGTGGAGACTGTAAAGGACATCCTGATCACACAATACATTCTAAAGGATATTTTGACCACACAGTACATTCCAAGAACATAGGTAGGGAAAGAAGGGTCAAGAGGAGCTTTTAAAAATCTTAAAATGATGTTCATTATGTCAAATCAGCTTCAACATTCCCCACTGGTTTTATGGACTAATCAAATCATTCATTTTATAAAGGCATCATTGAGCCCTGTAGGGTTTTCTAAAGGGGTGTGTTGAGTAAGACAATTAATTTAACCGAGTTTATATGGGACTGAATGAACTGAACTAATGCATGTAAAATATATGAACCAATTATTAATACAAGTAACAACAAATTTAAAGGATCTGTTTAGCTTGTTATTAGGGTAGTAACCCAAGGAGACCAAGAAAATAGCTTATGAAACCATCCCTGTTGTGATAAGTAGGTTGATGGTGCCAACCTGGCCAATAGGAACAAGTGGGATTAATAAGGTCGCAGTTTGACTGGAGGGCAAAGAGAAAAATGGTTCAGCAAGCCCAGCCTCTCTTGCTCTTGCTCTCTTTTGATCGGACCAGCATGCCTTAACTTGTGAGCTACATTTCCCATGGGACTGCCAACCTGTAGATCATGTCACTAGAGCTTGAGTTTCATTCAAGAACTGCTTAGCCATGCTGCTGATGTACAAATCGCTTGAGCTAGGGACTGTCAGATCCTGCCATCTTGCTGACTGTTGGTGACCTTCCCTGCTGTTTGTTGCCTGTGATCGGACTGCCTGCTTTGGCCTACGGAAGAGTCAGCTCTTTGCTTCCTTGACCTTGGACCCAGTGGCCCTTGTGAGTTCAAGGACTTCCAGTAAATTAACTGTTCCATGGAAGTGAGTTGAACTGAGCCCTCTGTTCTGCTGTGTGGACTAGTATATATCCATATATATAGCTGTTATATTCCTTCATGCTGTATATATCTATTCATCTATCTATCTATCTATCTATCTATCTATCTATATTCATAAGCATCCTGGTTTTGTGTCTCTAGAGAACCCTGTCTAACATACCTGTCCTGCCTCTAATTTTTTTCTAACGTTTTCCACATTTTCCCCAAGTAAGGCCAAGTTTTCTTTAATCATACCAGTTTTGTTAGCATAAAAACAGCTTCCCCGGTTTTCCTATTTACATAAAATTTTCTAAAAGACACTTCTGTGAGAGTCCATTAGTACTTATGGGGCTGGAGTTGTCAGGGTTCAATCCTACTGTCTGTTGTAGGGGGACATACACACAAAATATACAATATTAAGAAACCTGAGAGTCTTGGTTTAAGGGGTCTTCTACGGAAGAATGAACTTTTCATTGGATGGGGCAGCCTTGAGGCATGAGTGGAGAATCTAGACAGTAATTCCATCCACCTTGACCTAGATGGGAGATGTGAGAATGACAGTGAAGGGCCCTTTTGAACGTGGTGTAAGTCCAGTGGACATGAACTACTTCACGAGGACACACAGTCACTGGGTTGGAATGGGTGCACTGGTAGGGTGCTTGCTGGTGGCTGGCGTACTGCTTCCCTCAAGGATTTATGGCATTGGTGCTGGACAATCTGTAAGGTTTTCATGGACTTAAGCAAATTATGATTATTAATCTCTGCCTGTAAGTGTCCTTGGAACAATGAAGGGGTCGGTGTCAGATCAACTCGACACCTTTACACAACTCTTTTAGTCATGTATAATTTTTAAAACAAGGATAATAGTAAAATCATATTTGTGCCTAACAGAATAAAACAAAAATGCATACACCTTGAAATGTGTATAATATTTAAGCATAATATCCTATAAGCATAATATCCTATAAGTGAAAAAACAAAAATATTCTATACTTAACAATTATAGTTCTGTGAAGACCTACATCATAATCCTATAATCCTATTACTATGTTCCCCCACCTATGAAAGTTTGTAAGCCAGTCACTTCATGATTTTATCCCACCATTATTGGGTATCCAATTTCTATATTGCCCACTTATACCAACCTAGTGCTCTGACGAGACAAGCATATTCTTTGATGTCAAGAATCTTCATTCCAATTGGAACCTTGTGACTCTGCATCCATAAGCGAAGTCATATCAGGACAGGCTGTCAACACAGTCAGCAGCAATATGCACCCATTCACAGACTCAAAAGTCTCTTCTTCATCTGGTTGGGTTCTGGGCAACTCAATGTTGGCAAGATAAAGACAATGTCTGGCTTTTATATTCCTTTCAATACTCTTCTCATTGTATGTACAACAGGCTTTTCTGAACTTCATTAAAGATGCCATTTTATAACAATTTTATAGCAGTCTGCTCCTATTTTTTTAAATGTAGGTATTACATAAAACTGCTTTCTTCCATGAAAGTTCAGCCAATTTCTATTTTTAATATTTTAATTTAATCCACAATTTTTTAAATGGTTCAATGTTTGGAAGACATTTTACTCTCTAACCAACGGCTGCTAGAACCCTGTTGTTCTTGTTGTGAGGAGCTGTCCAGTCAGCTCTGACTCATGACAACCTATGCACAACTGAACTGAACACTGCCTGACCCTGCATCAGCCTCACAATTGTTTTTAGAATTGAACCCATTGTTGATGCCACTGTGTCAATCCATCTTGCTGGGGGTGTTCCTCTTTTCCACTGCCCCTTTACTTTATCAAGTATGGTATCCTTTTCCAAGGACTGGACTCTCCTTACAAAATGTCCAAAGTACATGAGACAAAGTCTCTCCATTCTTGCTTCTAAGGAGCACATCTTAACTTTGTACTCCTTTGATTTAGCTATATTTCATAACCTTTTAAAAATATTTAAAATATTTTTTCTTTGATAAAATTGTTTTATATGATATATATATATATATATATATATGTATATTTATACTTCAGACATGCTGTGAATTCTTGCTGCTACTGCTCTATGTAGTGCCCAGGTTTTAATTTTCCTGAGATCGATAGATAGATAGATGATAGAGAGATTGATGATAAATAGATAGATATAAATAAATATATTTGAAATGTTTGTGTATTTCCTCTAGAGTGTTTTGACTGTTCTGTGTTCCCTATTATTGCTTTCTTGGGGCCCATGAGATAAACATGGTCAATACAAAGCTCATAAGAACAACTTAGCATATATTTTTATGTGGATCATGGTTCATCATACACATCTTTTCCAAATCTCTCAATATTCTAAAGTTGAAATATATGTTCTTCTCTAACTTTCTTATTTGTGATTGGTTCTTAAGCTCTCTATAGCTGCTCTTGCTTGTTGTTTTCAAAAAACATTCTTGTGGTAGTTACATAATTTCATGTCAAATTGGCAAACAGAATGTAGGGGTGGAGTCTCGCGTATCAATCAGATCACAAGTTAACACCCACCAGGAGGATTTTGGAAGCTTCTGCTTTTTCTCTTGGAAGGGAAAAAAAAATCTTTCTCTGATTCACGTTCTTGTTGACAAATCAAATGGAGTTATACTAATGGCAGCCAGACGCCTGGAGCTGGAAAAGTCACGGCTGAGATACTTCCACCACCACTGGATCCACAAGACTTTCCACCCACTGACCTGTGATCTTCCTTCATTTAGCATCATTGCATGTGTTGTATGAGTCTGCAGAGGAATTTATAGACTGGTATCAGATATATGGGCTAATATGGGATTTATGGACTTTATCTAGATTGGGCTGGGATGTTGCCTTAATATACAATTACACTTTGATACAAAGCTCTCTCTTACACACATGAGTGTCTCTGGATTTGTTTGTCCAGTCAACCTGGTCCAACAAAATACTTTCACTATAATGTCATACATAGAGTAAACATCAATGGAAATGGACATATCTGACATCCTCTGGCTTCCCTTTTGCCAGGAAGCAAGGGGTCACACATGCCTCCAAACTCCATCCTTATTCATGTATTCTGGCACCAACTGTTCCTCCCCCACCATTCTACTGTGCTGGCTTTTAGAATTTGTTGCAGTGGTCATACAGAACTCACGGACAATACTTACAATTAAGGGGATTAATCAGGAAAGTTATTCTGCTACCACAAGTCAGGATACAGTCATTGGGGCATAGTGTGGTAGTTACATAATCTGGTGGCAATTTGAGAGGATTAGGAGTGAAGGGGTAGAGTCTGGCCTGTCAATCAAGATATAAACAATGAGGCCTCTCTGTGGGCCTGGCCTTTTCCTAAGGATTCTGGAATTCCTGATTTTCCTCTTTGGAGACAGGAGACATTCTCTCTGCTCTCTTCCTGAGAGACATCGCTGAGGAGAAACCACATGGACCTACCCTAATGCAGGCCTGGGAGCTAGAGAAGACTGCAGAGACCTCTGCCAGTGCTGAGATGCTTGCAATGCCCCCGGAGCCAAGGAACTTCTACCCACTTGCCTCTGATCATCCTGCATTTGGCATCATTGCATGTGTTTTTGAGTCTGAGAGGACTTTATACATTGATCTCGGATTTATAGGCTTGGCCTGGACTGGTTTGGGATGCTTTCTTGATGTGCAATTACCCTTTATATAAAACTATCTCCTACACCTATGAGTTTCTATGGCTTTGTTTCTCTAGTCTATCTGGAGTGACATATATAACAGCACCACTCCTCAGCCAGCAGCGAAGTTTCTCTTTAGTGCTAAGTCTCTCAGTCATGGGGTCCCTTAGTGTGGGAGTTATATAATTGTTTGCCAATTGAAGAGAATTAAGAGTGAATGGGTAGAGGTAGCGTCTAGTCTGTCAATCAGGTCTTAGCCTATGAGACCTCTGTGTGGGCATGGCTCTTTCCTGCAGATTCTGGGAACTCCTGTATTTCCTCCTTGAAGGCAGGAGACATTCATTCTCTTAGCTCACTCCCTGGGAGACATTGGAGCTGATAAGACACATGGAACTACCTAAGTTCCCTAAGCTGGAGAAGCCATGTGGAGTCCACTGCCAGCACTGAGATGGACATGCCACTAGATCCACAAGACTTTCCACCCACTGGCCTGTGATCTTCCTGCATTTGGTGTCATTGCATGGGTTTCATGAGTCTGAAGAAGACTTTGTAGATTGATATCAGACATATGGGCTAATATAAGACTTATCGGCTTGATCTAGACTAGGCTGGATTGTTTTCTCAATATTAAATTTCTCTTGTATATCAAGCTTTTTCTTTTAAACATCAATGTCTATGGATTTGTTTCTCTAGTCAAACCAGACTAACACAGTTGACTTTTACATCAATGGGCCAGGAAGCCATCATGACTATCGCTCTGTTTCACAGTCCCATAGTCTTGGGCCAGATGAGGAGAAGGTACCCCATAGTCTCAAAGCTACTCCTCTGAGTCTCTGTGTCACAGTCTCTGGTGCATCTGGTCTCAGTGGCATTTGCCAGCTCAGACAGAGAACCTGGTTGTGCTATTCCAAGGTACTTAGATTTTTGTCTTCTCTACTCTTGGCTTAAAGATGGATCATCCATATAGCCACAGGAGTGGTAAAAACAACAACCATCTATTATCCTTACACATGCCCTATTTACAAAATCCTACCTCATCATTGGGTAGAAGTTGTAGATGTTTGGGTACAAGGACCATATTAGGAAATGTCACTCCACCATAATCGCCATAGACCAAAGTTAGCACTCGAATGAAAATATGAATTTATGCATTAATTCTAAGAATTGGCATCTTATTCCACTCTTATTTCCTGGAAGATATTATATGTTAAATTGAAAAGTCCAAGCCTAGCATGTTTTTCATATGAAGTAAATTTAAATGTCATATAAATTTTTCTACATGGAAATTTTTTTCCTATGTGTAGAGCATTGATAAATTTCAATTTTTAGGGGAAACCAAGATTAACCCAGCAGAAAAATCCTGAAGCAGACTTTATTGGTCTATAGTACACATCATTTAATATAATTTTTATTTGTGTTGCATCTCTACCCATGTCATGGAATAAAAAGTAATGGAAAAATATTTCCTAGTGTCTATTTTATACTACACCAACAGCAATAACACAAGCAATTGAGTCTTTAAGTTATTGTTTTCAGAATTGAGTTTTGACTCATGAGCATTACAAATCATAGAAATATATGTAAATATAATACAAAACATGAATGCTCACAGATTATTTCAGAAGTGTGTCAACTATTCCCATAATGTGATTCTTTCAGAGTATAAACAGATTAGATAGGCTTATTTTTATGAATAGGAAAATGTTTCTTTGCCTAATATACTCTATGTGACCTCATTCTAAATTTTTCTTTTTTGTTACAGCATTTGAATGTGCATCATCAACAAATAGGATTTGTTCTTATGGGCAGCAAAAAATAAATTGTTAAATGGTACACTTTTTATTTTGTAATCAATTTTTGGTGTATCTTATAGTACATATTTGCATTTGTTTTTTGAAATCAGAAATATTACTCAAAACAAAAGATTATAATTAGTTCAAAAATCTAATTCTGTTTTGCTTAAAGTTTGGTTTGTTTTTATTTCTTTTGATTTCTACCAGTCAATCATCTACAGGTTGAAATATTAAATTACATTGAGGTCAATAAATACAATTTATCTTATTGGCATTTTATCCACATTTTGAAAGTTTCTATGCTAGGCTGAGTTATCAAGAGAAGTAATATGAGAGAGAGAGAGAGAGATTCACAAGAAGAAAATGGCTCAAACTGTTGTGGAAGTAGGCAATACCAGTCTAACCAACACAAAAACATGGGTCAGATGTTAAACTAGAGCAGCAATTCTCAACCTGTGGGTTGCACCCTATTGGAGGTCAATGGCACTTTCACAGGGGTCACTCAATTCATAACAGTAGCACGATGACAGTTATGAAGTAGAAACTAAAATAATTTTATAGTTGGGGGGGGTGTCACCACAACATGA
This sequence comes from Tenrec ecaudatus, assembly GCF_050624435.1. Taxonomy (NCBI): domain Eukaryota; kingdom Metazoa; phylum Chordata; class Mammalia; order Afrosoricida; family Tenrecidae; genus Tenrec; species Tenrec ecaudatus. The sequence goes on along the minus strand of NC_134532.1, from coordinate 157,810,721 downwards.
GGAACTGTATTAGAGATAAGGGCATTAGGAAGGTTGAGAACCACTGAACTCGAGTCTTCTCTTGAATCACATAGCTTGAGATGAGGCAACAAAGACCTGCAGGAGTGTGATAGGCTGATGGCTTCAGAGATACAAGGACCCAGGGTCAGCAGACCATGATTTGGACTTGAAAGGCATTTGAGTTCCAAGATCTGCAGGCCAGGTGGCAGATGAGATGAGATGAGGAAGTTTAGTTATGAGTGCTGGAATGCAAGGCCATGCAAGATCCTGATCTAGCAAAAATCCAGAAAGTTTTCCACTTTTATAGGAAGTCGGCTCTGTTAGGCTGATTGCCTTCAGAAATAAAACCAGTGACATTCACATAAGAAAAATCTTTATATTAAAAAGTAATCTTACATCAGGAAGGCATCCTAGTACAGTCCAACTTAAGTCCATGGGCCAGATGCTAGCCAGAGCCCTGTTTGGACTCATGTGGGTGCAGGGCAATGAAGCAGAAAGGCGACGCAGGATTTGGGGATATCACAGGCTAGTGATGCAGAGTTACATGGCTCAAGGTCAATTTGGACATGGCAGGGTGTCGAGAGTTTTCAAGGTTGGGAAGGCCACATAGGAACCTTGAGAGGCAGGCAGAGGGTCCAGAAAGCAGGAAAGTAAAGGAGCAGAGAAAGGCAGGAGGGGCCCCCAGCGCCTCTCTTCTAAAAAGTCTACAGTGCCAAGGAGCCATCAGCTGACGGTGAGCTAAGTGACAGATTTGAGTCCACCCCATATACAAGTGCAAGCTGACATAAAATCTAACTATAACAGAATATCCCTTGTTAAATGAGCATTCTTTAACCATACACAATCACCAAGCAAAGGCAATGATGAAACCATGTTTACACCTAATGGGTTAAAACTAAAACATATATAATTGAAACGCACCAGTCCCATTAAAATCTTATATTCTGTAAATTAACAAAACAAAAATATTGCATACCTAAAAGTTTCAGTTTTGTGAATACCTATACCTTAATCGCATAATCTTAACAGTTCCCCACAATTCATGAAAGATCTTACCCCGTTTTAGGTATCTAATTTCTAAACTGTCCATTTCTAACAATCTGGTGCTCTGAGGATGCGAGCATTTCTTTGATATGAAGAATATTCATTCTAGACAAACCTGTGTATCTGCATATTAGGCTAGGTTATCTAGAGAAACTAATCCAGTGGCATTAATATAAAATAGTGGCACTCAATACGTCATCACGACCTACTAGTCAATTGCAAATGTAGTGTGGGTAGATTGCGTAGCATTAAAAAAATAGACGTAAGCCTATCATCAATCCCGTCACTTAACTAATAAACAGTGCAGCCAATCAGTTGCAATCTTAGGTGTCAAATGCATGTGCAAACAATTGCTCCAAGTGCTGCAAAACTGACGAGCTAAATTATCGCCAACTTTTAGACTTTTTTTTCTCTTAAATGTAAGAAAGGGTATTAAAATGAGTGGAAGATATAGACCAAGTAAGAAGACAAAAACGTATCACTTTCATATGGAATGGGAGATTTTGACCCTACAAGCCAATATTCAGCTGAAGTCCAGAGCGCATGAACAGTTCTGGAACTTACTCACAGTGGGAAACTACGCAAATATGAGAAAATGTGCTACCTTCTTGACTGCATTATTTGGCTCTACTTATTTAAGTGAGTCAGCCTTTTCCCACATAAAGATCATGAAGTCCAAGTACCACCATGACTGATGATCATTTGGAAGTGTGCTTGAGGCTGGCTGTCAGCAGCTACTGTCCGGACTATGCATCCCTGGCTCATTCCATTCAGTGCAAGTCATGGCAAAAATGTGCATAGTTAATTGTGTTGTGTTGTGCAATATGGACTCATAAAGTTATGCAAGGCACATAAGCATACATTGTACATACAAAGAATTCTCAATGCATTTATGGTAAATGTAATAAATAAATACATGTTTGGCATTTTTTTAGTTGGTAGATCATTTTGACTTGATCATTTTATAAGTAGCTCACATGCTGAACAAGTGTCAGCACCCCTGATATAAGATAAGAAATATCATAGGCTGGTGGGTGCAGCATCAGGTGGACCCAAGGTTGGTGGAAACATGGCAGGATGCTCACAGCTCAGGGTTGCGTGGCCTACATCGGGTCACCCTTGAGATAGGCAGGGTTCTAGCAGGCAGGAAGGCAGAGGGACAGAGAGAGAGTGTTTCTGTTCATCTTGCTCTTATGCAAAAGGATGATGACATCAAGGCATTGCCACCAGGCTGCAACTCGATTGATAGGCTTGACTCCATCCCCAACCAGGACTATCTAGTTGACCTAATCCCTAACTTTCACAGTCTGCATTCATAGGCAGTCAAATCTAGAGTTGGCCACCTATCAAGTCAGCAAGAAATGTGTACCAGCTCACAGTGAAATGTCTTTCACTTCATCTGGTAAGGTTCCATTCAAGTTCATCCTAGTCATTCCATTCTAGGTCCATGGGTGCAAACTATGGAGTCTCCCCCTTGAGTCTTCCATGTCAGAACACTGAACACATAGTTGTTCACATAGTTGTTACAACTCTAGCCCTTGGGCTGGGTCATGCAGTAGGCTCAGGTTCCCACACCGCTCTTAAATTCAGACCACCAACCTCATTCTCATCTCTCCTCTACTCTCTGGGCATCAGTGACTAGACTCAGCCCATCTATCCATTGGTGTGTTTCTCTCATTTCCACTCAAGTGAATCCTGATGGTCACCTAGTGACTTTACCATTCAGTCTTAGAGAAGGGGGTACTCTTGGGCACAGCAATTTATGGCGCAGGTGCATCTATTGGTAAACTACTCAAGATTCAAAAGGCCATCTCACTGTTTTATTTCTTTCTTCTGTCTCCCAACTGTTCTATTTGCATGTCTTTTCAAACAAAGGTGAAGGTCCTGGTAATAAAGGTACCATGTGGTGAATACCTTTTCTACACCTTCTACCTTCTTTCCAACAAAAAGCTATCTTCTTTAGGCAGTTCCTAATGCATCTTTTAACAGATTCAATTGCAAAAGGCTGAAGGTTGGCATACTTAAAAACCCTCTCTAAAAAAATTCTAATATTTATTTCTATCACATTATGTTATTATCAGATTGTAGGAGAAATCAATATAATCTCAGTACAATCAGATCCTACACCCAATTCTTTTAAAAACACTCAAATGTAATCCTTTCTTATCTAGACTGTCTCATTCAGAAGCAATGCGGCCTTAGGCCCCTGGCAGGATCAATCCAGGGTCTGTCCTCCTATCAGTTATATTGACCGAGCAGCACAGCTTTTGCCTTGGAAAAGTTCAAAAGGCACTTTGGTTCTCTGAGCTGCAACATAACATCCATTACTTTTCTTTCCTCCATTTCAGGTAGGAGTAAACAAAGAGAGCTTTCATGACTCAGAAGTTTTACTTCACATCCCCTTTACAGATAACAAGTGAGAAATGAGACCAGAGCTGACCTTCTGTAGCTATCCAGAGAAGGAAAATCCAATTCCACTTAAATGTTAGACAAGCCTTTACTCTCTATTTTCAAGATTTATTTCTCTAGCACCCTCCTCCCATGGTGCTAATTTTGTTAGTCTAGGTGATCTAGAGAAATAAAACTCATATATGTAAATGATAGCGCTCTATACACGAGTGAAACATGGAAGGAGGGCAGCAGGACAACAGGGAACAAAACATTGAAGCACCTGAGAAATACCCAAAATAGACCTTGGAATTGGTGGGCAGGGTGTGGCACTTCACCGATCTGGATTGGAAAACATTCAGAAGGGTCAGCAGACAGGACTGGAACGAATTTATAAGGTGTGCTGTGCTTTTTTTTTTTTTTTTTGCTTTTTCTTGTGTCTATGCCTGTAGGTTAAGTAGGATTACTGATCCTGAGGAGAAAACAATGGGGCTGATGGCTCTGGGGGGATATGGGAGAGGTGGAGGTGGGAGAAAGGGAGCGGGGAGCCAACAAACCCAGGGACAAGGGAACAAAATTGATGGCAAGGAATGTATAGAATGACTGATGGGTGTAATCAAGTGCAATGAAGCCGAGAGAAAGTATGGAGATTTGAATACAAGTCAACTATGATACTAGGACAGGAGGAAAGTAAAAAGAAATAGAGGAAAGAACTAAGATGCAAAAGACATTTATAAAGGCATAAATTTAGGCATGCACATATGGAAATACATGAATATATCATGATAGGGATATAGGACTATGTACATATATTTAAATGTTAAGCGTTAAGGTAGCAGACGGGCATCGGATCTCTACGCAAATCCTCCCTCGATGCAAAAACACTTTGCTCTAACAACCTGGAATTCTGTAAAACTCACTTTCTCAACATGATAGCTAAGGTCAAAATTGATGCATAAACAAATGTGGTGAAGTAATCTGATGGTGCCCGGCCATTAAAAGATGTCGATGGGATAGGCATCAGGTATCAAAAGACCCCAAACAAACAAATATATCAATGTAAAAGATGGGGATAAGAGTGGAGACCAGAAGCCCATCCTAAGATAATTAGACATTCCCCCACAGAAGGCTCCAAAGGAGAGAACAAGACAGCCTGGTCGCAGCACAGCACCGATGAAACGCATGGCAGTCCTCTAGTTCTTTAATGCGTCTTCCTCCCCACTATCATGACCCCAGTTCTACCTTACAAATCCGGCTACACCTGAACACCTACACTGGTACACACAAGAGCTCTTCACACATGGAGTCCAGGACAGATAAACTCCTCAGGAACAGCAATGGGAGTAGCGATACCCTGAGGTAGTGGGAACTGACTACAATGATGTATTATTACCCCTCTACTCAGGGGGACCAAAAACAATAATGTGGATGAAGGGGGGCAGTGTGCAGTGTAAGATATGAAAATAATAATTTATAATTTATCAGAGTCCCATAAGGCTGGGAGGGGAGGAGAGGGAGAGAAATTAAGGAGCTGATACCAAGGACTCAAGCAGAAATAAAATATTTTTTAAATGATGAAGGCAACTTATGTACAAACATGCTTGATACAATTGGTATTTGGATTGTTATTAGAGCTATAAGAGCCCCGAATAAAATGATTGATTTATTAAAAAGAAGTAATCTATGTAAAGCAGGCATCCTAGTCCAGTTCAACCTAAATCCATGGGTCAATGCTACCCAGAGTCCTCTTCAGCTCATAATTGGAGGCTAGTGACACAGAAAGGTGAAGCAGGGTTTAAGACTATCACAGGCCAGTATGCGCAGAGCTGTGTAGCTCCCTGGTCAGTGGAAAAATGGCATGGTGTCAATAGCTCTCAAGGTTAGGCAGCCCATAGGGAGCCACCCCAGGTGGCAGGCATAGTCTCAGCAAGTAGGAAGGTGAAGGGGAAGATAGAAATGTCCTCAATGTCTCTCTTATAAAAAGGTCTCCCAGGAGGTATCATCAGACTGTGTAATCTGATAGATAGATTGGAATGCACCCTCTGGTAGTAACATAATCTGATGTCAACTTGGAACACGAGAGGAGTGAAGGGTTGGAGTCTAGTCTGTCAATCAGATCATAGCCAATGAGACCTCTGTGTGGGCATGGTCCTCTCCTGAGAATTCTGGGAACGCCTGTATTCCTCCTGGGAGGCAGGAGAGACGCTCTCTGCTCACTTCCTGCAAGATATCCTTGAGGAGAAGCCACATGGACCTACCATGATGTAGCCCTTGGAACTAGAGAAGCCACATGGAGACCCCAGTCAGCACTGATACTTACATAATACCTCTGGATCCAAAACCTTTCCACCCACTGTGATCCTCCTGCATTCGGTGTCATTGCATCTGTTTCATGAGGCTGAAGAGGATTTTATAGATCAGTATCAGACATATGGGCTAATATTGGACTTATTGGCTTGGACGGGACTGGGGTTGGGATGCTTTCTTAATGTACCATTGCCCTTTATATAAAACTCTCTCTTATACAAGTATTAGTTTCTATGGATTTGTTTCTCTAGCCCACCCAGACTAACACACACCCTACACAAGTGTTAACTGACATAAACTCTAGCTGCCACACTCACACCACTGAAGAAATTTCCTTTCAATTGCATCATGGTTATGATATGAGAAAGGGGGTTGCATACCTCCTTAATCATGTTACAACTGCAGAATACCATTATGGAAGTGATCGTATTGTGTTTGGTTACATCATGGGGGATTTGGGGGCCTCAACTACCATAACACTGAGAATACTGGCCCAGCCAAATAGCTAAACAGAACCTAAATAGCTTAAGTAGGATTATGAGAAACATAAAGAATATTAGATCTCTCTTAACTCAAACAACAATTTATAACTTTTTAAAAATTAGTTAGCCTACATTCTGACTCTTATAATATAATTGGAGATAAATGTTTTTCCCTTCTGTCACTAGCGTTCCATTTATTTTTATTTTTTTATTTTATTGGGGGCTCTTACAGCTCTCATCACAATCCATATATATATCCATTGTGTCAAACACATCTGTACATATGTTGTCATCATCTTTTTCAAACATTTTCTTTCTACTGTAGCCCTTGGTATCAGCTCCTCATTTATACCCCAACCCATCCACCCTCCCCCATGTTCCCTTCATAATTTATAATTTTTTTTCATGTTGTATACCCACCGCTGTCTCCTGTCACGCAATTTTCTACTGTCCATCCCGTTGGGAAGGGGGACTATACATTGACTATTGTGATTGGTTACTTCTTACTCCCCACCTTCACTTCCCCTCCTAGTATCGCTCTGATCATTAGATTTTTTCAGCAGTTTCTCCTCACCTTGTGCGCTGCCCCATCAGCAAATGAAGATCCTGAGGGCTCCCCTCCTATAGGCTGTGCTCTATTCAAGGTGTGGAGGTTGACTCTGTATGAGAAAGCAGCCCATCACCAGTCACCCAAGGGGCCATCCTCTGGCATTACATCTGAAGATGTTCTGCTTCCATTTTCTAGGGCTTCAATCTCTGACAATATTGTGATTCTATGAATAAGGTTTCAGTAGCTACTTCCTCCTAAGTAGGCTGCTGATTCCTTCTTCATCATCGATTATAATTCTGAAAAATCTATTGAAACTTGTTCATTTTGGGGTGAACATGCTGGCATTTGAGGTACCAGAACCATAGCTTTCAGCATCAGAGCCAACTCAAGCTCCCACGGTGTGATCAACTGACAGACAAGTAGTGGCCAGTGGGTGTAGTCTACTTCATATCTGAAAATTAGGAGCTACAAAAAGGGCAAAAAAAAATATTATGAGCTCTCTTTTACTCAAGATGGTGACCAAACTAAGACTTTTCCCTAGGACATTTTTTAGTGTGACTGTTGCAGAAGACATAGGATCTTGCTTGATAATTTTATATAGAGAACCCGTGGAGAAAGAAAACCATGCCCGCTATCATGGCCTGCCTCCATATTTCTTACCACCCACCATGAGTATTTAAACATTTTTAAAGTTCCCACACACAGGAATGACTTCCATCAGGCATAGCAAGAGGTCCTGGGAAATGTAGTCCCAAGAGGTTGTCATGGACTCTACCTATGCTCCATTCACACCTCCACCTTCTGTTCCCTTGTGCTACCTCAAACCCCATATACTTGCAACAATATATGTGAATCTTATAAACATATTATTTTGTAAAATAAACTTCTAGACACAAAAAATATACACCCAATGAGATTCTATTTATATAAAATTAGAAAGTGTGGAAAATAGTGTTTCAAGATGTATGCTCTATTAGTAAACTGTTTAAAGAACTACAAAAAAGGGTTAATTTGTAGACCAATAGCTATCTTCAGAAGAAGCACTAGTTGTGTCACTTCCAAATGTGGAATCTGTGCTTTGGCGTGATGGAGCATGATCACCCCAAATAATATATGCCAAACCTAAGGTGTTGTTTGCGAACACTGACTATACACTTGGAGATCAATGGCTTCAAGGTTATCTGCCTGAAGGTTATCAGCCATCTAGAGCAATCAGACCCTATAGTCTATCCCACCCTAAGTAGAGGCCTTGTGATAAGGATAATGAATTGTTCCCTGAAAGGAGAACTCCAAGACACCTCGGCTCCCAGGAATGAGACTCAAATAAGATTCTATGAGCACATGTGTTTGGAGACTTTTTAAAGGGTTCACACAGGGTGTGAGAGATTCTGGGAACTTTAATCCAAGGATGCTCTCATTCTGCTTAGATAGCCATCAGGTGTTAAGGAGAATGTAGTCTCGAGGGTGAAATTCACTCCACAAGGTGGCGCCAGTTCTCGGTCTCTTTGGTAATGGGTTACTGTTGCTTTCAGGTGCTCTGGAGTCTGTTCTGACTCATAGCAACCAAGAACAGAACAAGACCCCTCTCTGCCCTGTACCATACTGACAATTGATGTAATCCTTGAGCCCATTATTGCAACCACTATGTCAATCCATTTTGGTGAGTGACTTCCTCTTTTTTTACTGCCCTTCAACTTTACCAAGCATGATGCCTTTTTCCAAGGACTAATCTGTCCTGGTAACAGGTCCAAATTACGTGAGATGAAGTGTCTGTGTAAAGTAGCTTAAATATATAAGTATGTTTTGAGAGACGGTCCGACTTAGGAGATTTTCTGAGCTCTCATTCCACAAGGGAACTCCTGTCACCTTTGACTCCTGTAAAGTTGTCTCTGCTTTGGCTCCCTTGCTGAGTTGCATCCTTGGTTCTGTAGTATGATACCTGGTCACACAGTGGTTAGGCAGTGGACAGTGGTCATCAAAGTCTGCAATTTTACCCTGTCCCATCAAGTCTCTATGAGTCAGCATTGACTCAATGGCAGTGAGTTTCAGTGTAATATTAGGCATACATTTGCCATGTGAGTCAGTACTCTAGTTCACCGTGAGTGCTCCTGAATTAAAACATGAGGTATAGGGGTAACTGGGAGGAGACTCAAGCCTCTTCACTCGTGGGTTCTTGTCCCTGTCACAAGAAAGATTTTAAACACTGGAGGCAAGACACACACATTCTCCTGTTTGGTATTCCTGATAATAAGACACATGGAGCTACCCTAGAGCCTTGGAGCTGGAGGAGACACATGGAGATCCATGCCAGCACTGAGATGCTTATGCCACCCCCACAAGATTTTCCACCCACTGGCCTGTGATCTTCCTGCATTTCGCATCATGGCATGTGTTCCATTGGTCTGAAGAGGAATTTGTAGATTGGTATTGGACATATGGACTAATATCAGACTTATGGACTTGATCTGGACTAGGCTGAGATATTTTCTCAGTATTCAATTACTCTGGATTATAAAGCTCTTTCTTATACAAAGATAAAAAGAAAGAAAGAAAGAAAGATTTTAGGCAAGGGACCAAACACACACCAGAGCCAGAGTAAAGGTTTTAATGGAAAGAGCGAGCTTATTGAAGACAATGCATTTGAATAGAACTCTTAGCTAGTCCAAGGGCCTAGTTCAGTGGTTCTCAACCTTCCTAATGCTGTGAACTTTTAATATAGTTCCTCATGTTGTGGTGACCCCCCAGTCATAAAATTATGTTCATTGCTACTTTATAACTGTAATTTTGCTACTGTTATGAATCCGTGAACCCCGTGAAAGGGTTGTTTGACTCCCAAAGGAGTTGCAGCCCACAGGTTGATAACTGCTGGCCTAGTGGAATGTAGAACTAGGTCTTTTATGCCGCCAATGGAAGACCTCCTACCATTGGCTAGTTTTCCAGTGGGTCTTCTGCTATTGGTTGCTTTTCTAAAGTATACCACCTCTCTTTAGGTATATGCATTCCTGAACCCAAGACCTCATGCTGTGCCCTTGCTTCCAGATCATAAACCCAAGTCTATTCAGTCATTGTGGGGGATTGTGAAGCTCCAATTTCCCCCCACCCAGCTTTTTAACGATCTCTTGTCTCTTCTGTTGATAAACGAATGTGTTTTAGCTGCCGTTCTCCTTCCTTTGCTCTGGAGGAGCAGATAGGAAAACTTGTCTCCATGTCTCTTTTGTACAAGGATGACTGCCATAATCAACTCTTCTCCCCATTTGTCCATTTCCTTCTAGCTCACATGAGTATGGGGCTTTTCCTCTGTATCCTTACATTGCTGTTTAGTAATCTATTTACTTAACAACAGCACTCTATTTTAATGAGCATTTGTGACTGCTTTCCCACCACACAGTTCTGTGAGGACAAAAACAGCATCTTAATTCCTTAGTACATTACTGTTGCCAAGGGTGCATATCACAAAACACTTGTTGAATTAATAAATACTTATTAAATTTTGAATTAACAAGAATTAAATACTTGAATTAATAAGTAAATTTTTTGCTTGATAAAAAGATACTGATGCACATAAAAACAATCAAGGCACAAAGAATCACTCGGCTTCATGGTGCTGTTTATACATACATGAATATAAGGAACAATAAAGAATACTTAATTCCCTTTGGAAGCATTTCTAAATTTATTGCCTACTCAAGAATGGTTCAAGAAATTTGAGGTCCAACCATGTTAAAGAATGTGATGGAGTACTAGCTATTAATTAATCCACTACCAGCAATTTAAGTCCTATAGTACTTTATTAATGTTGTATAATTAAATATCCAAATATCTTTCCTCACTTAAATAAAAAATAAAAATAAATGTGAGATTCCACTTGTTTCAAAAATATTTGTGTTCTTAGCTTATCATTAAAGACTTGCAGATAAACAAACAGCCATCTACCTGAGAAGCATCAAAGCCCACATGGAAGAAACACACCAGCCTGTGTGACCATGAAGTGTAGAAGATACTAGGGATGAGACAACAAAGAACAAAAAATCATATCAGTGGGTACCCATCTTTCCGATATGATCACTGAAGACAAACATGTGCATAAGCAAATGTGGTGAAGAAAGCTGATGGTGTCCAGCTATCAAAAGATATAGCATCTGGGGTCTTAAAGGCTTGAAGATAAACAAGCAGCCATCTAGCTCAGAAGCAACAAAACCCACATGAAAGAAGCGCACCAGCTTGTGTGACAACGAGGTGTTGAAGGGATCAGCTATCAGGCATCAAAGAACAAAAAATCATATCATTGTAAATGAGGGTAAGTGAAGAGTGGAGACTCAAAGCCCATTGGTAGGCAACTGGATACCCCCTTACTGAAGGGTGCAGGGTAGTAACGATGAAACATATAACTTTCCTCTAGTTCTTAAATGCTTCCTCCCTCCCACTATCATGATCCCAATTCTACCTTACAAATCTGACTAGACCAGAGGATGCACATTTGTACAGATAGCAACTGGAAACACAGGGAATCCAGGACAGATGACTCCTTCAGGACCAGTGGTGAGAGTGACGATGCCTGGAGGGTGGAGGGAATGTGGGGTGGAAAGGGGGAACCGAGTACATCAATGTACGTTTAAACCTCCTCCCTGGGGGATGGACAACAGAGAAGGGGTGAGGGGAGGGGAGACATCACACAGAGTAAGATATGACAAAATAATAACAATTCATAAATTATGAAGAGTTCATCAGGGAGGGGCAAGTGGAGAGGGAGGGGGAAAATAAGGAGCTGATATTAAGGCCTCAAGTAGAAGGCAAATGTTTTGAGAATGATGATGGCAACAAATGTACAAATGTGATTGACACAATGGATGTATATAAGGATTGTGATAAGAATTGTATGAGCCCCCAATAAAATGATTTAAAAAATAAAGCCATGAAGTATAAATAACTAATTATATTAAAATAAATTTACAGTGAGATTTTGGTTTCATCTTATTAAATTTTACTTTTCTTAGAATAGTTTACTTATTTTTATTTTTTCATCTTTGTGTTGGATGAATCTTACATGAGAATTGAAGTGAAACCTCCAAAATGGAGGTCAATGTAATTTAACAGCAAAGTGAAAACACGCAGAGATTTAATCAGTGAATATTCCCCTTCCAGCCCTAACTCCTCATGTGCTGTATTGTAATTCTGGACTCTATGTTTACGGCTATAATCCCGTTTAGGAGGGAATTCTATGCTAGACTAATAGACTGTGTTAGGGTGGAATGAAGAAGTCTTTAGAAGATGTGAAAGAAGTCACACCCTTTGTTTCCTTGGGGGCATCTTTAAGATTCCTTGAGGTTTTAATTTAAGACACCCACCTTTGTTTTTCTTGGGGTAGGTCCAGCTACAAGACAAACCACATCTCCATCAAAAATATTATTTAGTATATCAGAGCCATCTGGGTCATAGAGTGAAACCTCAGGAGCATCGGAAGAGCAAGTCTAAAATCTCTGTCAGAAGTTGCAGAAGCTGCCAGGACTAGCTGAACTAGAGACTGTGGCTTGGTGACTCCGAGGAAAAGCACCAAGACTATGGGGTCCTTTCTCCTCACCTGGCCCCACACAGTAGACAGGGCCACAGAAGGCTTGGCTTCCTGGTCCACAGAGGCAGAAGTCAAGAGGCCATGTGGCTGACTAGCTGAGAACCCGAGAGACTTGGTTGCTGGCTGAGGAGAGGTGCTGCTGTCTCCTTGATTCCTGCTGATCCTGCCTTGTGGAAACCTATTAACTTCCCTAATAAACTCCCTAATTGTAAGTAATGTCTGTGACTTCTGCATGGCCATTGCAATGAATTATCACACGGGCCTAGCTGTAGAGTGGAGTAGGACCAACGGTTGAGGTCAGAATAAGTAAAGAAGGATAGAGGGTGGAGGGTGTCTGACTTTCACTTTGTGGCAACGGGGAAGCCATAGTAGGTCAAGTACAGCCTTACACAGTTTATTGTACACACACAAGCACAGTTTGATTGCTCTCAAATAGCACAGGAGATTATAATAGGGTTTAATTTTCCTCCTGGACCTCAAAGAATCAATTACAATATGGAAAAACAACATTATAAGTGTACCGGGACCAGTGATAGTAGTGATCAATGTGACATTTTTATTGGATTTCCTATTAGCTTGAAATCACTACAAGTTAAAATAAAAAGGATATTACCACATAATAATGAAGTGCACTTGCTTGAAAATCTCTTGAAATTGTTCATTTTCCACCAAAGTACCATGAATTTATATGGAATAATGATACCATTTTTTACATTTAAAAGTTTGCATCTTTTAAGTATAACTATTAAGCCATCATAATCTAATCCCAGATGTCTCAAAAATATTTACTTAAGAAATCTAATTTTGGGGATGATGGGTATCAAATTTCACCAGCAGCTGTAAGCAACTATAAAATTGGACAAAATGTATTTTCAGTGACTGTACAACAAGCAGCAGAGGACTGTGATTAATGAAAAAAGAGAACTGTATGAGATGAACTCTACATGTTCCTGGCTTTCTGCATGACTGTTCCTCTGAACCCAAAGCAAAGTCTTGCTCAGATGGCCATTTTATTGATGAGAGGAGGAAATAAAGATTGAAATGTAAGGGTACTGAAGCTGATGGAATTACTAGAAACAGTTCTATGAAGAAAATAGCCACACAGAGTCCCAAAAATTTTTATAAATTCTTCTTTGAATATTGTGCCAAACATATGCTTTTCCAAGCACAAGATTCTGATAATCTAGGAAAAAAGAAATATGTGTGGCTGTTAGCTTACTAGAGATTCTTGAAGTTATACCAGCATTTTATTAAGAGTTGTTAAACTATGACCTACAAGAATTGAGAGGCAGGAAAGAAAACCCCAAGAACTCATTTGTCAATTTTAGGTGAAGAATTTAGGTTGGAACCTAAGGATATCTACTTTTCAGCAATATAAAAATAAAGACTATATAAGCTTAAAAATAAATGTTTTTGTTATGAAAGTGATCTACTAAGTTCAATTGTCTTTTATAGTTAATTCCAATAACTATTAATATAAAAACATAGGAATTTTAAAACCATCATTCATGAGCAAGCAAAAGATAGAAAAGAAAGAAAAGACCCAAGTGAATGTCCCTGAAACTGAGCCTTACGTGTAGAGTTGCTAAAGCAAATGGAAGAAATGATGAAGTCAAAAGCTAAATACAAATTTCAAAAGGGAACTTGGGAAAATTAAGACAAATATTAGAATGAAATATGAGAAGACCTAGAATTAGAAAATCAAAATGAAAGAGCATGTTCTGCACATCTGAAACTCAAAGAACTCCAGAAAGTGTGCAGCCTGGAGTTGCACTATTGCCTTGTGTAGGAAATCCGGGATAGGGAGAGCTATGGAAACAGTGATTGCAATTACGGTTTCTTGAGTTGTGTGGTGGAATTTGGGGGCAGTTGGGAGGCTGATGGCAATATTTGGGAGGCTGAAGGAAGTACTGTAAATGTTCCAAAGTTGATGTGGAGATAATTATAGGACTTTTATTAATATGATTGAAGTATTAAAATATATGATATGTGAAACATATGCCAATAAAACTTTAAAAACAAACAAATGACATATTAAATTGGGCAGATCTGCTGTGTAAGACTTTTTTAAAGTATTGAATAACAAGGATGTCATGTAGAGGACTAAGCTGCCCCTTACCCAAGCCATGGTATTTTCAGTTGCTTCATATGCATGTGAATGTTGGTCAATAAATAAGGAAAACCACAGAATAACTGATGCATTTGAACTCTAACATTGGTTAGGAATATTGAAAATACCTGGACTACCAGAACCAACAAAAATAATTTATCTTGGAAGTGGTACAGCCAGAATGTACCTTGTAAGGACGATTGGTGAAACTTCATTACAAGTACTATTGCACGTGTCATCTGGATAGGCCATTTCCTGGAAAAGGGCGTCATAATTGGGAAAGAGGGGATCAGCCCCAAATGGGAAGGCCATCAGGAAAATGCGTTACACAGTGGCTTCAATGATGAGTATGGTAAGCTAACACCGAGGGAAGGATGACAAGGACTATATTCCCTAACTTAGAGAGAATATGGAAAGCTGTTATTCCACAGTAGACAGCCTCCACTTTGGTGAGTAAGAGGTAAAGTCCAAGTACATTTTCCTGCTTTAAATGTTCCCACAGATTCTCCCCTTAACAACTATGTGGCCTTAAGTGAGCACATGGTTGATCATATTTCCCTATGGAAGCAGATATTAACCTTTTGCTCTCTTCCCTCAGTACCTCATGTCTTCCCCAAATAGTGGATGGGCTGGGGAGCTTTACCCTCCTCCCTCCTTCAAACCTGGATTCAAAATATTTTCCATAGCTCAAAATGTTGGTCTGGCTGTATTACTTATTCTCATTAATTTTGTCTTGGCTGTTAGAAAGCTTTCAACGTATAGAAAGTGACCATGTTGCCTCTGTAGTTCTTCTGAATTTAATACATAAAACAAAAGGGGGGAATTGTGGTAACAGAAAAGTTAATCCCTGGATTGCCTCCCACCCTCACCCCCAACCCCTCATAATATATGCCAAAACTAAGGAGCTGTTTGCAAACACACGGAAGTCAACTTCTTGAAGGTTATCTGCTTGAAGGGTGTCAGTCATCTAAGGCAATCAGGCCCTTTGTCTGTCCCACCCTAAGTAGAGCCCACCCTCTTCTGATAAAGATAATGTGTTGTTTCCCTGAAGGAGAACCCAAAGACACCTAAGGTCAAGCCAACTCAGGGATGACCAAGGTTAGGCTGCCATCTTGACTTTTGAGCCTGCTAACCTTGTTACATGTATGCCTTCCTGTCACATGTATGCCTATTGTACAACCCCTTCCTGTTATTCATATGGTTGCCTATAATTAGGGGGACTGGCACTCCCCTGGAGTGTATACAAGCCTTGGTTGGAAATATATTCACTCTCTGCTCAGATCTGGCTCCTGAAGTCATGATGGTACCAGAGGTGAGCACTCCCATGCTTTATGTTCTCTGATGTTTCTTTAAATTTACCCTCAATTGCACAACAATCCCTTAGACCCATTTGATTTTGGAGGCTGGTACCCCACAAATGAGCTCAAACATGACAACAATTTTAGGAGCAGTGAAAATTGTATCTTGTTTTGTTCTGTTGTGCACAGGCTCCCTATGATTTGGAACTGACTTGAAGGCACCTAATAACAGCAGCATATACAAAAACACACCATACAGAATGCTCAAGGATCAGATCAGTTCAATGTGTGGAAAGCCAATGGAGATATCCAATATCATCCATCATAACAAGATCAGGCGCTGAGTGTGGAACAATTCAGTTTTGCAATAACCAATGAAAGAATAAAAGAATAAAACAGACCATAAGATTCAAATTGTGTCTTTTTTATATTCCACCACCATTTAGGGACCATTTCAAGAATAAGTTTGACACAGTGAACACTAATTACGGAAGACCAGGCAAGTTGTTGGATGGCATACATGAAGAAAGTAAAAGGTCATGTCAAAGATAGGAAAGAAAGAGTAAAAAAAAAAGATGGATGTCAAATGAAATTCTGCCACTGTCTTTTGAGTGCTGAGCAGCTAAAGAAAATGGAAGAAATTATGAAGTAAAAGAATAAAAGAGAAGATTTTAAAAGATGGCTTGAGAAGAAAAACTAAAGTATTGTACTGAAGTGCTCTAGAGTTCTGAAACCAAAAGGTGAAAACATGCTGGACTTTCCTCAGAAAGAGATTACTGAAAAAGAATTAAAACCTCAAATTATAATAATAAAGGATTCTATTCATAAAACTGTATGCAATGCAGATGGAAAGAAAACAATTTTAAGCAAAGCAGATTCAAAGACGATGGAAAGAATACAGAGTCAGTATTGGTTGACATTCAATAGTCTCAGGAGGTAGCAGATCACAAGAAAAACAATAGCATTGAAGGGAAAATTAAAGATTCAACATCTCCAGGAATTGATGGAATACTAATCGACATGGTTTAATAAATAGACATAAAAACCCTCATTTATGCAAAAAAAATTAAAAATGGAAACTCATTACATGGTGAATTTACAGGAAGAAATTTATATTTATAACCATTCCATAGAAAGGTTATCCAACAGAATGCAGATATTATGGAAGCACATCAATCTCACATACAAGGAAAATTTTTCTGAAGACTCTTCAAATATCATTGCAGTAGTACATCCACAGGAAACTACAAGGAATTCAAGCAGAATTCAGAAAGAACATGCAGAAAGCATATCACTGTTAATGTCAGATGGATTTTGACCTAAGACAGAGAGTATCAGAAAGACCTTTACCAGTTTTTTATTGACCATACAAATATTTGACTGTATGGATCATAACAAATCATGAATAACATTGTGCAGAATTGGAACTCCAGAACTCTTAATTGTGTTCATGTGGAAACCGCCTAGACCAAGAGGCAATAGCTTAAAGGTCTACAAGGTGGTTTACAATCTTTAGAGGTGTATGTTATGGTTGCATTCTTTCATTACACTAATTTAATTTGTAGGCTGAGGGAAAAAATATAAGAAATTGGACTATATGAAGAAGAACAAAACATCAGGATAGGAAGAAAACTCATTAATTACAAAAATATGCTGATGGCATAACCTTGCTTGCTAAAAATGAAGAGGATTTAAAGCATTTACTGGTAATCATAAAAAACTGCAACCTTCACTATGGAATGCACAGTAACATTTTAAAAAAACGATTCCCACTGTTGTACCAATAAGTAGCAAACAGAGAAAATATTGAAACTTCAAGTTTTACTTAGTCCCACACTTATGGAAGTCGCAGTCAAGAAATTAAATGACACACTGCATTAGGAAAATCTGTTGAAAAATATCTGTTTGAAATGCTGAAAAACAAAGCTGCCTATCTGATGACTAATGTGTACCCAACCCAATCATGGTCTTTTTAGTCATCTGTACATCACTATCAAAACTGTCACGATGTCTGAGGCCAATGTAGCAGTCCACCTCGGTTAAAGCCGTTCGTTTCCTCTGAGCCCTATTTTTCCAATCAGCATATCTTTCTCCAAGGCCTAGTGCCTCTGATAACATGCATAAGGTAAGGCAACGCATTCTGAGTGAACCTTTTCCAAAACGGTTCATTCAATTTTCTGATAGCTCATATTATATTCAGTTTTCCCCAATATCACAATTCTGCTAAGGCCTTCTTGTACATTGTCCAGTTTTTACATGCATGTGAGATGATTAAAAATACCATGACTTGGATCAGAGGCACCTTAATCTCAAGACAACATCTTTTCTTTGTAACACATTACAACTGTTGCCAAGAAGATAAATTACTTGGAATGCTGCCATTCTATTCCTGTCTTTGTAACACCCACCACGGGTCTGGTAGAACTGTGCGATTAGCTCCACTGGGTATAAAGAGTGAAACATCTCAGAAGCACTCCGTTTCCTCGGCGGTCATGTCCCATGACCATCAAGAAAGACGAGCAACCTGTGGAGCACATGCGAGATTTCTGTCTGAAGTGCTAGAAGCCACAAAGACACTAGTCTGCAGCATCAATATCAGGAGGCAGAGTAGAAGAACAGCAATGAGATCTCTATGTAGCAGACAAGGGATCATGAGACTGAGGCTGAGGATCTGAGCATGGCTGAGTAGAGGTGGTGAAGACAAAAGAACTCTACCCTTAACATGTTGTGGTCTGCTAGCCTTCTTAAAAGCACCTATAATTGTGAACATTACCCTAGAGTTCTGTGTAACCATTGCAGTGAGTTATTGAACTCAGAACAGAAATAGAATGCCATAGGATGGAAAGATAAAGAATTAAGGGTAGAGGCATATTTGACCACTGCCTGTGGCAAATGACCTTGGTCTGACATGGAGTTGGATTCTTCTTTTTGTTGGTGTGTATGGAGGGGGTCAGATGTGGCATTTACCCCATTTCCTCAGCAGTCTTGCGCAACAGGTTTGTCCAATTTAATATATTATTTGATTTCTTTACTGCCACTTCCATGGGCATTGATGTATCATGTCAAATGATGTTTTGAGACCTTCAATAATAGTACCTTTATAGTTGTTAGTAGCACTAATGAATTTTGTCCTAATTTATTTTCTAAGATACCTAGAATTAGAGACTAAAATGAGACATTAACAGTTTTGTCTAGTACCACATTTGAGATGCATCTCAGAAGAGAGTGCGAAGAGCAAGGTGCATCTATCACACTCCCACCCTGGGAGAACTCATGGGCACACAGAGAGTAAAGTACTTCTAAAGGCTCTCTGCAAGAGAGTATATAAGGAATATTGATGTATCAAAACGTACTATACTGTTCTTTAATTAAGTTTATATAATGTGATGCATATATCATATATTGAATTATTGCTTTATAAGATAGTCAAATAATACTTGAATATATAAATAATCCCAATTATGAAAATGAGCATCATTTCCCAAATCATGCATAGGAATGCTGTGTTGGTGGCATGCTGCATTGAGCAGTAAGTGGATGGCTATGTGTATGTGTACACACACACGCGCATACAGGGGAGCATCAGAAAGTTCACGGGAAATGGAATTAAAATGTAACAGCTTTATTCTTGAACATTTTAAAGCCCCTTTGTATATATAATGATATATAATGAAGTCCAATTATGCTTGCAATTCTCAGAAGTCCCAGGATTGTTGCGTATGGCATTTTAATGTGACCTAGTCTCTGTCAGGACAGACCAGTCCTTAAAAAAGACTGTGCAGCAGTAAAAATGAAGCCCCTTGACAAGATGGATTAACACACTGGTTGCAACAAGGGGTTCAAACAAAAGAACGCATGGGAGGATAATGCAGGGCCACCAGGCGATGTGGATTTCTATTGTACATAGGATCACTTTGAATCAGAATTTACTCGAAGGCACCTAACAAACACAACAATATCTCTGTCAGAATCTAAGAGTTCATTTACAAGAAGCTAACAGTCCCAGTGGTCTAGTTAGTGAAAGTCTGGCGAGTGGTGTTGCCTTGAGGCAAGTAATGAGACCACCTGCTTGTAGATTGTAGGAGTTACATAATCTGGAGCCAATTCGAGGATCAAGAGAGAAGGGTGGACTCTCACCTGTTAATCATTGAATAGCCCTTGAGGCCTCTGTGTGGGTATTGCCTTCTTCTGAGAATTTTAGGAAGTCTTTTATTTCCTCCTTGGAGACAGGAGACACATACTCTCTCTGCTCGATCCCTAAGAGCCTCTCTACTGAAAAGACGCATGGAATTACTTGAGTGTCCTGATCTGGAGAATACATGTGGAGACCCCTGCCATTGCTGAGATGCTTATACCGCCACTGGATCCACAAGATTTCTCACCCACTGGCCTGTGATCTTCCTGTGCTCGGTGTCATTGCATGTGTTTTGTGAGTCTTAAGGGGACTGTATAGATTTGTATTGGACACATGGGCTAATATTAGACTTATGGACTGGATCTGGACTGGGCTGGGATGTTTTCTCAATATTCAACTGCTCTCGTATATAAACCTCTTTCTTATACACATATTTGAGTGCCTCTGGATTTGTTTTTCTAGTCAACTCAGACTAATATACAGATCCTATCTTCCTTGTGCTGCCTTGATATTATCGATGTTATTTGTTTGATCAACACACTCCAGGATTATACTCAGAAGCGGATCCAACTTTGTAGCGGTGCTTTTATTTGTATTCCATAAAGGCACTTACATATGGTGATGGTGGAAGTAGTAGGAGTAACTGAGGGAAAGTTCAAATTGGCAGCTGGATCCAGTTCCAAAACCATGCTATGTAGTTTAGTTCCGAGTTGTCTTAATTAATATTCTCTATTTTACTTCTCCTTTGGACCTCTCTGTGTTCTAATACCCACTGCCATAGTGGGTATTAGAAATTCACAGATACGATTCATGATTCATGCTTTATTAAGGAAGCTAACAAGTTGTAAATGTCAGGGAGAAAGGCTGTGGGTAGTTGATTATCAGTGCATGTTTCGATGGTTCAGTTCTGCTAATAAATGCCCAGAAAGCACACCATTCTGTTGTAAATCTCAATCTGAAGGCGTTTAGCTCAAGCCCCATGAGTCAATTCATCCAGTTCACTGAATTATGTGCTGAGAGGCACCGCACTCCAGTTAACCTCAGCCGGAAGGCACTCAGCTCCACTTCTCTGGGTCAGCAAGTCCAACATCCCCAATTAAGTGTAGGGGCATCCCCATCTGAAAGGCAGACTCCTGCCAAAAAAATCATTCATCTTAATTTGTTCTGTGGGTTGGGAAGTCCATTAGTCTGTTCCATGGTTTGGTTCCTAGTTCTGCCACTGCTCCTCTGATATAATAGCTGTGATCTGGATTCAGGCAGTTCACAGGATCTTGGGTCCGGAGGACATGCTTCACTCCTGGATCTTGCTAGTAATTACATCCCTCCTCTTGCTTCTCGTTTATACAGGTCAGGATGCCACTCCAGGGAATCCTGCTGGCAATTACTCACAAGTCAATCGTATCAGCATCTTTCCCACCTTCTTACCAGACCCTTGTAGGGAAAGGATGTTTGGTGGGAGTTAGTGACTTTGACTGGAAGAGTTACATTAAATAATTCACTGACCACCCATCAAACTGTCTAACGCAGGGCAATTCCCCCTCAAGATCTAAATGCATGTACTTTCTGGTTTCTGTTGAGTCTCTCAAGGGTCTCAAATAAGCCTGGACAAATCCATTGAAAAACAGAGGACATGGTCTCTCTCTCTCTCTCTCTCTCTCTCTCTCTCTCTCTCTCTCTCACACACACACACACACACACACACACACACACACACACACACACACACTGGACTTCCTAAAAATTAAGATCATATTTTGTTCAGTTCATTTTTGGATACAATAAGAAAATACAGCTATGAAATAAGTTGTCTGCTAGGCAGCATGATGCATGGTGGGTCTTGCATTTCTCTTATGTGCAGGTAGGCTTTTGCATTGTCGTTTGCATTGCTTGGAAGATGATGAAAAGCTACATTACTTCTCCGTTTATTTTGAATGAGAAACATAATTTCTGGTAGTTTTCTTCCCACAGAGATAGAGTTTACAAGTATTACATATAAACCTAATCCCCAGGTTTATTCCAAATTTTCAATTAGAATTAATTACTTCATTTAAAAAGTTGTTCTTATTATTTTCAAGCTGCTATATGAGAGCTTGTAGAGTTAGAACCACAATCCGCCTTAGAGTAGTGCTAGTAGGAGTCGTCTGAGAGAAGCATATTTGATATTGGATGTGGGCATGGAAATTATGATGACTTCACGAGGTTGGAAAACATGGCAAGCATCTTTGCCACAGGTCCCTTTATTTTGTATTTCCTGGGGAATCGGGTCACATAAAAGATTGTTGGAAGATTCAAAAGATGGAAGAGAAGCAGAACACATATTGTAGCTCACTCACTTTTTGTGAGTTTGCTGATGGATCCTGTGGATCTTAAATGCAAGTAGGCTTTCTTGACATTGTTTCCCCCAAGATCCTTCTTCAGTGTCTCCGACCAGGTGAATATGTTTAGGTCTCTATTTCTGCAGTCACTGAGGACAGTGTCCATAGGAGTAGCATAGATTTTAACTTGTCCTGTGAGGTTCTTCAGATGGTTGGCAAGATTCTCTTGCAATGTTTGTCCTATGGATTTCAAATTCCAGCATCACAAATGAATGTGAACATTAAAAAAATGCAATTTTACAGAAAGGTAAATCAATTTTCATATTGAGTAAGACAATTTCCTGCAACACACACATGCACATTTCTTACTGATTCTGTGTCCCTGGTTGAAAACTGACTGATTCAAAACCAAAAAATAGTCATAGACAACTTTTTTATAAGCTTTTCTATGAAGAGGAGAAGAATTAGATGGTATCTGTCTCAAGGGAGGGAATGAAATCAAGGAAGACTAACAGAAGTATGGAATCTGATGTTTTTATTATTATTTTGGAGTGCTCCCGCAGAGAAAAGAGCACTGCTGGTTCTGTGGGATAACCACGGCATTGCTAACCTCAAGGATGGGCTGCGGACCAAGCCTAGCACTTCAGAAGAAAGAGGAAACTGTTTGCTCCCGTAAAGACTTAGAGCCTCAGGAGCTCCACACAAGACCACGATGAGTTGGTGTTCACTTGATTGCATGATTATCTGAAAGGAAGGAAGGCGGGAAATGTGGAAAAGAATGAACAGAATCTCAGAACCGAGCGCACAACGCAGGAAAAAGACTTGAGATGCAGAGAATGCAGGAAACGATGTGAGGCAGTTCGTTTATTGTCCCAGTCTGGCCGATAAACACATGTGGGATTAATTGAAGGGCGGATAAATGGCTCCGCGAGCCTCCCCTTTCTTGTCTCTTGCTCTTTAATCATGGAACAAGTGTGCATCTGCCTTGCTTGTTCTGTGCCTCAATTTGCAAGCTACACTAACTGTGGGACACCTTACCTGTGGACTGTGTCACTCTAAGTTGAGGTTCCTTCAACACCTGCTTTGCCACACAATTGGAATTTACACCTCTTGAGCTGGGGACTGACTGTTGGTGCTCTGATTGTTGGTGACCTGGTTGACTGTTGGTGACCTACCTTGCTATTTGCTGCCTGTGCTGGGATAGCCTGAAGCTCTCTACAGAGGACTACCTGGTGGCCCTCAAGACTTGAAGGACTGCCAGTGTCTCACCACTCTCTCATCGGAGTGAGTTGCACTGAGCCATTTGTACTGCTTTATAATTTAACCGTTCATTTCTTATGTTATATATCTATTTATCTGTATAAATATACATGTAAAATTATTAGCAATCTGGTTTTGTCTCTCTAGAGAACCCTGTCTAACACAAGATCAAATTTTAATAGTTGTGTGGGGGAATCACCAATAGTCTCTTATCTGTGGAAAAAAAAAAGAGAAGAGAGCAGAGTATATACACACAGAGTTAGATATGTCGAAAATTTGCTTTTGAAAGGTTTGTATTAGCTCTTACTTTCTTAAAATATGGAAATGTATCTTCTGAGAATACCGAGGAAGGGAATGGTATATGAGTTTGATGAGAGGAAAAATGTTATGATAAATCCTTAGAATGATGAAATAAACGAAGTAAATGTGTGTGTTTGCGGACCAGTATTTAAGGTCTCGTTAAGATACATAGCTACAGTTTTCATGAATTCGAAATGGGAAATGTCAGCACTGCTGTCAGCTTTTCACCACCCACATTGATCTACAGAGAATAAGCACAAAGTAACCAGGGAGCTTAGATGATCCAGAGTTGTGTCTTTGTGGAGCATGGAAAAGATGTGTGCATAAAGACAACCCAGTGACCCCAAACTGGGTTAATAGTATTACAAAGGCATGAGGAAAGTGAGGAGTGGTAATGAGTTGAGAGTGAATTGGTGATTTTTATATGGTTAACGAATTACTTGTGTGAGTAAATATAAATAGGTGAGTATTAAAATACACATTAAGGGACTTTTGAGTAGTTTATACAAAAATTACTTAAGTACCATATTCTGAGATCAACTTTTTCCAATTCCATTCTTGTAAACCAATAAATGTGATCCTGCATTTGCATGTGTTTTTCTATTGTACTGTATATAAAGCAATATGAATAATCTTATGGAAAATAATAGTTCTGGAAATATTGTAATTGTTTGACTTGATGTCTTTACATGATATTCTATGCTTTTTTCCTTATTCGTTTACTCCTTTAATTTTACTTCTTTTTGTTCCACCTCTAAATATTTGGTAAACATAGTTACTCACTGTTAATAGCTGACATTGTAACAATAATTGTGTAGACCTAGTAGAGGAGATAAAAACCAAACTGAACTCACTGGCATGGAGTCCATGCTGACACATAGTGACCTAGTGGACAGAGTAGAATTGCTCCTGTGGGTTTCTGCCATTTCTGCGGGAGCGGAAGGCCTCATCTTTCCAGGGGAGAGGCAGGGGAGATTTACCCACTCACTTTGTTGTTGTTAGCAGCCCAATAAACAACGGATGGAAAGTAGGAAGGGGAATGAATTATGTTTATACTATGAAAAACGTGATGTGGTAGAAGCTACGTAGAGAGAGCTAAAAGAGAAAGCCCCTTCAGGTATATGACGTTTCAAGTTTAAACCCTAGAAATTAAAACCCAAGGTACCACTGAGTTCACTGGGTTGCAAGATGTGACAGACGCCTCAAAAACAACACTGCCATCAGTAGAGTCCCACTCAGAGAGACCCCCCAGGACAGGGCAGGACTCCGCCTGTGGGTTTCCAAGACTAACTCTCTGTGGGAGTAGAAGGCCTCATTTCTCTCCCTAGGAGTGGCTGGTAGTGTTTTGCAATTAGCAGACCAGTGCATATCCCACTACACCACCAGGCAGGGCTCCTGATGCCTGGAGTTGTATAAATGAGTTTGGGAAGGTAATAGGAGGTCCAGCCTATTCTCTAGGGCCTTATTAGAAATGTTATTGTTGTTATTGTTTTTAATATGGCATATGTCTATTCTTCAAACAGTGTTGTGTCAAGTATAGCCAAACGTAACATGACGGCTTCTGGGTTGTAATCAAGTCAGCTTAGCGATATCCATTTTCTAAATTATTCCTCAAAAGGAGCCCTGGTGTCGGTGTGGACCCATCAGCAGCGCTGAGGGAGAAAATGGACTTCCTGCTCCAGGAAAGACAGACCTAGAGTCTCCACATGCAAATGGGCAGTCCCAGTCTCTCCTTTTGGGCCCCCGCTTTGAGCTGCAATCAACTAGATGGCAGTGAGGTAAAAATATTCTTAATGTTAAAGCGAATTAAAAATATGTTGATTGGACACTTTTATAGTCATTAATTAGGACTATAATTCCAGGAGCTAGACATCATGTATTTTTTTATCTTACAAAGGACAAAAAATGCTTCTCAGATTTAAATTATCCCAGTAAATGTCAAAGCCAGGTCACAAAAGCAGCTATTTTAACTGCTTTTACAATAGTAAGTCTGTCATTCCTTAGAAAATTCTAGTGTTCAGCTTTTTTAAACCAATGCCTAAAAAAAGGGGGGGGGGAGGGTGAGAGAGAAAAAAAGTCTTTTGACCTTTTGACACTATTATGTGACTGAAAATTGTCCTTTAAATTTTTTTTAATTTGAAAGAAACTATAATACTAAGGTACTTCTTTTTGTTACATGGGGAGATGAGATCTTCTCATTTTGTATAATTGTCGATTATATTAAGCTTTTTGCTAAAAGATCATAGTTGTTGTAATCATTATCACAATCATTATCATCAAAAGGTTACAAAAAATAGGTTACAAAAGCCGCTTCTATTAAACCTAAAGAATTTGAACTAAATGAAATCTTGATGCTAGGGAAATTTGGTTTTATCCCAGCTCTTAAAATTGGTGCCTCAGGTTTACATAAACATGGCTATTCAAAGAAATTGCAGCTTCTAATATGAAATTGAATGGGTTGAATGAAAACAAAAACAGTTCTAGGAGGAACTCAGAAAAAAAAATCCTACTATTGCATTTGACTAAACTAACTTCCTTTTAGGATAAAAATAATAACTAAACATTAACTAAACTTTGAATGAAGCTTTTTGGGGTTAATTTCATGAAAATTAACCATAACTTAAAATTGATAGCACGAATTATTAAGTACACATTTTAAATAATTTTGGCAAGTTATAAAAGGACTCATTGGCAAGATAAATTAGCCCGCCTATGGTGGAAAACATAGTTGAGCACTCGACTGTTAAGGAAAGGTTGGTGTTTGAACTCACTGTGAGGCTCCACGAAAGAACGGCTTGATGACAGACCCCTGAGGACTGCTGGTGTTGGGTGCCGTGAAGTTGATCCCAACTCACAGCGATGCTGCGTGCAGCAGGCAAGCACTGCCCAGGTCGGCACCATCCTCAAACTTGCACCTTTGAGGTCAGTGGTGCAACCACTGTGTCATTGTTTTGAGGATATTCCTCTTTTGTTGTTGGCCCAAGCATTAAGACTAAAGCCTGGAAAACCTTTTAAGAAAGGTCTGATCTGTCATATGAGCTCACTATGAGGTAGAATCAACTCATGATACCTAACAGCAATAACGGGATTTAGTAAGAAAAATGAGATTCCATTGACTAAGTATGATCAATAAGTATTATGTAAATATGCGACAGCAATGGGCACTTAAGACTTGGCATATTTTACTTTTTGTAACCATTATTGAATTATGAACTAGCTTACTAATATGTTTTCAAATAAGATTCTTGTCAAAATGCTATCTTGTGTTTTACCCAATAGTAAATGAATACAGTTGCCATGAGTCAAAATTGACTCAATGGTAGTGAGTGTTTTTGAGAGTGAAATAAATCGGATGTTTTAATATGAAAATCAGGAATAATATTTTTTCCACTTAACAGATGAATTAATTGAATTTTAGAAAGTCTAATATCTTTTTTTTCCAGGTGATTTAGCGATACCCAGTATAACACATAAAATGATACTCTGTGAATTAATTGACTTAAATTGTTGAATCTTTACCAAATAAAATACTGGAATCCTAAGAAATAATTTCTCCCCCTTTAAATGTTATGCTTTCTATTTAACTGCTTGTTGAAGTATGTATTTCTTGGAGATTTATAAAAAGGGAAATATGGTGAAGGCCTAATTCTGTATTGAGGATTTCAAGGTGGAACAGAATAAGGAGAAGTCAAAAGTAGGTTTGTTTGAACTTTGAGAAATCCTGCATATTTCTGATAAAGATAATTTTTTAAGTTTTATAGATCTGATTTATTTTTCATACAAGAAATGTGTCCATCCCCCAGGGAGGAGGTTATAGGAAGATCCTTGTAATCAGTTTCCCCTTTCTACCCTACCTTCCCTCCACCCTCAAAGTATCACCACTCTCACCACTGGTCCCGAAGGGATCACCTGTCCTGGATTCCCTGTTTCCAGTTCCTATCTCTACCAATGTACATCCTCTGGTCTAGCCAGATTTGTAAGGTAGAATTGGATCATGAAAGTGGGGGGAAGAAGCATTTAAGAACTAGAGAAAATTTGTATGTTTCATCATTGCTCACCTGCACCCTGACTGGCTTGTCTCCTCCCGGCGACCCTTCTGTAAGTCGGTGTCCAGTTGCCTGCAGATGGGCTTTGGGCCTCCACTCTGCACTCAACCTCATTTACAATGATATGAGTTTTGTTTGGTCTTTGCTGCCAGATACCTTATCCCTTTGACACCTCATGGTCACATAGGCTGGTGTGCTTCTTCCATGTGGGCTATGTTGCTTCTTAGCTAGATGGCCACTTGTTTTTCTTCAAGCCTTTAAGACCCCAGATGCTATATCTTTTGATAGCCAGGTATCATCAGCTTTCTTAACCACATTTGCTTATGCACACATTTCTCTTCAGTGATCATATCGGGAAGGTGGACACCCACTGATATTATGTTGTTCTCTGATGTCTGATACCTGGGGGATGTCCTCCCTGGGGGATGGAAAACAGAAAATTGGGTGAAGAAATGTGTAATACATGACAAAATAATAATAATTTATAAATTATCAAGGGTTCAGGATGGAGTGGGGAGTGGGGAGGGAGGAGGAAAATGAGGAGCTGATATCAAGGACTCAAGTAGAAAGCAAATATTTGAGAATGATGATGGCAACAAATGTACAAATGTGCTTGACACAATGGATGGATGTATGGATCGTGATATGAGTTGTATGAGCGCCCAATAAAATGATTTTAAAAAAAAAGAAATAAAGAAATGTGAATGGGAGTTAATGGGTAATACACGGCTGTTCTTGATTCATTAGTATTTTACCAAATAAAGAAATAAAATTAAAACCAATGCCAAGTCACATCATGAAGCCTGTAACAACAGGAAGTGGCCAACATTCAAATTCAAGAGATAGCATGTGATCAAGAACTAATCAGACTGAAGGAAGAATTCCTAGATGCACTGAAGATACTAATTTAAAAAGGTTCTAGGCATTGCTGGAATGGCAATTGAAATATTTCAACAAATTAATGTGTTGCTAGATCTTTCTAGTCTACTCCTAAAAATTTGGAAGATCTGTGTGAGTGGAAGAAATCCATATTTGTGCCTATTCCCAAGAAATGTAATTCAACACATGCAGAAATTATTAAACAACATTATTAATTTCAAGACAAGTAAAATTTTGCTGAATCAACAAACCACATCATGATAAATGGAGAACGTATTGAAATTATCAAGTGTTTCATTTAACATGGATCCACAATCAACACTTGTGATAAAAATGGAAAGAGGTATGCAAATAATTAGTCTCACATACTCATGAACCATCCATTTCTACAAACTGGAGACCAGAGGAATTAGATGGTGCTGGACTACCACAATCAACTACTCTAAAAATGATCCCCTTAGAAGGACCTGGATACGGAGAGGGACATATCTGGCCGGAGTACACGGGAGCAGATGAAGGGAGAGGAGGAGAGAGTGGAGCACATCTTGGCCCACTAGTCCTTGAGGATGATGTTCCCAATTAGAGCAGTTAGTCCACAGAGAGGACCACATGGCTGGCCCCACTATGAGACATGACACCTCTTACTGACCCATAGCCCTACAGGTAACAAAAGAGACACAGTGTGGGAATTACGCTCGATTTGGTCCCTCCACACTGAGGAAAAACACTAAGGGGGTGCAACAGAACAGCAAGGAAACGGAGTAGTGAGGTCCCCAGGGAATGCTGAAGGTGGACTTTGGGTTCAGGGCTTGGTGCCCCAACAGACTGGACTGGAAAACACTTCCAAAGGTCAACAAACAGTCCTTGAACTAACTACAAGCTTTTGTTTCTTATTGTGTTTTGTTTTGGTTTTTGTCATTGGTTTGTTGTTGTTTTGTTGTATATTGTTGCTTGGTTTTGCTCTGACTTGTTTTTGTGCATGTTATTATCTCTGCAGGTCTGTCTAAATAAGATAGGCTGGATGAACAATCTGGAGGAGAAAACACGGGGACTGACAGTTCCAGGGGAAAATAGGAGAGGGGGAGGTGGGGGGAAAGGTCGTGGTGTTAACAAACCCAGGGACAAGGGAACAAAAAGTGATCCAAATCGGTGGTGAGGAGGGTGTGGGAGGCCTGGTAGGGCATGATCAAGGGTAATGTAACCAAGAGGAATTACTGAAACCTAAATGAAGACTGAACATGATAGTGGAACAAGAGGAATGTCAAAGGAAATAGAGGAAAGAGCTAGGAGGCAAAGGGCATTTATAGAAGTCTAAATAAAAGCATGCATATATGTAAATATATTTATATATGAGGATGGGGAAATAGATCCATGTGCATATATTTATAGGTTTAATATTAAGGTAGCAGAAGCACATTGGGCCTCAAAAATTAATTATCAAGGGTTCAGCGAGGGAGGGGATATAGGGAGGAAAGGGGAAAAATGAGGAGCTGATTCAGGGTCTTAGGTGGAGAACAAATGTTTTGAGAATGATGAGGGTAATGAATGTACAAATGTGCTTTACATAATTGATCTGTGTATGGATTGTGAAAAGAGTTGCATGAACCCATAGTAAAATGATAAAAAAAACATTTACACTGTGGGAAAAAAAATAAAGACCTAAATAGAATGGGAGGAAATGTGAAACACAATTCAAATTCATAAAGAATATCAGACTTAGGTAAAAAAGATAGTGGTGTAACTATCAAGATCATGGTCTTTAGTCACTCTCAGGTCTGTAACGGAACTCATTCTTGTGTTAGAATAATCGAACACTTAAGATAAAAAGGGCAGCATTTACCTGAGTAAGAAGCTCACATGGTTAGGAAATGAGACATGGAAGCAAGAAACAGAGAGTGAAAGTGGGGTAAGTGATGAATATTGAGTGGATTACAATGGATGGGTTGAAATAGCATGTGTGTGTATTGCTGAATATAAGAATGGTGATCTACTCTTTAAACTTTCACTCAATTCACAGTAAAAGTGTAAAACAGAAAGAAAAAGGCAAACAGAAATTATAGAAAAAAGGCAAAAAGAAATTATTGTACTGGGAACACCTGCTGCAATAGATATGTTAGAAGTATTAAAGAGCAAAGACAACTCTCTAAAGACTGTAGTGTGCTTAGCCCACGCGATGGTGGTTTTTGCTTCATACGCGTGGGTAAGCTGGGCAATGAATAAGGAAGACCATAGAAGCATTGATTCATTTGAATGGTGGTCCTGGCACAGAACATTGAGGTATCACACACCGTCAGAAGAGCAAATCAATGTTTCTTTGGGGAAATATTGCCAGATTATGCCATCAAACTGAGAATGCTGAGACTTTGCCTAGTGTACTTTGGATATGTTATACAGAAGAGCATGCGCCTGGAAAATGATGTCATGCTTGGTACATTAGAAGGTCAGTGAAAAAAGGAAGATTCCCCAGGAGATAGAGTATCACACCACCTGCAGCAATAGGCTAAGACATAACATTTTGAGGATAGCATTGCTGTGAACTGGAAAGGGTCAGGGAGCTCCTAACAAGTCACTTTGTCAGCTGAACAAAATAATAAAAAAGATTGCTCTGGACAGTTTTCTGCTCATGAGAATTCATATTAGAAGGTTTACTGGACATGGTCGACTAGAGAAACAAATCCAGAGACAGTCATATATGTGTAAGAGAAAACTTTATATCAAAGAGCAATTGTATATTGAGAAAATTTCCCTGCCCAGTCCAGATCAAGTCCATAAGTCTGATATTAGCCCATATGTCTTATGCTAGTCTATAAATTTCTCTTCAGACTCATGCAACACATGCAATGTTTCAAAATGTAAGAGGGCCATAGGCCATTGGGCACAAAGTCTTGTGGATCCACTGGTGGTGGACCCGTCTTCAGGGCCCTGGCTGCCATTAGTGTGACTCCATGTGGCTTGTCAACAAGAATGTGAAGCAGAGAGAGTGTGTGTGGTCATTCTCCAGGTAGAAAGAAAGGAAGTTCCCAGTCTCCTCATGAGAAGGCCAGGCCTACAAGGAAGCATCATCAGGCTGTGACTCAATTGACAGTTTAGACTCCGCCTACACTTATGTATCAAGTTGACATGAAATTATTTAACTACCACAGAAGGTAAACCGTGAGTATAAATAAAACACACCATGTTAAGTACAACAGTGAGGCACTTGAATAATTGAGTTTGCATTCTTATTCTTCCTACTCTCTAAGTTACATGAGAACAAGCCTAGACGAGCATTCTGGTGTTAGATCTAGAGAGAATTGAGAGGGAGGAACCAAGTGTCTCAAGCCATTGTAGCTACAAGATCCTAGATTAACTGCTCTCTAACTTTTATCAGTCATTGTCATTGCGTCAATTCGTACTCATAGGGAGAGACTCTGTAGGACAAAGTAGAACTACCCCTTTGGATTTCTGAAACAGCAAAGGTTTACATGAATTGAAAGCTTGTGTGATAGTTATGCTTTGTATCAACTTGGGCAGGACAGGATTCTCCTATGATCTGATCTAATGTAGTATGCTCAACTCCATGATGGGATTTTCTATGAAGCAGCCAAGTAGTTGTAGGAAGACTAGTCTCCCTTAAATGGATAACAGCCTTGATATGATTGAAGGGGGACCCAAGAAAGTTTCTTTCACAGTGTAGCCTAGTTTGGTATAAAGTAACAGTTTGTGGAAGCTAATGGACTTTTACTGATGGATTTGGATCCTGCATCCGTTTGTCAGCCTACCGCCAGTCCCAGGAATCATCAGCAAACTGTTAACCTTGGATCCGTTGGGCTGATGGCCGATTCATTGAACTCTATCCACCACCCGTGGTCTTCCTGCTTCATCATCCTGCTTCCTGCTCCTTGTGTGGGCATGGGGATTATTCTAGCACAGGAAGCATTGTATTCAGACTCGATCTCAGAAAGCTTTTTGATGATGAATGTGTGTGACCCCATTCCTCTAAACTTGTCATTTCTGGCAGAGTATGCCAAGTGATTTTCTGATTAAAAATGGCCCATACTGGTTCATTTCAGCACACTAACTTCCAAGATATTGATATTCATGCATTCCATTTAATTTTTTTACACATTCCAATTTTCTTAGGTCCATACTTGATACATTACAAGTTTGAATTATTAAAATGTTTGCAACTATTTTTCTCATTTTGAATAGTGCCCCATCAGCAAATGATGGTCCTGATAGCGTTACTCCATGTGATTATGGGGAACACAACTTTTAAGAAGCAGCATTCCTTCAGTCTTATTTTGAATGTCTTCCCAACTGAGGTCTCATCCTCAGGGACTACATACAGCAATGCTCTGCTATTCATGAAGTTTTCAGTGACTAGTGATTTCTCAGAAGTGGTTAGCCCACCTCCTCTTAGTTGTTTTTTCCGTAATCTATGCTCTCTGCTGACACCTGTTCACCTTGGGTGACCCTGCTAGTATTTGAAATGCCAGTGCCATTGGCTTTTGCATCGTAGGCATGTGCAACCTTCCACAGTAGGACAAATGGTCAGACAAGTAGTGCGATTAATAGGAATGGATGGATTACTATATAAAATTACCAGGTTGCCTGCCAAACGAAGCAAGCATTATACATATATGCCTTTGGATGAAAATGATGGTTCCAATAACCTCTCAGTTTGTCTCAATGTGGTGGCTTGTGTGTCTTCTGCTACGATGCTGGGAACTATGTTAACAGGATTTGAAGTACGGCGAATAGTTTTCAGCAGAGCCTCCAGACTAAGATCACACTATGAGCAACCGTTAAACTCTCCATTTCTGAGGAATTTACCACTGAAGTCCTTATGCAAAGTGGAAGAATATTGTCGGCTATAGGACTGAAAGGAGCCCTTGGGTTGGAAGGGACTCAAACCAGGACTGGGGAAGCCCTGCCTCCTCACAGGAGGGTGTGCCTTCACGGAGTGGATGTGGTCAAGCTCTGGGTGCTTTCATTTGCTGGTGGGAAACGACTCAAAATGAGAACACTGCAAATGTCTATTAGAAATCTGGAAGCAGTATGTAGGAAGTGTAAATATAGGGAAATTAGAATTAATCAAAATGAAATGTACACATATCGATGTCCTAGCTATTAAGAGCCCCAGTGGAGCAGGGGTTCCAAGATGGGCTGCTAACCACAAGGTCAGAAGTTTGAAATCACCAGACACTCAGTTGGAGAAAGAATGACTTTCTACTCCCGTAAAGTGGTACCGTCTCTGAAACTCATATGGACAGTTCTAACCCATTCAATAAGGTGAATATGAGTCAGAATCAACTCAACGGCAATGAGAGAGACATTAGTGAGACATGGATTGGTATTGGCTATTTTTAGTCAGATAATTATATGGTTTACTGTGCCTGGATTGATGACTCCAAGAAGATTGACACCACATTCATCATCATAAAGAACATTGGAAGAGATGTCTTAAAATTCAAAAAGAGCCCTGGTGACATAGGGGCCATTTGCTGAACTGCTAACCACAAACTCTGAGGTTCGAACCCATCAGCTGCTCCTCAGGAGAAAGATGAGACTATCTACTCCCGTAAACAAACACTGACCCTACAAGAACAGGGTAAAACTTTCTTTGGATTTAGGAGATTAAAGCATTTTATGGGACTAGATAGCTTCATATTTCTGCTGAAGAATGGCTGGTGGATTTGAACAACTGACCTTGTGGTAAGTAGATCAGTATATTTATTATATTGTAGTCTCTCCATAAGAGTTAGGTTATTATGTTAGTTTTTGTGGACCATTGTTGTCCTGTGATCGAATCTAACATAGTATGGTCAACTCCCTGATGGGATCTTTCACAAAGTAGCCAAACACCTGTGGGGAGAATAAACCTTTTTAATCTGGTATAGCTTGATACAGTTGATAGAGGTTTTGTTGATGTTGTGGTGTATTCTTAGTATAAATCTACAATATATGGAATCTAGTTCACTCTTATTCCTTGATATGGATCTTGAATCTGGTTTGTCGAACCCCTGTTATATCACCTACCAATGGCAGGAGCCATCAACACGCGATTGACCTTCAACTCTTTCAGCCAATCTCAGACTCATTCAACTCTGCATCTACCTGAGTGGAGTGCTTTGACTTCTTCCTGCTTCCTGTTCACCAAACTCTGCAGCTTCAGGAGGCAGAGTAAGCCTTCAGCTTATATCTGAACATTAGACTTGAAGCATAATGGACTTATCCACTTATAAAATAATATTAGTAATTTCTTAATATAAATCTCTGTGTATGTATGTGTGTATATGTATAATTGATTTTACTCCTCTAAAGAACTCACCTTAACATAGTCATTATGAACCCCAGTGGACTTGATGGTAGTGAATTTTATTTATTTATTCGAAATTTAATCTGAAAAGATTTAAAGTCTCAAAAGCCTTGCTGGGAAATTCTACCATGCTAGAAATGACTTTATGGCAGTGAGTGTGAGAGAGTTTGAAATACAAAGCAGTCTGTGATAAACTATTGATTGTAAACCTAAAATGAAATCTAGTTAATACAACTATTCTGCAAATTTAAGTGCCAACCATAAAAATTCAAAAATAAACAGACAATTTTATTTATTAACAATTTCCTTGGGGTTGATACTGACTCAGTAGTGAAAGCAGCTGATAAAGAGACTGAAGAATTCTACCATGTTGTTCAACCTAAAACTGATCAAACATGCAATCCAGATGCATTGATAATCATTGGTGATTAGAGTGCAAAAGTTGGAGATACAGAGGATGGATCAGGAGTTGATAATATGACCTTGGTGATAGAAACAAAGCTGAGATATGCAGATGACACATCCTTGCTTGCTGAAAACAAAAATGACTTAAAGTACTTTCTGATGAAAATCAGAGTGCATCCTGTCATTGTAGATTATAACTAACTTCATCTACTACCCAAATCCTCATAACTGTAACAACAAAAAACATCATGATAAATAAGGAAGATTGATGTTGTCAAGGATTTCTTCTTACTTGGACCCACACTGAGTCCTCAAGGAAGCAGCAGTCAAGAAATCAAATGACATATTGCATTTGACAAATTTGCTTCACACAGGTTCTTTAAAGTGTTGAAGAGCAAGGATGTTGCTTTGAGGACAACATGTGCCTGACTCAAGCCATGGTGTTTTCAATAACCTCTCATGAATTGAAAGTTAGATATTGAATTGAGAAAACCAAAGAACCGAGGCATTGATTTATTTTGCTTTATATATATACACTTATTTTTCATCTATTTTTCATCACAGCCTGATGATGCTTCCTTTGGGCATGGCCTTCTCATGAGACTTTTGCTAACTTCCTCTCTCTGTGTCTTTATCCTCCAGTTGACATGCCACACAAAGACTTGCTGAGACCTGCGAGGAGTCCTTCTCTGTGCTTCACCTTGCTGCTGAAGAGCTGCACCCAGAGAGCTGTGGAGGTCCATGCCAGCTGAGATGCTTCCCATCGCCATTGGATCCACAAGACTTTGCACCCACTGGACTGTGATCTTCCTGCATTTTGCATTATTACATAGACTGTGTGAGTCTGAAGAAGATTTTTGGACTAATATTGGATTTATGGTCTAATATTGGACTTATGAACTGAGCTGGGGTGTTTCTTTAATATATGATTACTCTTCAACGTTAAAAAAACAACTAAAACAAAAATGCTCTCTCTTTACACATCTATGAGTGTCCTTGGATTTGTTTTTCTAGTCACCCCAATCTAACACATTATTATGCCACCATCTATGACAATCAGTGCTCATGGAAGCAGCAATTAAGAGATCAAAAGATATTGCATTAGGTAAATTGGATACACAAGACTTCTTAAAGTGTTGAAAGTGAAGATATTACTTTGAGGACTGAAGTAGGCCTGACCGAAGACATGGTCCTTTCAAGTGCCCCATCAGCATGTGAAAGTTGGACATTGGATAAGGACGATTGAAGAAAAATAGCTGCATTTGAACTATGGTTTGGCAAAGATCATTGAAGTACCATGGACTGCCGAAAGAACAGACCTGTCTCGGAAGAAGTACAGTCAGCATGCTCCTTAGAGGTGAGCATAGTAAGACTTCACCTTTTATACTCTGGGCATGGTATCAGGAAAGACCAGACCCTGGAGTGGACTTCATGCTTTAGAAAGTAACGGAGCAGTGAACATGAGGAAGACTTTCCAGATGAAGACACAGTGACACAGTGACACAGTGACTGCGACAACTGACTCAACCATAAGAACACTTGCGTGGATGGTGCGGGACCGGGCAGCATTTTGCTTTGTTGTACGTAGGATCTCTTTGAGCCAGAACTGACTCAATCGTACCTAACAACACAAACAAATGACCTGAGACATGGACACCTTGCTTGGTATAGCCTCTTTCTTGCCTTTATATCTGCCTATCTATCCGTCACTTATTATTGATCTCTATGTAATGGATTTTCCCTGGGATGCCTCTCGTCTTCTTTAAGAGCAACTTCATTTATCCTTTGAGATTCATTTGGATTCTTAATATCTGCGTGCACTCAACAAAACCTTATTGAACCTTTTCTTACTTTCTTGAAGTAGTTAGCCATTGTGTCCATTTGAGGAAAGGGCATGGAGGCCATTTCTGACTTCTGGTTATATCAGAGAGTAGGAGAATTTAATTCCATATCTGCTCAAGGATGCTTATGATACAGAAGCTAGACATGGCTCCAATGTCACATAATTTTTATAGGAACACTAGCTGTCTCTCCCACAGCATTATACGTCTATGCTGGTTTTGATTATTCCTTGCAATGACCACAAAGAAATTACTCATGATTATGGAGTTTATGAGGGAAGTTAAGCGGCTATAAGTCAGGTTCAGATATGTTCAGGATAGAGTTCTTGAGTCCACAGAGCCTCAGCCATATCGTTAGGCATACCCCTGTCTGATCCTCAGCTTCTCAGCTACGTGGGTCCATGGCCTCTGTCCTGCTCAAGCAAGTGTTACAAAGCTCATTTATTGTTGATAAATTCCCAAATTGTACCCCACTCTGAAAGGCAGATTTGGGGCTGAAGGCACCCAGTTTTACTCATTCTGTGAGCCAGGAAACCTTCTGCTTTGTCTCACGGTCTCAGTGTGGCATCCGCTGGTGATTCTGCTCCACTTATGGCTTCTCCTTCTGAACAGTCCGACAGGGTTCTCTTCCATTGATGAACATGGCTCACTTTTTTTTTAACATTTTATTAGGGGCGCATACAACTCTTATCACAGTCCATACATATACCTACATCAATCGTATGAAGCACATCTGTACATTCTTTGCTCTAATCATTTTCTTTTTTTTCTCCTCTTTTCTTTTTTTACATTTTATTAGGGACTCATAAAACTCTTATCACCATCCATACATATACATACATCAATTGTATAAAGCACATCCATACATTCCCTGCCCCAATCACTCTCAAAGCATTTGCTCTCCACTTAAGCCCTCTGCATCAGGTCCTCTTTTTTTCCCC
This sequence comes from Tenrec ecaudatus, assembly GCF_050624435.1. Classification (NCBI taxonomy): domain Eukaryota; kingdom Metazoa; phylum Chordata; class Mammalia; order Afrosoricida; family Tenrecidae; genus Tenrec; species Tenrec ecaudatus. The sequence goes on along the minus strand of NC_134532.1, from coordinate 157,772,550 downwards.
TCCATCCCTCTCCCCCCTCCCTCATGAACATGGCTCACTTTTTTAACCAGCAGCTTGTCACAAGCGGCAATCCCTTTAAGCTATTGCATGCTTTCATTGAGTCATTTAACGGGAGTTCAAAAGACTCCGAATAGAAGACTCATACTAAATAATTCAACCCTGCCACATGTATATAGCATTTTGCTACAGATAAAATCTTTATTACTTTGTACTATAATCTTATATTTACTTGTCACTTTTTGCAAAATAATTAAACTCCTGGGAACAGAAAACCTGTCTAAATTAGGATAGTGTCTAGTTCACTGTGTACATTTAATAAATATTTCTTGAGTAGGCAAATGAATTTGATATTTGACTTAAACTACTTTAAGGAACCACAAAAACATGTTCCATAAAATTTCAATTTTGAACACACTTTCTATAAAAATTTAGTTTTTATAAGATGCAGAATACATAACTTTCTAAAAGTAAAATATATTTAGCACAATATATGAAAAATTTTCATTAAGAATATAAAATAATAACCACACTAGGGAGTGTTTATCTAAGGTATTTCATCCCTTACATATTTTTCCACATTTTCAATTTATAACTGTCAAAATTAAACAGTACATTTCACTTGGTAAATTGGCTGCCTAAGACCTCTTTGGAGTGTTGAGGAGCAAAGATTTCAGTTTGAGGACTGAGGTGCACCTGACCCAGGCCATGATTTTCTTTAAAAAAATTTTTTTTCTTCTTCTTCTTTCCCTAACCCTAACCCTAACCCTACAGGCCATGATTTTCAATGATCTCATAGGCATTTGAAAATTTGACATTGATTCAGTAAGACCAAAGGAGAACCAGTGCATTGGAATTATAGTGTTGGTGGAGAGTATTGAAAATACGATGGACTGCTAGAGAACAATAAATGAATCTATCATGGAAGATGTACAACTAGAATGTTTCTTAGATGAGATGACAAGACTTCAGCTTCCCTCCTTTGGACATCTTATCAGGAGAGACTAGTCCCTTGGCATGGACATCATGCCTGGTAAAAAAGAAGAGTAGCAAAAATCAGAAGATCTTTGATGAGATGTATTGACACAGTGGCTAAAAGACTGGGTTCAAACGTAAGAATAATTGTGAAGATGACTCAAGACTGGACATTTTTGTTCTTTTTTACACAGGCTCCCTATGAGTTAAAACCAACTCAGTAGCACCTAAAACCAACAACAGCAATTGGCATAGTGTAAAGTAAAATGTAAGACACACAAAAATAATAATAACCAATAGTTAGCAAACAAAATAGCAACGCTATAGCTCACAGTTTACACATTTGATTTAGGTGGTATGGACTAGGAGGCTGGACGAATAAATAATTATTACTTGTGACAGTTACACAGTTTTATGCTAGCTTGATAAAAGAGTGAAGGGGTGGAATCTAGCCTGTCAATCAGGTCACAGCCTGGTTGATCTTTCCTGGTGGGCATGACCTTCTTCTGAGGATTCTGGGACTTATCTTTCTCCCTGGAGGCAGACACACACTCTCTGCTACACATTCCTGTTGACAAGCCACATGGTGCAAAGCTGATGGCATCCAGAGCCCTGGAGCTGGAGGAGCCAGGTGGCTACCGGCACCATGGCTAAGCTGTTTCTGCCACTTCTGGATCTGCCACTGGCTTGTGACCTTCCTGTATTTGGCATCATTGCATGTGCTGCATGAGTCTAAAGAGTAATTTATGCACTAGTAACAGACATAGGGACTTGATCTGGACTAGGCTGGGAATATACAATTACTCTCTGATATAAAGCTCTCTTACACACATGAGTATCATAGGATTTGTTTCTTTAGTCAACCCAGTCTAACACATTACCTTATGTTTACAAAGAACTAAAAGGGTCAGAAGAGCCCCTTTATTTCATGCCTTAAATCTAAAACATTTTCCCCAAGAGTTGAAACATCATGATTTATTCTATGATAATATTTGAAGAAGTACCATGGAAATCCTGGCACATTCGGTAATATTGTCTTTTCACCGATTTGTGTCATAAATAGGCCCTTCCCCATAGTTTCATCCAAAGAAAACTCTCTAGCAGGTCTAAAGTCTTATCTGTAACTTGTTTTCTATCACAGTTTTTCAAAAATGGCTTCAGCAAGAAAGATGAGCAAGGATCCCAATGTGAGAGCAATCACAGGCACGTTTTTACTCAGTGAATTCCACCCCATAATGTTTCTCTTGATGTTTTTGACTATTTCTCCGAAGATGCATCAATCTAGACAAGTGCAGATTTCCGTGCCTACCAAGGCAGGATAACAGTCTATGTGATTCACTTCTCTTTAATCTTGATTTAAGATATTATACATTACTTAACTCTTCAAAATCTCTCGAATAATATTACGCATTGGCAACTATCTTTCCAGAAACAGGAGCGCTGCATTAAAATTTGTTCTATTATGCATCAACCAGAATCACAATGCATATGCAGTAATGTAAAAGAGAACTAATTAATATCTTATCAGAAGTAAATAGCAGATTACTTTACATTCATATAGAAGAAACTATTAATTCCTGAAATTCTGCATTCTTAGTTTTTTTCACTTAGAGCTATAAATGTAACCCTATGACAAGTTATGAACTAAAATAGCCATTTTATTGGGATAGACTCATCTGTTTAGGAAGGCAACTGACCATCTGTTTCTTGTTAAATAGACTAAATAAAAATATTCTGTGACTATACCTCTATAAATTTGAATTACAAAAGAGTGTAATTATTAAGAGTAAGTGGCACATTTACCTCTATGAGAATTAATACATTCCATTATATTAGTTAGTATCCATTTTTAGTAGCAGCTCATGTTTTTAATCACATTGTAAAACTGTTCGTGAATGAGTTGAAATTGAGAAGAGCATCATGTGAGTGAAAGTCACAGCAAATTTAGCCAGATGATTTGAAAATGGACAAAACTTACTTTGTCTTCCACAAATAACATATCATTTCTGATGTCATTAATTCAGTCAGGTTTTATTTGCTAGTACCTAATTAAAAATTATTTCATGAACGGTTAGTGCTTATAAGCACTCTGTAATGTATTATAAAGTATGCCATTACAAGAAATGTAACTATATTTTTAATAAGCTCAGATTTAGAGAATTCAAAGTGTAATGTGGTAATGCCTCATAAACAAATGATACTTTGCACTGGAAATTGAGAGATGTTATTTTTTTCTAATATTATTTGCAATTCTTTCTTCTAAACAAGCTTCATAAGCACAAAGATAAAAAAGTGATAATAATTCTTGAAAGAAATTTACATATATTCTTGGAATAAATTTGAGACCTAAACTGTATATAAATTAAAAAGTGTCTGACCCAGAATATAGTATTAGCATAAATAGAATTCTTGCATTTTTCTTAAACTTCATGTATTCCTATTTTAATGTAAAGTAGCTGAATTAGCCCAACTGGTTACTTGAGTGTGTGTGATTCACTGATGCCATCAAATCAATGCTGACTCCCAAGTACCCTATGAGTCCTTAAGAGACCAAGGTTGTAAATCTTTATGGGAACAGAAAGATTCACTTCTTCTCTGATAGAGCAACTTCTGGGTCTGAACCATTTTATTTCTGATTGGCAGTCCAACACTTACCTAGCAGAACCATTGTGGCTTCTTGTGTTTATGACAGATAATCATTATTGTGTAACATATTTATCCTTTATAGGAACATGGTCTCCTTCATTTAAAAAAAAACACCTAAATAAATTATTTCAATAGTTTACATGCTATCAATAGAGATATTTATTAAGTGGGCTTATTATTTTACATCTTATAACTTATTTTCCCTGCTATTCTTTTAGACTGGAATTGTGAAAAATGAAACAGTATTTTCTTCTTTAAGTACATATACTTCTAGCGTTTTTGATATGGCAGAATTACATAACTTGGGTAATTTGATACCAGACAGTAGAGGCACTGTTCTAACAGATATCTAAAATGTGGAAAGTTCCTGCAAATTGGGTAATGGTAGCTCAAGGAATTTTCATGAACTTGATAGCAAGAACCTAAATTTCATTGAAGAAATTTTGGTAGAATTGTGTGCTAAGGAATTTTGATGAGTTCTTAGAGAGAATTGAAAGCCACAGGACTAACTTCTAGAATCATTAACAGAATATTGCCATGAATGTCAACATCAATATACATCCACTGAGGTTTTAAAAGAAAATGATGAACATGTTATAAAACACTGGAGGAATGGTAATCTTTCTAATAGAGTGATAAAACGTATCCCAATAATATTCACATTTATAAAAAGTTATTTTTATGAATGGTAGAGATTTTGCTGAGGAACACTTATTTAAAGCAAAATCTTGAAGAAGCAGCATAGTTTCTCCATGCCAGCTATAGTAAAACTCGGGGAAATAGTATTATTAAGATTATATTTTCTAAAATATCTTGTGAAACCAAGAAAATTTTTCTTGGAAAAGACATCAAAGGTGTGACTACACAATATATATATTTAAGATATTAGGCCTGTGACTAATGAACCATGTCAGAAGACACCTGTGGAAGTTGTATGATTTTTGTCTACTTGACACTTGGTTAGGGGTAGAGTCAAACCTGTCAATCAAGTTTCATACTGATCACACTTTCTGGATGTCATTTGCTTTTCATAGAAGATTGATGGACTCTGGGAATTGCTTTTTATCTGCTCATCTACCGTCCTATCTGCTGAAACCCTGACTGCTGAAACTCTGCCTGCCTTGTAGGATGGACGTGTGTGAGTCACCTGACCCTGTGGGCTGCAGGAACCCTGCTATGTTTCCAGCCACCTCTGAGCCACGTGACTCTCCACCCTTTGGCCTGTGGTGTTTCTGATGCCCGCTCACCATTCTGCCTCATTGGCATGTGCCCTTGTAACTCTGAAGAGGGATTTGTGACTGGCATCAGACTTAAAGACTTGAGTTGGACTGGGTTGGGCTGCCTTCTTGATATATAATTATTTGTGGATAGAAAACTCTTTCTTATACATAGATGAGTCAATGGTTTTGTTTCTCTAGACTACCCAGACTGCTTTAAAACCATTTTAGCATAGAGCCAATATGATAAATACAGGATATAATGAAAGAAAGTTATTTACCTCCTAGAATTCTATATACAGGTCAGTGGGGATCTGGGTGAACTTTTTGTTGTTGTTGTTGTTCTTTACAAAAAGTAGGAGTAGTTCAGACATCAGCAAAATTGTTTTAAAAAGAGCAAAGATAAAATCTTTTATTTTATTTCAAATCATTGATATAGTGCTTCCATGGTTTCAAAGGGTGGAGTCATAGCCCCACTAGGTATCAAAATGTGAAACCTGTGTCCTCTAAGTTTCAAATAGGAAGGGTACCACTATCCCAGTTCTCGTGGGTAGGTAGGTTGCCATTCAGGCAGACCAACAGAATGGGAATATATTGCAAATTGAAAATGCAGGATGCCATGCATCTTCTATAGAAAAGGGCTGTCCAAGCCTTTGTGACTGCATTGAGATTCAAGTGGGTCTGAAAAGTGAGACTGAGCCCCGGGAGCAATGAGTCTCCACACAGAAACAATGGTGTATAGCCCCAGAGTCCAGAAGACAGGTGCAGTTTCAAGATTTGTCTGGAAAATAGCCTTGACAACAGTAAGACTTTCCCTACCGAGTGTTGGACTTGTTTGGTACTTGTGACTACTTCTTTCCCTGCACTTTCTTCATTTTGAAATGGAAATGTCTATTTGTGACTAGTTCCCCACTGTTTAACTTAGGAAGGAAGCAACCTACAAGTCAAGAGATAGAAAATATTTCTGCTCCAAGTTAAAATACCCTAAACTCATCTGTATTTTAAATAGATAATTAAGAAGGTAGTATTTTAGATTTAAAATGATGCTGAAATGATTTAAACTTTTGGAGGATATTGTGATAGGACAAATGTTTTCTTTGTTAGAATGCATGAATTTTGGAGGTTCAGCGTGTGTAATGCTACAGATTAGAAATTGTGGACTTTATATTTATGCATATGATTTTCTTTGGAAATTGTTTGTGTTATTGCTATATTAGTTAAGAAATTCCAAGTAGAGAGTGTCTTAAACTTAATCACCTTTGAGTAATAAGTAGAGTGAAATAGAATACTTAGGAGGAATAGTGATGTCAACAACACCAATGAATGCCAAGAAATGTTGGCAGATTCTAAAAAACTAGCAGAGTCTCACGGAAAATGTCAACATAGCCTAGATCATGATTTAGGTATTTCGCCTATATATAGTTTATATATAGATTCTTCATCAGCACATGAAGTGCTCTACAATTCCCATTCTTCTTGGAGCTATTCATCATTTTTTTTATGGAACAAGAAATATCACTGTTGATGTCAGATGGATGTTGGCTAAAAGCTAAGAATACAAAAAAAATACTTTGTTAGTCTGGGTTGACTAGAGGAACAAATACACATACACTCATATGTGTATAAGAGTTTCATTCACAAGAGCAAAATCATAGGCCTGAGGGCGCAGAATAACGTTGATCCAAGGTGGGTGGAAACATGATTGGAGGCACCTACCTACAACTCTTACGGTAAATAGCAGAGTCTGAACAGTAGGAATACAAGGGGACAGAGAGAGTGAAATTTCCCAGAATCCCTCATTTTCATACAAAAGGCCTAAGTTAACCCCAACAAGGTATCATTAAACTACCACTTGATTGGCAGGTTTACTCCAACCCAAGCCAGGTCTGGCTAGTTGACATAAAATCACCCAACTCGCACAACCTCCTCTTTCCAGGCATATGTAGCCTTATACCTCAGGACCCCACCCAGCACCCCAATTTTTATTCCATGCTCTTGTCTCAGACCCAAAATTCAAGAATCTATTTAGTCATTGTGGGGATCCTGTGAACATCCTCTTTCTTCACCCAGGCATTTCATTATCTCCAATATCTCAGGTTTCTTCCATTGATAAGGAAATGGGTCCTATTCTACATTTTATCTCCCTTTGTGCTGAAGGTATATACAAAACATGTTTCCACCTCTCTTTTGTGTTAGAATTTCTCCAAGATTCCTTCCACCACCACCTATTCTTCCTAGCCAGCCTCTGACGATACCTGTGCCAGCCTCTGACTAGCTAACAATACATTCAATTATTTTGTTTTATTACATTTTTCTCTTATAACTTCACAAGTTAGACATGATTTTTACTTTAAATAATATATGCAAATTCATTTAGATTTTACTCAGAATTACCAAGAAGAAATGTTAAGCAATTTTCTTCTCAGTCTTGGTTTGGGGGCTATTTTCTTTCTTTTTATACATCTTATTGTGAATTCGGTGAAGGTTTACAGAGTACATAATCAGTTTTTCATTGAAAAACTCATATTGTCTTTTTTTTTCCTGACTATCAGACTACATTTTTGGATATTATTTCTGGCACTCAGGTTCTTGTCTTATCGTGAAAAAGAATGTCTTTGGAAGCCATAGGGCATCCCAAGAATTTTTTTTTTAGGAACTCCTAGGAAGAAGACAAACTTGCCAGCTTATATAACCGGCCTTGGTATTTCTTGCCCCTCCCATGCGTATGCAGTGTTTGTAAGAGTTCCTCTTTGCATGAGACCCATGGGGATTTTAACCAAGGGTCACAAGGGTTCTGCAAAGAGTAGTCCAAACTATTGTCAGGGACTCTGCTAATACTCTGTCCAAATTTCAACTTTCCCTCCCTTGCTCTGCCTCTAGATTGTTAAAGGGATTTAAGGAAATATACTCCTTTAAATGAGAGTAAAGTCTTATTATGTTTGTTTAAAAGACTTCTAAAATGTAATATTTATTGAATATTACAATTTCATTCATATACATCACAATGTTCACAGTTACATATACCAAAGTACTTTATAAATATTATTCTTCTAAGTTTGGTCTTTCATAGTTGTTATGAAGAAAATGGTTATCAAAATAAATATCTCAAAAGACAAAGACAAAACCTCAGTACTATCCCAGTATTTTAGAATGGTATTTTCTATACTTTTGTCTTGGAGTTTCAATAGTAGTTATATAAATATAAATTAAGTTATAGTTATCTCTGTTCCTGTTGTTAGGTGCTATTTAGTTGGCACAGGCTCATAGCTACCCTGTTGTGCACAGCGAAACAAACCTTTGCCTGCCCCTGCGCATGCTCACAATCGTTCCTATGGCTGAGCCCACGGTGGCAGCCACTGTGTCTATCCATTTCACTGAGAGCTGTCCTCTCCTTCACTGCCACTCTACTGTACCACACATGCCCTTCTCTGGGGACAACTGTCTCCTGACCACATGGCCAAAGTGTGTAAAGCTAAGTTTCGCCATCTTTGTCTCCAAGGAGCACTCTGATTGTACTCTTTCCAATGCAGAACTGTTTGTCCTTTTAGTGGCTCCAGCACCACAATTCAAATGCATCAATTCATTTTCAGTCTTCTCTATTCAATATCCTACTTTCAAAGGAATATGAATAAATTGAAAATGACAATGATTGAGCCAGAGGCATCTTAGTCCTCAAAATAACATCCTTACTTTTTTATGCTCTAAGGAGATCTTGTGCAACCTATTTACCTAACACAAGACCATCTTTTGATCTCAAGATTGCTACTTCCATGCACATTGATTGTGGATCAAGCAAGACAAAAGCCTTGACATCTTCAAACGTTTCTCCATTTGTCATGATTTTAACTCGTTGTGAGGATTTTGGTCTTCTTTATACTGAGACCTAATCCATACTGAAGACTGTAATCCTTGATCTTCATCAGCAAGTGCTTCAAGTCCTCCTCACTTTCAGCAATCAGCAATGTGTTATCTGAATTTTGCAGATTGCTAATAAACCTTCCTCTAATCCTGAGGCTGCATTCATCTTCATATAATCTAGTTTATAAGATTATATTACATTAGTTATCCTATTTAGTATTAAATCATGAATCTAAGAAATCATGTTTTTCACCCATTCTCTAAAAAGAAAACATGGTTATACAACATTTTTACATACATTAAGAGGCAATCTTTTGAGCAGAGTATTGTAGTTTAATATGAGGAAAGATATATATCAGATTTGTGCCCATTGACCATATCATTCTTTGGGGTCTGAGAAAATAGTCTGTGAAGTCGAATGTGTAAAGAAGAATGTGGTATTAGAATGGAGAATGATTCCTTAATAGCATGGACAGCAGTCAACACAACCTTGTTTTTATTTTTCTTTCAGTCGATCATAGCCCCTAAGAAATTAAAAAAACAAAACTAAAACACAGTCACCTGATTCACACCCTCAAGTAGGAATTGAATAGTGGATAGAAGCTAAATGAAAAACTTCTATGGACAACTCAGGAAGAAAGTTAAATATTATAAATAAATGCATGAAGACAATTCGAAAACCCAAAAAGGATGAACATGCTCAACATATCTAAACTGAAAGAACTCAAGAAAAAAAAATTCAAGTCCTGGATTACAACATTGAAATATTTTATGGTTAAAATATTGAAAGATGCAGGAAGCATCAAGGGATGATGCAAAGACTACAAAATTACTGTACTAAAAAGCTGAGCTTCCACCATTTCAGGAAGTAGCATTTGAACAAGAACCAGCGGGGCTGAAGGAAGTCGTTCAAGCTGCACTGAAAGCCTTAGCTGAAAAGAAGGCTCCAGAAACTGATGAAAGATGAACTGAAAAGTTTCAACAAGCTGATGAAACACTGAAAACACTTGTTTGTCTATGCTAGGAAATTTGGAAGACAGCTAGTTGGCCACCTGACTGGAAGAATTCCATATTTGTACCCATTCCAATGAAAGGTAACCTAACAGAATGCTCAAGCTAGGAATAATGTCATTGATATCATATACTAGTAAAATTTTGCTGAAGATCATCCCATAACAGTTGCAGTTTTCCACAGGGAGCTATCAGAGGTTCAAGTTGGATTAAGAAGAATATGTGGAACAAGGGCTATCACTGCTGATGTTAGATGGATCTTAGCTGAAAGCAGAGAATACTAGAAAGATGCATACTTGTGTTTAATTGATTATGCCAAGGCATTTGACTGTTGTAGATGATATAGATAAGAATGGGTGTTCTAGAACATTTATTTGTGCTCCTGTACATGGCTTAAGAAGCAGTAGTGTAAAGAGAAAGGGGAATACTGCTTGGTTTAAATTCAGAAAAAGTGTGCACCAAGGTTGTATCATCTCACCATACTTAGTCAATCTGTATGCTGAGCAAATCACCAGAGACACTGGATTATATGAAGAAGAATGTGGCATTAAGACTGGAGAGAGGCTTATTAAAAACCTGAGATATGCAGATGACACAACCTTGCTTTCTGAATGCAAGGAGGACTTGAAACACTTTCTGATGAAAAATAAGGGTTGCAGGCTTCAGTATAGATTACAATTCAAGGTCAAGAAGAACCAAATATTCACAACTAGGCCAATAGGTAACATGATAAAGGAGCAAAGATTGACATTGTGAAGGCTTTAGTCTTGTTTGGATCCATAACCAATGCTCATGCCAGTAGCAGTCAAGACATCAAACTACATGTTGCTTCTGTTGTGCAAGAGCTCTTTAGCATATTAAAAAGCAAAGCCTTTGCATTTTAAATGGTCTCATATGCCGATGAAAATTGGACTTTAATAAGGAAGTCTGAGGAAGAATTGATGCATTTGAATTGTAATACTGACAAAGAATATGCAAAGTATCATGGAATGCTAAAGGGACAAACTGATCTGTCTTGGAAGAAGTATGGTTAGCGTTCTCTTTAGAGACCAGGATGGCTAATCTTTGTCTTACGTGCTTTGGACATGCTGTCAGGAGAGACTAGTACCTGGAGAAGTACCTGGTAAAGTGGAGGGGGAAGGTAAAAGAGGTAGGCCCTCAACAAGATGGATTGACGCGTGACTGCAGCAATGGACTCAGCCATGGGAACAATTGTGAGGATTGTGCAGGACTGGGCAATATTTTGTTCTGTTGTGCATAGGGCAGCTACAGACGGGAACCAACTGGAGGACATCTAAAAAGAACAGTAAGGTGAGGGCTCAGAATACGTCCCATCTTTATCCTATCCATGCATAATGGTTAACACTGGGCTGGGATCCACAATGTTAATATTTGAATCTAGCAGCCAGTTGTATGGGAAAGTGATGGGGCTTTTTACTCCCATAAGCAGTTAAAATCTCAGAAACTGTTACTCTAGCTGATCACCTAGTATAGGAACTGTTCTATACTCTTCTATAGGGTTTCTATGGGTGAGCACTGACTCAATGGCAATCAGTTCTTTTTCTCTTTTTGTAAAAGGGATTATAGCCACAGGCATAGAGGATAAAATTACAACGCATCACAAAAGGGCTTATAGCTAGAAGGATCATATTAACTGAGTACATCTCAATGACAAGAGCGGTATTTAAATTACTACCTAAATCTTCAATTATAATAGTTTTGATGTCCCTTTTTACTATCTTGCTCATTGGGAATTAGTTAAAATCTGAGTGGAAATATGGGTATATACTGACCAATGTGGATGATTTCTGTCTATGTCATAATCATTAATTTGATATTATTATGTAAATTTCATGTTAAAGTTTCAAGAAGTTAAACTTAGAATTTTCAGATATTTTTGGACTGCCAACAGCATGGTCAACAATTCAAAACTATCAGCCATTCAAGAGAAAGATATGGCTTTCTAATCTCATAAAGCATTGCAATCTCTGAAACTCACAGAATTCTAGCCTGTTTAATAGGGTTACTATGAGTCAGCACCGGTTGATGGCAGTGAGTTTGGGTTTGGTTTGGTAAACTTGAAGAAGAGAAAGTAACTTATCTTTATAGTTTTTGTCACAGGTTTTTATATTCATAATATAGGGAACAAACAAATACTACATATGAAAGAACCAGGGTAAGAAAAAAGCAACGCACTTTTATATTTACATTTCTTAGGATTGAAGGTCATTTTCAGGCTAGTGTCCCCATGAACTGAGTGAATATGGACTCCAGTGTGGAGATCGAAAGATGATAGATAGATAGAAGATAGATAGATGGATAGATAGATAGATAGATAGATAGATAGATAGATAGATAGATAGAGTTTTCTTTCCTCTAAGATAGTCAGAGAATCCATTTAGATCTAAACTGGTGATGGAAGAGCTCATCATTCACAGCATAGTGTCATACACCTTGTATGCTTTCAAGAAGATAATTGATGATGATGATGATGTGTCCTTCTTATGTGTTCTTTTCCTTTCTCCTTGACATTATAGCTTTTATTATTCTGCCTACATGTAAAAAGTAAACTACAAAGTCAGTCAATATAAACTGGGATTTCAGGAGGTAAAAAGATGTCAGATTTCGAAATAACAATTCTCTCTTTCTCCCAGATTCTTCCTTTATTCAAAACCACTTTCACTGACAGCTTTTCTTACTCTTTATTATTCCTTTACGAAATCATCCTTGATTGTAACGACCTCTGTCTCCAATTTTTGTGACAGGCATTTACCCTCTTGTTCACGTCAAACTGTTCCTTCTGTTTGGAGAATAATTCAGAAAATGTGATACTTGAGCTATGAAGGCTTAAAGGACAACGGCCATTACTACTGATGTCAATGGCAGTGACCTCTTGTTCTTAAAGAAAGGCCTAGACCAGCTCTAAGGCTACTGTGTCCTTGCTACTCACCAGAAAGTGAACAATAAAGAAATTATGCAGAATAAAAGAAATTCAGAATTCACATGCACCCTGAAATATTATTCTGTCTTCTCATTTTATATATTAGGAAACCAAGGCTATCAGAAATTCTAATTTGCTAAGAGACATACATCTTTTTAATGATGAGGATTCTTATTCACCATAATATAATAATGTCAGTTTGGTAAACATTCCTTTTCTTGAGCACAACTTGCTTCAAATTGTGCAACACAGAAAATATAATTTAGAGATTAAGAAAAAAAGGAGGCACCCAACTTGTTTCTGCCGATTGCCTGATTTGGCCAGTGATGGGGATACAGTAGGGTCCGGCACCCTTTTTAACCAGCAACAGTTCCATGAGTTCTCTCTCAGTGCTTGTCCTGGGCTTTGAGAAGGGTAATTCTCACCAAAACCAGACAATGGATCACAGAAGATCAAGAGTCATTTCCCACTCTCTTACAATTGGCTGAATGGGCAGCTCTTGATTTTGAAAGATAGAAATGTGTTTATATTGTTTTTGTTGTATTCTTTTGCAACTTCAAGCTCTGTTAGCATCCATTTTCTTGACCATCTCGGTCATAAATCGCACATATTATGGGATACTACACTTTGCAGCGGCAAAATATCAACTTCACATTTACACACAATTGTTCATGATGCTAGTCATAATTATGTTTATATTTTTAAATGACATTGAAGGAGAATATTTTATATAAATGGTAATTTTTATGTCAATAATTTCAGTAGTTAAGAGAGTGTTGACCAGCCTGTTTATATAATATAGTTTTAAATGGGAATGTAAGCTGTAATTTTTAGTCATCCATTTTTTTTACCAAATAATCACAATCATTTTGGATGTAATCATGTTTGCTTTAAATTGTTTGCTTTAAAATTGTTGCTATTTCAATTTCCTGAGATTTTACATAACAATTAAGAATGGAAAATAATTTTTAAAAGCAGTTGTAATATATACCCAGAATTTCCTCTTCTCTCTTCAATTAGAACCTTTTAATTTAAACGTTACAATATGAGAGGAACACTTACAAGCAGTTTATAAACACTAACCATATAGTACTCATAAAAAACCTCTGTAATAGGTATTATTAGTAATTATACTACATAAATCACAAAACTGAGTTTATTTCACTTGGGTGATAATTATCTTTCAGTGGAATCTGGGGGTCCTACATTTAGAATCTAAATATTAAAACAAATTTACAAAGAAAAAAATGAAAATAGCACAAACTCTTTAACTATAACCTGAAATATGGATAAATTACTATTAATGCATAATCCTAAAGGTTCTGTTATTCATTATACTCAGAAACCTGAAATAACTAATATGGAGTAGGTCAAATCATTGGAGAATCAGACTGGTGGTCTTTTCTTCCTTCATATTTCAAGAGCTCAGAAATGACTTGATCTCCCACTGCTAGAGTTTTATTACACATCACTCGAACATCCTAAAGCTGAAATCAGTTGGGCAATTCAAGCAGATTTTGTTCTTGCATAAACAGGGAACCTAAAGTCATACCTGTTAAGCCCTTCTGAAGATTGGGTTGCACTCATTTTGTGACCTTGAATGTGTTTTATTTTCAACAATGCAATTTTGCTTTCTCAAATAATATTTAAAAAGTGGAAAATATAAAAGCAAACTGAAATGAAGACTATAGATTTTATAAATAAAAAGGTACAGCCATTTATCCTCATCATAGAGAAGTTATTTTTTCTAATTACTGTAACCATTTTTGTGAGATCTAAAAATACTAATTTTTAACTATTTTTATTTAAAATATGACCCCATATTTCTGTTAGTAAATACATTTTCTAAATAGTCTACAGAGCTAATTATAGCACTTAAGCCAGGTTTCTATAAGATATTTATAGTTGTCAATAGAAGGAGCCTTGAAATATTAACAAACACTAATTAAAAAATTATTTAAGTATTTTATTTCCTGATTAAAATACACAGCTTATGTAAAGAAAAAATAAATCTGCATGATTTGACCAGGAGACAACATGCTAAATGGAGAAAATATTCAAGCTGTTAAGGATTTAAATTTGAGTCCAAAATTAATAATGATAGAAGCCATAATCAAGAAATGAAAGGATATATTGTGCCACAAATCACACTGGAGGGCCATATTTGACCTCCTCTGATATCTCTCTGGCTAGGATGCAAGAGTCAATCATGCCTCCATGCTCTATCCTTTGTTACCTATTCTGACACCAACCGTTCTTCCCATGCCACTCTATATGCTGGGTTTGTCATACAGGATTATAGACAAGACTCTAGGTTAAAGTGGATTCAGAAGAAGCCAGTGCAAGAGGGTTAGTGTTGTTAGATGGAAGACCAGGTAACCACAACTCGGGATCAGTGCACAGTAATGGTACAGTCTTGGTGTTAGCCCATAGTAGCCAAGTCTCTTTCCAATTCTCACTCTCAGTAATGACGTAGCCAAGTTTGTTCCTGGTTCTTATTCTCTTGCCATGTGGTCCCTTGACTTTGGTCTCCATGGCCTAGGAAGCTAGCATGCCTGTCACGCTGTCCCAGAGTTCCATCGTCTTCAGCCAGATAAAGAGAAGGTGCCCAATATGAGTCTCCATGCCACAGATTGTGAGGCATCTGGTCCCAGCAGATTCCAGCACTTCAGACAGACATTGAAGCTTGGGTTTCTCTCTCTCTCTCTCTCTCTCTAACTGCTGCTTCAAAGATGGTTCATCAAAGATGGATCAGGCTCCTTATAGCCATGAGGTGGTAACAAAAGCTAACCAATCCCCATTTTAGTGTTACACACGCCCTATTTAATAGTCCCATACAATAATTTGGTAGGAGTTGCAGACTTGGGTAGAAGAGCCATCTTAAAAATTTTTATTCCATCCTATATTGCATTGGGAAAATCTGCTGCACAAGACCTCCTCAGAGTATTTTTGTTGTGGTTATAGGTTATCCTCCTAACCACAAGGTCAGCAGTTCAAAACCACTAACCACACTTCAGGATAAAGATTAGGTTTTCTACTTCCTTAGAGAACTATTGCCTTGAAAACTTCCTGGGCCTTTCCCACTTTCTTACAGGGTCTCAGCAAGTTGGAACGGTTCCCATGGCAGTGAGTAGGTGTGGTTAGAGAAGGATATCATTTTGAGTTCCTCCTGGGCCTCTTCCCATCACAGCCTCCACATTTTCAGCAAGCAAGGCTATACCACTGTATGTCTCAGAGTGTTAGTAAGTCTACATTGATTGTAGGACATTTTATTAACCACCTGAGATATGCAGAGGACCCAAGCTTGCTTCCTGAAAGAGGAGGAGTTGAAGCACTTGTTGATGACGATCAAGGATGATATAGCCTTTTGTATGGATGACAACTCAATGTGAAGACCAAAATCCTCACAACTGGACCAATAGGTTATATCACAATAAATAGAGAAAAGATGAAAGTTTTCAAGCCTTTTGTCTTGCTTGAATCCACCATCAATGCTTATGAAAGTCAAGGCATCAAAAGACTCATTACATTAGGTAAACATGCTACACAGGACCTCTTTAGAATATTGAAAAGTAGGGATGTACTTTAAGCCTTAAGGTGCACCTGACCCAAGCCATATTTTCAATTGCCTCATATGTATGTGAAAATTTGACACTGGATAAGGAAAAATGGATGTGTTTGAACTGTGGTGCTGGAGAAGACTATTGAAAGTACCATGGACTCCCAAAAGGGCAAACAAATCTGTATTGGAAGAAGCAGGGCCATGTGCTCCTGTGGCAGTTGCATTGTTTCATGCCAACGTAAAGCTAGATAAAAGTGTATTGGCCTGCTAATCAGGTCATAGCCTGATGGTAACTCCTTGTGGGCATGGTTTTCTTATAAGGATAGCCTTGGGAACTGCCCCCCACCCCACTCTGCTTTCACTTTCCTGCTGGCAAGCCACTCTGAGACCTGATGCGTCCACCACCATTGACTCCTTTACCTCCACCAACCTGTAATTTTTCTGCATTCATTTAGGTTTAAGGCAGTATCCAGCCTTCATAAGTTGTGGTTCTGCTGACACTATAACACTTCTAGAGATATTTGTAGTAGTGGGGTAAGGGCAGTGGCAAATCATGAGCTGATGAGAAATAATGGTATAAGAATGGTAGTTATATACAAAATAGACCACAGACATTATAAGACAAAGATGTTTCAAACTCCTAAAGTTTAGTGAAAGAGATTTAAAAACTTGTGTCACCAGTGTGGGAATTCCACTCTATCTGATCCCACCACACCGTGGCAAAACACTAAGGGTGCGCAACAGAACAGCAAGGGCAACAGAGCAATGAAGTCCCCAGGGAATACCAAAGTCAGACTTTGGGGCTAGGGCTTGGCCTCCCATCAGACTCTACAGGAAACACTCCTAAAGGCCAACAAACAGTCCTTGCACTACTTACAGCCTTTTCTTTTTTGTTGTTGTTGTGTTGTTTTTTGTCATTGGCTTGTTGTCGTTGTTTTGTTGTACATTGTTGCTTGGCTTTGCTCTGTCTTGGTTTTGTGAATGTTATTATCTCCACAGGTCTGTCTAAATAAGAGGCTGGATGAACAATCTGGAGGAGAAAACAATAGGACTAACATTTCTGGGGGGACATGGGAGAAGGGGAGGTTGGAGGAAAGGTAGTGGTGTTAACAAACCCAGGGCCAAGAGAAAAACAAGTGACCCAAATCAGTGGAGAGGAGGGTGTAGGAGGCCCGGTAAGGCATGATTAAGGGTAATGTAATCAAGAGAAATTACGGAAACTATGAAGGCTGAGCATGATAGTGGGACAAAAGGAAAGTAAAAGTAAATAGAGGAAAGAGTTAGGAGACAAATGGCATTTATAGAGATCTAAATAAAGACATGTATATATGTAAATACATTTATATAGAATGATGGGGAAATAGATCTACATGCATATATTTATAGGTTTAGTATTAAAGTAGCAGATGGACATTGGGCTTCCACTCAAGTACTTCCTCAATGCAAGAATACTTTGTTCTATTAAACTGGCATTCCATGATGCTCATCTTCCCAACAGGATAGCTGAAGACGAAGCGAGTGCATAAGCAAATGTGGGGAAGAAAGCTGATGGAGCCCGTCTAACAAAAGATATAACACTTGGGGTCTTAAAGGCTTGATGGTAAACAAGCAGCCACCTAGCTCAGAAGCAACAAAGCCCCATGGAAGAAGCACACTAGCCTGTGTGATCACGAGGTGCTGAAGGGATTAGTTATCAGGCATCAAAGAACAACAAATCATATCATTGTGAATGAGGGGGAGTGCAGAGTGGAGATCCAAAGTCCATCTCTAGGCAATTGGACATCCCCTATGGAAGGGTCTATTTCCTAAATGCTTCCTCCCTCCACTCCCCACTATCATGATCCCAATTCTACCTTGCAAATATGGCTAGACCTGAGGATGTACCCTAGTACAGAGAGGAACTGGAAACACAGAGAATCCAGTACAGATGATCCCTTTAGGACCAATGGTGAGAATGGCAATACTGGGAGGGTGAAGGGAGGGTGGGGTGGAAAGGGGGAGCTAATTATAGGGATCTACATATAACCTCCTCCCTGGGAAATGGACAAAAAAAAGTGGGTGAAGGAAGATGTCAGACAGTGTAAGATATGACAATTTATAAATTATCAAGGTTTCATGAGGGAGGGGGGAGCAGTGAGGGAGCAGAAAAAATGAGGAGCTGATGCCAAGGGCTTAAGTGGAGAGCAAATGTTTTGAGAATGAGGAGGGCAATGAATGCACAAATGTGCTTTACACAATTGACGTATGTATGGATTGTGATAAGAGTTGTGTGAGCCCCTAATAAAATTATTTTTTTTAAAACTTGAGTCACAATGTGTATGCGAGTGTTAGACAATCTGAAATCACAAATAATAATCATATAGAAATAGTGATTAATTCTTTACCTAATAATCTCCCTGGTACTGTTTTGTTTTGTCTCTCTTGATTTATTTTAGTTTGTGTGTTTGTTTTTCATGAGCCTTCTCTTCACCTAAAAGATCCTAGTACACCTTTATCTGCCATTCAGAAATAGCTTTACACAGAAGCTTGTCAGGGAAATATATTCTCTCTCAAATAGATAATTTTAATAACCTAATTAGTTTGTATGAGTGCTTCACCATTACAATAATAGACAATATATACAGACCCAGGCTGTCACCTGAACACTCAGCATAGCCAAATTTGCATTTGAATAGTTGCCAGAATGTATTTTTTTGCTTTTGAATCCACAGCATCTTGCATTCCTTCACACGTTTGCAAAGGAAAAATCTGCAGCAAAATTGCAGAGAGCCTTGTTAATTCGTTTTTTTAATGAATAATGCCCTTTGGCATCCTCTTTGATAGTCATGGTTTGCTGGAATGAACAGTGTACACGTCTCTTTTTGGATTACTGCAGCCCTTTTCAAGCTTGACTATGCCTTGGGGGTAAAATAGAGGGTTATCCATTTGTGCACGGGAGGGAAGCACTGCGATGAATACCCACATCGAAGTATTGAGTAGCATAACAAATTTGCTTAGTGGAGATTGAGGACTATGTGAGTTTGCTCATGGAATAATATTTTAACAGGATGTATAGATCAAGGTTATGCCTTCACCTACAATGCGAATTATACAATTTAGGTATATGAAAACATAATAATAACATATAATAATAATAATAAATTTTCTATTTTATTTTATATTGGTGTACTTTGGGGGACAAAGTTTAGTTTAAATGAATACATTCCCATTGAGTGGCTACAAAGATCCAATTACTATGCTATGAACTAAGAAAACAAGTGCACATAAGATGTTTGGTATAGTGTTTGTTCTTATCAAGCCAAACACAACTCATAGTGACTTTATGCATAATAGAATAAAATATTTTATGATCCTATGCTATCTTTATGATCATTGCTATAACAGTGATTCATAATAAGCACCATCAAAACTGCAGAGAAAGTGCCATTCATTTAGCATTAAGAGTATCCTGAAAGAGTTTACTATATTATGGGGCCCTTTGTTCTACCCTCCTATTTTTCAAGCAATCATTCTATCTAGAGGAAATGACTCATGTGTCAAACCTCCATTTATGGAGAGACACAGGTTAAAGAGCAATGAAGGGTAGAGAGCAATAAGAATCCTTCAAATGCCTGGGAATTAGTAACCCAGGTGTACCAAATTTGGAGGCGCTCTGGTGGCTTATTGGTTACGCATTGGGCTCCTAACCAAAAGGTCAGCAATTTTAAGTCTTTGGTCAATCTGAGGACAAAAGATAATGGAAACCCAAAGAAGCAGTTCGGGTATACCTGGCCCTGTAGGATTGATCTGAGTCGAAACTGACTGGATGGTAGTGAGTTTGGTTTGATTTGGTGTGGGTGAGATTTTGGTCAAGACAGCATTCCTTGTCTGCTGTTTCAGAGTACAATAAAAGACCCGAACTCAAATATAATTAAAGGAGAACATTAACTATGTCCTAGAGGTGTGGTGGTTATGGGTTGGGCTGTGTTCCTCATGGTTGGTAGTTCAAAACAAACAGCCTCTCTGTTGGGAGAAAGAGTGGGCTTTCTACTGCAGTAAACATCCTTAGAAACACACAAGGGGTAGCTGTGAGCCAGCTTCAACTCAATGGCAGTGAGTTTGGTTTTGGAGTTAAAATAAGGTGATTGGTAAAGCGGGACACCATTGATCGGTGATGGGGGGACTGTTCTTGATTAAAAATTTGGTCTATATGGAGCAACAAAAATTTTCATAGAATGCAAAAATAGTATTGTAATATATATTTTTAATTTCAACATAAGTACAATTTACAAATATAATACATTAAAATTATATATAGTTTTATTTTATTCTTTTTCATCTGAGTGAATTTTTTTAGTAGATTGCTGTCGTTGTTTAAAATATCATGAAATTTTTCATAAGACTTTGTTAAATTATATTTCACATATAAAATGTCTTTCAAAGTCTCAACACTTAATTGTGATTTTTCTGATGTCCACACTTAATTTACTGTAGAAAAAAACTCATTTAGTCGCAGCATTAGTTCCTGGTAAGGACATCGTGATTTTCCACAATTTTTTGTGCATTATTGTATGGAACATGACTTCTTTCAAAATGATGAAATATTTCTAACCATTTGTTCTCTTTTGTGATTTTTGTTGATGTCCAAGATTTAACCTTGTCCTTATCAATATATATTTTTAATAATGATACCTCATTAAAAAGATCATTTTTGAAAATATTATGTGGGGTCCTGGTTTACAACTGCCAGCACCAGCACCATGACAGACTGTATAAAACCAAAGTCTGGGGCAGGCTTAACCTCTAATTTCAGATTCCTGGGCACTGAGGTAATTCTGTCAGAGAAGGCATCACTTGTCCCAGCCTGACCAGTAGAGTGCAGGGACCACCCCCGATTGACCAGTCAAGAAAACATGTGTGAAACTGCTTGCCAACCACCACTGGACAATGCTGATGCCAGAAGTTTTCTCCAATAAATTTAAAGAACAGCAACACTGGACTGCCCCAGTCTCTGGCCCCATAAAAGTCCAGGGAACAAAGAACTCGGGGCTGATTCCCTTTTGGACAAGGTCCCCGCTGCGCTGGGCAGTGGAGGGAGGGAAGCCCTAGCTCGAGCTAGCAAATAAACTCTTTTTGCCGCTTTTGCATCTCAACTGGTGGTAATTCCGTGCGCCCAAGATGAGCTTGTGTTCCCTTCCCCAATCCAACAATTACTATATGGGAAATTTTGAGTAATATGATCGAATGATTTTTTTGCACATCATTCCGATTAAGTTCTTGTTTTAATGTTACCCAATGAAAATGTTCAGTATCATTGTAATGTACCGTCCGCTCTTCTAAATAATCTATGCAGTTACTATAGAACTTTTTTAACGTGATTCATGATATCTGCACGATTTATTGCACCTTGTTCTTCTGGCTGGCTTATACTATTATAAATAGTTAACGGAAGAAAAATATTTTCTAACCGCTCTTGACACTGAAATTTTTAATTATTAACTTCATTTGCTACTTCGATTACCAAAATTTTGTCACATTCAATAAGTTTTATAGCATTTTGAAAAAGATCTGCTTGATTGTGTACAAACTCCAGCGAAATAATTGAAGATTTATTCTCAAAAACCTCTTCTAAAATTTTAGGACATTATCCTGTGATAGAAAGTAGGATTTGAAAGGATCGTATACTTTCAGAATTCTTTCAACAGCTGGCAAAAGAGTTAACCAGCACGTTTACTGTATTCAAGTATTTTCTGATTATTTGACTTCCGCAGTTTCACAAAATTCTTTAAGCATTTCTATGCGCACAGTGTATATATAGAAATAAGAATATGTTTTAACAACAGCATTTTCCACATCTATGGGCAACAAATCAGCAGCTATTTGAATGGCATTATGTATTATGTGTGCTGCACAGCCAACACCAATAATGTTTTGATTAAGGTTTTTGTTTAATTTATAAAAAAATATTACTTGTATCTCTTCTCGCGTTTCCTCCAAAATTTGCGTTCATGTTGTCTGCACAATATGCTATCATTTTATGTTTTATATATTTTTCCAAAATATTAATAATGGAACTGAAAATTATTTCAGAAGTTTTGCCGAGCACAGAAACGAAATCTAAAATTCTAATTTTTCTTCCAGTTTCCAAATCAAAAAATCTAATAATGATTGGAAATAACTTTATATCCTTATGATTAGATACATTAGAATATATGGATATAAAATTAAATTTTTCTAGATCTTTGTTTAATTCTGAAAACGCATCTGGGGAAAGCACATTACACACAATTGCCTCGGATTTTGTTCTAGCACAGGCAAATTTTTTGTTGATTTACTTTTGACAACTTGTGATGTACAGTCCATACATCTGATGGAATAATTATGATTAATAGCTTGAAAAGACATAAGTCCTTCTGCCACTCCTAATTTCTTTTCTTCTTCTCTGTAAGTTGTTTTCCAAAAAAATTCCTGTATTTTGGAGGAAGATGCAACAGTATTTAAATATATTTTATGTTTCTGTGTCTCCAAGTGCTTTGAAATATCATTTTTCCTGCCATGTGAAATAGAAAATTCACCATTCCATTTCTCACATTTTACCATGTAATCGCTTTTGGTTTTTTTAATAAAAAGAAATTCACTTCTGAGATCATCGTTGAATTTGTCTCCTCTTTTCTTACTCATTATGTTAAAAATCTAAAAAAATAATTTAAAATTATATTATAAATTATTATATATATATTGCTTAAAAACACAAGTAGGTACATAATTACATGAACTTATTTTATTGTTAGTTTATAAATTCAATTAATTTATTGTGATAAAGTAACTATATTAAAATTATTTTAATTTTAATCCTATATTTCTTTCTGAATAATAACAATACTAACTTTTATTATTTTTTCTCTGAATTTTCCATAACGTAAGTCATGTCACTTTCAAGGCTGGCACTAGACTTTTTGCCGCCAGTATAAAATATAAATAATATGAGTACTGTCTGCTAAATTCAAGAAAATGTATGTATTTATGAAATAAATAAATAAATAACTTACCTAAATTATCAGAATAGCTGATTTGTTGACATCACTTTTTTAACTAGCAATAGCATACAGTGTGATGTGTATCGTCTGAGAGAGAGTTACAAAATGTTTTAATTGTTGCCAATGCCAAAAAATGCCATTGTTCATTAAGTCCAAACAATGGTGGTCTAATTCTAACAACTGATCGACAATTCAAACTTTGATGAGCAATTCTCGATAATCAGTTTTCAACAATTATTTGTTATTATTGAAGTTTAATGTTATAAAATTAACAAAAATAATATAAGATTCATATCCTGGCAAAATAGCCACATGGCCGTCGAAAGCCGTATATTCATTTCCCGTTCTCCCGCCGTTCCCTAGATTGCCGTGCATTCTTTCCAAAAATAGGGACTTATTTAAAACGTCGTGGGACACGGGACAAATTGTTAAAAATTGGGACTGTCCCTCCAAAAGTGGGATTGCTGGTCACCTTAAGTTAAAAAGCCAAAGACAGCACAAACACAGACAACATCATCTGGAGAAGGAGGCCATTAACATGAACTCAAAATGGCTTCCAAGTTTTCACAGTTGGACACTAGTAAACTAAGTCATGGAGCCAAGGAACTTGTCACGAACTCATAATTGGTGGCAGACTATAGAAGCAGGAGCAGAATCATTGTCAGATCCATCTGACATCAGCAAGCATATGGCTTGTTTTACAGCTTACCGAATCTGCCCTGAACCTCTGGCAGCTCCCTGCTAATGTACTGCTGTAAGCACTGTTATATGATCTGAAGCTAAACTTACTTTCATGTGCTATCAATGATATTGCCATGTAATGTGCGCATTCTGTTGGGTAAGCTTTCTTTGAAATGGGTCCACAGGAGGAACGTTTCCAGTCATTTGGTCCAGTAGCTGTCTTACACATTTCCTGACATAGATGAGTGTCTGCTTCCAGTGCTTCATCAGCTGGTTGAAACATTTCCATTGGAACTTTGTTTTTGACGAATGCTTTGGCTAATGCCCATATCCACACAACCCACCAAATAAACCTTACTGCCATGTAGTCAGTTCTGCCTCATAGTGACTCTATAGGACAGGAAAGCACTGCCCGTGGGTTTCCAAGCCTGTACAAGAGTAGAAAGCGTAGAAAGCCGTGTCTTTCTCTTCAGAGCTGGTACTTTTGAACTGCTGACCTTGCAGTTCCAAACCTAACTACAGCACCAGGGATCCTCATTTGCCTACAGAAGATTTCAGTATTGCAACACAAAGCTTGAATTATTCTTGAGTTCTTTAAGTTTAAGACACGATGAGCATGTCCTGCCTTTTGGGTTTCTAATTCCAGGTCCGTGTGCATTTCATTCTAGTCTTTTCATATGTGTTCTCAAGCTGCCCTGTTGAAAATTTCTCCTCAGCTCTTTGACTCCATCACATTTCAGACTCTTTGACACCCAACTCTGATATTTTCTTTATTTTATGTCTTTTAAATGATCCTTTGCCTTTATCATGAATGACGTGGTTGATGTTCTCTTACATCTTATCAAGTCTTCTGTCATTCCTGTCCAAGGGAGCAAATCTGGTTTGAAGATGTTTTCAAAATTCAGATGATGCCAGGTGGATCTTGGGTGAAAGCAGAAAATACCAGAAACAGATTTACTTGCATTGCATTGATTTTGTGAAGGCATTAAACTAAGTGTGTGATAACAAACTAGGGCTAACCTTGAGAAAGGGGATCCCAGAACACTGCATTGGCCCATGTGGAACTTGTACATGGATGAAGAGCCAGCTGTGAGAACAGAGCAAGGCAATACTGCATGGTTTAACATCTGGTAAAGTAGAGGCGATTGAAAAAGAGGAAGGCCATCAATGAGATGGATTGAAATGGGGTCAAACAATGGTCTCACACATAAAAACAATTCTGAGGCCCGCACAGACTCTGAGAGAATTGTGATTTATTGTCACTAGGAGTTGGAACCCCCTCCAGGGCACCTCACAACTACAACTACAATTACGACATTGTCAGGAGAAAGCCATACACATTGCTCCATAGTCTTCCCATCCAGGTAGCCAGGGCACAAAGGCCTCTGTGACTCCCAACTCAGTCTCCATTATGGTGGTCTCCACCAAGGACACACTCAGGGAAGTCCCTAAATCACACTGCTCATCCCTATGCTAGTGGAAGAGGAGTAGGGTCAATCTACTTTCCAAGGCATGCTACCTGAGGGCAAGATTATATTTATCCTTGGTTAATGACCAGAAAAAAAATTCAATGTAATCTTAATTGATGTGGGGACTCGGTAAGTGGAGTTGAGGCTGTCAGTGCCATTCAATGCCCTTTTCAAAGTGGAGCACTCAGAATTTAAGCTCTAATGTATTATAGTCTTTGAAATTCCTTTCGCGTCTCTTGCTCATATGTCTTATTTATTTCAGTTGGTTAATGAATTAGGACAACGATGTTTAGATGGGGTAATATCAGAACTGCTCCCTAGCATTTCTGAGATCAAATCATCAATGGAGCAATCTCACCTTGCTTCTGAGGAGCAGCTGGTGTGTTTAAACCGGTGACCTCACAGTGAGCAGTCTGATGCTTAAGCTACTGCACCACTTAGAAAAACCATGAAGTTATGGAAAATCCTTGGATGAACATAAGGATAAAAGAGGAGTCACAGATGAGTAATAGGAACTGGGTAGAGATGAGAGGAAAAATGAGATGTCGGATTCCCTTGTATTTAAATTTGCCTACATAGAAACAGCTTACCTGGCTTTCTGGAATTCACAGTGTTTTCAAGGACAGTTTATGTTTGTTTCTCGGTTAGCAGTTGCTTTGAAACTATTGCCATTAAATATCAGTATCTACTTTGAGGATTTTAAAGCAAAATATAATTTTAAAAAATTTTCTTATCCTGGTGTTTCCAGTCTGTCTGTTTAGTTATCATGTAGGAGATAAGTAAGAGTACTGACAATATAAGCAAAGAATCTCTGAATCATACACATTTAATAACACTAAGAAGAGAAAGAAGAAACGTCCAGAAAATGTTTAGATCCATTAAAATGTTCAGTCTAGGAAAACGAATTCTATGTTCAAATAAGTTTAGAAAACTAATTACTAAATAACCTTCAAGCCATGATACAAGGTTTTTTAGACAGGGTTCCAGATTGCTGATAATTATATATATATATATTTATATATATATTTATATTTATATAGATGAACTGTTAAATTATATACAGATAGATATATGATACAAGAAATGAAAAGTTAAATTATAAAGCAGTACAAATGGCTCAGTGCAACTCACTCCCATGAGAGAGTAGTGAGACACTGACACTCCTTCAAGTCTTGAGGGTTGCCAGGTAGTCCTCTGTAGAGAAATTCAAGCTATCCAGGCACAGGCAGCAAGCAGCAAGGCAGGTCACCAACTGTTAGCCAGATCACCAAATCTAGAGATGTACATTCCAATTCTCTGGCGAGGAAGGTCTTAGAGGAACCTCAAATTACAGTGAAACAGTCCGTAGGTTAGGTGTCCCACAGGTAGTGTATCTTGCAAATTGAGGCACAGAACATGCAAGGCAGCCACACGCTGGTCCGATGATCAAAGAGCAAGAGACATGAAAGGCGAGACTCGCCAAGCCATTTTTCTCTCTGCCCTTCAATAAATCCCATATGTGTTCATTGGCCAGGCTGGCACAATAAAATAACTATCTCACAAGGAATTTTTTTGCAATGGATCATATTTAATAGGTTTATTTTTTTTTACATTTTATTAGGGGCTCATACAACTCTTATCACAATCCATACATATACATACATCAATTGTATAAAGCACATCCGTACATTCTTTGCCCTAATCATTTTCAAAGCATTTGCTCTCCACTTAAGCCCTTTGCATCAGGTCCTCTTTTTTTCCCCTTCCTCCCTGCTCCTCCCTCCCTCATGAGCCCTTGATAATTTATAGATTGTTATTTTGTCATATCTTGCTCTGTCCAGAGTCTCCCTTTCCCGCCTTCTCTGCCGTCTATCTCTCAGGGAGGAGGTCACATGTGGATCCTTGTAATCAGCTCCCCCTTTCCAAGCCACTCACCCTCTACTTTCCCAGTATCGCCCCTCACATCCCTGGTCCTGAAGGCATCATCCACCCCGGACTCCCCGTGCCTCCAGCTCCCACATGCACCAGTGCACAACCTCTGCCCCATCCAGTCCCGCAAGGTAGAATTCGGATCATGGTAGTTGAGGGGAGGAAGCATCCAGGATCTGGGGGGAAAGCTGTGTTCTTCATCGGTACTACATCACACCCTGACTGACCCATCTCCTTTCCTAAACCCCTCTATGAGGGGAATCTCGGGTGGCCAACAAATGGGCTTTGGGTCTCCACTCTGCACTTCCCCCTTCTTTCACTATGGTATATATATATATATATATATATATATATATATATATATATATATATATATATATAGTATATATTATATACAGATATATAATATTTTTTTGCATGATGCCTTATACCTGGTCCCTTTGGTACCTCGTGATCGCACAGGTTGTTGTTCTTCTTCCAGGTGAACTTTATTGCTTCTGAGCTAGATGGCCGCTTGTTCATCTTCAAGCCTTTAAGACCCCAGACACTATCTCTTTTGATAGCCTGGCACCATCAGCTTTCTTCGCCACATTTGCTTATGCACCCATTTTTCTTCAGCGGTCGTATCATGGAGGTGTGCAGCCAATGACATGATTTTTGTTCTTTGATGCCTGATAACTGATCCCTTCGGACCACGTGATTACACTGGCTGTTGTGTTCTTCCATGTGGGCTTTGTTACTTCTGAGCTAGATGTCTGCTTGTTTATCTTCAAGTCTTTAAGACCCCAGACACTATCTCTTTTGATAGCTGGGCACCATCAGCTTTCTTCACCACATTTACTTGTTCACCCGCTTTGGCTTCAGCAGTTGTGTCAGGAGGGTGAACATCGTAGAGTCCCAATGTAATAAAAGAAAGTATTCATGCATTGAGGGAGTGCTTGAGTAGAGGCCCAAGGTCCTTCCGCCACCTTAATACTAAACCTATAAATATAGACACATAGATCTATTTCCCCATCCTCCTATATATATTTGCATGTACATGTCTTTATCTAGACCTCTATAAATGCCCTTTGACTCCTAGCTCTTTCCTCTATCTCCCTTGACTTTCCTCCTGTCCTACTACCATGCTCCGTCTCCACCTGGGTTACAGCTACACCGCTTCCTTATGTAACCTTACCCTTGATCATTCGCTACCAGGCCTGCCACGCCCCCCTCACTACCATTTTGGGTCCCATGTTGTTTCCTTGTCCCTGTGTTTGTTAACACCACTTCCTTACCCTCCCACTTCCCCCTATCCCAAGTCCCCATGGAACTGTCGGTCCCATTATTTTTCCTCTAGATAGTTCATCCAGCCTATCTTATTTAGATAGCCCTGTGGAGACACTAACATGCATGAAAACACGACAGAGGAAAACAAAGCAACAGTATACAACCAGACAACAAAACAACAACAACAAACCACTGACAAAGAACAAAACAAAACACATCATGAAAGAAAAGCTTGAAGTTAATTCAAGGATCGCTTGTTGGCCCTTAGGAGTGTTTTCCAGTCCAGTCTGTTGGGGCACCACGCCCTGGCCCCAAAGTCTACTTTCAGCATTCCCTGGGGACCTTGCCATTCCATTCCCTTGCTTTTCCGCTGCACTCCCCCAGTGCTTTGCCTCGGTGTGGTGGGATCAGGTCAGGTGCAATTCCCACACTGTATCTCCGATGCTGTCCTCTGTATCCTTGGTCACTGAGGGGCATCATGTCTCATAGTGGGGTCAGCCATGTTGTTCTCTCTGTGGACTGGCTGCTCTAATCAGGAACATCATCCTCACGGCCTGGTGGGCCAGGCTCTGCTCCACTCTCTCCTCCTCCCCCTTCATCTGCTCCCGTGTGCTTTAATCAGATATGTCCATCTCCCGGAGCTGCAGAATCAATGTTGTCCTTTGAAACAAATTCTTCTCAGGGGAGGGGCAAGAATCCGCTTAATTTTTGGTGCTGGGGCCAGTCTCCCAGACCTCTCCACTGGTTCCCTACTCCAAGCCAGGATATTGCATTCACACCTTGGGGGCTCTGAGTTGAAGTCTGGTCTCACTTTCCCTGTGGAGATATAAACAATACCCTCCCCTTGGGTGGGTTAGTGCCCCATGCCCCCTCTTCCCTTTTCTTCCTTATATTCATCCTTTTATATTCCTTTCCCCACCTCCTCAACCACTGTCTACCGTGTGCATCCCTGGTTTTGATCTGGTCTCTGCCATAAAGGAAATTTTTTTAAAGTCCATTACTAAACTCCAGAGGTGGCTTATCTTTATGATGGTAAGTAAGCATAAGAAGAAGCAATTTATAACCCAAGATTAGGTCTGTCTTTTAATGGGCCTGAGTCCTTGGAAGAGACTTTCACAAGTGCTTCTCAGCACCCCTTTCCCCAGATGTAGGTAAGATAGGGAGACTAAAAGGTATTCACTTGAGTAGTTAACTTTTCTTAGTTTGGTTAGGCTTCCCGGTGACATAGTAGGTTATGCTTTGGGCTGCTGACCACAAGGTTAGCAATTCCAACTCAGAAGCTATTTTTCAGGAGAAAAATGATGGTTTACTAGGCATTTGATCTCTCAAGCTAGTCCCTCCATATTCCTACCAGTGAGTCGATGACCTTGTCCATGTATCCTGAAGGCTCTACCCACCATTTGTCTGTCAGTTTGTTGTATGGTGGTGGTTTTGTATTGTCATGATATTGTAAGCTGTGTCACCAGTATTTCAAATGCCACCAGGTCACGAAAAGCAGTTTATCTCTCTTCCCTTCAATTAATCCCACATGTGTTTATTGACTAGGTTGGCGAGATAAATGGATCAGCAAGCCTTGTCTCTTGCTTTTTGATCATCAGACGAGTGTGTCAGCTGCCTTGCTTGTCCTTTGCCTCAATTTGCAAGCTACACAACCTATGGGACACCTAACCCATGGACCATGTCGCTGTAATTTGAGGTTCCTTCAAGACTTGCTTTGCCACACCATTGGAATTTACATCTCTTGAACCAGGGACTGTCGAAACCTGTCATCTGGCTGACTGTTGGTGACCTGCCTTGCTATTTGCTGCCTGTGTCTAGATAGCCTGAATTGCTCAACAGAGGACTACCTGGTGGCCCTCAAGACTTGAAGGACTGCCAGTGTCTCACAGCTGTCTCACGGGAGTGAGTTGCACTGAGCCATTTGTGTTGCTTTATAATTTAATTAACTATTTATTTTTTATGTTATATACCTATCTCTATATATGTATATCTATCTATATGTATATATAATCATAAATATATATATACATTTATAATTATTAGCATTCTCGTTTTGTTTCTCTAGAGAACCCTGTCTATCGTAGTGATAGACATGAAGTATGACAGAATATTGCAAGGCCAACAACTTCTTCATGGCAAATACTATTATTTCAATAATACATAGACAATTATACATATAGACTTCTCCAGATGGAGAACACAGAAATAAAATTGACTATATGTGTGAGAAGACATGATGGAGAAATTCAATATTAACAGCCAAATCCAGGCCAGAAGGTGGATTTAGACCTTCACTTATTTACACAGACCATCAATTATTTATATCAAATTAAGGTTGAAGCTGAAGAAAATTAAAATGAATCCATGAGAACCAAAATATGACCTTGAGTCTATAACACCTGAATTTAGTGAGCTTCTCAAGAATAAGCTTGATATATTGAACACTAACGGCAAAAGACGCATTGATCTGTGGCATGCCATCAAGAACATCGTGCATGAAAGCAAAGGTTGTTGTTCAAAAGACAGGAAAGGAAGAAAGGTCCAAAGTGCATATCAGAAGAGACTGAAAATAGCTCAAAGAGTAGATCAAGAAAACAGAAAAAAATGAAGCGCTTAACAGAAAATGTCAAAGGACAGCTGGAGAAGAAAAAGTGAAATATAAAGAATGACATGTGCAAAGACCTAGAGTAAGAAAAACCAAAGGAGGACATGTTTAGCATCTCTTAAACAGAAAGAACTCCAGAAAAAAATCAAACCTTCAGTTGCAATATTGAATGAGTCTATGAGCAAAATATTGAATGGCTTAGGAATTGTCAAAAGAAAATGGAGTTTCCAGAGTCACTTTACTAAAAAGAACTAGTCAAGGTTCAGCCATTTGAAGTGGTAGCATATGAGCCCAAACCAATGGTGCTGCAAGAAGTGCAAGCTGCACTGACAGCATTAGCCAGAAACAAGGCTCTACCAATTGAAAGAGTTAAACAAGCTGATGAAGCACTGAACTGTGCCATGTAATTTGGAAGTCAGCTAGTTGGCTAAATGACTGGAAAAGATCCATATTTGTATCCATTCCAAAGAAGGCTTATTAACAACCTTCAATACACAGATGACAGAACCTTAGTTGCTAAAAGTAAGGAGGAATTGAAACACTTGCTGATTGAGATCAAGTATTGCAGTCGTCAGTGCAGATTACCACTCAATGTAAAGCAGATTTAAAATGCTCAAAACTTAGGTCACATCATGGTAAATGTGAAGATTGAAATGTTTAAGAATTTCTTCTTGCTTAGATCCTCAATCAATAGTCATGGAAGGCAGCAGTCAAGAGATCAAAAGACATGTGTTATTTAGTAAATCTTCTGCATAAGACGTCTTTATAGTGCTGAAAAGCCAGGATGCTACTTTGTGCAGTAATGCTGAGCCTGACACAAGCCATGGGATTGCCTCATCTGCAGGTAAAAGTTTCAAAGTTGTACATTGAATGTGGAAGACTGAGGAAGATTTATGATGCTGGAGAAGAATACTAAATGTATCATGGACTGTGAAAAGAATAACAGATGTGTTATCTGTCTTAGAAAAAGTACAGCCAGAATGCTCCTAGGAGGCAAGAATGACTAGACTTTCCTCACTCACTTTAGACATACTGTCAGGAGAAGCCAGGCCCTAGAGAAGGACACCCTGTTTGGTAGAGTGACAGGACACTGGAAAAAAGTGGAAGACCGTCAACTACACAGATTGGCACAGTGAATATGGTTGCAAATTTTGCTGTTTCTGGTCTCTAGTTGTCAGGGTGGTGGCTTGCACGATCTCAATATTTTGATTGATCTATGTAGGGTTGCTTATTTTTATATGTTCAGTAATTTTTTTCATCTGCTAAGATGAATTTGAGGACTTCTGTGGCATTTATACAACAGACCAGAATTTGAGTTGCAATTTTTATTAATATAATTTATATCGTCTCGTTTTTCATTGCATTTTCTAAGCAGCAATGCTATGTAGAATCAATATCTTCACCTTACCTCTATTTAAATGTGCAATATTCCTGGCAAGTTGTACTTTGAAGGATTAATATCTTCAATACTTAGAACTAATTTTCTAATTACTATAATTACATTCCCTTGCTTAATGACAGAGAATATTTTTTCTCTCTTTCCTTTTACATTTGGTTTAGTAATTTCTTAACAATGGTGCTATTTTTGTTCTTTGCTTATTTTTAAACTAATAGAAAAATCACTTTTATTGGCATTGCATCCCAATACAATGATTTTAGGGATGTATGATGAACTAGAGATATTTACAGGATATATACTTTTAGATAATTGATGTACTCCAAAGTTTCTAGAATTTTTTAAAAAACAAATCCTTGTAGGGAACTGTGAACTTCGATAATAAGCACATCACATAACACTGATTTTTATTTTTTTGCTCCTTGAATATCAAACAAGGTGATATTTCATAGAATCTATAGCCCTACATTTGTTTTTCTTTTTAAAATCATTTTATTGGGGGCTCATTCAACTCTTATCACAATCCATCCATCCATCCATTGTGTCAAGCACATTTGTAAATTTGTTGCCATCACCATTTCCAAAACATTTTCTTTCTACTTGAGCCCTTGGTATCAGCTCCTCATTGTTCCCTTCCCTCCCTGCTCCCCAACCATAAACTTTTCTGTAGAAACAATTAGCTTTCTCAAAATTTTTATTGCACTATATTGTATCACACACACACATATGTACATACATATATACATACAGTCACCTTCAGCTTAGGGACCTGCAGATATTCCTAGGCTTAGAGTAACAGTAGAAATTGACCTTGGACCAGGAGTATATAGTTGAAATATAAAAAAGTAGATAAATTTTATATAATCTCAAGACTTCAATTGCACTACTCTTTCTAATGCTATGCCAACTAAAATGCCTGTGAAAATGAGAATACAAAAAATTGGAAGCAAGAACTCTGCACAAATACTAAAGGACATATTTCAGCACATTAAAAATTGAGCAAAATGTATTTCTAGAATCCGGATAGCTTATAAAGTAGGATAAAATTTCATTTTGTGCCTTTATTCAATTAAAAAATACCTGTATATACATATACATGCCTTATAAATCGATAGAAATATAAGAAATGTAATCCACATTTACTTTGTTTCTTCATGAGGTATTAGAAATATAATCTTGTCTGCTGTAATGAGTGGAACAATGAATGAGATTCTCAACCACAGAGGAATCTAGCTATCTAATGCTTAATTAAGGTTGAAGAAAACACTTCAATTTAATTTAATACATTCAAATTTTAATTCTGCACTCTCACTTATACTTGCATCACTTTGAACATGTTTCTGCATTGAAAACTGTGTTGGTTTGGGTAGACTAGAGAAACAAATCCAGGGAGACTCATTATGTGTATTAGAGAGTTTTATGTAAAAGAGTAATTGTACATTAAGAAAGCATCTCAACCCAGTCCAGTCCAAGCCCATAAGTCCGATGTTAGCCCATATGTCTGATACCAATCTATAAAGTCCTCTTCAGACTCACGAAACACATGCAATGGCACCAAATGCAGGAAGAGCACAGGCCAGTGGGTAAAAAGTCTTTGGATCCCGTGACGTTATAAGCATCTCAGTGCTGGCAGGGAGCTCTATGTGGCTTTTCTGGCTTCAGAGCCCGGTAGCATCAGGTTAGGTCCATTTGGCTTCTCCAGCTCAGGGCACTTAGGTAGTTCCATGTGTCTTGTCAGCTGTAATGTCTCCTAGGGAGTGAGTCCAGAAAGAGGAGAGAGGTGTCTCTCACCTCCAAGGAGGAAATATCAGATTTCCCAGAATTCTCAGAAGAAGGCCATGCCCACACAGAGGCTTCATTTGCTATGACCCAATTGACATACTAGACTCCACCCTTTCACTCTTAATCCTCTCAAGTCCCAAATCGACACTAGATTATGTAACTACCACAAAAACCATCTGAAAACCCTACCTCATAATATCATTGGGAAATCCAAGATGATAATTTAAGTTAAAGAATTTAAAAGGCTTTGTGAGATAAAGAGGCGTTGATAGGATCAGGAATCATGTATCAGGCATCAAAGACAAAAAGAAAAAATAATAGTATTGTGAATGAGCGGGAGTACAGAGAGAGGACCCAGGGCCCATCTGTGGGAAATTGGACGTCCCCTTGCAGAAGGGCTGCAGGGAGGAGATGAGCCAGTCAGGGTGCAGTGTAGCAATGATGAAACATACAATTTTCCTCTAGTTCTTGAATGCTTCCTCCCTGCCACTATCATGATCCCAATTCTACCTTACAAATCTGGCTGGACCGGAGGATGTACACTGGTGCAGATAGGAACTGAAACACAGGGAATCCAAGACAGATGAACCCCTCAGGACCAGTGGTGAGAGTGGCAATACTGGGAGGGTGGAGGGAAGGTGGACTAGAAAGGGGGAACCGATTACAAGGATCTACATATAACCTCCTCCCTGGGGGACTGAAAGCAGTGAAGCCAAAGTCAGATGGTGTAAGATATGATGAAATAATAATAATTTATAAATTATCAAGGAATCATGTGGGAGGGAGGAGCGAGGAGATAGGGGGAAAATGAGGAGCTGATACCAAAGGCTCAAGTAAAAATCAAATGTTTTGAGAATGATGAGGGAAACAAATGTACAAAAGTGCTTGGCACAATGGATGGGTGTATGGATTGTGATAAGAGATGTACGAGCCCAAATAAAATGATTTCAAACAAACAAAGAATTTAAATGGCTACAAAATTACTCTATTTAAAGTCATTTGCCTTTGAATTGTTCTTTTTCCAAATCATGTCTATTCAATGCACAGAGTGATTTTAGAATACTGGACTCTGACATCGACAGGTTAAAGTTATCGGATACTACTGACCCATACCAACTGAAAGATGTAATTACTGTTCATTTAGAAGCTTGAAGCTAAAATGAATTACTATAGCATAACCTGCTCCTACAACTCTACTTTGCAAAATACAGAAAAGTCCCAGGGTACAACAGATCTGTTCTGAGCTGTGTGTTTAAGGGTTTCTTAGGTTTCTCACCTCAGTTCTTGGATTCACACAAGAAAGAATTCCTGTCAAAGCCTGGTTTGTGGTCCATGGGTTTTTATAAGGGACAGAAGAAGCTCCAGGTTTTACGGTCACTGAGCGCGAGCCACTCGTGGCACCGTCCACCACACGTGGCAGCCTGAGGCCACAGAGACCACGGCACGGCTGAGTGGAAGGCCACCGAGCAGTTGCAAAGAGAGCTGTGGTCTCCAGGTCCTGGCCCAGGGCCTGCAGCTGGCAGGCGTGGTCGATGGTACTGATTGACCCCATCAGCTGAATGAAGCCCACAAGGCCTAGTTGGGTCCGCCCCCTGGTTCCTGTTTCTAGCTACCTAACAGGTTCACTCACCTCTTCTGAATCTCCCATTCCAGGCCCTTCCAGTTTTTCCCACTCCGGTACTTTGTGGAATCTGCCGAATTGTAAAGCTTGGAGTTGCTTAGGTTTCATTTGTTATCCCTGTCAGGCCCATTTCAATGGGCAAGAAAGAATTAGACTCTAGTAACCCAGAGACTACCTGCAATGGTAATATTCACTTTATTCTTGCCTTATTTTATCAAAGAAACCTTTAATAAAAAAAGCATTTTGATGTTGATCTAAGGATAAGTATTTGCTTATAAAAAGCAGTCTGAGTCCTTTCAGAAATTTGTATACTTATTGATACATTTGGGGAAAATATAACAGTAAGAGTTCGTGGAGCCAGTGCAAGTGTACTGTCTCAGAGGCTTTTGTGAAAGGGAAAGGGCTATGCTCTCTAGTTGAAGATCCTGCACCTAAGGAAAGCTGACTGCAACATACTCCAAATCTCTTAAGCATAATAGCACAGGAGGGGAATTATGGAGCAATCAAGCAATGTCTTTCCAATGCAATAATAAATAAAACAAGAATACATACTTTATTTTGTAATAATGAAAGTTACTACTCAAAATTCACCGGCTAGTTTTGGAAAGCAATCTACAAAACTATTTCTTGGGTTTGTTTGTTTTTTTTGCAAAAAAAAATTTCTAATGGAAAATTTTATTTTGTACAAGTGTTGTCTAAGGGACAACTTTACATAAACAAACATTAACAAAAACTGACCTCAGTTCAATTGTTCTATATTCTGATAAACAATGATCAAGAGGTAATACCTATGATGTGCAAATCACGTGCACCAACTTTAAATCACAAAGAAAACATAAGGATAAGTATTTATTTTTTCTTTTTAATTCTGTTGTTAGTAAAATAAGATAGATATTTAAAGAAACTTGTTCAAGCTTTGAAATTTAGTAAGTAGAATTTAGTCCACTTGTATAATAAAGCACTATCTAGTCTACTGGGATTTATTATTAAGTCTAGTTAATTAGGTTTCTTATAGATGATTTTGGTTACCAGAAGTAGGAAAATGTGATCTTAATGATATCTTCAATACTTACTGACAATTTTTAATTTTCATAACTATAATTTTATGTCTAATATAGAGAATTATATTTTTTCCTCTCATTTGAAGTTTAATAATTTCATAAAATGGTGATATTTATCTTCCACCTTTCATCAAAGTTGTAAATCAAATCTTTTTTATTGGTATTCTATATTGAACCAGTGACTTCAAGAATATTTCCACTGCCCACATTCACAGAAAAAATGCATTTGCCAAAATGGGATACAAGATAAGCAGTAGAGCCTCATTATTTACTGTTTGATGAAAGACACTATTTGTACACAAAGTAACGATTAGGCAAGGAAATATGAATTCCATTTTAGTTTTAGGTAAAGCTATATACTTTTGTAATTTCTGTTTGTACAAAACTGTGCTAAGTACACGTGACCAAAATTCAAGTGATTTCTGAGGCATTATGGCAGAACAATCCCAAAATCAACAAGGAAAGGTAGACTTTCACTTTGTTCCAAATGTGTAGGACCAACTATAAGTGCTCTAGAAACATGGAAGGAGGTCATGCTACTATATAACAGGTATAAAAATGGAAACCATGAATTGAACTCTGAATGATGCACTATATTCAAAATCATACAAGTGAACAAAGGATTTGGAGGTGTTCTTAGTAGATGGCTCTGAGAAACAATATACTAAGACAGCCTTGACTGTGGACAATTGGATGAATCTGGAGAATTTAGTGGAAGAGCGTGAAGAAGAATGAAAGAAGTAGAACATTGCAGTAAGAATGTACTTCTTGATGGGATTACTGTACAATGTATTAAAGCATGAATTAAGTTCATGATGTGATTCCTTAGAAGCATCTGTTGAATAACTAAACAAAATAGTGAACTAAGGATTATAAAAAAGAAGTTAAAGAAGACAGTGAGGTTATATTATCAACAGAACACCATGAGAGACAACAAACCTGAGTCTATGCAAGTTGCAGTCAAGTAATGATATCCCAAACCAAACCCACTGCCACTAAGTCCATTCCAACGCACAGAGGATCTGCATGAGGTTTCGGAGATTGTAAATGCTTATGGGAGTATACAGCCTCATTTCTTTGCAAGAGCATCTGATGAATTTGAACTACTGACCCTGTGATTAGCAGTCCATCATCTAACTCACAGCACCAGCAGCTTTATTTATTTTAATTATTTTATGGGGGCTCATATAACTCTTATCACAATCCATACACACATCCCCTGTGTCTAGCACATTTGTACATATGCTGCCATCATCATTCTCAAAACATTTTCTTTCTACTTGAGCCCTTGGTATCAGCTCCTCATTTTTCCCCCTCCCTCCCCTCCCCTCCCTCCCTCATGAACCCTTGATAATTTATAAATTGTCTTTATTTTTTCATGTCTTACACTGACTGATGTCTCCCTTCACCCACTTTTCTGTTATCTGTGCCCCTGGGAGGGGTTATATATAAATCATTGTGATGGGTTCTGCCTATCTCGCCCCACCTTCCCCTCCCCTTTCCCCTTCCCCTTCTGATGTCACTACTCTCATTTTTTGCCCGGAGGGGTTAATCTGTCCTGGATTCCCTGTGTTTCCAGCTCTTATCTGTACCCGTGCACATGCTCTGGTCTAGACGGATTTGTTAGGTAGAATTTGGGTCATGATGGTGGGGTCAGGGGGTGGGAGAGGAAGCATTAAGGAACCAGAAGAAAGCTGTATGTTTCATAGGTGCTATACTGCACCCTGACTGGCTCGTCTCTTCCTTGGGATCCTTCTGTAAAGGGATGTCCAATTGTCTACAGATGGCCTTTGCATCTCCATGCCACACTCCCCCTTATTCACATTGATATGATTTTTTGCTCTGGGCCTTAGATGCCTGATACCTGATCCCATCGACAACTCATGATCACACACGCTGGTGTGTTTCTTCCATGTGTGTTTTGTAGCTTCTCAGCTAGATGGCCGCCTTTTTGATCTTAAAGCCTTTAAGACCCCAGACCAGCAGGGTTATTAATAGATTATGATAGAGCCTACAAAATGAATAAAATGGTCACATTAAAAATCTTTAGTCTCTTGAAGATGAGTAATTAAAGCAAATACATTTGAAAGCAGAGAAATGGCACTGGCCAACGCACATTTTAGTGCCTCAAATATCAGACTTGTTTCTTGGTGTGTTTGACCTGCTCAATCCACAAATGGTATCAGTTTACCCTTATCAGCTCTAGTTCTTTGAGATGCAGGACATATGTCACATGTTATCACTCTTCACTCTGATTCACCTAACATAAAAAAATCAAGCTATTTTAAAGTGGTGTTAACTAGACTGAGAGAGAGGAAATGCACATTGGATTTTTTTTATAGTTGTCTATGTTGAACTGAATATTTAGGTCAAGTGATATGTCACATGGTGTCGTTTGATCCAAAGATCAGGGCAAATCACACGAACTTGGAATTTCCCCCCAAGAATCACTAGCTTTTTTAGGAACTGCATAGTAGACAGTTCCAATGTGCTATCTTAAAAAGGACAAGAAACAAACGCTACTGTACAATAAATAAGGAGCACTGATTGCCTAGAGCAGTGGTTCTTGGCCTTCCTAATGCCGCAAACCTTTAATACAGTTCCTCATGTTGTGGTGACCTCCCCAACCATAAAATTATCTTTTTGCGACTTCATAACTGTAATTTTGCTACTGTTATGAATCTTATGTAAATATCTGATATGCAGATGTATTAGGCAACCCCTGTGAAAGGGTCGTTTGCCCCCCCCCCCAAAGGGTCACGACCCATAGGTTGAGAACCTCTGGCCTAGTGGGTTATATATTTGTCTGCTAATCTCAAAGTCAGCCATTCTAGCCCACTGGCCACTCTGTAAGAGACACATGAGTTGTTTTATTCCCATAAACAGTTACAGTCTCAGGATTTCACTCTGTCCAATAGGGTCACTGTGAGTCATAATTAGCTGACTGCAGTGAGTTTGGTACAAGAAATACAGATTAAAATATTCTAAAACCCAAATGAGTCTGTCAAAGTTCAAATCCTATTATTAAAGCTAAAATATTCCAGTTTTGTTATACAATGGTACAACTTCTTCACCTGTGCACGTGAACTCTTAAAAGAAGTTAGACTTTCTCTTATAAGTAAGCTTCGCATCAACTTTACTTCTGAAACCTTTAACATGAATTATCCATTGACTCTATATTAAAATGTGCTCTTAAATGTTGACTACATAATCTGAAAAAAATTAGACTTTTAAAATATTTATGAAACTTTCTAGAAATCTTACACATTCAATAGTTGAAATTGCTCTCATAGATTCCATGCACATGCCATCTTGTTTTTGGCTAATGTTTTCAGTGCAGCTTGCACGTTTCCCTTCTGTGGTGTTTGCTCAAATACGACATCCTGAAATGGTTGAATGTCAACTATTTCCTTTGGTACAGTGATGCTGTGAATTCTTCCATCTTCTTTTGATGCATCCTGCGTTATAATGCTGCACCTCAAGGCTCAAAATTTTTCTTCAGCTTTTCCATTATAAGCATGTTCTTCCTTTTTAATTTTCGAACTCTTGTTATTTGCACAGTTTGCTATAATATTTCTCATTGTCTTCCTGAGATGCCCTTTGAAATGTTCTGTTCAGCTGTTTCACTTCATCATTTCTTCCATTTGCATTGCTGCTATACGATTAAGCTAGTTTCACTGTTCTGACATTTTGGTCCTTTCTATCTTTCCTATCTACTTAATAACCTGTTTCTTACTTCTTGTATGACGTTCTTTATGGTGCCTCATGGTTCTCTGGGTCTTCTATCACTAGTTGCTCAATGCATCAAATTTGTTCTTGAGATGTTCTCAGAAGTAGACCCAATATCATGTTTGGCTTTCAATATCAGTCCATTTAAGCTTATAAATCCTAGAATAGCAATGTCTATGTGTTCTATTTCAATTTTGACTGCATGCAGTTTTCCTAGATTCATACTTTGTACGTTCACAGTTCGATTGTTAATTGATGTCTGTACCTGTTTTGTGTTGTGTCCAGTCAACAATTGAAGGCCCTGAAGGGTCCAGGCAAGTCATCATAGTCAACTCTGCTTTGAGAAGGCAGCTCTTCCGCAATCATATTTTGTGTGCCTTCAGGCCTGAAGATCTTACCTTCCTGTACTATATCTGATATTGTTCTGCTTCGATTCATTATGTTTTTAGGAACTGATAATGTTTAGATGCTATCCATAGAATTTTCAAGAACTAATTACTCTGAAATGGGCATCCCATTTTTGCTTAGCATTCTGTTCTTATTTTGAAAGCTCTATTGAAACTTGTTCACTGTGGCTTACCATATGCATATTTAATACCACCACGGTAGGACAAACTGTCAGATAAGTGGCCCACACTAGCACCTCAGCTCAGCCAGCAGTCTAGTCTCTCTCTGGTGGTCAGCCTGTCTGCCACTTGATCACAGAATCTCTGCCTCCATGGGCCAGAAAACCCCCTGTTGCTCTGTCTTTCTGCCTCATAATTTCGTCACTGCTCCTCTTCTCGGTCACCTGTTCTCCTGGCCTCCGCCTCTGCCACATGGCATACCCCTGCTGCTTCTCCCATGTCAGCCAGGGATTTCTAAAGTTCTTCACTGGTGACTCTTTTTCCTTGATTGTCCCAGGAGTTCTCTCTGTTTTGGCTTCTGAGATGTCTCTCCTATATACATGGTAATGGCAACCAAATTCCACCCATCTCTTCCTCTAGTGCTCCACATGCTCTATTTGCATAGACTCACCTACTCATTTGGTAGGACTTATAGAGACATGGATGGAAGAGCCATATTAAGAAATTTCACTTCACCACAATTCTTTAAGAAATCAGAATTTGTAATTAATTTTTAGGTCAAGGGCTCATTTGAAATTTTGTAGAAAGTTAATGACTACTACCCCAAAGTAATTATATGCCTTAACATGGGTTTCCTATTCAATTACAGAAGTTCAAGGACATTTAGATCCAAGTTTAAGACCTACTTTTAAAATTGCACTTCACTTTATTATGCTTCTGCAAAAAGGTCTTTTGTTTTTTACGAATTGAAGGTTTGTGGCAACCCTGAGATAAGCAAGTCCATAAGTGACACTTTTCTAAGAACATGTCCTTACTTCATGTCTCTGCCACATTTTGGCCATTCTCATAATGTTTCAGACTTCATAATGACAGTTCACACTTAATGGACTACAGTATAGTGTAAGCGTAACTTAAAACAATAATTTTATTGGGGCTCATACAACTCTTATCACAATCCATACATACATCCATTGTTTTTGCACATTTGTTGCCATCATCATTCTCAAAACATTTGCTTTCTACTTGAGTCCTTGGTATCAGCTCCTCATTCCTCCGCCCCCCTCCCTCACTCCCTCCTCTTTCATGAACACTTGACAATTTATAAATTATTACTATTTTGTCATATCTTCTTTTAAAATCATTTTATTGGGGGCTCATGCAACTCTTATCACACTCCATACATACTTCCATTGTTTTCAAGCACATTTGTACATCTGTTGCCATCATCATTCTCAAAACATTTGCACAAGATAGGGTGAATTTCATGAGAGCCAAGGAAGAGTTATCAGGCTGCAGTAATCCAAATATGAAATAATAAATTATCTATTAGCCTGGTAAATGTAATAATATGAAAGATTACTAGATATTAAAATGAAAAATGATAAGATTGACAGGACATGATCTTTTATATTTATTCTTTAATGAGGTATAGATTTAATTTTTTTCTTTTTCTAGAGCTATCTGATACATTACCATTCCATGTATTTTAGGATTTTATGCTCAATAACAGTTTTAGACATTCAATAAATCAAAATCTGTCAAGTTGTTTTAATAGTTTTCTTTAAGATTTTAAATAAGAAAATTTCACTCATGTAAATTAAATAATTGTGATTCCGGAGTTTCTAATGTCAATTTTAATTATCTCACCACACATACTTATTCTAAGAAAA
This sequence comes from Tenrec ecaudatus, assembly GCF_050624435.1. Lineage (NCBI taxonomy): Eukaryota > Metazoa > Chordata > Mammalia > Afrosoricida > Tenrecidae > Tenrec > Tenrec ecaudatus. The sequence goes on along the minus strand of NC_134532.1, from coordinate 157,729,570 downwards.
CTTTTTTGATTTAGGTAATAGGGAAAGGAAAATTTGGCATGACATCATCACCTCATATACAAGAGATTGTGTAGTGCTTTACATAAACAATTCAAGCATTCATTTTGTTGATAGGCTTAAAAAGAGATGCATTTTATCCCCTTCCGGTCATTTTAATAAGATATATATATATATATATACATATTTGTTTGTGTTGTGGTTGTTAGGTGCTATGTGGTCTGTTCTGACCTATAGCAACCTTATGGACAGCAGAAGCAAACATGGCTTGGTTTTGTTCCCTCCTCATAATGGTTCCTGTGCTTGAACCCATCATGTCAGCCACTGGGTCAGTCCATCTCCTGGAGGACTTTCCTCTTTTTAGCTGCCCCTCTGCTTTACCAACAATGAGTCCGTCTCTGTGGACAGTTCTCTCCTAACAGCATGTTCAAAGTATGCAAGATATAGTCCTTCCATGCTTGTCTGTAAGGAGTACTCTGGCTGTACTTCTTCACAGACATATTGACTTGTCCTTTTAGCAGTCCATAGTGTCATCAGTAGTCTTCTCCAGCACCATAGTCCACAAGCATCAGTTCTTGTAAGGTCTTCCTTATTCAATGTCCAAATTTCACATGCATACGAGGCAAGGGGGAATACTTGGGTCAGGTGCACCTCAGTCCTCAGAGCAGCATCCTTGCTTCCCAAAACTCTACAGGGACTTGTGCAGCAGATTTACTTACTGTAAGGCATCCTTGACCTCTTGACCGCTGCTTCCATGCACATTGATTGCAGATCCAAGCAAGACAAAATCCTTGACAACTTCAGACATTTTTCCATTTATCATAATGGTGCTTATTGTTCCAGACATGAAGATATATATCTATCAATATAGAGAGATATAGCTATAGATATATATTCATATACACAAGATTATTCAAGGTTTTGTTCCTTTAAGTTATTGTCCAGTCAGTGTCTTTGAGTACTTAACTGTAAATATTGTGTTGATTCATCTTATTGAGAACTTCCCTCCTCTTGTTTGATTCTCTACCAAATATGATGTCCTTTTCCAGAAATAGATGCCTTCCTGAGGGTATATCTTAGTTGAGCATGCAAATACCACAATATTTTCACTTCTGTGGAAAGATTTCTTATGAAACTATTTCTTTCTTCTGTAAGCCAACATAACACTCACTGCCATCTAGTCCATGCCAACATGTAGCGACCCCATAGGACAGGGCAGAGGAGACTGGCACAGTGAGCACAGTTCTGAGACTGTCATACTTCACATGAGTAGAAAGCACTTTCTCTCACAAAAGAGCTGTGGCTTCCAACTGTGGACCTGGCAGTTAGCATCTCAATGTGTACAAACTAAGCCACCAGAGCATTTTCTGGAAATCAACAGTACATTTAATATTTTTCCAAATAATAATTGAAATGCATTAATTAGTCTACTGTTTTCATATTTTTTGAGAGAATTGAATAGATAGCTCAGGAGAACCTAATCATCAAAATGACAATGTTGCTTCTGAGAACCTTAAATAATCCAGCAAACATTCTCAATCAAAGCAAGCAAAGTTGTGTCATCAACAAATAACAGGATGATAATACTATATTGCAGTTTTCTTTTCCAAATTGCCATTTTCTTGGCTTATTTTACCAGCATATGGAATGAATAAGGTGAAAGAACACAACATTGCTACCAAACTTTTTATTAGGTTACAGCCACTTTTTAAGTAATGCATTTGTCTATTGTTTATGTAAAATGTGAAATTTTTTGGTTTCTCTTTGGGCTGAGCAGTTACTATTTTCCTCAAAAATTAAAAATGTTTCCCACTGTATATTTTAACTATATTTATTGTTTTGTTTGGTGAGTAACAATCACAATTTAGTGGCTTCAAGCAACAAAATGCAAATATGTATTTATATACATATATATGTATACACACATAAATTCGTGTATATAGATCAGAGATCTGGAGATTGTGTGGTTGTTCATGATACAGGAGACTGTTGACTTGTGCTCTTTGGATTATGCCAAGCCATTGACTGTGTGGATCATAGCAAACTATGGTAGCTTTGAGAAGAGTGGGAATTTCAGAACACTCGATTTTGCATGTGGGGAACTTGTACATTAATCAAGAGGCAGTTGTGCAAACAGAACAAGAAAATACTGCATGGTTAAAAACCAGGAAAGTTGTGCAGTGGGGTTGTATCTTCTCACCATATTGATTCAAACTGTATGCTGAGGAAATAATCAGAAAATCTGGATTATTTGAAGAATACTGCAACAGGTCTAGAGGACGGTTAAGTAAGAATCTGAAGTGCAGATGACACCACATTGTTTGCTCAGCTGAGGAGGACTTGAAGTACTTGCTGATCAAGATCAAAGATTGCTTCCTTCACTATGGATTACAATACATTGTAAAGAAGACCAAAATCCTCAAAACTGTCCCCAAAGATACTATCATGCTAAGCAAAGAAATTATGGAAATACTCAAGGATTCTGTTTTACTTGAATTCATACACAATGTTTATGGAAGCAGCAGTCAAGATATCAAGAGATACATTGTGTTAGGTAAGTCTGGTTCCCATGATCTCTTTTAAGTGTTGAATAGCAAAGTGGTTACTTTGAAAACTAAGATGTGCATGACACAAGCTATGGTATTTTCAATGATTTCATATGAATGTGAAAGTTGGACACTAATTTGGACCCGAGAAGAATGGTTGTCTGTGAGTTATGATGCTGGTGAAGAAAAGAACCATAGAGTACAGAAAGAGGAAACTACAGCCAAAGGACTTGTTTGAGCCAAGCTTGGTAAGGCTTAATCTCCTATACTTTGGACATATCGTCAGGAGAGACCAGCTCTGGAGAAGCTCTCCGGCTTGGTACAGTAGAGCTGCGGCAAACAAGAGGAAGGCCCTGGAGAAGATGGATGTGCACAGTGACTGCAACCACGGGCTCAAACATAATTACACTTGTGAGGATAGAGCAGGAATAGGAGGTTTGGTCTCTGCTGTACATAGGACTGCCACGAGTCTGCTTTGAGTAGAAATTCACCCAGTAGCACCTATCAACAAGATTGCAGTCTGCAAAGTTTTGGTTAAAGTTACAGTGCCCAAACACTTTTTAAAAAATCTTTGTATTTTGAGATTTTGAGGATATAGTATTGTAGTTCTTATTTTCTCATTAGGTGTAGGTGAAAGAGGTCTATTGACTCCTAGTGTAAACCTCATATTTTGATGGTCAGTGCAGGCAATTCATACCAGGGATATTTGTGTTTTCCCACATCTGCCAGAGCTCATTCTTTGACTTCCTCTTATTTAAACAAACTGTTTTAAAAGTTTGATTTGAAAAGGCCAGAACTACACAGATAGACTCCAAAGTTTGGAGTCAGTTGATTTGAGACCTTAGTCATATGTGAGAAATCTCTTCCCTGGCAGTACCGAGAATAGTGTTTGATTGAACAACTGGGAGAAAATATATGTCAGAGATCTTGCTGGACCCATCTTAGAATTCTATATGCCAAACTGAATAAAACCATAATGGGCTGGTAATATTAATAAAGAAGTGAAATATTATTCTAAAATGTTAACTTCTTTTAAGGAAGGAGAAATTGATGAATTTATTTTAATAAAAATGTTTTTATTTTCATGTATCTCTTCAACATACACAATGACCAGGGTGAGGATAATGATAGTATCTTTTTGTCTAAAATTTCTCCAATTAGGAAAATGTCTAAAAGATGATATGGCACTCAGCATGAATTAATGATAAACGGCACTTAAGACCAATGAGTTCAAAATATTTAAAACATTTATCAGTGTATTGTATATCACTGTGAACAACCACTATTTTACAAGTAGGTGTTTTTTATGAAAAATAAAGCATTTAAAATATAGAAATTGATAATACATATGGAAAAAACAGGCACTATTTTTTTTGAACAGTAGTATTGTGTGCTATAATTTTAGAATATAGCATTCTGACTAAAGGAGCATTTGGATATGTTTTTAAATGTCAACAGTACAAGAGAAAATGTCATGTCTACTTTTAATCTTTCCCCAGTTTATTCATGGCATCTAGAATAAAACCCACAAAAGTAGGAAAAAAGATAAAAGGGAGAGGTGACTTGAAGTCTTTCCTATCCGTTGCTCTAACATGGGCCTGTCACTGCCATAGCGTCAGTGAACAAATGCAGAAGTGCTAACATGGCAGCCGCTGTGTAATTGGTCCTAATCATTATGTTTTCTTCACTAGGAGAAGAGCATAAGCAAGTGGGAGAAATAGAGACATTGTAAACCAATACTTATTAACATCTTTGTTCAATTTATCTATCCCTGCTTCAGAACGCTTGTACATTAAAAATGAGCTAAATTATAACTTTTGTAGAGCAGTTTACAAAGCAATACTGCAACCAAAACGTCTATGTTTTTGTTTTTGCATTTAAGTTGCTTAATATTTTATACTCAATTTCATGTAGCTAAGTATAAATCAAGGTCTTAATAAAATCGTTGTTTTCTTCTTTCCGTTTAAAGTTCCATTACAGCTCACTTGTTTCACCAACCGGAAGTTAAGGCTGAACAAAACGTGTGATTCGCTCTAGTCACAGAGAGCAATTGTAATTTTCAGCTAATTTGTAGCCTGTGGCCTTCTTTTTTCCTCAATGCCTTTTTGATCGAGTATTTATTCAAAATAAGAAGTCGAAGACAAATGGACTTGTATGGAATAAATAAATTGAAGGATTTATGCAGCTGATGTTTATTCTTCTGTGAAAAGCGTCTTTCTCCTGGCTTCTCAGTTCCTCATGCCTGGGGAGCAGCAGCCTTCTTGACCATGACAGCTTCTTTGGCTTCTTCATAACAGCAGTTTTCTTCTCCTTTCTCTGTTCTACCAAAGCCTTCTTGCCTCGGACTATCTTCTCACACTATAGACTTGTTGCTTTCTTATTCTCCCTGAGTTTGTGGTTCCTAGTCTGGAATGACTCTGATGAATGCTTCCATGTATAAGGTTTTTTTAAAAAATAATTTTATTGGAGGCTCACACAATTCTTATTACAATCTGTACATCCACCCATTGTATTAAGCACATTTGTGCATTTGTTGCCATCATCATTTTCAAAACATTTTCTTTCTACTTGAGCTCTTGGTATCAGCTTCTCATTGTTTCCCTCCCTCCCCATCCTCATGAACCCTTGAAAATTTATAAATTATTATTTTTTCATGTTTTACACTGACTGATGTCTCCCTTTACCCACTTTACTATTGTCCATCCCCCTGGGAGGGGGTTATAGATAGATCCTTGTGATCAGTTCCCCCCATCTCCCCACACCTTCCACCTTCCCCTTACCTTCCTGGCATGACTCCTCTCAATATTGGTCCTGAGGAGTTTATCTGTCCTGTATTCCCTGTGTTCCCAGCTCTTACCTGTACCCATGTACATGCTCTGGTCTTGGCAGATTTATAAGGTTGAATTGGGATCATGCGAGTGTGGAAGAGAAAGTATTAAAGAACCAGAGGAAAGTTGTATGTTTCATTGGCGCTATACTGTCCCCTGAATGGCGCATCTCCTCCCTGTGACCCTTCTGCAAGGGGATGTCCAATTGCCTACAGATGGGTGGGCTTTGGGTCGCCACTTCTCACGCCCCCTAATTCACAATGATAATGATTTTTTGTTCTGTGATGCCTGGTACCTGATCCCTTCAACACGTCGTGATCACACCGGCTGGTATGCTTCTTCCATGTAGGCTTTGTTGCTTCTCTGCTAGATGGCCGCTTATTTATCTTCAAGACTTTAATACCCCAGATGCTATATCTTTTGATAGCCGGGCACTATCAGCTTTCTTCCCCAAATTTGCTTATGCACCCACTTTGTCTTCAGCAATCGTGTTGGGAACTTCAGCATCATGGAATCCCAGGCATAACTTTAGCTTCAACATGATTATCTTGTTTTCCAGTGGGTTCTTCCACAGTACTATGTGATTAAGTTTCTTGAGGCGTGCTTGGAGGATTCTTTGGGTCTTGAGGTTTTTCAACATTCTGCTAAGGTCTGTATGAATCATCTTTTGCAAAGAAAAGTTGTTACTTTTGAAGGGGGACAGCTTTATGCCAAGTAGTATAAAACTCCTTGAACCTCTAAATATCAATTTCAGCCTTAAATGCAGAAACATCCTACATGTCCAGCAGGTTGGAAAATGTTTGATTTGATTATATTCATCGGAGTTATTCCAGGGATGTTTTTGAAGACTTTGTTGATACCTTTGTCCTCATTATACATAATGCATGATACCTTGTGTGACCTCACATTTTTATTTCCTCCTCAGCTTTCATTCCCTGAGAGTCATATGTAAAAAAAACTTTTACATATTTCATATCGCTCTAAAAGTTTGTTATAAATCCAAAGAGTCTTCATCTTATAAGCTTCAACTTTATCTTTGATTGCCAAAAGAAGGTGAGGAATTTACTCAAAATAATGATCATTGGATCTGGTAAGGCAGAGGCAACTAGAGCTGAGCATATGAATCTTTTTCACTCTACAGAGCCAGTGGTGCCAGGTCTTGATTGGTGCACACATGCAGTCCCTCTTGCACATATTCCTAAAAAGCACCATGACTGGAGTAGTGAATCCCACCATCTCGAACTCTGGACATTTCAAACTTAGCTCTCTGCCAATGCCCCAAGACTTAGCACTGATCTGATGATAAGGGAACATACTGCCAATATAGGCCAGGGTGTTGTTTTTGAGCAAGTTTGAGGGGGGGAAATTCAGGTTATCCAGCTAAATTGGATCCTTTAACCACATGTAAACAAAAATTTGCTAGACGATTCTCTCTTTTTAGAATTCACTGTGACCAGTGAAGGAGCACACATCATGCCAACGCCATTCCCCTCTGAACCAGATGGACTGCATAGAAACATCATAGTTTTAAGGGCTAGTTAAGTGTTGAGCTAATTATCATAAAGCCGTTTCCTCCCATATTTTCTTGTTTTTCCTAAAATTGATAAGACGTTTTATCACAAATGTGAAAATGGTATACATAAGTCTTAAAGTTGAATATGAAACACATTCTAAAGCTACTCAAGAAATTGCCTGTGTTTTGATTAGTATACACCATGTAGTTTCCATGGAAAACACTAAACGACCTTTTAAAAATATTGATCCAAATGCTTGAAAATTAAAGTAAAAGTGCTCTTTTATGTCACCTATTTTTTATAGCACCTTCACATTAGAGAGCATGGTAATCATTTTATGTTCTGGATAAAGGTGGAATAAATTAATTTTAGGATGAGGCCAAAGTATTTCTAAAAAGGAAATAGGATTGGGTTTCCCAGGAGATTGATTTGACTTTTATTTTGATGTGGAGCAACGTCAGAGCCTCCATTGATTGTGAATAATTATAGGGTTGTATTATCAAGCCCATTTTAAAAAGAGTTGAGTTTGAATGTGGACAACTTTCATCTGTATTACACCTGGGAGTAAACATACTGCTACTTCATCCAGAAATCAAGGGATAACTGAAAGGTGGACAGTGGAAATAAAAGAAAAGGAACACTGTATAGAAAATGACAAGTGATACTTAATATTTTGTTAAAGTTGATAATAATATGTTGTGACAAGCTAAATTGTATACCATCATTGAAAGTGTCCAAGAAGGCAATGTAATTCACTGTAGTCATGCTGAACTAGTTTGGTCAATAGTTCTACCAGTCATCTAGCACTCCTTTGCTTTGAATAGCAAAAGCTAAAATGATACAAACCCTCTCTCAACTCATGGCACATTTTCTTTTGAGTAGATAAGTATACAATCCCAACTTAAAAACACAAACACAAACAAAACACAGACCTCTTGAAAGTGTTGAAAAGCAGAAAAGTTACTTTGCGGAAAGAGTGTGCCTGAACCAAGCCATGGTATTTTCTGTTGTCTCATATGCATATGAAAAACTTATCATTGAATAAGGAACATGGACTGATGCAATTTGAATTTTGGTGCTGGCAAAAATTGTTGAAAGTACCATGGACTGCCAAAAGACCAAATAAATCTGCCTTGAAGAGGACAGTCAGAATACGATATAGATACAAGAGCGTTGAGACTTTGTCTTACATACTTTGGCCATGTCATCCGGAGACACCAGTCCCCAGTTAGGTATAATGTTTGGTAACGTGGAGGGGCAGTGAGAAAGAGGAAGGTGTTCAACAACAGAGATTGACAAAATGACTGCAACAATGGGTTTAAACATAATTACAATTGTGAGGATTGCATAGGGCGGGGCAGTGTTTGCTGTGAGTCAGAAATTACTAGATGACACCTGACGTCAACTAGCAAACAAAATTTCAGTTTAAAAATATTTCTGGTATACTTACTTTCCAACATTGTTTTTTCAGGTGACATCAAACTGTTCATCCATAAAAAACGCTGTTTACAGCAGAAGGAAGAAGAGCCGTTCTTGCCTCTAAAGATCATTCTGACCATACTTCTTCCAAGGCAAAATTTCACCCATATTAACAAATATTAGGCAGTAGAATGATACTTCATATAAACTTTATTTTGGGGGAAATCCTACTTAATATACCACTTCAATATAAATTTTATGATTACACCTTTGCCTTATCTCTTACCAATTTCTCTCTCATGTAGCCTCACCTCTGTTGCCAAATAATGTGGAAATCTGAGTTTATTGTTTTGCTTCATCCTTCAGAGCCTATATATTTTATGTACTTACATGTGTGAAAATTAGGAATTCCAAAGACCCATGAGAGACAGAATCCTGACAATTACTGTATAAGTGCTATGAGAACTGGAGATAAAGGTAAACAATAATAATTTTTAAAATGTTACAGTCAAAATATTTAGGATTTTATATGTCCCTTGTAATTGGTTCCCCCTTTCCAACCTACCCTCCCTTTACCCTTCCAGTATCACCACTCACTCCACTGGTCCTGAAGGAATCATCTGCCCTGGATTCCCTGTGTTTTCTGTTCCTATCTGTACCAGTGTATATCCTTTGGTCTAGCCAGATTTTGTAAGGTAGAATTGGGATCGTGATAGTGGGGGAAGAGGGAGGATTTCGGAACTAGAGGAAATTTGTATGTTTCATTTTTGCTACATATCACACTGACTGCCTCGTCTCCTCCAGATACTCTTCTGTAAGGGCATGTCCAGTGACCTACAAATGGTCTTTGGGTCTCCAGTCCACACTCCCCACACCCCATTCACAATGATAAGATTTTTTGTTCTGATGATGCCTGATACCTGATCTCTTTGACAATTCGTGATCATACCAGCTGGTGTGCTTCTTCCATTTGGGATTTGTTGCTTCTCAGCTAGATGGTCACTTGTTTGCCTCAAGCCTTTAAGACCCCAGATGCTATATCTTTTGATAGCCTGGCACCATCAACTCTCTTCACCACATTTTCTTATGCACCTGCTTTATCTTCAGCAATTGTGTTGGGAAGGTGAGCATCATAAAATGCAAATTTAATAGAGGAAAGTATTCTTGCATTGAGGGAGTACTTGAGTGGAGACCCAATGTCTTTCTGCTGCCTTAATATTAAACCTATAAATATATGCACATAAATCTATTTCCCCATCCTCATATATAAATATATTTATATATGTACATGCCTTTATTAAGACCTCTATAAATGCCCTTTGCCTCCTAACTCTTTCCTCTATTTCCCTTGACTTTCCTCTTGTCCCATTATCGTGCTCAGTCTTCATTTGTGTTTCAGTGATTCCTCTTGGCTACATTACCCTTGATCATGCCCTACCAGGCCTCCTACACCCTCCTCACCACTGATTTTGATCACTTGCTGTTCCCTTGTCCCTGGGTTTATTAACACCACTTCCTTTCCCCCCACTTCCCCCTCTCCCATGTCCCCCTCAGAACTGTCGGTCCTGCTGTTTTCTCCTCCAGATTGTTCACCCAGCCTATTTTTAGACAGACCTGCGGAGATAATAACATGCACAAAAACAGGACAGAGGAAAACCAAGCAACAATATACAACAAAACAACAACACACCAATGACACAAAACAAAACACAAGAAAGAAAAGCTTGTAGTTATTTCAAGGACTGTTTGTTGACCTTTAGAAGTGTTTTCCAGTCAAGTCTGTTGAGGCACCAAGCTCTGGACCCAAAGTCCACCTTCGGCATTCCCTGGGGACCTCGTCTCTTCTTTCTGTTACTGTTCTGTTGCACCCCTTTTTTGTTTTGCCTCAATGTGGCAGGATCTGATCAGGCGCAATTCCCATACTGTGTGTCTGGTGTTGTCCCCTGTAGGTCTATGGGTTAGTGAAGGATGTCATGTCTCATAGTGGGCCTGGCCATGTGGTCCTCTTTGTGTACTGGCTGCTCTAATCTGGAACCTCTTCCTCAAGTCTTGGTGAGCCAGGATGTGTTCCACTTTCTCTTCCTCCCCCCTCATCTACTCCTGTGTGCTCTGATCAGATATGTTGCTCTCCCAGAGCTGCAGATTCAGCGCCGTCCTTTGAACTAAATTCTTCTGTGGGGAGGGGAATATTCCATTAGTTTCTATAGATATTTTGAAATAAGAGTAACTCATACTATATTAAAATATTTTAGGCAAAAGTCATATTCTTAAAATACTTTTATAATGTATGTATTCATTTTATTTTAAAATTACTGAACAAATATGCTTAAATATATTAAGCAAAATTTTAATGTAATACAAATTCAGCTTTTCTTGTGCTTATCACTTTCCATTTCAAGTTGCTCAGCACAGTATGTGTTTTCATTTATCCCGGATTAGAACTCTGACTTCCCTGGTCACTCTAAGTGATATAAAATCACTTCGTTGTTTGAGGTTACACAACAGAATTTCAGCTCAGATTTTTGAGCATATGTCACAACCTTACACAGCACCCCTATCACAATTATGTCTCAACATTTCTGTTTTAATTTCAGAATAACTTTCTCCTGTCTTGTGTATAGATCTTGCTAGTTACAAGTTTCATTTTTAGTGAAGACTACTTTATGCTTTCTCTCATTTTTACTTATCTCTGATATATTTTAATGTCCCAATGCTCCCAAACCATGTGGGAGAAGCACTGGGTGTGGTAGAGAATGAAGTTCTCTCTTGAATAGTGCAGTGTTTATTCCCAACTGAGCCTTGCACTCTGTGGACCGGCCTGAGGTTTTACGCAGAGCACTCTCAAGAATTTTTGTTGGCTTCTTTAGAGGTTCTCCTGCTGTACTCCACCAACTGTAACATTAAAAAAATTGCTTCTGGTTATCAGCAGCTCATTCTGCACAGAATTTCTCCTCTAATCTTTATTCTAAAAATCTATAGGCTTATAATTGCATCCATTAGCTGCATTCTGACTTCTATTTTGGAATTTTAGAATAAGTGTATTATGTTGCCTTAATGGAAAATTCCAATTAAACATCAAATTATATATATATATATATAATTTCCAGTTCAAAATACAATAAAATAAGAAAGAAAGTTATTAAAAGGTTTGTGTATATTTTTCAAAATTTTAGCAATGTAGCTTATGTGTAAGTGTGTATTTTGTGTATGTGTAAATTTTGGATGCACACCTCTGTATATATATTTCTATATTACATGTGTATATACAAGGCATAGGAATATGTTTGATGGTTTGTGTGCAGTGCAAGCACACTCCTGCATGAACTTTATTCATTGATTTCTGTATATAGATTTTCATAAATTGCTTTATTCTGTATTTATGAACATAGTTCCAATTTTATATATCAATTCACTTTGAATAGTATAATATCTGTCATGCCTGTTCATTTATAATTTCATTTTTTAATTCCTTTAACAACAGGGCAAACATTTATAAGTGTCCATCTGTTATTTCGGCAATCTGTGAGTGACCTGCTTAAATAGGAGACATCACAGTCCAGGTGAACAGCCTATGAAAAATGTGTTAATGAGCACTAATGGACAGGTTTGGTTGTGAAAATCCTCCATACAAGGAGAACACAAAGTTTAATTCAGTGTCTTGCTACATTTTTTTCAGAGTAGCACCATTGTTTAGAAAGATTGCCAATAACTAAAAGTATCATTTCAGTTTCGTTCAAATATTTGCTGTTTTTTTTTTATTTTACTTTGATTGAGGCACCATATGGACATGTATTCTTGCTAAAATGGGGAGGTGAGAAATTAAAATATCTCCCACTGTTTCTCTTTTTTTTTCTTTATTTCTATATCTCTTTCTTTGTTAACTGATTAATTGTTGATGATATTTTGATCATCTTTCTTCTTGTGCTAATAAATAAAAGTAACGCTCCTCAGATCTATCCAAACAGGATATTAGTCGTTCAATGTTTGCAAATTTTATGTAACATTTTTACTACTTTAATTGACATTTCAAACAGGTAATTCATGTACCATACAATTCAATAGTTTAAATATATATATTTTAAGAAGTGGTACAATCATTATCATGATTGATCAAGGGAATGTAACCAAGAAATGTAACCGAGAGGAATTACCGAAATCCAATGAAGACTGAGCATGATAATGAGACCAGAGGAAAATAAAAGGAAATAGAGGAAACAACTAGGAGGCAAAGGACATTTATAGAGCTCTAAACATAGGCATGCACATATGTAAATATATTTATATATAACAATAGGAAAATAGAAATATGTACATATATTTATAGGTTTAGTATTAAGGTGGCAGATAGACATTGGGCCTCCACTCAGATACTTCCTCAATACAAGAACATTTTGTTCTATTAAATTGGCATTCCATGATGCTCACCTCCCTGATATGATTGCTGAAGACAAAGCGGATGCATAAGCAAAAGTGGTGAAAACAGCTGATGGTTCCTGTCTTTCAAAGGATATAGTGTCTGGGGTCTTAAAGGCTTGAAGGTAAACAAGTAGCCAGCTAGCTCGGAAGCAACAAAGCCCACATGGAAGAAGCATACCAGCCTGTGTGGTCACAAGGTGTCAAAGGGACCAGGGATCAGGTATCAAAGAACAACAAAAAAAATCTAATCATTGTGAATGAGGGGAATGCAGATTGGGGACCCAAAGCCCATCTGTAGGCAACTGGACATCCCTTTACAGAAGGGTCACGGGGAGAATGAGCCAGTCAGGGTGCAGTATAGTGCCAATGAAGCATACAACTTTCTTCTGGCTCCTAAATGCTTCCTCCCTGCCACTATCATGATCCCAATTCCACCTTAGAAGTCTGGCTAGATCAGAGGAAGTACACTGGTACAGATAGCAACTGGAAACACAGGGAATCCAGGACAGATGATCCCTTCAAGACCAGTGGTGACAGTGGCGATACTGGGAAGCTGAAGGGAAGGTAGGATATTGGGAGGTTGGAGGGAAGGGGGAACTAGTTACAAGGATCTACATATAACCTCCTTCCTGGGGGACGGACAGGAAAAAGTGGGTGAAGGGAGACATCAGACAGTGTAAGATATGACAAAATAATAATAATTTATAAATTATAAAGGTTTCATGGGGGAGGGGATGGCAGGGAGGGAGGAGGAAAATGAGGAACTAATACCAAGGGCTCAAGTAAAAAGCAAATGTTTTGAGAATGATGATGGCAACAAATGTACAAATGTGCTTGACACAATGGATGTGTGTACGGATTGGGATTAGAGTTGTATGAGCCCCCAATAAAATAATCTTTTTAAAAAGCATTGCAAAGAAAATATGGTGTAGAAATAAGAGGTAGTCTGGTTAAGTGTTTGGAGAGGAAGTGAGTGTATGTTAGAGGAGGTAACTGAGAAACAGATATTTTGAGTTTTGTAAAATAAATGGAAAACACTTAGTTGGCCAAGTGTTGATATAAAAGGAGGAAAGGGAGGAGAAATGGACACAATAGTATAACATTTTTAGAAGGCAAGATAAAATAAAATCACAGTGCATGTCATATTTCTGGGCTTTGAGTTATTCTAGTAGAGCACAAAGGAGCTGGGTTAGTCAGAATGAAATAAAGGTTGATAGAACAAAGAGAGGACTGTTGAATTTATGTAGATTAGTTAGTGGATCACAGACTCCAGACTGGAGCAATGTAAACTGGATCCCTACCAGATCTCTTAAACGAGGAGTCCTCAAACTACGTCCTGCAGGCCACATGCGGCCCACTGAGGACATTTATCGGGTCCTCTTGGTGTTTTTGCAGCTTGCTGTCTGTCCTGCTTAGCAGCCAACTAGTCCCGGGCCAGCAGTGCACATGTGTGGAATGTGCGCACGCACGCTCTTGACTCCCCTCCTTCTCTCTGTCTCTCGACTCCTCCTCTCAGTCTCCGGTGTGTAACCGAGCTACTCAACAGTTTCAGTGTGCTACTTCAAGGACAGGGGAAGCTCATCTGTGAATGCAATCACATGGGAAAGCATTTGAAGTAAAATTAGGCCTCCTTATCAAACAAGTGAAGGAGGAAAATTTTTGCCATCTCCCCACAACTCAAAATCTGTTAGCGGAAAACCCATTGGTGCGTTCCCAAACAAAACGTGTGGATTCACTGGAAAAGTTGCAAAAGGAGTTCCAATTTAGATCTAAAGAGCTTCATCTCCATGAACAGGACATACAGCTTTTTCGTAACCCATTTTCTATTGACATTGAAAATGTGGATACAATTTACCAAATGGAACTGGCTGAACTGCAGAATTGTGACTGAGAGACGCATTCAAGTCAAGCAGCCTTCCTAATTTCTATGCATCTCTCACCTCTGAGACATCCTAATCTCAGGAAGCTTGCACTCAAATGGCAACCATCTTTGGCAGCACTTATGTCTGTGAACAGACTTTTACCAGAATGAAGCATCTGAAATCTCCAACCAGATCTAGACTACCTGATGCACACTTGCATCTCTTGTTATGACAAGCAGTGACAAATATGGAACCGAATACTGACCATCTCATTAGTAAAAAGCAGGCCCATAGTTCCCATTGAAATACTGGTAAGTTTGTCAATTTAACTTTACTTGTTCTTCATTTTAAATATTGTATTTGTTCCCATTTTGTTTTTTCATTTCAAAATAAGATGTGCAGTGTTCATAGGAATTTGTTCATAGTTTTTTTTTAACTATAGTCCAACCCTCCAACAGTCTGAGGGACAGTGAAGTGGCCTCCTATTTAAAAAGTTTGAGGAGCCCTCTCTTAGACCCTCCGTTCCACTGATTTCGGATCACTTGTTGTTCCCTTGTCCCTGGGTTGGTTGACACCACATCCTTTCTCCCGCCTCCCCCTCTCCCATGTCCCCACGAAACCAGTAGTCCTGTTGTTTTCTTCTCTGAATGGTTTATCCAGTCTATCTTATCTAGATATACCCGCAGAGATAATAATATGCACAAAAACAAGACACAGCAAAACAACGACAATGGAAAAACAAAAAAAGAAAGAAAAGCCTGTAAATATTTCAAGGTCTGTTTCTTGACCTTTAGTAGTGTTTTCTGGTTGAATCTGATGGAGTGCCATGCCCTACGCCCAAAGTCTATTTTTAGTACTCCTTCGGGACTTCCTTACTCTGGTCCCTTTCTTGCTCTGGTCCCTTTGTTGCACGTCTTTAGTGTTTTTCTCAGTGTGGTGGGGTCAAATCGGGCGCAATTCCCATACTGTGCCTCCAGTGTTGTCCTCTGTAGGGTTATGGGTCAGTGAGGGATGTAATGTCTCATAGTGCGGCCAGCCATATGGTCCTTTATGTAGAATTGGCTGCTCTGAGCAGGAATATTGTCCTCAAGGCTTGGTGGTCCAGGATGTACTCTACTCTCTCTTCCTCCCCCTTCATTTTCTCCCGTGTGCTCTAACCAGACATGTTCCTCTCCCTGAACTGTAGCTTCAGTGCTGCCTGGTAAAGTAAATTCTTCTGGTAGGAGGGGTGGCTGTCCATGTAGTTGGGAATAGGGCTGGCCCCTGAGACCTCTCTACTGGTTCCCTCCTTCACGCCGGTATGTTGCATTCACATCTTGGAGCACTGAGTTGAAGTCTGTTCCCTCTTTCCTTGTGGAGATATAAACAAGAATGTCCTTGGGTGGGTTAGTGCCCTGTTCACCCACTACCCATTTCTTTTCTTTTCTCTCCACATCCCCTCCCCCCCTTTTTAGTTGGCTACAATATGTATCCCTGGATTTTGTCTGGCCCCTGTAATACTACCTGGACTTCACTCCAGGAATGTTTATATACAGTAGATTTTTCCCTATGCTTCTTTTGTTTTTTTAAGCTTACCTCAGCAGACTCATGTTGTACTTGTCCTTTTGTGCTTGGCTTACTTCGCTTAGCATGATTTTCCTCAGTTTCCCTGATGATCTTATTAGATCTTTGTTCACATTTGCTTGGCTGTCCTCTTGGTCACAAGTGTGGTTCTCTGCTTCCTCCAGTTGATTGGCGAAGTCCATGAGTCTGTTACTAGTTATTGTTATGTCATCCCTAATCTCTTCTATTTCCTTTTGGTGTATGGCCTTTATCTTCTCTATTATTTCATCCTTTCTCTGTATTGTTCCCTCATATCCTGTCAACTGCAAACAGCACTCTGAAAATTTATTTCTGTGGTAGATCCATGTCTGCTTCTTCTATGCACGCTGTTAGGTTCAGGACATCTTCTGCGATTGCTTTTTGTTTCTCCCATTTTTGTTGCTGTGGTCGTTGGGGCTAATTGCTGTTTGTGTTGCATTGTTTTAGAGGAGCCAGGTCCCATTTTCCATGGAGTTGAAGAGCACTGATTCTCTATGGGAGACTCGAAGGAATGCTTCTTCGAACTGCCTGCATCTAATTTCTCTATGGATTTGACCTAACACTTTATCCTCCTGTGGCTTCACTCTTTCCCTAGTCAACCAGCAGTTTGTTATTTGGAGGGCAAGTTTGATGGTCCTCTAAGGGGACGCTGGTTGATGCTGTACTGGGTGATCTCACAAGAGGCTGTGATGGTGTGACTCATGGCAGCTTGGGGCACCCAGAGATAATGTGGGGCTGTCCGCTGCAACGGGAGTGCCACAGAATGCTGGTAGGTTGCCTGCTTTGGTGTAGAGCACTGTGAATGGTGGGTAGAATTGCCCTGGTCAGGTCAGAATTGCCTCACTGCGGAGGTTGGGCAAAGGTTCCCCCAGCAACATGGAACGTTGGCGACTGTTAGCCGAGGTGCTGTAGGTACTGTGTGAGGCATTATGGCAAGCAGGAGGAAGCTCCCCCAGTCACGTGGGACCCCAGAGAATAGATATGACCTCCCCCGGTCAAGCAGGCAGGATTTCCCTGGAAGAAGGTGGGCAGGATTTCCTCAGCCAGGTGTTAAGCACTGCAAAGGGTGGGCAGGTTGAATTTCCCCAGGAAGAAGTTGGGCAGGCTATGCCTTGGTGGAGGGTGGGCAGACTTTCCCCAGCCTCAGTTTATGCTTCAGAGGGTGGAGAGCCCATCTGGGTGGAGGGCAGGCATAAATGCCTTAGGCTAAGGGGAGTGGACTGGAGGTTGGCAGTATCATGTGAAAGAAAAAGGAAGAGAAAAATAAATAAAAGAGAAAGGGGGAAAATCCCTAAAAAGTAAGCTCTACGCCTGCTGAGTCTGTTGGGGGATAGGGAGAAGAGAGGGAAACAAATGTACCAATATAGCTGAGCCCCAATCCCTGACCATGGGGCTGTAGGGTTTTAATTCCTGCTCGAGGCGGTGGTAAGCTGTGGCTGTGTTGAGAAAAAGCCCTTGCACTGGCTCGAAATGATTCAAGCTCTGGCCAAGACAGTGGTGGGGCAAAGGTCAAAACTTGGCCAGCATCCACTGTGGTATGAAAAAGCCACCAACCCCTCAGAACCTAGTGCATCTGTGCCTGCTTATCTTTATGATGTTCCTCCTGTGACCCTGCAGTTTGGAATTTCCCTCTTAGTAACTCTCCTGTGCAGATTTCTGTTGGGTCCCTATGGTATATGTTACTCTATCACTGTCTTCCTGGAAGTCCTGCAATGCTTTTTATTGATCATCATTTTCATTTTTTACATGTATCACTATATTTTCTCTAAAATTCACTTAAATTGTATCATGAATCCATCACTTATCTCAATAAATGCTTATTACTAAATGCAAAGGATATTTTTCAGTCTATATTTCTTGTCATTTCAGGTGCATTTGACTTTTCCTCCATTCCTTACTTTCCAAAACGTTTTCTTTTTTTTAATAAACATTTTATTAGGGACTAATACAACTCTTATCACAATCCATACACACATCAATTGTGCAAAGCACATCTGTATATTCTTGGCCCTCATCATTTTCAAAGCATTTGCTCTCCACTTAAGCCCTTTGCATCAGGTCCTCTTTTTCCCCTCTCCCTCCCTGCTCCCCCCTCCCTCACGAGCCCTTGATAATTTATAAATTATTGTTTTTTCATATCTTGCCCTGTCCGACGTCTCCCTTCACCCCCTTTTCTGTTGTCTGTCCCTCAGGGAGGAGGTCACCTATAAATCTTTGTAATCGGTTCCCTCTTTCCAACCCACTAACCCTCTACCCTCCCAGTATCGCTCCTCACACCCCTGGTCCAGAAGGTATCATCTGCCCTGCATTCCCTGTGCCTCCAACTCCTTTCTACACCAGTGTACATCCTCTGCTCTATCCAGTCTTGCAAGGTAGAATTCGGATCATGATAGTTGAGGGTATGAGGGGATGAGGGGAGGAAGCAATTAGGAACTAGAGGAAAGCTGTATTCTTCATTGCACCCTGACTCACTCATCTCCTCCCCTAGACCCATCTGCAAGGGGATCTCCAGTGGCTGACAAATAGGCATTGGGTCGCCAATCTACACTTTCCCCTTCATTCAATCTGGTAAGATTTTTTTTTTGCTCTGATAATGCCTTATATCTGATCCCTTCAAAATCTCATGATCTCACAGGCTGGTGTGTTTCTTCCATGTGGGCTTTGTTGCTTCTGAGCTAGATGGCCGCTTGTTTACCTTCAAGCCTTCAAGACCCCAGACACCATTTCTTTTGATAGCCAGGCACCATCAGCTTTCTTTGCCACATCTGTGTATGCACCCATTTGTCCTCAGTGATCTTATCATGGAGGTGTGGATCCAATGATATGATTTTTGTTCTTTGATGCCTGATAATTGATCCTTTCGGAACCACATGGTCACACAGGCAGGTGTGTTCTTCCATGTGGGCTTTGTTGCTTCTGAGCTAGATGGCCACTTGTTTATCTTCAAGCCTTTAAGACCCCAGATGCTATATCTTTTGATAGCCGGGCACCATCAGCTTTCTTCACCACTTTGCTTGTTCACCCACTTTGTCTTCAGTGGTTGTGTCGGGAGGGTGAGCATCATATAATGCCAATTTAATAGAAGAAACCAAAACGTTTTCTTAAGTCTTCGCAACCCTACACTACCTCCATTTCTTCTTCTTCTTTTTAGTTAATAAACACATTTTTCACTTTTCATATATTTCCTATCTCAACCTCTCTCTACTCTAATATAATCCTTTCTTCCCTCTATATCAACTCCTTCATATTCACAGCTTTAACAAGCTCTGATATTCTAGTTTACTCTGTTTGCTGAAAATCAACGAACAATGGTTGTAGCAGTACATTGCTAGAGAGCTACCAGAGGTTCAGGCCAAATTCAGAAGAGGACATGGAACAAGGTTATCACTGCTAAAATCAGATGGATCTGGGGCTGAAGCTAAAGAATACCAGAAAGCTATTTATTTGTGTTATTGCCTATGCCAGTGCATTTGACAGTGTGTATCATAACAAAATATGGATGGTTTTGAGAAAAAAGGGAATTCCAAAACACTTTAGTAATGTTTGTGTGAAATTTGTACATGTATCAAGAAGCAATCTGTGAACAGAACATGGGACTTCTTCCTAGTTTATATCAGGAAAGGTGTGTGTCAGGGTTATATCCTCTCACAATAATTATTCAATCTGTAGGGTTTGCAAGTTAGCTTGGAAGCTGGCTTATATGAAGAAGAATGTGGAGGAATGCTTATTAACAACCTAGAATATGCAGATGAAACAAATTTGCTTGCTGAAAGTGAGGAGGACTCAAAACACTTGCTGATGAAAATCAAGGATTGCAGCCTTCAGTATGTAAAGAAGATGAAAATCTTTACAACTATGCCAATATGTAGCATCAAAAAAATGGAAATGGTCAAGGAATTTTTGTCTTGCTTGGATCCGCAATAGATGCTCTTTGGACGCAGCAGTCAAGAGATCAAAATATGCACTGCATTCAGTAAATCTGCTGCACAAAGGGAAAACCATTCTGTCTTGGTAAAAGTATGGCCAGAGTGCTCCTTAGAGGCAAGGATGGTGAGACTTTGTTTTGCATACTTTGGACATATTTCAGAATGACCAGTCCCCAGAAAAGGACATCACACTTGGTGAAGCAGAAGGTCAATGCTAAAGAGGAAGGCTTCAAGGAGATGGCTTGACACAGTTGCTGCAGCAATGGGTTCACGTATGGAAACAATTGTGAGGGTGGCGCTGGGCTGTGCAGTGTTTATTTCTGTTGTGCATAGGGTTGCTATGCGTTGGAACTGACTTGATGGCTCCAAACAACCACATAGTCTGGTAATGTGGTAATATATGGTTCCAGTTTAAATGCCTGCCTTAAGTTCTAAAATAATATGGTTAAAAGACCCACATGAAATATGCTACCGATTGTATTAAACTATCTCAGATTCTGCATGTCCTAAATACAGATTGTTTAGAAACAATGAAAAATGAATGCTAGTTATATTTGCCTACTTATGTGAGTCAGTTGTGTAAGCTTTCTATCAGTCATATTACCCTCTTTACTCCCTATCCAATCCAACATGACAGCTGTATAGATTTGCCATGCTGAAATGCCTCACTCTTCCCATTTCTCCCCAGCACCATCGCCAACTAATTATTTTAGCCACCATCCTCTTTTAAATGGCTTCCTGATTGGTCTCTGCTGGCACTCAAATCTTTTCCCCTAGCTGGTCTTCCTTTTCCTGGATCATTTTCAGATGTCAATATCAGCCTTTCACTACTCTTCATAGGTTAAATGGACTGTTTGGCTCATAAGATAAGGATAAAAATAATTATTTAGCCCCTAATATCTGGTATGATTTCGCTTTAACTCCTCCGTTAAGGTTATCTACCCCACTTTCTCTGATTTTTTTTTCCTCCTGGAGCTGCTTTTCTTTAACATTGTACATAAATTCATTACATATTTTCTGTCTGGAGGCTCACCTTAAATTTTATCTTGATTACTCCCAATTCTGTTTTTGTTTTCCTACCTCAGTTGTTAATTTTCTCAAAGAAAGTTTTGTTTTATTTTCATATATATATACATGCTTTCATATTGCTAAGTGCTGTTAAATGGGTTCTGATTCACAGCCACACTACATAAAACAGAATGAAACACTACTTTCTCTTATACACCTTTACAGTCACTGCTAGTTTGAGCCCATCTTTGCAGCCACCACATCATTCATCCGTATTGAGAGTTTTGCTTTATTCCACTTATCCTGCTTTACCAAGCATGACGTCCTTCTTCAGGGATTGAACTTCTTGATATCGACTAACTTGCTGTGCTCACATGTGAATTCTTGTCATCCTATATTCTACAGAGTATCCTCGCTATATTTGATGCAAGACAGATTTTCTTCTCTTCTGGTCATTGTGGTGCATTCAGTATTTGTCAACAACACTATAAATTAAAAGCATCAATTGTTTTTTGGTCTTTCTTTTTCATTGTCCTTTCTCATGTATATTACATGATTAAGTATATGATGACTTGAATCAGGTTAGTTCTCAAAATTAGCACTTAAAATTACATCTTTCTTTTGTAATATATTTAGAGTAACTGTAATTTGTACTCATTTTTAAATTTCATGTTTATTTTTTATTAATCAGGATGAATATATATATCAAATCATTCCGTAATTCAATCAGCAGTATTTGAGTTGTACAGGTATACATCATAGCTATTGTGTTTTGGTTTCTGAGTACTGCAATAAAGCAACTATCATAAGAAATGAATCACACGTTCTATTTGTTTCCCAGTACACATGAGAGCTATGTTTATACGACACCGTAGCCTATTAACTGTTATAACATTATGCAAAAGTTTGACATATGAGTATTACCAAAATATGACACAAAGAAATGAAATGAGCTGTTAGAAAAATGATTCCCATAAACGTTCTCAATGCAGGATTACCACAAATATTAAATTTAAAAAATTAAAAATGCAATAAAGCGAAGCATGATAAAACAAGGTGTGCATGTAGTCAAGTGGTTAATCATTTAATTCATCAATGGTTTTGTAATATATGTATATATATATTGCTGCTTTTTATAAAAGCTACATTTCTATTATAAGAAAGCTAAGTTGTTTTCTTAAAAACTGCTTTTAATGAACGATCTTCTAAAAAATAATCACAATGTATTCCCTTCACCTTTAGTTAAGGATTTAATTTAGAAATTTGTGTGGAGGGGTATTGTCTGGTTTTTGCCCCCTTTCCAAGTACTTAAGATGGAATATTTTATATTTTTCTTTGATCTTTCTAGAATGAGCAAAATATATTCAGATTCAATATTTTCCAATATATGAAGCTTCATATCTATTCCCTAGGTTAATCCTTTCCCAAAGTTTTTTTGAAGCCCTTTCTCACATATGTTCCATACAGGCTTATATACACAAACTCATACTCTGACACTTCCTGACGATTCCATCTGTTCCGTGATATTAACAGAGAAGACACAGAATACATGAGTCCACCATGCCGTTAAAGAGTGCCTCTCATTTTCACTTACCATCTTTATGAAGGAGCCTTAAAGTTGATATCTGGATAGTGTGTGCCTGGATAAACTCAGTGCTGATTTTAAAAACTTGATAGAAATACATTTGAAGTTTATATATTCTAGTTATTTTCACCCATTAAAAATTTTGAGCATATATATGCAAATGCCACTCTCTACTATGCGTTCACATAACAGCATACTATAGATCTAGTAGAAATTTAATTGTTTCCCTCTCACATTTCTGAATATGGCTCTATTAGGGAATAAACTTTAATTATTTTCTGTGTTAATGAGGTTATATCTGAGAAGGATGTCCTAGACCTACTACTTCTGAATAATGTTTTGAGGTTCTGGTTGTTCGGTGCTGCTGAGTTGATGCCAACTCCTAGGGAGTGCGTACAGTGGGACAAACACCACTTGGTCCTGCATCAGCCTCACAATTGTTCTTATATTTGAGCCCTATGTTGCAGCCACTGAGATTGCCTTAGAAAATGGAATTCAGACAGATAGACTTACAGGGGTCACATCCCAGGAAAATGGAGGCAGGTATATCAATTGGAGGCAGATAAGCAGTAAACAAATATTAAAGAAAGCCAAGGTTCCCCAGCAGCCACCAGAAACTAGGAGAAAGGGTCAAGACCATGATTTGAACTTTTGTCATCCGTAAGTGTAAAGAATAAATATGCTCTTTATAGTCACTAATTTCTGATATTTTTGTTATGATTACACTACTGAATGAATCAAGACATACTCCTAATTACTCATTTTACTTAAAAAGAGAAGACTGAATAAAAAAATTATAAAGCTTTAATTTATTAAGAGAAATTAACTTAAGAGAAATGCAATGCATTAAATTAAATACCTATTTGTTTTATTTTTTTTAATTTCTAAAATATGAAGTACTATAGGTTAAATCTACCACTCAACTGTCAGTTTGTCAAGCTGTGTTAGTTTATGTATTGTGATGCTGGAAGCTACATCACTGGCATTTGAAATACCATCATGGCTGCCCATGGTGAATTGATTTCAACTGAGCTAGGAAGCAGTACTGTGCTGTGATGGATTCAGAAGGACTGGCTACTGAAAACCTGATGAATAGCAACAGAACATTGTCTTATGTAATATCTCACCATGAATTCTTCCAGTTGGAAGGTACTCAAAATACACAGTGGTTGAACCAATGGGTTCAAACCTAATAACATTTATGAGTATGCTAAAGACTGAGTAGTATTGTGGTCTATTCCATGCAGACTTACTATGAGTTGGAATGACTTTGATAGCACATAACAACAACAACATAGGTTAACAGTTTTGTTTTTAGTTTGGTTCAGAGTTTTGTTTTTTATGTTTTTTTTTTCTCAGTACAATTACCCTCACAGTGGAGTAATTGAACTCGAGACTACTCAGGTAACTTAGTCAAGGAAATACTACTGGTAAATGATAGATGCAGACCATTAGAACATGACTGACCATAAACTTGTATGCTGTTCCCGACCACTGTATATTATTGTTTAATGTTATACACTGTATAATATTGGAAAAATCACTTAGCCTCTCTGAACCCAGGTTATACATCTATAAGTTGTATTTCTAGCATTCTTATCCATTTGTTAGAAAATTCTGTCCACTGTTGGATCTTTTCTTTAGACTTTTGCAGGCAAATTTGGAATTCTGTTCTAATTTTGTGATTTCATGTTGCCTTTTCAATTTATGCATTGGGGAGTATGTAGAAGCATTAATCATAACAATTTCCCTTTAATGTAAAAGATTTATAGCATTTAATGAAATTTGTCTGATAAAATGTTTTTAAAAAGTAAATGTGAGTACATTATCATCAGTAAGCAAATATCATTTTATGTGGTCTCAACTGACCAAAAAGCTGTTAACCAAACTAATTTCCCAGGACTTGAAACAAGAGCTCTGAAGACGTGATACCAGCAGCTACTTAATCCCTAGCACGGTGACTCCATGGTTTTTGTTTGCTTCACTTCTTTTCTCTTACTTTCCAATGACTTAGAAAGCTGCCAGTCAAAATGAACAATTGCTCATTTGTCAGGGTAAAGTGCATTATATGATTGATGCTCCAATTGCTAAGAAGCATGCAGGGAGCAAATAAAGCCAGCTATTGACTATATTTCAGACATCAGGATATAGTTTCCATTGCTACATTGATTGACAACCCCAAGGGCCATAGATGTTTGAATGAAAAACTCAAAAGTTAAAATCTTAGGACAAAAACTTATTTAACTGGAATAGAAATGGAGACTTGTCCAATTAAAGAAACCCGTGTGTAAGCGTAGGAAGTGATCTAGTCAATGGTGAACTGGAAACTATATGTATTGCCTATAGAATATGGTCACGAGTGACTTTCAACGGATTGTTACCAGAAGGAATGTAGCCCCACATTTGCCAAATATTTTAATTTTTCAAGAAAAACAAAGAATTTAGGCATAAAATTAAGGATCATTATGGATCCTTTGAGTTTTCATAGGTGAATGTAGCAATAGGGGCAAAGAGAGACATCTGAATTACTCTGACTTCATAAGGGAAAAGGAGAATTGAACTTACTATCCCAAGGCCAATTTCTATGAGGTGGACATCCGATTTCAAAATAGCTTTACAATTTTGACACCAGTGTTCGCTTGCACAGTGTTCTGTTTCTCTCCTGGTTCCTGTGATTCATGGCCGCATTGAGGAACTCACAGAGTATGCTCATGATTATGAGATTTAATAGCAAAATGAACAGGGTCAAATTTGAGATCAGGTTATAGTTCTTCAAGTCAGGAGCACCTCTTTACCATCGGGCCTGCAGGCCTACCTCTCTAGTCCTTGGCCTCGCAGCCAGTGGTCCTTCAGCCTTTCCCTTGATGAATGCTACAAATCTCTTATAGCGCTGACAATAAATGCCCAAATGACCCTGTACTCCTCCCAAAGCATCAACCGGAAGTCACTCGACTCTAGTACTGTGGTAAGCAAATCAAGCTCCCTCAAGTTCCAGAAAGCAATCCACTTTGCAAGTGGACTTTGTGCTGGAAGGCACTCAGTTTTCCCATTCATGGGTCACGGAGCCCCCCCTCTTTCTGCCGCTTGTTTCGGCTGCTGTTGTCCTCTACTGTACTTCACTGCTCTTGCTTCTTGGATTAAAAAAAGATTCCTTAAGCAGGAGTCTCAAGGTTCAAAGGACAAGCTCCACTCTTTGCTCTTCTTTCATGATGGTCTGAGATCCATCTCCTTCTGCTTCTGAAATGGCTCATTTAAAATCCAACAGGATGGAAAATTTGTCCAATTTTGATGGTAGAGTTTCATGTATGAATTTGCATGGCCCAACCAGGTGGTTTAGGTATTTACAAAGACTATTGTTAGAAGAGTTATATGATGTAATTCTATACTACATTGCAGCTAGTAAGAAATAAAAGTATTCTTCAAATATTACAGAAGAAAAATTAAAAAGCATCTTCAGTGTAAATACAGACTTCTGGTTGACAAATCCTGGAATGAAGAGAAATATCTTGTTTTCCAGAAGTACTTTATGGATATTTATTTGGAGGAATAACTATAATCTCATTGAGACAAATATACTGGTCCAAAGGTGTGTTCCCCAATAATTTAGGAAATACACATAATTTTAGTGTTTGTAGATGTATGTGACTTCTGAATTTCCATAGCATACATTATGAACACATAAAAGGACTTCAAAATATCCCTGGAAAAAATGGAATTAAAGATCATAAAATTTTCCATGAACTTTTGAAATCCATATGAATATATTATTTTATAAGAATATTGTGAGCATTGAATAAGATACTCTTGTAAGCTAACTAGTATACTACCTAGTTCAAGGATATTTAATTAGCAGAAGGAATTTATAATGATCTGGAGGAAGGGCTGTCTGCTACCAGAAAGAGTTGCGATCTTATAAGCTCATGAGGAAGTTCTACCCTGTCTCATAGGGCCGCTCTGAGTCCAATGAGAGTCACTATCAACTCAATGGCAGTGAGTGAAGGATTTATAATTAGTCACGATCATTTTAGAAAAGCATTATAATCAACTGACACTTTATATTTGCTAGTTTGAAAGTGTTATCTCAAAAGTAAGCTACTTTAATTTTCTTCGAAGATAAACCAGTGTTGGGCTGGGTAGAAGAAAGGAAGATGGAGAAAGAATAAACATTATTAACTCAAGATAAAAAACAGTTTGGGCTTTGATTTACATTACATGACTCAAAGACTCAAAAATGTGTCATACGGAAGTCCATGATTATAGTCCCTGTGTTAATTCATCATGTTGGCTAGCTTCCTCTCTTTTGCTGCCTCTCTACTTGATGAAGCATGATGCTTCTTCCAGGGACTGGGCTTCAGCTCTAAGAATCCCCAAAGTTCTCATGATGAACCTCTCAGAAGAATCACCTCATGGCTCTGACAGGAGGTTGGTGGGGGGTTTATCGTTGTGAAACCTGACCAGAATAGTGCACATAAAAATACTCCCCCCACTCTTTAGGCAGAGAACTATGGGTTGGCAGATAAATATGCTGATATCCACTTGGAATTGGGGAGAAACAGGAGAGTGCTTTTTGCCCACACAGTGTGTACCAGCCCTATTCAGATAAAGTGGAACCAAACAATTCTTTCTTCTGCCTTCATCACCGTACCTTCTATGGACATGGGGAGGTTTCCTCAGGCCCTTATCAATCTGTTGCCTAGTGACATTCTCCTCACTCAAAACTTATCTGGTTAATTTGAACCTCTCACCACCACCAATAGCCACTTAACACCAATTCTCAAGTAGACTGAGACGACACCTTTAGCATTCATATATAGATAGATATGAATTATATATAATCATTTATATATATCATACATGTAAAATCATTTTATTTGGGGCTCATACAGATCTTATCCAATACATACATTGTGTCAAGTACATTTGTACACTTTTACCATCATCATTTTAAAAACATTTTCTTTCTATTGATCCCTTGCTATCAGCTCCTCATTTTTCCCCTCCCTCCCCAACCTTCCCTCCTTTCCCCATGAACCCTTGATAATTTATAAATGATTATTATTTTTATGTCTTGCACTCACCTATGTCTCTTTTCTGTTGTCTGTCCCTGAGGGAGGGGGTTTTCTGTAGACCATTGTGATCAGTTCCCCATAGAGTTCATATTATTGATAGATCGTGCTTTCAGAGAAGCCCAGATTTAGCAAGTGGGCTTCCCTTTCAAAGGTGTGGGACCAGTACCAAGTCTGCCCACATGGTGTCCTGGGATCGCGCAGCAGGCAACGCTTCATTAAAACTTTTGTTTCTTCTTGCTTGTTTGTTTTTGTTAAATAATTTTTTGGGAGCTCTTACATATCTTATCATAATCCATACATTCATCCATTCTGTCAATCATATTGGTCCATGTGTTGAAACCATCATTTTCAAAGCATTTTCTTTCTATTTCAGCCCACGACGTCAGCTCCTCAGACCTCGGCCCGCTCTTGTTTTGGTTTTAGTTCGTCTCTTTTCTGATGTTTGCTTTTTGCTCCTTATCTTCTTTTCACTTATTTCCTGCTTCTCTCCTGTTTTATTGTCTGTCTCCTTCCCTTATCTTTCTCTTTTTTTTCTTATTTTATGCTCCCTTACATTTTTCTTCCTTTGATTTTCTAATTCTGAGTATTTTGTCCCCTTTGAGGAGAGGAGGACATTGGCTTGCCACATATAACTTTCTGTTCTACCAACAGACAAGTGCCGCTACCCACTCGCTCACCGCATAAACCACAGATAGGAAACAGCGCGTGTTCAACTACTTGACATTGCTCTTTATGACCATTCGGGAGAGACCTGCACCTCCACGTCTATGGGTTATGCCATCCACCTAGTGATACGAAGGAAGTGACTCATTATAACACACATTGTGGAGAGCTGGCCTTTATATTTTGTTCCTTTCTTCATTTCTGCTTGCTTGGATCCTATTTCTGGATTCTGAGTTGGGCAGTCCATGTGGCCTGGGTCCTGCCATCATCCTGCCAACCTTGGATCCATATGAATCTGCAAGCACTGGCCTGTGATCTCTCAACTTCCCAACTCATCTTCTTCCTTCAATGGTTGGAAGCATTGTGACTCTGAAGGGGCATGCAGCTAGCATCTAACTCATGGACTTGAGTTGCATTGGTTGGGATACTTCTTTGGTATAAATATATTTCTTGATTAAGAAGTTATTTCTTATATACATAAATGTCACTAGTTTTGTTTCTTTAGACAACCTAGTCTAGCACAGACATTCTACTGTGTAGAGGACAGGGGGAAAAGAGAAAGACCTTTGATGAAGATGGTTGGTGAAACAGTGACTGCAACAGGGATCAGACATAGCAAACATTGTGAAGATGGTGTGGAATTGGGACATTTCTTGAAGGATTACTATAAGTCAGAACCAACTTGACAGCCCCTAACATCGAGTCATTTGGTGAGAGTTACTGTGTCTATAATGTCCACATCAAGTAATTCATTGCACTTCACATGGTTGTAATAAACTCCATTGCAACAGGTATAACATTTACCAGGAGGGAGAAATGTTATACAAATGATTTTAAGGGTACATGTCACAGAAGAAAATTACCAAGTAGAACAAAATTATTTGAAAAAGGGAATAAGTTTTTTTTTTTAATGGACAGAAGGAGAAAATTCTTCTCAGGAAATAATTTTTCTGCCTAGATCTTAAGAATGATCAAAAAGTAGGCAGCTGATGAAAAGGTGGTGGGAACACCATTCCAGATGACAGAGCACATCTATATTGCAATTTTTAATGGAAAGTTAAAATTTGACATAGTTCAGACAATGAAAGTAGGTCAGCTAGCATGTAACACCCAGGAAGAACCATGATGTCCGAGGGTCAAAAGTTCAATGGCACTACTTACCAAGCATGATTTCTTCTCCGAGGACTGGCATCTCCTGACAACATGCCCACAGTATGTAACATGAAGTTGCCCCATTCTTGGTTCTGGCTGTATGTCTTCCAAGACAGGGTTTTTGGTTATTTTGGCAAACCAGGGTACTTTCAATATTCTTCTCTGGCACTCTTATTCAAATGCATCGAATCTTCTTTGGTCTTCCTTATACAGTGTCCAACTTCCATTTGTATATGAAGCAATGGAGAATACCATGGCTTGAGTTACATAATTTAGTTCTTAAAATAAAAATATGTACTCTTCAACACTTAAAAGAGGTCTTGTGCAGTGGATTTACCTAATGCAATGTGTTATTGACCTCTTGACTCCGGTCTCCATGATCACTGTTTGCAGATCCAAGATAGATGGAATCCTTGATGACTTCAATCTTTTCTCCATTTACCAATATCCCATTGGTCCAGTTTTGGGGACTTTGTTTTTCTTTATAAATGAGTTCTAATCCATATTGAAGGCGTTAATCCTTGACCTTTAAATCCTCTTCACTTTCAGCCAGCAAGTTTGTATCTCTGAACCACTGCCTCTGGATCCATGTGCAGGTTGTGCCTGAGGAAAATGAAATCTTCTAGAAGTTCCATTCTTTTCATTATACATGTAGTTGGTTCCACCACCTGCCTGTCAGAATGTTCTTCTGTGGTGGCTTGTGTGTTGCTGTGAGCTATGTCATTGGTATTTCAAAGGGAAGCAGGGTCACCCAAAGTGAATAGATTTCAGCAGCGTTTACAGACACAAAGAAGAGACAAAAAGAGACTCTGCTCCCCATTTCAGATGAAGAAGGGCTGAAAACT
Source organism: Tenrec ecaudatus (assembly GCF_050624435.1). Taxonomy (NCBI): domain Eukaryota; kingdom Metazoa; phylum Chordata; class Mammalia; order Afrosoricida; family Tenrecidae; genus Tenrec; species Tenrec ecaudatus. The sequence continues at coordinate 157,699,159 of NC_134532.1, read as the reverse complement.
TATACATAGCTACAAAGCATTGGCAGACATTGAAAGCCTAAACATTGAAAGCAGTACCGGGTCAAAGATACTGCTGGACATATGTCTAAGGTCCAAGGGCATTTGAAATGTGACTAAGCAGGAGATGATTTCTTAGTCACATTTCAAATGTGACTAAGGAGGAGTTGACCAGGGTGGCATGAGTGGGCGTGAAGGCTTCTGGATCTTCATTTGCTGATGGGGCATGACTCAAGGTAAAGAGAAACAGCTGCAAATTCTCTAGTGATTGGAACTTGGAATGTGAGAAGTTTAAATTTTGGAAAATTGGAAGTGATCAAAAATGCAATGGAACACAGAAAGATAGATAACTTATGCATTAGTGAGCTGAGATAGACTGGTATTTGCCATATTGAATCATAAAATTCATATGATTTGCTATGTCAGAAATACCATCAATGATCTTGCTAAATCCATCATGGCGTACAATGTGCTTGTGATAGGATTATAGCTACCTACCTTCAAAGGATCCAACATCTAAGTATTATTTAAATTTATGCACCAACCACACAAGCTATGATGAAGAAATTGAAGGATTCTACGAAGAACTTCAGTTGGAAATTGATCAAGGGTCAATAATAAGATGCATTGACAGAGGCAATTGGAATACAAAAGTTGGAAACAAAGAGGAAGGAACAGTAGTTGGAAACTATGGACTTGGTGGTAGAAAGGAAGCTGGAGATTTCATGATAGAATTTTGGGAAACCAATGACATGTTTAGAAAATAACCTGTCTGACAACACAAAAGGTGACTATACACATCATGTAACAAACAGTCAATAAATTGACTACATCTGTGGGAAGACACACTAGAGAAGCACAACATCAGTAGCTAAAACCTGACCAGTGGCTGACCGTGGAACAGATCACCAGTTGCCCATATGTAGGTTCAGAATAAAGCTGAAGAAAACTGAAACAAGTCCATTAAAGCCAATACATGACCGTGGGCATATATCACACGTGAATTTCTAGAATATCTCAAGAACAGAGTTGACACATTGAACACTATTGACGGAAGATCTGCTGAGCTGTGGAAAGACACCAAGATTAGCATTCATGACAAAAGCAAAAAATCATTAAAAAGACGGAAAAGAGAGAAAAGATCAAAGTGGATGTCAGAGGTGACTCTGAAACTTACTCTTAAATAAAGCAAATGGAAGAAAGGACGAAGTCAAGGAGCTGAACAGAAAATTTCCAAGGGCAGCTCAAGAAGGAAAAAACAAATATTATAATGAAATGTGCAGGGCCTAGCATTAGAAAACCAAAAGGGGAGACCATGCTTAGCATATCTGAAACAGAACAAACTCAAGAAGAAAAAAAAATCAAGCCTCTAGTTACAACTTTGAAAGATTCTATGGGCAAAATATTGAATGACACAGGAAGCATGAGGAAAAGATGTAAAGAATACTGAGTCACTGCACCAAAAGACTCAGCTGACATTTTGCATTTCGGGGGGCGGGGGTAGCACATGCGCAAGAACCAATGCAATGGTGCTAAAGCAGGAAGTGCAAATTGCACTGAATGCATTAGCCAAAAGCAAGGCTCGGAATTGATTGAATACCCTTTGAAATGCTTAAGCAAGTGGAAGAAGCACTGGAAGCACCCACTCAGTTATGCCAGGAAGACAGCTCTTTGGCTCCCTGACTGGAAGAGATCCATGTCTGTGTCCATTACAAAGAAAGGTGGGGCAGCAGAATACTGCAACTCTAGAAAATTATCATTGATAATACACACAAGTAGAATTTTGCTTAAGATCATTGAACAGTGGCTGCAGCAGTGCATTGACAGAGAACTGCAGGAAGTTCAGGTATGATTCATAAGAGGTCATGGAACAAAGGGCATCATTGCTGATGTCAGATTATCGTGGATGAAAGCAGAAAATACCAGAAAGATGCTGACTTGTGTTTTGTTTACTATGCCAAGGCATTCGGCTGTGTGAATCATAACAAAAGTGCGGGACTTAAGGGAGGAAGAGCCCTTCTGTTGTACATCGAGTTGCTAGGGGTCAGAACTGACTGGATGCACTTGACAACAACCACAGATTTGAAAAACAGTCACTGTCATTTGCAAGCTTAAAAAAGATCTTTATCTAGAATTCTCTGAAGGAGATCTTAAAGTACTCTGAATACAAATTATAAAATATTTTATACTAAATAGGTAGTTTTTCCAAATGTAAATTTATATTTGAGTGACTATTTAACTTTCTTCTTTTGAAAAAAAAAACATGTGCATTCTTTTTGGCTGACTCAATATTATAAATCATGAAATAAAACTTAGTGTAGATCATGAAAAATCATAGCTGGATATAAAAGGAAGATTGCTGATACATCTTTCTATTTCCTGATACGAGGAGAAAGGAAGTGCCCTTGTGTCTGAAAGAAGTCAGATTGATCAGAAATGGTTTATATATATAGTGTTTCTTTATGGTCTTAGACATTTTGCTGATTGATTTTCCTTTCTGAGGCTGTATATCTAGTTTCATGAGGAAGAATTTGCTAACAAGTCCTTAGTTTAAAATAAAATAAATTCTCAATGTTTTCTAGTAGTCCCAAGTATGAATGAATTCTCTACAGATGTCACCACTGTTTGTGTGTGTTTCCTAAATGGCCAATTACTTTTTAATATTTGTCTTCATTTTAAGAAAAGTAGACTGTGATTTTAGTTTGGCCTCTGGCATCTCTTGATACAGTATTTAGTTGGGTTTTACACAGTAAAGCATAAACTTGTTATAAATCCCATTTCTACCAATCAAAAGCCATAGTTGGGAGTAACTTTGGGAAGTGCATCAGTATGATGGAATAGGTTTTAAGAACTCGGTGGTGTTTTAGACATAATGACCCAGGATGACCCTCCTTCATTAATACTGTATGAGCTATTCAAGTTAAGCAATCTTATAATGAAATGATGTGAAACCTTAATATCCAGGCTTCTTGGGTCAGAATCCAAGCAAGACCTGTTTCTTTCAAATGCCACTTTTCACATCATATTACAATCAGGTTGGCATGCATATACAAATGTATGCAATAAGCATGACCATGTTTAAATGCTTTAAAATATGATCTAAAGAAATAAATATAAAGAAATGACAAAATTTTGAGGATACATTTTCCACTGTGGAGATAAATGTTATGTAAAACATTTATCTACAGATAATTATACTTATTTGCAAATTTGGAACAGTGGGTTGCATTGAGCTGGTAACCACAGGCCAATGGTTCCACTCCAGAAGGCGGTTCTTAGGAGAAAGGTGGCCCAATCTTGGCCATACCGGTTACTGCCCCAGAGATCATAGAGAGCACTTCTATTCCGTCCCACGAATCGCTGTGAGTCAGAAATGACTAGCTGGCAGGTTATTTGGTTTCGCTATACTTATGTTACAGAACCTTGTAGCACCCCTAGTGGACACATTCTATTCCCATAGATTTTCACCGCCTCAGAACTAGATATAAGATTGACATTGCTCTTGTTGTCAGGTGCCATTGAGCTACTCTGGCCTGTAGAGACCCTATGCAGAAACAGATCGAACAGTGCCTGGTTTGGCACCATCCCCACAATTGTTTCTGTATTTGAGCTCATGTTTTCAGCCACTGGGTCCATTTCCTTAAGGGCCTACCTCTTTTTTGATGCCCCTATGCTCTATCAAGAATGATGTCCTTTCCTAGGGAAGGGTCTCTCTTGACAACATGTCTGAAGTATGTAGGACAAAATCTCTCCATTCTTGCCTCCAAGCAACACCATAGCCATACTTCTTCCAAGACAAATTTGTTTGTCCTTTTGGAATTCCATGGTACTTTCAATGTTCTTCACAAGCATCAAAACTCCGATGCATCAGTTCGTCTTATGTGTTCCTGATTCAATGTCCAACTTTCATATGCACACGAGGCAATTGAAAAATACCTTTATTTGGGTCAGGTGCAAAACAGTCCATAAAGTAAACCTGCTTTTTGTGGTAGTTACATAATCTGGTGTCAATTTGGAACTTGAGATGATGAAGAGTGAAGGGGTGGTGTTTAGTCTGTCAATTGGGTTATAGCCAACGGGGCCTCTGTGTGGACATGGCCTACCCCTGAGAATTCTGGGAACTCCTGTTTTTTCTTCCTTCGAAGCAAGAGACACTTCTCTTTCCTCACTTCCCGAGAGACACTTTACTAACAAGACACATGGTACTATACTCTGTCCTGGGAACTGGAGAAGTCACATGTTCCTATCCTGATGCAGCCCTGGGTGCTAGAGAAGCCACATGGAGACCCCTGCCAGTGCTGAGATGCTTCCAACACCACTGGATTCACAAAACTTCACACACACTGCCCTGTGATCTTCCTGCCATTGCATGTGTTTTGTGAGTCTAAAGAGGACTTTTTAGATTGGTATCAGATATATGGGATAATACCAGACTTGTGGACTTGATCTGGACTGGACTGGGATGTTTTCTTCTCAATATTAAATTGCTATTGTTTATAAACATCTTTCTTATACACATATAATTTTCCATGAATTTTTCTCTAGTCTACCCAGACTAACACACCTTTCAAAATTTTAAACAGGTCTTGTGCAACATACTTACCCAAGACAATATGTCTTTGTTCTCTTGACTGCTACTTCCATGAGTATCAATTTTGAATCCAAGTATGTATTAATTTTTTTTACAAAATAACTTTATCACCTTCAAAGTATTCTTCATTACATTGGTCAAATCTTCAATTCCATTCTTCGGGACATTTTAAAAACTCATCTGACAGCACCTACCTTGTTTTATTCTTCTTGTCTACATGATCAAATAACTGTCCTTCATGTCCTTCTCCATTAGCAGAAACAAAAAGCAGTCACATGAAGCAAGGACAAATGAGTGAGTGAGGTGTGTGGAACAAGAGAGGCATGTTGTTTTTTCGCCAAAATGTGGCACCTGAGATGGTTTCATGAGCAGGTGCATTGTCATGGTGGAAAATCATGCCTTTTTGTTGCAAACTGTTGTGCTGTTTTTTCAGAACCTCTTCATAGAAAGCTTGATTAACAGTCGATCCAGTGGAACAAACTCCAGATGCACTACAAGTTGACATTTTCATCAGTTTGGGAAGTTGACATATGTCCAGAACAAATTTTGTCATCAATCGACATTTCACCTTTTTCAAAACTAGAAAATCATTAGTACACATGAGTTTTCCCCATAGCACTGTTCTTGTAATCTGTGTTCAACATCACAACAGTTTCTGGGGCATTTTTTTCTCAGCAGGAAACAAAATTTCATAGTCGCACACTGTTCTTTTAAATTGACCATAAAAAAAAAGAGGTTTGAGCAAAACTGCTTTTACAAAAAAAAATTCACTGTGACCAAAAAGAAACTTCCCAGGTGGTGCCACTGAGTGCACTAACTCAGGGTGAGTTGTTTGATTCTGGTCTAATGGGAAAAATGTGTACTGCAAAAGCTCCACCCAATAGAGCCTTTAACCAACTTGTCAGGTCTTATGAGTGTTCAGTGCAGCAAATTTGTTCCTGAGATACTTTCAAAATTCATATGGGATACTCAAGTTTGTATTCAGGTTTTCATGAATTTGTTTTTATTTTCTTTAGCTTCAACCTGAACTCACATATGAGCAATTGGTGGTATGTTCTTCAGTCATTCAGCCAACCTCTGGTCAGGTTTTAGCTGCTGATTTTGAACTTCTCCATCATTTATTTCCACAGATGTAGTCAATTTAATTTTTGTGTATCCAACTGGATAAGTTCAAGACTAAAGTTTTCCTTTGTACTGTCAAAAAAGGTATTTGCTATGAAGAGGTCATGGTCTTGCAAAATTCTATTATGTAATCTCCAACTTCATTTCTCCCATCAAGATCATATTTTCCAACTATTGTTCTTTTCTCTTTGTTTCCAACTTTTATGTTCCAGTTGCTCATTATTATAAATCTATCATGATGCATGTTTGATTTATTTTCAACTGAAGATAGTGGTAGAATTCTTTAGTTTTTTTAATCACTAGTTTTATTGGTTGCTATATAAATTTGACTAATTGGATTTCCTTGAAGATAGGTAGGCATAATCATATCACAGAGAGCATTGCACTTTAAGATAGATCTTTAAATATTATTTTTAATAATTAATGCAACGCTGTTTCTTTTGATTATGTCATTCCAGGAACAAATTACATGATTTTCTGATTCAAAATGGCTAATATGGTTCCATTTCAGCTCACTAATACCTAGGATATCCATCTTTATGTTGTTCAATTTAAATTAGGGTGATTTCTAAATTTCCAAGATTCATATTTCATACATTCCAAGTTCAAATAGATAATATTTACAGCTGTTTCTTCTCACCATCAGCAAATGAAAATCTCAAATGCTCCACTCCCCCAGGCTTCACTTAATTCACATCACCTTGGTGGATTCTACTTTGAGAAAGCAGCTCCTCCGCCATCACATTTCAAGTACCTCTGACTTAAGGGCCTATTGTTTAGCACTCTCTCCAACAAAGTTCTGTTTCTGTTCATTAGATCTCCAGTATCTTACAATGTTCCATGGTGCGCATTTGGTTTTTTGTAGCAATTTCCTCCAAACTGGTCATCCAATTCCTTCGTTGTAGGCTGTTCTTAGTCTGGAAGCTCTACTGAAACCTATGCATTTTGGGTGACCCTGCTGGCATGTGAAATACCAATGACGTAGCTGCCAGCCTCACAGTGACCCACAAGCCACCACAGTACAACAAACTGAGAGACAAGTGGTGGACACAGATCAATATATTTACAAATTTTCTTGATGGAAGTGGGCAGTAGTGTTTATATCAGTACAGGGTAGGCTTATTTTTTGTTATTAGCTGCCTTCCAGTGGTCTGACACACAGTGACCCTATTGACAGCAAAAGAAAATAGGGCTTAGTCCTGTGCCAGCCGCACGATTGCTCTTACGTTTGAACCTATGTGGCAGCAACTGTGCCAATCCATTGTATTGAGGGCCCTCCCCCCCCTTTTTTTAACCTCTCCACTTTACCACAGATGGTATCTTTATCCAGGGAATGGTCTCTCCTGGTAGGACGTCCAAAATCTCTGAGAGAAAATCTCATTATCCTTTCTTCCAAGCCAGATCTGTTTGTGCTTTTGGCCTGTCACGGTCCTTTCAACTTTCTTCCCCAGCACCACAGTTCACATGCATGGACCCTTCTTTGGTCTTCCCCATTCAATGTCCGACTTTCACATGCATATGACATGTGGAAATATCATGAGGTTGATCAGGGGCATGTTTGTACTCAAAGTAACATCCTTGCTTTTTCAAATTTTAACGAGGTTCTGTGCAGCACAGTTAACTAATTCAATGCATTCATTGATCTTGACTACTGCTGCTATGATCTAAGTAAAGTGAAATCTTTGACAACGATAATATTTTCTCCGCATGTTTCCTATTGGCCCTATTGTGAGGATTTTTGTCTTCTTTACATTGAGTTATAATCAGTACCAAATGCTGTAATTCTTGATCTTCATCAGCAAGTGCTTCAAGTCTCCCTCACTTGGAAGTAGCAAGGTTGCGTCATTTGCATACCTCAGGTTGTTAGTAAGCATTTTGCCAATCGGAGTGAACATTTCATTCTAGGCACTCTTAGAGCACCTAACAGCACCCGGAGTGGAGACTTGGTTTGAAAGTACAGAATCGGCTGCACGACCATTTCTGTGACGGAAATGATCACACGGAGACTGCTTATGTGTGTAGCAAAATTCACTGTACGTTGCTTCCCTTTTAACACACTTGAGTAAAGGGGGGTTTGGGAATATATATATACACTTATTATGACTTAAAATTAATTATATTTTACAAAGTTCTCATAATACTCAGAAGCTCGGGTAGCACAGCCATTAAATGGATGCCAAGCTGCTAACAAATAGATGGTTTTTGAATCCACAAGTTATTCTGTGGAAGAAATATGGGATAATTAGTTCCTTTAAACATTACAGCCTTGGGAACTCACTTTCAAAGCTCAGTTCCATTGAGTCGATTTTGGCTCCTACTGACCCTTCTGGAAAGGGGCTGACTGTCCTTCTGGGTTTCCGAGACTGTAACTCTGTATGGAAGTAGAAAGCTTCATTTTCTTCGTGTGGAGCAGCTGCTGTTTTTTACCTGCTCACGTCATAGCTAACAACTCCACTCAGAAGCCCATAGCACCGGGGTTCATCTGGGAGCTCTATAGATCAGCGCTGGGTTTCTTCTAAGGCCATGGTGAGTCTGAATTGACTGGGCAACAGAGGACTTCTGTAACTAATATACTATTGTTGTAAAGAGCTCACGAGTTCACTCACTGTAATAGCTGACACATACCCATCGCTTCCTTATTTAGTGCTGGATCTTCCTTGCTATGCCTCACTCGTTTCCCAGTAATTTAGGATAAAATCTCAAAAGAGAGTTTCCATAATACCCATGTAAACTACTTGGTTAGCCTACTCAAATCAACTTAGATTCCAACCTATTATCAGTTATCTGAAGTAGGACACAGCTTTATCTATTTTTCCTAAACGCCCTGTATTCATTCAAATTATTTTTTTAAAGGTCTCCCAGTTTTCCACATTAGTCTAGGTATGATTAGACCCTAACAATGGGCTCAGGTTCTCTGCCATTGAGTTGATTCTGGCGCCTCTGGTCCTAGAAGAGCAGTTAGAACGCCCTCCGTGTTTCCAAGACGATAACTCTTTACCAGAGTAGAGGCAGGCCCCACTCTTTATCATACGGAGTAGCTGGTGGTTTTGAACTGTGTAACCCACTAGGCCACCAGTGCCATTTCCCACCATATAAGGAAACATATAGGCAATATAATGTTATATACGTATGACTTGTGAGATAATTAAGGTTTATTGTGCCAACCTGGCCAATAAACACATGTGGGATTAATTGAAGGGCAGAGAGATAAATGGCTTGGTGACCCTCACCTTTCTGGTTCTCCGGTCTGTTGTTACCTGATGAGCAGACCAAAGTGCAGCTGCCTTAGCCAGTTCCCTGCTTCAGCTGTCAAGGCTCACTTCCTGCAAGACAACCCCGAGGAGAAGCCACCCTGCCAGCACTGAGATGCTTACACGCTCAATGATTCCGCTTTCCTCCCGCTATCAGTGTCATTGCGTGTGTTTGTGAGATTGAGGAGGACTTTGTCAGACATATGGGCTAAAGTCAGACTTAGGGCCTAGGATAAGGTGACCAGATGTCCCGCTTTTGGCTGTACAATCCCGATTTTAAACAATTTGTCCCACATCCCGTGGCGTTTTTAAAAAGTCCATATTTTTGAAAAGAATGCATGACAAGCTAGAAAACGGCAGGAGAACAGGAAGGGAATATATGGTATTCAGCTGCCATGTGGCAATTTTGCCAGGATAGGAGTTTTATATTATTTTTGTTAATTTTATATTATTAAATTTTAATAATAACAAATAATTGTTGAGAGCTGGTTATTGAGAACTGCTTATCAAAGTTCGTATTATAGATTAGTTGTTAGAATTTGACCACCATTGTTTGCACTTAATGAACAATGGCATTTTTTGGCATTGACAATGATGAAAACATTTTGTAATGGTCTCTCAGAGGATACACATCATCGTACTGCATGCTAGTGCTAGTTAAACAAGTGAAGTCAACAAATCAGCTATTCAGATAATTTAGGTAAGTACTTTATTTATTTCATAAATACATAAATTTTCTTGAATTTAGCAGACAGTACTCGTATTATTTATATTTTATAGTGGCAGCACTTGAAAGTGACACAACTTACATTATGGCAAATTCAGAGTAAAAATAATACTAGTATTGTTATTATTTAGAAATAAATATAGGATTAAAATTAAGTAATTTTAATATAGTTACTTTATAACAATCAAATTAATTTAATTTATAAACTAACAATAAAATATGTTCATGTAATTATGTACCTACTTGCTGTATTTTTAAGTAGTATGTATATAATAATTTATAATATGATTTTAAATTATTTTTTTAGATTTTTAACATAATGAGGAAGAAAAGAGGATGCAAATAAAATGATGATCTATGAAGTGAATTTACTTTTATTAAAATAACCAAAAGTGATTGTGTGGTAAAATGTGAGAAATGTAATGGTAAATTTTCTATTTCGCATGACAGGAAGGATATTTCAAAGCACTTGGAGACACAGAAACACAAAAGATATTTAAATACTGCTGCACATTCCTCCAAAACACAGGATTTTTTTCGGAAAACAAATTATGGAGATGAAGAAAAAAATTAGCATTAGCAGAAGGACTTATGTCTTTTCATGCTATTAATCACAATCATTCCTTCACATCTATGGACAGTACATCACAAGTTGTCAAAAAGTAAATCAACAAAAAATTTGCCTGTGCTAGAACAAAATCCAAGGCAATTATGTGTAATGTGCCTTCCCCATATGCATTTTCAGAATTAAACAAAAATCTAGAAAAATTTAATTTTATATCCACATATTCTGACACATCTAATCATAAGGATATAAAGTTATTACCAACCATTATTAGATTTTTTTGATTCAGAAACTGGAAGAAAAATTCAAATTTTAGATTTTGTTTCTGTGCCTGGCAAAACTTTTGAAATAATTTTCAGTTCCATTATTAATATTTTGGAAAAAACAATATAAAACATGAAATGATTGCATATTGTGCCAAAAACATTAATGCAAATTTTGGAGGAAAAGTGAGAAGAGGTGCAAATAATATTTTATATAAATTAAACAAAAATCTTAATCAAAACATTATTGGTGTTGGCTGTGCAGCGCACATAATACATAACACCATTCAAACAGCTGCTGATTCGTTGCTCATAGATGTGGAAAATATTGTTATTAAAATATATTCTTATTTCTATATATACATTGTGCGCATTGAAATGCTTAAAGAATTTTGTGAAACTGCGGAAGTCAAATAATCAGAAAATATTTGGATACAGTAAAATGTGCTGGTTAACTCTTTTGCCAGCTGTTGAAAGTATTTTGAAAATATACGATTCTTTGAAATCCTACTTTCTATCACAGGATAATGTCCTAGAATTTTAGAAGAGTTTTTTGAGAAAGAATCTTCAAAAATTTGGCTAGAGTTTGTACACAATCAAGCTGCTCTTTTTCAAAATGCTATAAAACTTATTGAAGGTGCCAAAATTTTAGTAATCGAAGTAGCAAATGAAGTTAATAATTTAAAATTTCAGTGTCAAGAGCGGTTAGAAGATAATTTTCTTCCATTAACTATCTGTAATAGTGTATGCCAGCCAGAAGAATAAGGTGTAATAAATCGTGCAGCTGTCATGAATCACATTAAAAAGTTCTATAGTAACTGCATAGATTATTTAGAAGAGTGGACGGTACATCACAGTGATATTGAACATTTTCATTGGGTCACTTTAAAATGAGAACTTAATTGGAATGATGTGCAAAAATCATTTCATCATATTACTCAAAATGCCCCACATAGTAATATTTCCAAAAATTATCTTTTTAATAAGTTATCATTATTAAAATATATTGATAAGGCAAAGGTTAAATCTTGGGCATCAGCAAAAATCACAATAGAGAACAAATGGTTAGAAATATTTCATCATTCTTAAACAAACCATGTTCTATCCAATAATGCACTAAAAATTGTGGAATACACGCTATCCTTACCAGAAACTAATGCTGTGATTGAACACGTTTTTCTACAGTAAATAAAGTGTGGACATCAGAAAAATCACAATTAAGTGTTGAGACTTTGAAAGCCATTTAATGTGTGAAATATAATTTAACAAATTCTTGTGAAAATTTTCGTTACCTTTTAAACAACGACAGCAATCTACTAAAAAAATTCAATGAGAAATATGCCAAAGAATAAAATAATACTATACATAATTTAATGCATTATATTTGTAAATTATACCTATGTTAAAATTTTAAAAATATATACTACAATACTATTTTTGCAATCTATGAAAATTTTTGTTGCTCCATAAAGACCAAATTTTTAATGAAGCCCCCCCCCCCCGACCTCCCACCGTTCAATGGTGTCCCGCTTTACCAATGTTAAAATCTGGTAACCTTAGACTAGGACAGCTCTGGGTTAGGATGTTTTCTTAGTGTACACTTACCCTTTATATAAAACTCTCTCTTATATACATATGAGTTTCTGTGGATTTGTTTCTCTAGTCTACCCAGACTAATGCAACTTGTCAGTATAGATTAAGTTAGGGGATATTTTGTGGTGTGCTGATTTTTAAAAAGAACTATGTTCAATTAGATTCCTTAAACCATTCCTGGTTAGTTTTCAGTTTTGTAAAACAGATACCTGAAGATTTCAGCTAATTCTGCTCATCAATTTAACTAAAAATAAGGTATTTAGTTTTTTGTGCATTTTTAGTATAATCCATGCAATGAACAAATAAACTAAACACCCTCTTCTTCTAACCATGAATTTATAATCTTTCTTTTGTGAAGGTGTGTGTAGACACTGAACAATACTCCTTGCCAATTTTCACAACAAGGGTCTATCTTGAAATTTGAGTTTCAGATAATTTTTTTAAGTTTGAGTCTATGCAATATCTGAGGCGTACTTTTGCTGAAAATTAGTAGTTTATGTAAAATTCATACGTACTTGTCTTGACTTCTATTTTATATGTCAAATATGGCAACTTATCCTACAAACTGATCACAACTCTATGCGGATCCTATTAGTGTATCGGAATCAAATTGTTTCAGTACTGAAATTTTCTGACACAATGTCAATGATCATGTTAGACCACTTAGGCATTAATAAGTTCTTTTTAGTTGAACATGTTTTTGTAAGCATTTTTCAGTCCGTGCGATCTAAGGAGGGCATGCGTGTTTCTCTTCCTGGAGGATTTGACTACATACAGCCCCGGTTCTTTAGGCACGCAGCACACATACTCCTTTCCCAACTCAACCTTCTCTAAATCTTTTAGTTTAAGAATTCTTTCACTTTGAAAGCCAGTACAAAGCGAGAAATAAATCCTTCTCCTGGGCACAACTGTGAACCAGATTCTAAGCTCGCTGATTTGGAAGGCTCAGCTTTCCATCAGCTAGCAAGTCTTTGCTTTCAATTTCTTTCTGTCTTCACTTCCTGCATTCTGTGTTTTATGCTGTCTGCTCTTAATCTTCAATTGACTTGATGGCAGTGGGTTTTGTCTTGGGCTTTTAATCTTGTTAGCTGAATTAGTTCATAAAGACCGAGTCTCTGTTTTTCTTTTACAGATTTCTTTCTGTCATATTTCTGGGTCTAAGTGCAAATATAGACTTCCCTAAAGCAAAAAAAAGAAAAAGAAAAAGTACCTGCATGTGTGTTAAACTCCATTTCTTTCTTGCCTCTTAACTCTCTCTCCTTTACAGATGAGAGATATTCCCATCAATTGTGTTAGAGACACAAAAGGCTTCAGTGGGGCTGTTTTTAATAAGTTGCATTTATTTAAGATTTTTCTCTAGGGGCTTGTGTACATCACTAACATTATCCAATTAGTTTTCACAGCACCCTTGTGTGCTTTTGTTACCCTGCTCTTATAATTTCAAATTGATGAAGCACCCATAAGGTCACTGTAAGTTTTGAAGACTGCAAATTTCAAAAAGAACCCATAGAACGTTCCATCATCACTCTTTCTGCTTACTTAAAGTTGAGACCTTCCTGTCTCCTGGCAGCCCCTCACCCAGGTTTCTTTTTCAGTAACCTAGTGTAAGTTCTCAACTTACTTAAACTTCATATTATAATTATGATATTAAGAATTATAATTAAGATATACATTAAAATGAAAAACTCCAGGTGAACTGTAATTCTAAGGGCAAGGTATTCAAACTTTCTGAGCCTCAGTTTTCTCAATTGTGAATAAACACAAAGACCCTTTTCTGAGTTGTTATGAGAACTTAAAATATTGGATATAATCATTTGACCCACTGCTTGACATTTTAGAAAGCATTTAGTGTCATCTGTTTTTATTTTTTAAATGCAGAGATAGAAGCTAAATAATTAGTTGCAGTATAGAAGTACCTAATGTACGTTTTTAATAGAATTTTAAATGTGGATCCTTCTCTAAGCCATCATATTTAATTTATTTTCCCAAGGCACTGGAAACTAAAAAGAATAACTTCAAACTGTATAATCCCAGGAATTAGCGCTTCCAAATTTTACCAAGATATTAAACTGATTCATGCATAGGTAAGAAATGGCAGACTAATAGACAGCTGGTATTAGGTTTGCTGTATGATTTCTGGTAAAATTCTTAATCCTATTAAACCTTAGTTTTATGAACTGTAAAGTAATTTGAGTAATCATAGACTCCCTAAAGTTGCTGTTGTTGTTGTTATTAGGCAACAAACCATCTGACTGTCATGGAATCAATGCTGATTTCATAGTGAACCCCTGTGTCTTTCCGAAATTGCAGCTGTTTAAGGGAGTGGAAACCCCACCTTTCTCCTGCAGTGCTGCAGGTGGTTTTGAACTGCCAACCTTGTGGCTCACAGCCCAGCACATAACCACTACACCACTGGGGCTCCATATACTGACCCATAGTACAACAAAACAAAACTTTGCCTTGTCCTGCACTATTCTCATAATTATTTTTATGTTTGAGCCCATTGTAGCCACTGTATCAGTACGTCTAATTAAGGGGCTTCCTCTTTTTTTAACTAACTCTCTATTTGACCAGCTCTGATGTCCTTTCCTAGCACTGCTCTCTCCTTATAGTATGTCCAAAGTATTTGAGATGAAATCTCACCATTTTGACTTCCAAGGAGCATTCTAACTATCCTCCTCCAAGATAGATTATTCTATATTTTGGGAAGTCTGCAATACTTCCATTTTTTGTCAACAACATCATAACACAAATTTGTCTATTTTTCAGCAGTCTTCCATTTTCATTGCCCAGCTTTCGCTTGCACAGGTGGTGATTGAAAACACCATGGCCCTTGAGTTCTTAAAGTGACAGCTGTATGCTTTCACACTTTAAAGAGGTCCTGCGAAGCAGATTGATCTAGTGGACTCTGTTCTTTAATTTCATGACTGCTGTTTTCATGAATGTTGATTGTCTTTCCAAGTAAAATGACATGATGAGTAATTTCATTTTTTGCTTCATTGATCATGTTGTATGTTAGCTCAGTTGTTTTCCTTACACTGAGTTGCAATCTATACTGAAGGCTGTAGCTTTTAAAATCATTACCAGCAAGCTCTTCAAGTCCACCTCGTTTTCAACAAGTAAGGTTGCTTCATCTACACCTGGCAGGTTATTAATGAACTTTCTCCCAATCCTGATGTTACATTCTTCTTCATATAGTCTAATTAATCAGATTGTACTCCCTTAATACAAGCATACTTTGCTCAATTAAACAGACATTCCATGACCCACCCTCCTAACATGATCACTGAAGACAAATGGGTGCATAAACAAATGTGGTGAAGAAAACTGATGGTGCCCGGCTATCAAAAGATATACCATCTGGGGTCTTAAAGGCTTGAAGGTAAATAAGTGGCTCTCTAGCTGAGAAGCAACAAAGCCTACATGGAAAAAGCATACCAGCCTGTGTGATCAGAAGGTGTTGAATAGATCAGGTAGCAGACACCAAAGAACAAAAAAAAATCATCATTGTGTACTCACCTTCCCCATACAAACACTGAAGGCAAATGTACGCATAAGAAAGTGTGGTGCAGAAGGCTAATGGTGCCTGGCTATTGAGATATATAGTGTCTGAGGTCATAAAGGCTTGATGGTAAACAAGTGACCATCTAGCCCAGAAGCAACACAGCCCACATGGAAGAAGCAAATGAGCTTGTGTGATCACAAGGTATTGAAGGGACCAGGTATCAAACTCTAAAGAACTAAAAAATCATATCATCATGAATGAAGTGGAGTGCGGGATGCGGACCCAAGGCCCTTCTGTAGGCAACTGGGCATCCCTTTGCAGAGGGATAGTGGGGAGACGACAAGTCACTCAGGGTGCAGCATAACATCAATGAAACATACAACTTTCCTCTACTTCTTAAATGTCCCCACCCCCCAATATCATGATCCTAATTCTACCTTACAGACCTGGATAGACCAGAGGATGTACACTGGTGCAGATAAGAACTAGAAACAGGGAATCTAGGACCGATGATCCCTTCAGAACCAGTGATGAGAGTGGTGATAATGGGAGGGTGGAGGGAAGTTGGTGTTGAAAGGGGGAACTGATTACAAAGATCTACATGTAACCTCCTCCCTGGGGGATGGATAACAGTAAAGTGGGTGAAGGTAGATGTTGGATGGTGGAAGATATGATAAAATAATAATAATTTATAAATTATCAAGGGTTCATGAGGGAGAGGGGAGCGGGCAGGGAGGGGAAAAAGTGAGGAGCTGATACCAAGGACTCAAGTAGAAAGCAAATGTTTTGAGAATGATGATGGCAGCAAATGTACAAATGTGTTTGACACACAATAGATGTATGCATGTATGGATTGTGGTAAGAGTTGTACGAGCCCCCAATAAAATGATTTGGGGAAAAAAAATGAGTACCAGAAAGAAGAAAATATTCTAAGGTTGATTGTGGTAATGATTGTACAGCTTTTTTTCACATATCACTGAACTATTGAATTGTGGGCTATGTTAATTATGTGTCAATAAAGCTGTTTTTAAAACGGAAGCAAAAGAAAAAGTACGGTGAAAGGATACAACACGGAAACTCACTCTCCTTGATTTTCAATCATGCAGTATCCCGTGTGTTGTTTGAACAGCTCTCTCCTGGTCTATGTATCGATTCCGCTAGGCATACACTGAAGTGTTCTGAGTTTTCCCTTTTCCCAGTATTACTCATGGCTTATTAGAATGCACACAGTCAAATGCCTTTGACAAGTTAATAAAACCTACACAACTGTGTGACATTGTCTGATTTCAGCCAAGCTTCATCTAACATCAGCAATGCTATCACTTTTTGTTGACTTCGGAATCCAGTTTGAGTTTGCGTGAGGTTTGGGCATGGCTTTCACTGGTTCTCTAGGTGGATTGAATCCTTAGAGCAGAAGCAGGCTTGTAAGTCTGAGGAAACTTTCATGAATGAGAAGGACGTTTTGGATAGCACAATTTCAGAGGCTGGCTCTGCAAAGAGTGTAGGGCCACATGGCGAGCCTCGGGTGAGGCCGGACTCCTTGCACTGAGGGCTTGCTTTAGGGAGCATGGAGGGCCATGGTGTGTTTCACATGAAGAGCCACATGAAGATGCCTGGAATGGAGGGGTGGAGGAAGTGACACACAGAGAGGGGAGCCTGCGCTTCCACTTTTCTTCCCTTCCCATCCAGACTTGGCTATGGGTCTGTGGATTTTTAGTGAATGGGTCCAAGCTTGCATGTGCCATCGTGTTGCTGGTTTCTAGCACGCATGCCCACCTGGGTTTAATCTGCGCATGTCTAAACTGTCCTTAGTGGCCCTACCCAAGCGTTGATTCCTTCACTACACATATCGTTTCCCATAGTTCTCTACGGTGGGCCTGATCTCCTTTGGAAAGGAGCTCCTTTGTTTGTGGCATAGCCACCTAATTCTTGCTTAGCAAGTATTCAGCAGAGACAACCTTCTTTTTCCTAAGCTTCCTGCCTCTCAGATGTATCATTGCAACTAGATTTGAAACATCTTAAGCAAATTTATTTGTGATATTAAAGATATTGGATATGGTAATTAAATATCTTCACAATAAAAATCCATACAGATTATGATTGAATTACATCTTCTAATTTATCATAACAGAATATGTCTTTGAGTGGCATATATAGGTGTGCTTTGTTATGAAAATCTGAGCTGTGATTGGGCTAACGTAAGGAAAACTCACAAGGACACTTTGACACAAATTGTGGAGCATATATTAATAAATTCTACTGATACTGAATCTTCTATCTTGCCATGTATTCTACCTTCCTACTTTAATGACGACAGTAACATTTTTAACATGAAAGTGATGATTCATTGTCTTAATGTGACTGATTCTTAAAAACATACACAATAAGGTAATAATGAAAACCAGAACAAGTCACAAGTGTGGTAAAAGACGAGTAACCCAGTAGTTTCTGGATTCAAATTTACTTTTACTTTGAAAATATGGTGTATTACACAAGGGTGTAACTCTTCTTTACATATAAGCCCCAAATGATTTACCATTACTGACTTTAATAGTCCCCTGAAACAAAGAATTTTTGAATAAATCACAAATATAGTGTTAAATGGTGCAGCTGGATACTTGGATCACCACCAACTTCTGTCAGTTTTGACTAATGATTTTGTCATCACTTTCTGTTTATTATGGTAATAATCTTTAAATGTGCCACAGAATAATCAAGTCCAGATTTTCTTTGAAACATCAAATGCTTTCCTTTCTTTTTCCCTCTCTTCGCCGGAGTTCACCCCTCATTATGCCTTTGATTGTGCCTCACTTTTGTGACCACGATCTTTTCACACTTGGATATATTTTTTCTCTTTCAATTGTACTGTTGTTAAGTGACATCAAGGATACAACCCTGATACACCTATTTCCCAACTTTAAACTAGGCAGCATTCCCTTATTTTGTTGGAATGACTGCCCCTTGTTTCAGGTGCAGATTCGGCAGGAGCACAGTTAAGTGTGATGGATTTCACATTCCTTGCAATAACATTCATATTCATAACATTGAGAAACATAGATCTATGCCAGTCAAGGTTGAAAATGAATGTAGCGTTTAATGAATGATGATTGAGCTGCAATATTCGAAAGCATATTTTGGGAATGTGTCAGTTCCTATAAGGAGAACTCTATAAAGAACTCAAGCCCATTGATGAGGAGTAGATTCCCACTCACATCCATCCTATGGGACAGTTAGAACGTCCATTTAGGGTTTCTTGCTGTAAATCTCTAAGGAAGGAGGCAGCCTAATCTTTATCCTGTGGAGAGGCAAGGTTATAGTGTAATAATAATATTAAAACCTATATCCACCTAGTTTGGACTGTAATGCTTAACAGTTTCAAGCTTATGAATTTGCATTTTTTCCTTTTTCTTCTCTATCTAAAGTGGCTATGAATCTCTAAAGGAAAGCAGGTGCCATTTGTGATTCAAATTCCAATTTGTATGCTGAAAACTTGAGATATATAGCTTATTTGAAAATTTGCCTTCTAAACCATCATTGCTGGAGTGATTTTTCCAAAATCAGAAAATTTTAGATATAAAACAATAAAATTCTAGGAATTTAATTATCTTTTAATATGAAATATAATTTTACAATTCAAAATATATTCCTTTTTACTGCTTCAGATGTAGTCTAACTAAGTAATTCAATAGATATACTGATTTATTTTTTATTATAAATGTTTTTATGAAGAAAAATATCCCATATGAAAATACAATACACTACTTTGACAATGTTTAAATCTACATTCAAACAATCACATCTCTAATGGGATCATTCAACACAGCCAATTAACATAATATTGACCTAGACAAGTTAAAAAGGAGGGGATTATATTTAGAGTATTTTCATACTTCGCTGAAGTTTACAAGTTGTTATTATACAAGTTAGGCTTATTTAATCCATATGATAAATCAGTGAGTTAGCTGCTATTATTTCCTTGTTTAAAAGTTGAGGAAACTAAGGCAGAGAATGGTAAATTTGTCCAATAGTTACTTAACCAGAATTTTACTTATATTCTTAATAACTACTCATCTTGCTCACTATGCTGTTTCATCTTAAATTATACATATGTTAATTTTCTACTTGTGTTCTGGCTATGGCCCCCCCTAGATACTAACATTTCTTTTTTGAATTTTAGTCCCCCCTTTCTTGTAAGTGGCAATATATTTGCAAATAATTTAGACCTTTACATTTTAAAAGAGATTTCCCTGTAGCTGTCCTAAAAACATTTGAATGGCATCCTCCATAGTACTGAGTGCAGGGAGCCTGATATGTATTCAGGTCATGTAAGCAAATTAATCAACTTAAGGTATTGTAATGGACACTGTGCAAATAAAAGATGTCCAAATCAGAGTCCCATTTGCACAAGCAAGGGAGAAGAAAGGCTTCTTGTATAATTCATGATTCTTAGTTAAGCAGATGCCAGAACAGTTCTCTTTATAATTGGCCTTGTTATCACAACCAGATAATATGAGCAATCATCTCAATTATCATTGAACATTCGTAATTCGGAATAAGCACAGGTCAAGGCATGGGATAAACATAGGTGAATAAGAAATACATGTATATGTATTTCACAAAAGAAGCCCCAATTTGAGTGGGAGATCAATATATTAAAATATAAAATCATATTGCCTTATAGCCATTTTGTATACACACTGGAAAGATGGACCAGTGTTATGAAAATACAAACACTTTCTAGAGCTCAATATTTTGGAAATTTTTATTCTTTTCTTCTAAAAATAATATTGAGCACTTCTTGATATGACATGGCTGTCTTTGTCTTTTGTAGTATAAAGTAAACAAAACATTTCTTGCAATTTTATGTCATGGCCTACAAGTAGAGAGGAAGAAGCAAATGATTAAATGGGAAATGTGCTGAGTGCTAACGTAGGATTTTATAAAAACTGTGGGACATGTGAACACTGAAATAGGAGTTTGCCAACATGAAGTGTGGGTTGATTAGAAGGCAAACCAATTTCAAGAGAATAAAATACAGAAGATATTTTCCCTATCAAACTAGAGACATATGCAAAATGTGATCAAGATGGCAATGAAATTATTATTAAAAAATTTAAGATATTGACTTTTTAAATGCCACTTATTCTAAACCTTCATTTTGAATAAAAAGACAAAGATGCTGTTTCTTTTCAGTTTACACTATTAAAAAGCTGAACAAAAAATTGAAAATTATTACAGAAGATCAGGTGATAAATGATGGCTATCAGAGCCATGAAAATAAGCCGATGGATCAAATTATAGAATATTTTCAATACTCAGAAGGTAGACATTTAGTGTCTGCTTCATGATCAAGTAAAGGAGAGAGGAAATAAAAATGTAGCCAATTCTTTCATCACTTTCCATCAAACCACATATGGTGATGGTAATCAAAGTGTTTTCTCCTGAATTACATGAATAGATCAAGTCTAAGGTGAAATCAGACTGTCTGACCTAGATGACCCATGCTAGAGGTTGCTTTATGACAGAACACAATTGATTCGTGGCTTCTGGTGAATTTTATTAAACTTGTGTCTTGTATAGAAGGAGCAAAAACTACATTTTCTACAATCATCTTTGCCTTTAGTTTGGAGAAAAATTTGAAACATATATGTAATATTTTTGAGATACATGAACAACACAGAATCCATAGCTAACTGCTACATCTCTCTCAATGTGATTATGAAATACAAGGCTAAAATCATGATAGGATAAAATTATCGGCAATATGGCCTTCATACATATAGACTATATAAAATGAAATTTATAGTTTTATGAAAATAATTTAGAGTTTTCTCATTCTGCCCCTCTCACTGTTATTTTACACTCAAGTAAATATGTATAATAATCTGAAAAGTAACTTTATAAATCAAAGGTGTTCAAGATCAAGAGCATAAAAAAGCACTGGGCCAAAAGAAAAAGAGAAACCAATTAGTTATTTCAATCAATAATTTAATGCATGTTTCAAGACTTGATTGTACTTTGTTTTGTAATAAATTATGGGGGAAGAATACTTCTCATTTTGAGCTACTTCCCCTCTAATGTTTAATTTGATTTATGGCATTGCTATTTGTTCCTTTGCTTATTTGTTTGCATATTGTTGTTCATTATTAACTGTTATGGAGTGGGCTCCTGACTAATGGCCGTAATGGACACAAAGGAATGAAATGGTGCCCCATCCTGCACAATTCTTATACTCAGGGTAGGTAGGAGTCAACAAATGCCTCCCACACCTGAAAAATAAAAATAAAACTCTCATGCTGTGGCATCAAGTTTCATCTGTAGAGACAGGTCTGAACTTTTAAAGTTGTTCCTGTTTATTTCTTTCTTTCCATATGTTTGACTTATATTAAAATTTTACATTTTGATCATGCTGACTCTTAGTGAATTTTAAGTGAAATCTGTACCCAATGTACCTACACATTAAGAAGTGGAAAATGTCACTTTTTCTTTCAAATTTCAAAAATTATTCAGACACTGTCTTCTGATTGTGTAACTAATTGAATGCTTCTTGCTTAATGTTGCTACTTTAAACTGGAGACATTATTTAAAACAATTTCAGAAAATTATGTGAGATGTGGTTTTATGAGTTTAACGGTATGTATTTGTTTTTTGTGTGTTTGTGTGTGGGGAGAGTATGTGTATGAAGTCACTTAACTTATTTTATAATCAGAGTTGAATGGCATACCCTCACAAAAATCCAATTCGTGCATGAACTCCTCAAGAAGACATTTACAAATGTTTCATTGTCACATGAGTAAACAAGTGTGGTTTTATATTTTGTTTATTTTCTGTTTTTATTTTTGCTTCCAATATTTACCATGTTTAGTCTATGTTCTATCTGTAGGTAACTCATTTTCTCCTATACATGCCTGGAAACTTTTCCCTCTGTGACTTCACTCATACTACTTTCATACACTGCCATGTTTATATTCTGACATTTGTATCCCTACCTCCTCCTCTGACTCAAAACAATTAAATTAGACACAATTAATCATATTTTTGAACAAGGGTTTTCTCTCTTGGTTCCAGAGCAGGAATACTCCCACCTGGACACACAGCATGGATTCCATTGAATCGAAAGGTAAGAATGCCCCCTAGATATCAGAATTCCTCTACACAACTCTGGAGAAATAGGCAAAGAAGGGTGTTTCTGTATAGTATGCTGTGACTGAAGCTGATTTTCAAGAGGAAATTATATTGGTATTGCACAATGAAGGCAAATATATATGTCTGGAATCCAGGACATTCCTTAAGTCATCTCTTAGTGATGCCATGTCCTGTGGTCAAAGTGTAAATGGCAGCATCTCATTCTGACATGATGACTTTGAGGAATGAAGGTTTGGGCCATGGTGACAGGTAAAGAACCTACTGATATGTTTGCTGAGGTTAAAGGGAATATGGATGGGTGGTGGAAGTAATAGATCTAAATATCAGATACAGTCTTCTGAGCAACTAGAAATGAGAACTTTAATTATTTAAAGGACTTCTTTTTATGTATATATCAAACATATTTTGTTCACTTAAAACTATAAGGTATTAATGGAAGTTGAGCAGTTTGGTTGTATGTGTGTTTGTTTTACAATATCAGTTGCAAGTATGACTTCATCATTGTCTTTGTTTGGAATTTTTGTTTGATTCTTGGAGGGGTGTAGAAATGCGCAGTTGACAAGGGGTGGGCTGTGATAGCAAAGTTTGTGTCAACTCAGCTGGTCCAGGGTTCCTCCTAGTTTGACAGTGGAGGCTTTCCAGGGGTGTGAAATAATAGTGTCGTCGACTCCATGATGAGATCTCCTGTAGACAGTTAGGCCATTGTAAAAAGATGAAGTACGGTTCAGTCTACTTATTCAGGCTATAGCCCTGGAAACATTGAAAGTAACTTTCCTCAGGCATGTGACCTACTCCTATTTACGTTGATTCTGTGGGAAAACTTTGTCTTCTTGCTGGTGTGTAGCATGCTTCTGTCTCATGTCTTCTTGTTCTTTGGACGACAGCCAATAGCCTGCTGTATTATCTGCTGACTTTGGGAGCTCTCAATGACCTGCTCTATTGCCTGCCAACCTTGAATCATTTGCACTTTGCAGCCATAAGCCTAACCAGCTAACCTTTCATTTACCTGCCTCCACCTCCACCAACTTGTGGTCTCCTTCCTCCCAGTGCTTCAGTCCTGGTGGTAACAGGAGTCGGTACAAACCTCCAGCTTCACGTCTTGCCCACAGATTTGAACGGGCCTGAATTTACTTGCTTCTACAACTGTGGGGGCCAAATTTTCCCTTCCGTCTTCTTCCCTCTTGTCTTTTCTTCCTTCCTCACTTCCTTCCATCATATATATGAACCACTAGTTTTGCTTCTCTAGAGCAGCACGTCTTAACCGGTTTCCATTCTTAATTCCTTTTTTTCTGAAACATTTGTAACATGGCACCCACCACCAGAAACACCTCCGGTTTATGATTCGTTTGATTTTGAATAAGTTGCTGGTCATTGTGCTTTCTAATCCTTTTCACTGTTGCCAACCTTTGTGCCACCCCTCCATTCAGATCCACAACCCTGAATGGGGTCATGACCGACAGATTAAGGAAGTTTGCATGGTGAACCGAGTCTAGCACAGATACCACTCAAACAGAACGCAGACACACGACCGTGGAGTTGATGCCACGTTATCGGGACCCTATAGGTCAGGGAAGAGCTGCCCTTGTGTGTTACGGAATCTGCAACTCTTCCCAGAGCAGAACACCTCATTTGTCTCCCAAAGAGCCGCTGTAGTTCTGAGCTGCTGGCCTTGCTCCTAGCAGCCCAACTAGCAATGCCAGGGCTCCCAGGTATGGAGACTCAGTATGGAGGAAGGACTTCCCCTGTAAACCAATGTTAGCATAAGCCAAGGATTTTAGAATTTAACCCCAATACATTTCCATTCTTTCTTGCACCACTTTGACTCAGAATTGACTGAATGGCACACAGCAAAAATGACAAAACAGCTTTATGATATCAAAGAATGTGCATTACCTATTTTTATCCACTCAGCTGCATAGCACATTACTAAACCTATAACAGGTACCTAGTGAAATTGGTTGAATTGTTGGATTAAGTTTCTCTAATCATTATAATTTTAGTTAGAAGATAAGACACTTATTTGATATGAAACTATTTCCCCTTGGTACTTTAAGAGAGGCAGCATTATGAAGATGGAAAGTCTTTAAAGAATGTACAACAGACTACTGTTATTTAAGATAAAACCAAATAATAAACAGAAATTATGCTGATGCCATGATATACGATTATCAGTGCTGCAGGTTGACCTTACTAGAGCACTGAGGATGAAAGCGAAGGACTAAGGCATGTGTATTTGCAGGAAAATTTCAGCCACACAGAGTGTAGCACAGAATAAAAGAGACTTTGGTTTATCCAAACAACGAACAAAATCTTAATGTCTCTGTCACAGTTTTTGAGCTAAGGGTGGCAACGTGTAACTCATGGGTTTCGTCACTATTGTTGTTAATGATAAAATCATGTGAAAGAGTCGGTAATATTTGAGCTTCCCTGTGAGGACCAGAAAGCCAGCCGAGGAGGGGCTCTGAGTAGTTTCTGGGAGCCTTGGGTCTGCATCTGCTCTTGCTGTGTGTGGAGCTGTTTATTTCTTTGTTTCCAGGCACTGCATTTTTGACCCATGGCTTGCCAGCCACCACGAAGCAACCCTTTTATTACTTTTTAACCTGCAGTGGCCTCGCTTCCACAGCTTTATTACTTCAGTCAGCAGCAGGCTTTCTTTAAGACGACAATGAGTCCAACTTCTTGCTCAAAAAATGTGCTAAAGCTTCTGGCTGAGCCTTAAGACTCTTTCGAAGCCCTACCTCATAAGAGAAAAGGGCACCAAGCCAGTCACTATGCATGTGCACAAATCCGTCAGTTACCTGGAATCTGGCACACAGTTCATGTCATTTAAGGGGAAAATATGCTGAGAGGAGAGTGTGCAGTTTCAAAACAGAAAATGCCATTTGTTTTTGTTTTTCCTTTTGGTTGTTGTTTTGTGCTCCATGAATAAGATTTGCAGTTTGATCTCAAAAGGGCTGGGATGTGTGGTGGGGGGAGATGATAGATCTACAGCAGGAAAAGCATTCACAGAATGTTAATGTTCTTTCTTTTCAGAACAAATAATTATTTCCTGTCCGCATTTCAAAAATGTGAATATCAATGAAAGCAAACAGTAGGCTGAATTCAACTTCCACTCTTTGGAACATTCATAGTAGCTATTTCCTCTGGTGGCAATTTTCATTTTCAATAGACTCAGGGTGAATCTATTCATTAAGTAAAGTGTGAAAATGGAGGTGAAAGATGGGCCAAGAAAGGTGAGGAAGCTCCAACGAAAGAAATCAGAGAGAAGATGTGGTAGTGCATGAAACAGTTGTTGGTTTGTACTGAGATCGATGCGACCACTTCCTAATTCAGCCCTATGTGTGAGGCACTGAACCTGACAGCGACTGAAGTGTGCACATTGTAAAGACCTCCGCATGTTTGCGAAGTCCATGAGTCTGTACAACAGTTCCACTCTGATTTTGAGTCTGCCTCTCGCTATTTGAAGTTTGAGTAAAATAGTTTGGGGATTTTAAAAATTTATTTTTGACAGTTTCACCAATATACCATCCACTTAGCATACCTTTCACGAGTGCAGTCCTATTCATAAGACTTGTGCAACCACGAGCACTTTCAATGCCAGGGCATATCTTCTTCCTTGTGCTTGTGGTACCTCTCCGTTTCCTGCCCACGCCCCCTCCTTTGTCCCTTTGACGCTATTCATCCAGCTGATGTGTATATAGGTCCGCCTATCCTGGAAATCCTATTCAGAAAAACATACAAAATCAAAATAAAACGTACCGTAAACGACTGAACAGCAATGACAGAATGAAACATGATAACCTCAATCACAAACAAAGGGAGACCAAATGACAAGGCATCACCCGGTGGTCTAACTCTAAGGCAGCAAATAGCCAGACAAGCACTCTGTCTGATGACAAGGTCTTTCCCATCATGGCTCCCAAATTGGAGGGGATTCAGGAAAGTAGTTTTTATGGAAATGGTACTCTTGGCAGTGATGAAAGATGCAGGCAACCCATGTTGCTCCTATGAAGAATAAAGGGAACATTTCTATGTCAATTAAACTAAACACAACAAGCATGGAATGATCAAGACATGTTCTCAAAGCTTTTAGGCATAAACCAAACCTCCTTACTGAGCATTCTTATAAATTACTCAGTATTTTACTTGGAAGAATGTACTACTCAGCCACATTTAGACATTCATTTTTTTGAGACTTCTTCCTTGATTTTATCCAATTTATCTAACGTGCTAGACAGTCGATGATTCATCCTTCGGTGTTTGTTCTTTGCAAAGCTTCTAACTTGACTGTTATTTCAAATATAAGAATAAAACTTGTGGTTTTAGTAACTTCTCAAGTTTGTTAACCACACAGCATTAGAATTGTTTCAAAGTAAAATTTAATTCTTACTATCATAGACTCATAGGAATTTAAAGAAAATATGTTATTTACTTCTAATGTATACCTATATTTTTGTCCGTTAT
Source organism: Tenrec ecaudatus (assembly GCF_050624435.1). Lineage (NCBI taxonomy): Eukaryota > Metazoa > Chordata > Mammalia > Afrosoricida > Tenrecidae > Tenrec > Tenrec ecaudatus. The sequence continues at coordinate 157,671,935 of NC_134532.1, read as the reverse complement.
TCTAGAACCAAAGCTGTGTTTCAAGACTTTTATCCATCTCTTGACTTTATTAAAGTTTGATCATTTCACTGTAACTAAAATAATACTTATGTTATTAATGTCAATATAAATACACATATTTGAAGATGAAAAGGAATATTAAAATAAATCAGTTAGTATATTTTTTATTTTAAGATCATAGTTGGTTCTTAGGCGGTTTTAAAAATATTTTATTGCTCACATTAGTTTCCCATTTAATAGTTTATACGTAGATAGTTCAATGGCATTGGTGCCAGCCCCCACCCACCTCCAACTCCCAACACACACAGGTTCCACCGGCAATAGGTCAGTACTCTCCCTCTTTCCACACTGTCCTCCTTGTTTCTGTTTAGAGTCTTCTGAACAGCTTTAACGTACCACCTTTGCCTTGCCCTGATTGCTCTGGAGCACATTCCTCAGTGCCATTATTATTTATTTGATACGTCCATTTATCATTCGACTGGAAGGTGACCAGCAGCAGGAGTGGACTCAGTTTTAGGTTCAAAGGGTGTTTCAGGTTGATAGTTTCAGGATTCCTCCACTTTTATCAGCACAACATGTATGGTCATTTTCTTGAGAAATAACTTTGTGTTTTTGTTATACATATTTCTCTTATTCAAATTGATACCTTCTTTCGTGTCTCTGGTCAGAGCAGTTAATTGCGTTATCAAGGGAGCCCTGTGGTGTGCCGGTTACATGTTGGGCTGCAAACCGCAAGATCAGCTGTTCAATACCACCAGCTGCTCCTCCAGAGAAAGTTGAGGCTTTCTATTCTCTTAAAGAGTTACAGCCTTGCAAACCTATAGGGGCAGTTTTACCCTGCTTCATTCAGTCGCTCACTGGGAGACATAATCGACTCAATGGCAGCGAGTTTATTTTTGTTTGTTCCATTTTTTTAAAGTATCATTTAGTTGTCTTGTCTCATCTGTAGTTTAAGAGATATAACATTCTCTTAGAGCGAAAGCAAGCAAAGATCTAATGTACTGTTTCCCCCATTTCCCCAGCAGTGGTAACATCTTGCCAAATGATGGTACAGTGTCACAGAATGTTGCACTAGATACAGCCAATATACAGTTTCGTGCTTCTTGATATGTTGAGATTTAAATGATGTAAATTAATTTAAATTTATATATACACGAGTCTAGATCTTATTTAACCTTTCAGTGCCAGCTGGGTTTCTGTGACATTTCTCCTGTTGGGCAAGGTAGCACTTCCTCATTCCTTCCAGGTAGGGACCGAGGCTCAGTTTTCCCACTGACCTGTGCTCCATAGCTGTGAGCGCTGGCCTGCTATTCTCCAGGTCAACAGGTCTAAATCACCAGCCGTTCAGCAGCAGTAAGACCAAGCTTTCTACCTCCAGTCTCAGAAAACTACAGGTGCTCTTCTGCCCCATTCTACAGTGTTGCTTTGAGTCAACATCTATCTCTTGCTTGTCTGTGTGCCATATTCTGGTGGCTTGAGTGTTGCTGGGATGCTGGGATCTATGTCATCGATACTTAAAATGCCAGCAGGGTCACCCAAAGGGGAAAGGGTTCAGCCCAGCTTTCAGACTGAGAACAGACTACAAAGAAGGAATAGGCTGGCCACTTCTGAAGAATTCATCACTGAAAACCTGATGGAGAGCCAAAGCACTCTCAGATGAAAATCTCATGAATGAAAGCAGAACATCATTGGAGACATTGGCAAAACATGAAGCTTTAAGGTCAGAAGTTATTCAAAATATGATTGAGGAAGAGCTCTCTTATTAGAGTTGCCAACAGTGGCATGGATAGAGTAAGGTCTATGGATGTCAAGCAGTGGTTCTCAACCTTCCTAATGATGTGACCTTTAATACATTCCTCATATTGTGGTGACTCCCCCAACCATAACATGATTTTCATAGCTTCTTCATAACTGCGATGTTGCTACTGTTATGAATCGGGCAATCCCTGTGAAAGGGTAGTTCAACCCCCAAAGGAGTTGTGATCCACAGGGTGAGATTCGCTGGTTTAAAGTCTTTAGAATCTTCATTTGCTGATAGGGCATGACACCAAATGAGAAGAAACAGAAGTAAACATCAATTTATAATCAGAACTTGAAATGTTTGAAGTACGCATCTAGGAACATCAGAGGTGGTTAAAAAAATGAATTGAAATGCATAAGGATTAATAACCAAGGTGCTAGTGAGATGAATAGTGGCCATTTTGAATCAGGAAATCATATAGTTTACTATGCTGGGAATGAAACCAACAAGAAGTATAGTGTTGCAATCATTATCCAAAAGGAGAGTTCAAGATTTATGCTGCCTGGGAAAGAATTATGTCTCCAGCAGGGAATTGGTGTGTGTGAACTGTGATTCTGGAGAATAGTCAAAAAACCATGAACTGCTAAAAGGTAGAACCAATCTGCTTGGAAGAAGTGTGACCAGAGTGCTCCTTGCAGGCAAGGATGCAAAACTTCTTCTTATGCATTGGAGAGACCAGTTACCAGGAGGGACCAGTCTCTGGAGAAGGACATCATGGTGGTTAGAGTGCACAAAGCTGTAACACCAGAGAAGCTACATGGGAGTGGCAGAGGAATGACAGCAGTCTAACAAAGAGAGAGAGCAGGAAATCAAGTGATGGGATACCAGGCCCAGAAAGGGAGTCAAGCTGACTTCCTTCAGGCTGGAGATTTACATATGGAGTGAGGTGCCCCCAAACACTCAATTAAGGGATATACTTTTGTTCACCCACAGAGCCAGAACTGAACCTCATCCAACAGAAGATTATTATGGTGCAGTGTTGTGCCCTTTGGCCATTTACAGGCAGCGATAACAGGCTCTGTAACATTGCTTTGAGCCGGGCAGGGAGCAAAGGTCTGCGTGCCTGAAAAACCAAGTATCAGAGAGAGAGAGAGAGATGAGACTCTGGGCACAGCCGAGAGACGCTATCCTGACCATAGGACTCTAGTCCTGGACATATCTAGTTCCTGACTATAAGCCATTACATACTCTAATCAACCCCTTAATCAAAAGTACGGTCTGTGAATTCTATGTGGTCATTTCAATTAAGTTTAGAACCCTGTAGAAAAGTAGCATGCGCCTCAGGAGGGATGTTTGGATTAAACATTGATGAACTGGTTGGAGGATGGAGGCTATGTGTTAATCTTTCTTCATAGGAATCAGTCCTGGCAACTGAAGCTGATGAGAGTGATCCCCTTTCTCGACTGTAAACTAAGAAGAGGGATTCTATTGCATTGGGTTTTTTGGGCTTTCCAGGTTGTAGGGCTGTTATGTTTCTTCTTTCTAAACCTCAAAATTCCAAAAAAGGCATTACCTCATTATCCAAGGAACACAGAATCTATATTTTCTTCTTCTTTATTCTCAAAAGTAAGCCTCGTCCATCTACCTGGAAGTAATGTTTAAGAACATACAATTTTTTGAAGTTTGGATTTTGATAGGCATTGGTAAAGATTTCATCTGGAGAAGAAGCACATAGAAGTAAATTACAGTCAATGAAAATGGAATACTACAGTGTAGTGAATAATACTGTTGAGAGTACTTCCCGGTATGCCAAAAGTGCTGCTGAAAAGTCTTATACATTATTGGAGATGTAAATGGACTAGCTTAAGAAAGACACTGAGGTGGGCTAGGAAATGCAAGCATACCTTGTTTTATTGCGCTTCGCTTGATTGTACTTCACAAACACTGTGTTTTCTTTATTACTTAAAGCTCTGTTGCACCATTTTTTCTCCCAGCATGCACTCATTTTGTATCTGTGTCACGCTTCGATAATGTCCACATTTCTAACACATATATAATGCTAGTTCATAAGAATCAATAGATCACAGTACAGTATAAAATAACTGTGAAGTGTTTACAATATTCACATTACTCTGATAATCTAGGGGAAAAAACCTATAATACCTGTAAGGCATGATTGTATGTATAGGCAATAGTTTAGTGTCTGGAAGTAGAGGAAAGAGAATGGATGGAAGTCATATTTGACCTCCTTTGATTTTACTATTTCCATGAATCCTCCACGCTCCATCTTTCTTAACCCTAGTCTGACACCAACAGTTCTACCCACAGTACTCTACTTCTATGCTGAGTGTGATATTTTTTGCAATGGCTGCACAAAGCTCACAGACAATACACCCAATTAGTGGGGTTTGTAAAGGGAGTTATTGGGATACCCAATCAAGATCAGTAAACAGTAAGAATATATTACACAGTCATTGGTCCATAGCAACATCTTTCCTTAGTCAGCACACATGTCTATCTCTGGTCTTCAGCCTCTCAGCCACGTGGGCCCTTGGCCTATGCCTCTGTAAACCAGGAAACCTGTCTGTCTCTGCCTCATTGTCTCATTGTCTACGACTTTTCTGTCCTGTTTCATGGTTTCAGGGCCGAGGTCTCTGGTCTGGGCCTGCTTCATTTGCTCTGTCTCACAGTGCCCATGCCACAGGATCTAATGTCTCTGTTCTTGGACGCTGCTACTTCAGACCGAGATCTTGAATGTGCTCCTCTCCTGATGACCCTGGAGTTTCCCTCTGTGTCCAAGATGGCTACAGGATATACAGGTACCGTGTTGACGGAGGTGTGAGTTTGTCTCTCTGTAGACTATACCTACAAGGAAACAATGGGTGTGACTTGATTCAGAATTCCTATTTAAGTCAAGACTGAATCCGACGTTAATCCTGTCCATTGAGATAGCAGAGAACTCCCCCAAAAGGGGGATTATAGTCACAAGTATAGAGTCAAGAATTATAATATACCACATAGCAGAGTATAGCTAAAAGGGCCATGTTAACTGACTGCACCTGAGGGAGAAGTAGTACGAGCTGTGCGATCATGAACAAGGTCTGTCATCTGTCCACATTGTACCTTCACTCAAGCTTGTTTTAAACATGAATGAACCAATGTAACCTCTTGAATGCCTGTCTGCAGAAAGCCACTTTCTGTTGTTCCCGTTCACGGTGACCTGTGTACAATGCAACAAACCAGTCTGCCTCTGCATGAGTGCTCTGTGCCATATCATTGTCAAGGCCGCTGTAGTCACCCATCTTCTTGATAGTCTCCCCTTTTGTTTTTACTGTCTTTCCACTTAAACGACCAGGATGTCCTTTTCAAGAGACTGGTCTTTCCCAATAATATGTCCAAAATGTGAGAAGACAAACTCCCACCATCCTTTGCTCCAAGGAGCACTCTGACCACATTTCTTTAAGAAACAGATTGATCTGACCCTTTAGTAGTCCGCGGTATGGTTACTTTCAATACTCTTCTCCAGCACCATCGTGTAATTGCATCTTTTCATCTTTAGGATTCCTTATTCAGTGCCCAACTTTCACAGGCACACAAGGTGACTGACAATACCTTGGCGTGGGTCAGACATAGGTTAGTTCTCAAAGTGACAGCCTTGCTCTTCAATACTTTAAAGCGCGTGTGTGCAGCAAATTTGCCTAATGTAATACATCCTTTGATTTCTTGGTTGCTACTTTCATGAGCAGTGATTGTGTATTTATGCAAGAAATCATTGACAAATTCAAACTTTTCTCTGTTTATCATCTTAATAACTCTTGGTCCACCAGTAAAGATTTTTGTTTTCTTTATGTTGAATTGTAATCTATGCTGAAATTAAAACAAATCTTGACACCAACATTAGATAATGACTTCTCATTAGTGCTGAACAGACATGAGATTTTAGAACCCTGATTAGGCTGATATTACTGTCAGAGGTTGATGTCCATCCTTGTTCTTGCAGAGGTCCGACCAGACACGAGGAGGGAGCTAAACGCACTGATTCTGGATGGTGGTGAAAGTCTGACTCTTCACTGGGCTTCCACTCACACTGCCCTCGTGGGGATTAAGCCTAACCTACAAGGAAACAATGGGTGTGACATGCGATTCATTGTTTCAGATGCACGTTGGAAATTCAGGGTCCCCATATGGTTTCTATACAGCGTATTGAGGATCATCTTGTTTCCTTCTGGCAGGTTGATCACCGATGCTCACCACTCAGGCTGTGCTGGTGTAAGTGGGCATGAGCTGAATATAGTTTGCTTTGTTAGTTTTGTTTAGGTCAAAGAGAATATGTAGTATACAAATTTTGTGTCCTGTTAGGATATTATTTTCCTGGTACTTTGGCTAGAGATTAGGCCTTTGGCTTTTTGTTTGTTCGTTTATTGTATATGACAGCATTTTAGCTTGTTAACTATTGGTTCAGTATTAAGGAATTTTGTTTCTCATCATTTGACGTCATTATCTACAAGACTTATTTCCATCTTTCAAAACCTTCATTGAAAATTTGTTTTATGTATCACCACCATGGTTTTTCTTTGTACTTAGCCTTACAAAAGGGCCAGTTACATAGAAGAGTCTGGCATGGAACATGTCTTTGGAACAAAGAACCACAGTCTTTGTGTTAATGACCTTCTAGGCTCAGGAAAAAGAACTGTGACATTAAGGGCAATGAGAGACTGTGGCAATGAGTTTGCCAGGCCAGGAAAAGGCTGTTGTGGGATGATTGTAGAGCCACAAAGCAAGGACTGATCATTTTGGCAGGAATCTTCAAGAGGAGCTAAAGGAAATAGAACTCTTGTCTATGCAGGAAGGGTTGCCTTAGAAAATGAAGGGGTCTTTCTCTGGTCGGACAGAGCCACACATCTCTGGATAATAGGCTTGCCAGAGAAACTCAAAGAAAGTGGAGATCCCCTCATAGAGGGGTTTAGGAGAGGAGATGGGTTAATTAGGGTGTGAGGTAGTATCGATGAAGAACACAGCTTTCCCCCAGATCCTGGATGCTTCCTCCCCCCAACTACCATGATCTGAATTCTACCTTGCAGGGCTGGATAGGACAGAGGCTGTACACTGGTACATATGAGGGTTGGAGGTACAGGGAATCCAGGGTGGATGATACCTTCAGGACCAAGGGTGTGAGGGACGATGCTGGGAGAGTGGAGGGTGAGTGGGTTGGAAAGGGGGAACTGATTACAAGGATCCACATGTGACCTCTTCCCTGGGAGAGGGACAGCAGAGAAGGGGGAAGGGAGACTCCGGATAGGGCAAGATATGACAAAATAACGAGGTATAAATTACCAAGGGCATATGAGGGAGGGGGGAATGGAGAGGGAGGGGGGGGAAAGAGGACCTGATGCAAGGGGCTTAAGTGGAGAGCAAATGCCTTGAGAATGATTGGGGCATGGAATGTATGGATGTGCTTTATACAATTGATGTATGTATATGTATGGATTGTGGTAAGAGTTGTTTGAGTCCCTAATAAAATGTAAAAGAAGAAAAGAGAAAAAAATGATTAGGGCAAAGACTGTACAGATGTGCTTTATACAATTGATGTATGTATATGTATGAACTGTGAAAAGAATTGTATCAGCCCCAATAAATTGTTAAAATTAAAAAATTTAAAAAAAAGAAACTCAAAGAAAGCTTTCTGGTGCTTAATATATTTTAATTAATTATGCTGAAATAGTTTTAAATTTCTTCAATTCACTAAATACTAATCATGGTGATAGAATAATGTAACAAGAAACAGCTTTATTGCTTGCAGATATCATAGCAATATGAACCATAAGAAGTTGGTATGATAAACTGTGTATCTTACCAGTTAAATCAGTTGAGGCAGGCAATTACATGGTCTGAGCAAAAACAAAACCTGTAAGTCCCAATATTTGTATTTCACTTTTTCAGTTAGAGACTTTTCCCAGGGTTAAAATGGGATAGAGTTAAATGATGTGGAACTAGTTTGGAGATTTCAAGCCTTTATTTGTAATTTACTTTGTTAGATTGAAACAAAGCTTCATTTCCTTTAGCGATGCAATAAACCAAATGGGATCTTATCCGACCTCCTTTGGCTTTCATATTACCACTAGGCAGGGGTCACACGTGCCTCTGGTCTGCATCACTTACTTATTCTGATTCCAAGTGATCCTCCTATGAGAATTCTGAGACCAACTGATTCTACTGCTAAGGTAAGTCATATAATTCCTTGCAATGACCACTCATAACTCCCAGAGAACACTCATAATGAATGTGGTTTAGTAGGGGAGTTAATATTGTTGTTGTTAGGTGTCATCCAGTTGGTTCTGACCCATAGTCACCCTGTGTACTAAAGAAAGAACCACTGCCCCGCCCTGTGCCTTCCTCACATTGCACCTATACCTGAGTCCATGGTTGCAGCCACTGTGTCAGCTCAGCTTCTTCACGGCCTTCCTCTTGTTCAATTCCCCTCTATGTTACCAAGCATGGTGTGCTTCTCCAGGGCTGGGCCTCTCCTTAAAAAACATGACCAAAGTATGTAAGAGGAAATCTCCCCAACTTGTGTCCCAGGAGCACACTGGCCTTATTTCATCCAATACAAATAGGTTTGTTCTTTCGGCAGTCCATGATATTTTCAATATTCTTTAAACGCTTCCACTCTTTTTCAGTCTTCTTTATTCAATCTCCAACTTTCACATGCACGTGAGGCAACTGAAAATATCATGGCTTGGCTTAGGTTCATGTTAGCCCTTAAAGTAACATCTCTGCTTTTCAACACTCAAATGAAATAGTGTGCAGCAGATTTATCTAATAAAACACTTCATTTGGTCTCTTAACTACTACTCTGCGAGAGAAAGGCAAGGCTTGCGACTACCATGAAAGTTACAGTTTCAGAAACCTACAGGGGAGGTTCTGTCCTATCTTCTAGGGAGCTGTGAGCCAGAGCTGACAAATGGCAGTGAGTTTCTTTCTTGTTTCTTTTTGTTTATATATCCCCACAAGCAACAATAGACAGGACTACAAACTTACAATAAGAATATAGTATTATCTTCACATATTTTCAAAAATTTAAATACTCTATAAATAATAAAATCCTGGCTGCTCTTTTAAAAAAATGAAATATCTAGTTCGTCTGAAAGTGTTGTTAATGATACAGCATTTCAGCTTCTCACCAGTCGACTGCTGTGTTGTAAATGCTTTGAACTGAAGATCTTTCAGGCATTTACAGTCTCAGTACTGAGACAAGTAGCAATACCCATGCTCAACTACATTGAGAACAAAGAGGAGATGATCACAAGATATCTTTTGTATAATAAATGAAAAGTAGAAGGAAAATACTAAATTAAGAGATTTATGTTGTGTTTAGACTTTCAGCTAATGGATGCAAGTTTATTAATAAGTGTTATATTTGTGTATACAGGTGGACTTATACTTTTGTAGAAGATGCTTAATTTAAAGATAACAAAGGCAATGAAGAATGGTATCTTACTTGTAGCAGTGGAAGTGATAAGGGCTTACTTATCTAAATGCAGGTTCTGAATAGGACGATTTGCAATTCTTTCTAAGTGGCTTTGTGTCTATAGGGAGAACAATGGGATTTTTTACTCCCATAAGAGTTCTAGTCTCAGAACCACCAGGGGCAGTTCTCCCCTGTCCTGTAGGGTCACTGTGATTCAGCATCAACTCAACGACAATGAGCTTGTTTTTTGGGTTTGAGTGTTCCTGTAAAATGTATATGTATATTTTTATTCTTAAACTCTATGTTTCTAAATTCTGTTATTTCTGCATGTTGCATTGCAATATAATTAGTAAAGAACAGCAAACACTTTTTAGGTAGCTTAGAAAGTATCTTGTATGCTGCAACTTAAATATTTTTTTGCATGACAGTGATAGAGATATATTTATATGCACACAAAGGATATATATATATATATATAATCATTTTTGCCATAGCATGTTCTTGAGTCTAGAAAAGGTGATACATGTGTTCACTGCAGACTTTTCTACCTTTGTTTCAAACTTTACCAATAATAGCTGGGCATGTAGGAGGAAATCCTACTACTGAATATGGTCAGAGTCTGGGGAAAACGCATTCCTCAACACTGACCATCTGTCAAATGAAACTGTATGAAAATGGTGTGTGGTGCCCACGTGATAGACTCTCATTTACTGAAATTGAACTGGGAACAGTGTATGCATTTCACATGAGGAAGGGCCTCAGTGTGGCCAAAGAGAGACAAGTAAAAGAAAAAAAAATCCTTTTTGTTTTTGCAGATACATCGCTTGTATTGTCCTTTTAATCTTACCTAGCTAGTTAATAGAAATGAAGAAGAAAGATATGAGAAGTCGCACTTATGACCCTTCCCATAGCTTAACATATTTTCTAATGTCTACATCCTTCCTATTAAAGTACCTTAAAAGCAGTAAGCCGGAAGGAATACATTTTAGGTTAGTGAGTGTATTCCATTCAGGAACTACAGTCTTTAAAATCCATAGGATAACAGCATTTTGACAGTAAAATATACAGGCAGATTTTGAACATTTCAGCTTTCTCTCCAGTCTGTACCGGCTGAAAGATAGATGGATTCTTTGCTCTCTGTTTGCCGAATCTATTTTTGTCCCTCTGCTATTTAACATTGGCACCCTGCAGAGAAAGGATTTGAAGTCTAGATGCTTTTTACTATTCTGTATGTACAAAACAAGACTCTTTTTTTCCTCCCCCTTAAATTTAGAGATAGTTAAATAAATTTATTTTTTCTAAATTAAAATAACAAAAATACAGCTATCACAATTGGCTATTGACAAGACCAGCCAGAAATAAATTAAAAACAATGTATTTGATACAGCAGGTACCTAAAGAATAGTTTTAAATGCCTGATCTATCTAATGGCAGGACCAATGTTGTACCTTGTGTGTTTCTCATTTTGACTTTGATTATTGTTTTATTGGTAGAAGTTTTATTGGATGAAATAATGTTTGATTTCACATTCATAGGATGCATTTAAATTGTCATGGATTGGGTCAGGGGTACCTTAGTCTTCAGCTTTTAATTTTTAACATTTTAAAGAGATCCCTTGCAGAAGATGGGTCCAATGCAAAATGTCATTTGATTTCTTGACTGCTTCTTCAATGGAAGCTGATTGTAGATCCAAATGATGTCTTGGACAACTTTAAACGTTTGTCTGTTATATGTGTTAGTGTTTATTATTCAGTCTATGAGGAATTTTGTTTTATTTATGTTGAAATATAACCCCATTTGGGAAGGTTGTAGTCATTGATCATTAGTAAGTACTTTTCACTTTTGATGAGCAGGCTGTGTCTTCTTATATGGCAAGTGGTTAATTAGACTGATCCTGATGCCAGGTTTTTCTTCATATAAACCAGTTTCTTGGATTATTTCCTCAGCATAAAGGTTGAATAACTATAATGAAAAGATGAAAGGCAGACACATATCTTTCCTTATGTTAAACCTCACATCTGTTTAAAAGATTGCCTTTTGGTATATATGCAGGATCCTCCTGAGCATAATTAGTGTTTTGTAATTCTCAATCTTCATAATGTTATACATAGTTTGTTATTATTTAATAATAAATTTTGACAAATGTTATTTTTAGTCACTAATACAGGTAAATACTATTTGTAGCCTCTGATTTTAGCCATGATCCATCCACCTGATATCAGCCATGATATCCCTCATTTCTGAACCTGGCCTGAGTTCCTGGCACTTCCTTGCCAACAGACTCCTGCAATCACTAAAAAATTATATTCGGAAACATCTTACTAGATTGGGATATCAAAGATATTGTTTCATAGTATCTTCATTCCGTTGGATCATGTTTCTTTTGATGAGCATCGTCTTAGTTCAGGTTGACTTGAGAAACAAATACAGAGATACTCGTATATATGGAAGGGAGAACTTTATATCAAGAAGTAACTATGCATCAACAAAACACTGTAGCTCAGTCCAGATCATGTCCATAAGTTCAATATTAGCCCATAAGTCCGGCTCTAGTGCATGAAGTCCTCTTCAGACTCAGGCAGCACATGCAATGCTGTTGAATGCAGGAAGATCACATGCCAGTGGGTGGAAAGTTCTGTGGGTCCACTGGCAGTGGAAGCATCTCCAGGGCTCTGGCTGCCACTAGCTGGCTCCACTTTGCTTGTCAACGAGAATGTGAAGCAGAGCAAGAGAGTGCCCTGCCTTAAGGGAGGAAGAGAGGCATCAGAAGGATACACCCATAAGGAGGCATCAGGCTGTGACTTGATTGACAGGCTAGACTCCACATTTTCATTCTTATTTATCGAGTTAACATGAAATATTATAACTACCACAGGCACTAGTTGATCTCTCTTCAGGCTCATATACTCTGTAGCTCCATTAAAATGTAGTTTAGCACAAAAGGATGGAGAAGGAAGGAGAGGACATCCTGGCCCACCAAGCTGCAAGGACTATGTTCCTGCTCAGAGCAGACAATGCACAGGGCTGCCCCCACCACAGGACATGGTGTCTCTGACTGAACCATGACACTGCGGGGGACAGCAGTGGAGACACAGTGCGGGAATAGTGCACGGTCTGCCCCATTACAACGGTGCGAGGCACTGAGGGCGTGCAGCAGAGCAGCAGAGAGAGCAGAGTGATGAAACCCCCGGGGAATACCAAAAATAGACTTTGGAGACAGAGTGTGGCACCCCATGTTTCCACTGGAAAACATTCATAAAGGCCAACAAACAGACCTTGAATTCTTTATAGACTTTTCCATGTTTGTCAGTGGATTTCTTTTTGATATTGTTATTTTGTTCTTGCTTTCTGCTGTTATTGTTTTGTTGGTTTTGACTTCCTTTGCTGTTTTATTTGGCTTTGCCTGGTCTTTGCACTTATTAATATATCTGCACGTCTACCTAGATAAGATAGGCAGGATAAATAAATCAGAGATGAAAAGAATGGGACCAATGTTTCTGGAGGGTTACGGGAGAAGGGGAGGTGGGAGAAAGGAAGGGCAGGGGATGGAGAGCAGACCAACTCAGGGACAAGGGAAAAACAAGTGAACTAAAATCAATGGAAGGAAAGTCATAGATGCCTAGTGGGGCTCAATCAAGGGCAATGTAGCAGCGAGGAATTACTAAACCCTAATGAAGGCTGAACATGATGGTGGGACAAGAGGGAAGTAAAAAGGAAATAGAAGAAAGAACCAGGAGGCAAAGGACATTTATAGAGGCCTAAATACAGGCAAGCGCAGATAGATAGATAGATAAATAGATAGATAGATAGATAGATAGATAGATAGATAGATAGATAGATAGATAGATAGATAGATTCAGTGCACAAAGTTTTGAAGTATATATATATATAAAATGAGAGGGTAATAGAACTATGTACCAATATCTACATGTTAAGAATTAAGGTTGCAGATGGACATTGGGCCTCCACTCAAGTACTCCCTTAACCCCAAAACACTTTGTTCTAACAATCCAGCAGTCTGTGATGCTCACATTCCCGACAAGATCTCTAAAGACAAAGCAGTGCATAAGCAAATGTGGTGAAGAAAGCTGATGGTGTCCAGCTATCAAAAGATGGTGTCTGGGGTCTTAAAGGCTTGAACATAAACAAGCGGCCATCTAGTTCAGAAGCAACAAAACCCTCATGGAAGAAGCACACTAGCCTGTGTGATCACGAGGTGTCACTGGGATCAGGAATCAGGCATCTAAGACCCAAAACAAAACCATACCCAAGCTGAATGGAGGGTGGTGCATGGAACGATATGGAAAAAATAGTTTATTACGTATCAAGGGTTCCTGAGGGAGGGCAGAAGGGGAGGGAGAGAAGAAATGGGGAGCGGATATCAGGGGCTCCAGTGGGAAGAGAATTCTTTGAAAATGATGATGGCAGCATATGTGCAAATGTGCTTGACACCTTGGAGGAATGTATGGATTGTGATAAGAGATGTACGAGGCCCCCAAAAAAGTACTTAAAATAAAATTTAGTTTAACAAGTAAGCACCTGTAGTGCTGACTGCTTTGTTGAAGCCTTTCAGTCGGAGCTCATACATTACTGGAGCTTTGGTTTCCCAAGGCTCTCCTTGAAACCTTGACTTCTTCCTTCATTTTCTCATGTTTTAGTCATATTTAAACTTTTGAAAGGATTGAATATCTATCAATTACTTTGGTACAGTGAGTCTATAGATACAATATTAGTTACGTTTTGTATCAACTTGTTTGGGCTAGATTTCCCAGTGATACTCATTCAAGGAGTCCCGTGATATAGTGGTCAACATTGGGCTGGTAACCAAAATGTCAGCACTTGCAAATCAGCAGCCCCTCCCCAGCAGAAGGAAGAGGCTTTCAGCCTCACGGGCAGTTCTACCCTGTTCTATAAGGTGGCTTTTATGAGTCAGAATTGACTCGGTGGCAGTGTGTTTGCTTGTTTGTTTTTCTATTTTGTTTTAAGCATCCAATATCTCCAGCTTCATTTCTAACATGAAATTCACATTTTCCAACTGTTCCTTCCTTCTCATTTCTAACTTTTGCATTCCAATTGCCAATAATTATCAAATCATCTTGATTATAAGTTTGGTCAATTTCAGAATGAAAACAGTTGAATTCTTTCATTTCTTCACCACTAGTTTTTGTGGTTGGGATTAATAGTTATATTGATTAGATTTTCTTGAGGGTAGATAGAGATAATCCTGTCACAGGCTGTATTGTACTTCGAGACAGATTTTGAAATCTCCTTTTTAACAATGAATTCCATGCCATTCCTCTTGATTTGGTATTTCCTACATAGTAAATTATATAATTTTCTGGTTAAAAATGGCCAATAGCAGTCCATTTCAGCTCACTAATGCCTAGGATATCAATCTTTATGTGCCCCATTTCATTTTCCTAGATTCATACTTTGTACATTTCAAGTTCTGATTATTAGTATATTTTTGTAGCTATTTCTCTTTCTATGAGTTCAGCTCCATCAGCAACCAGGCGAGTCCAAAGGCTCTCCTCCTGCAAGCTTTCCCTGACTAAAATCATGCTGCTCAATTCCCCTCTGAGAAATCCACTCCTTCTCAAGCGCATCCAGTGCCCTCCTACCCCAGGGGCCCATCTTCTGAACCTATCTCTCACAATGTTCTAATGTCATTCATTAGGTCTTCAGTATCTGACAATGTTTTGAATCTGCGCATCAGGCTTTAATGAGCTCCTTCCTCCTAAATGGGAGCCAAATGCTTACTGGTGATCTGCTTTTTAGTCTGGAGGCTATGCTGAAGCTTATTCACTTTGGATGATCCTGCTGGCATTTGAAATACCAGAGAAATCGCTTCTAGCATCACAGCAACATACAAGCCACCACAGTGTGACAAATGACAGACAAAATGGTGCTTGTTGTTTTATTTTTTTAAAATAATTTTATTGGGGGGCTTGTACAACTCTTATCACAATCCATACGAACATCCATTGTGTCAAGCCCATTTGTACATATGTTGCCATTACCATTTT
Organism: Tenrec ecaudatus; assembly: GCF_050624435.1. NCBI lineage: Eukaryota > Metazoa > Chordata > Mammalia > Afrosoricida > Tenrecidae > Tenrec > Tenrec ecaudatus. Next base: position 157,656,700 of record NC_134532.1, on the reverse strand, counting down.
CAAAGAATTTTCTTTCTACTTGAGCCCTTGGTACCTAATTTTTCCCCCTCTTCTCCCTCCTTTCTTCCCTCATGAACTTTTGATAATTTATAAATTATTATTGTTTTTACATGTTTTGCACTGTCTGATGTCTCCCTTTACCTCTTTGTCTGTTGTCCACCTCCCTAGGAGGGGGTTATAGGTAGATCATTGTGATATGTTCCCCTTTTCTCCCCCCATCATCTCCTTCCCCTCCTGGTATAGCTACTGTCAATATTGGTCCTGAGGAGTTTATCTGTCCTGCATTCCCTGTGTTTCCATCTCTTATCTGTACCCATGTACATGCTCTGGTCTAGCCAGATTTGTCCGGTAGAATTAAGGTCATGATAGTGGGGGGCAGCATTAAAGAACCACAGGAAAGCTGTATGTTTCATCGGTGCTACACTGCACCCTGACTGGCCCTTCTCCCCACGGCCCGTCTGTAAGGGGATGTCCAATTGCTTGAAGATTGGCTTTGGGCCTCCACTCCAGACTTCCCCCCTCACTCACATTATGATTTTTTGCTCTGGGTCTTTGATGTCTGATACCTGATCCCAGTGACACCTCATGACCACACAGGCTTGTGTGCTTCCATGTGGGCTTCATTGCTTCTCAGCTCGATGGCCGCTTGTTTATCTTCAAACCTTTAAGGCCTCAGATGCTATATATTTTGATAGCCGGCACCATCAGCTTTTCTTCATCACATTTTCTCATGCACCCATTTGTCTTCAGCGAGAGTGTTAGGAAGGTGAGCAGCTCAGAATGCTGGACTATTAAAACAAAGTGTTCTTATGTTGAGGGAGTACTTGAGTAGGGGCCCAATGTCTATCTGCTTCCTTAATACTAAACCTATATGTATATAGACCTATTTCCCCATCATAATATATTAATATATTTACATATGTACATGCCTGTATTTAGACCTCAATAAATACCCTTTGCCTCCTAGTTCTTTCCTCTATTTACAAATGGTGGCTTTAAAGGATTGTGTAAAATATATGATGCCTTCTGAATTTTTTTTCCTGCTTCCCTAAACCTTGGTTTCGGCATAAGTAACATCTCTCTGTGGGAACAACTGACTTCAGTCTGTACACAAGGTTTACATGAACAAAATTTAGTGTTCCGGAACTCCCACTTTTTCACAATGTTCTCCATAGTTTCTTATGATACACACCATCTAAGAACGCTGTGTTCTCAATATAACACAAGTATACATCTTTCTTTAATACTCTGCTTTCAGCCAAGATTCATCCTGGCACAGTAAACCTAATTCAAAATGGCCAGTACCAGTCAACTTCAGTTTCATGAGGCCTCAGATGTTGATTTTTATTCATTCCCTTTCATATTTTATGACTTTCAATTTTTCTAAATTCATTACTGATCCATTTCACCTTCTGATCGTTAATGTTTTATTTTAATGTTTATTCTGTTTTATTTAGTCATGCTCAATGAACAAATGAAGTTCCTGAAAATTTTCTCATGAAAAAAATTTTAATCATGGATACATCATCATGAGCTTATTATTTATAATTTTTATCTTATTGCTTTTTGAAAAAAATATTGAGAAGTGATGAAAGTGAATATTGAGAGATCATTGTTCCAGGGAAATTAAAGGGATGGTTTACAATCTGTTGATACTAATGAAGTGAAAGTATTTGGAAAAAGAGAATGTGGTACAATTAACTAGAATTTGTGATTCTATTTAATCAGGGAATGATGAGGAAGAGGGAGTTGACTTAGGCACATGTCAAGTTGTTTATATGACAGGCAGTATAATGACATTTACTGAAAAAGAAGCCTTTAAATGCATATCACTAAAAATATGTTATTTCTTTCTCTTACATACAAAATCCAGTTTCCCCAATCTTTGCCTATTTTCATTATGAAATTCCATTTAGCTGATGATTAAGCATATTGCTTTGATTTTAGAGCACAGTCTCACAGAAGTAATGAGGCTCCTCCCCTCTCTTAAAACCACAGAAGGTTCACTAACAGCAGCATCCATATTTGGGATTTGGCCTCACCAGCCCTGGCAAGAATAGCATGATGCCTGAGGCATTGTTTTGTGGTTCCTTATACCATGGCCATACTTTAACAGCAGATTCTCAAAGTAGCACAGGTTTTTTTAAAATTTTGTTTTATCCCCTTCTTTTATCCTAAGAGATTGTGAAGACATCAGAAATGATACTTGGCTTCCTGGATCTGTCCTCTGTTTTCTTTTACCTTCCTCCTTCCTCCATCCCCACCGTCACACTCACCTTTCTTCTGTCTCTTAGTAATTCCTCTCAGCTAGGTTGCTGTTGTTCCAGCACCACTCGGAACTCCACATCCTTCTTGTTGTTTCTTTTAATTCCTTGGTTGTTCCCCTGTCTATGGCATTGTCAGCTCACCATTCCCTTTCCTCTCTTCCTCCTCCCCCTAAATCCTGAGGCTCTGTGGGGGTAGGGAGGAGGAATTGAAAACAGAAGAACTGATATCAAGGGCTCAAATAGAAATAAATGCTTAGAAAATCACGATGGAAACATATGTACAAATATGTTTGATACAATTGATGTATGGATTGTTATAAGAGCTGTAAGAGTCTCCATTAAAATGACTTAAACAAAATAAAGGAAGCATTTTATAATAAATGAGGAATATTTATTTATTCACTTTAGTAAATAAAAGGGCATGAAATCCTGCAAAATATGTTAATTATGAATTCTAAAGGCATGCTTTTATAATCGTTAACAGAAATTCTCACAAATGTAAAACAAAATGACAGGGTAGTTATATCAAGCAAGAAAATGTTAATGTCATCAGTTAAAATTGCATGAGTAAATATTTCCTTTGGGGATTATTTTATTAAAAAATAATAATTTAATTCTATGAAATTCCACAACTTTGTTAATATTCTATCGCATGGCTCTGAAAAAATTCTTGAGTCTCAACAGCCACTATTTATGCATTTTACATGTATTAACTTAATAATCTGAAAAAATGTATGACATTAGCATGATTTTTCTGACCTATTTTTTTTCAAGATTGGAAAATGAAATACTGGAAGTCTGAATGTAATTTGTTAGAGGACTCACTGTTAGTAAGTAGCAAAGTCTAAATCAGGGCCCAGACACCATAAGCTAAGCCTCTCCAATATCACTTTATATATTAAGTTATGTACAAGAGAGACCAGATTCTTGTTTTCCTAAAATAAAGAGATTTGAACTTTTAAAACTAGAAATTTAGTTACATCACATCCTTTCTACAAATAGAGCAGGTGTCAAACCTTCGATGCTGACTTTGACTGGCTCACTTCCTTAGAAGCCATGGCTTTGACTGCAATTCGTCTTCAGGATCTTACTGGTAAAGACATGTTTCATATTTTGTTATAGTTCTTCCAAGAAATCCTTTGTGATTTTGACCTCATTTTTTAAAAAATAAATCCCTCAAAAGCTGGGATTTTATTTGCAGCTGATATGACTTTGCTATTTCTACGTAGAAAGTTTTCTCACTTTGATTTTTCAGTCAAAATTGTGTAAACTGAACCAACTGAAATCTCTGAGGTGTTAGCTATTATTTTTCCTGTTAATTGTTGGTCCTCGTTAATTAGGGCATGGACAAATTACTCGTTTCCTCAAAACTTGATGTGGATGGTCTTCTACTGTAAGCTTCTTCAACAACAAGCCCTTCTTGAAACAAGTTATCCATCAGCACACTGCTGGCTTCTGTGCAGCAGTATTAATAAAGCATAACTTATGTCACCATTCTTCCACTCAAGCTTTACCTGAAATTTGGTGTTTACTTGGCTCTTTTCAAATGGATATTTTACACTCTATTCTGCTTCAAACTAGATCCAGTTCAGCCATACTAGAACAAGTATACTCATTCATTCACACAATGTTATTTAGTCAATGCTGACATACTGTGACTCTGAAAGACAAAGTGATGCTTCTTCCTAGGGTTTCTGAGACTCAAAACTCTATGAGAGCAGGACAGCATCTTCTTTGTTCTGTACAACTTCTGGTGAGTTTGAACTGACAGTCTTTTGATTAGCAAGCCAGTGCCTAACTGACAAGTCTAATAGGGGTCCTTTATAATAAGTTGTATTAGACTACTTTGGTGCAAACATTTAAAAAAATACACAAATAGTTTCTTTTTATATAATACACATTTCCCATGGATATTTTGAAGAAATTTTGTGTGTGTGCACAGTGCTTTGATAAAATAACAACATCAATTAATTTAGCATTTAAGTTCCCATTATAATTTATTAACTAGTAAAGCACGTAGAAAGGGATAAAATGTTTTGTCCTCTGGAGCTTTCACACAAATGCATATTTCTATTTATTGTTTAAATATCACTTTCAACACTAAATGAAATCACATTAGGCTGAGTTGTCTAGAGAAACAAAACCACTGACACTCATATATGTATAAGAATGAACCTTATATTAAGAAGACATGTAGCCCAATCCAACTCAATCCATGGGTCCAATGTACCTGGGCCCTCTCCGGACTCCGGGAGCTGAAGGCAGATGGCACAGAAAGGTGAAGCAGGAAACAGGGGCATCATCAGCCAGTGGGTACAGAGTCACATGGATCCAAGGTCAGAGGAAAGATGGCAGGGCTTAGACAGTTCTCCAGTTAGATGGCCCACATAGGGCCCTCCCTGGAGGCAGACACAGAGTCCTAGGGAGGAGAAAGGTGAAGGTCAAGAGAAAGAGATGTTTTTGTGTCTCTTTTACAGAAAAGGCCACAGCCCCAAAGAGTCATCATCAGGCTATGACCTGATTGACAAGTAGGACTGCACCCTTACACTTTCACAAGTTCAAGTTGACATAAAAGTTAACTGCTACAGCTTGAACCCCACTTATAGTTGAATTCTGTAATATTTCTTCAGCATATGAACATATGCAAACATTTATTTAATTTTTAGAATTTACACATTTTCCTATATATTGTGGCTTTTATTAGGAGTCTACTCTTAGCTTTGATTAACATATTTTAAAGGATATTTTGATTTTTCAAAAGCAATATCTGAACTTGCGACATAACAGTCATTTTGCCTCATTTAATATGACTTAGATGATATCTTCTTATATATTTAGAATATTACTCAACATCAGCTAAATGGTCATTCCATGATACCCACCTTTCCAATATAATCGCTGAAGACAGACATGTGCATAAGTAAACGTGGTGAAGAAAGCTGATGGTTCCCAGCTATCAAAAAGATATAGCATCTGGGGTCTTAAAGGCTTGAAGGCAAACAAGCGATCATCTAGCTCAGAAGCAACAAAGCTCACATGATAAGAAGCACACATGCCTAAGTGAACACGAGGTGTTGAAGGGATCAGGTAGCAGACACCAAAGAACAAAAACCATCGTTGTGTGATCATCTTCCCCACACAAATGCTGAAGACGAATGTGTGCATAAGTAAGTGTGGTGAAGAAGGCTGATGGTGCCTAGCTATTGAGAGATGTAGCCTCTGGGGACTTAAAGGCTTGAAAGTAAACAAGCAGCCATCTAGCCCAGAAGCAACAAAGCCCACATGGCAGCAGCATATTAACATGTGTGATCATGAAGGGCCGAGGGGGCCAGGTTTCAAACAAAAAAGGCGAGGAAAAAATCATATCATTGTGAATGATGGGAGTGTGTGATGGGGACCCAATGTCCATCTGTAGACAGCTGGACATCCCTTGCAGAAGGGTAGTGCGGAAGAGATCAGTCACTCAGGGATCAGTGTAGCAAAAATGAAATTCAAAACCTTCCTCTAGTTCTTGAACGCTTCCTCCCCTCCCAATTATCATGATCCCAATTAGACCAGAGGATGCACAGCGGTGGAGTAGGGATCTGGAAACACAGGAATGTAGGACAGAACCCCTCAGGACCAGTGGTGAGAGTGGTGACACCGGAAGGAAAGGGGGTGTAGAAAGGGGGAACAGATCTCAGGAATCTACATGTAACTTCCTCTCTGGGGGGATGGGCAACCGGAAAGTGGGTGAGGGGAGACACCGGGCAGTGTAAGATAGGATAGAGTAATAATTTATAAGTTATTAAGGGTTTGTGAGGGAGAGGGAGAGGGGAGGGAGGGGGAGGGAAAAAAGTAAAATGAGCTGATTCCAGGAACCCAAGTGGAAGGCAAATTTTGAGAATGATGAGGGAGGGCAACGAATGTATAAGGGTGCTTTACTCAATTGATGTATGCATTGCATACAATTGATGTATGCATTGATTGTGATAAGAGTTGTATGAGCCCCAAAAATGATTTATAAAAATAAATAAATAATAAAATCATGTGCTGACATGCTAAAACATGAAATGAACCTTGAAAACATATCGGATGAATCCAGGCAGTCACTTACAAAAGGACATATAGAGTCTACTCTGTCTCATATGAAATATGTAGGATAAGAATGTGTGTAGGAGATATAATTCAATAGTGGTTAGCAAGGGTTAGGATAAAAGGGGAAGGGGGAACCAGTGTTCAGAAAACATTCTTTTATGTATGGTGATGGAGAATATATTGCTGATGGTTACACAGTATGATTTGGTTTCCCTTAATTGTACACATGCAACATGTTGAAATGGTAAATGTGTTATCTATTGTTTTACAGCAAAAATTAGCATTTATAATCAATAGTCAGGGATTTCTACTCCCTTTAAGTGTTACAGTCTTGTACATTCACAGGGGCAGTTCTATAGGGTCACTATGAGTCAGAATTGACAGTGGCAGTGAGAGTGTATACGTGAATGGAGATGAGCTAGAAAGTGAGAGTTTTCTCCCATTAAGAGACTCGGAAGGAATGAATACTATTGCTACGACTCTCTGTCCTTTCAAATGAATAATTATCCGTTTAACAGTAATGGGTGTTTTGAGGCGATCTGAAATATATCTAGTTTTATTCTCCCTTTGATTTTCCTAGCCAGCTCAAAGACATTTCTTCATCTCATACCACCTGAATAGCCAATTTTTAAAATATGTTGATCATTTTGAAAGCATTCTGTTCTTGAAATTAGTAGGAAGGAATTTATTATAATTGATTTATCTATTTCCATTAGAATATGGTCTAACATTTCTGGAACTCATAATAACTAAAGTGAGAACATTTGAATTACATATTGGTTGACAGTTGCTTAGTTTAACTGCACTAAAACTTATTAATAATATCATGAAACCCAATATAAGGGTGAGCTGAGGACACAAATACAAATGTAGAATTGACGATCATAATATCAAGGGGTTAGCCGTTCCAAAATAAATTACAGCACCTGTGTGTACCAGTTGTCTCAAAATCAATACTTGTTAACATTTTCAATAGGGAAAGGCTTTGCTACTATTCATCTGTGAGCACATATTGTACAATCATCAGTCATGGGACTTCGTCCTAATGCATGCATGCTGGAGGTTCAGTTCGCGATCTGCCATTTTGAATTAGTCCCAGCGTGACAGAAAACCATTTTTGTAAATTAGGAATAAAAAGCAATTAAAATGGAGCTAGGATAACATTCCTAGCTATTTATTGCTCCTATTGCATGTATGTGTACAGTATATATATATATATATATATATATATATATATATATATATATATATACATATGTATTTATATTCTAATGATGGAGAAATGTCCATTTAAAACTTTAAGCACACTGTCCACTGCCTATTGTAGATAGATATTGTTTCCCTTTAAGATCCATTGGGTGGTGTGGGTGAGCAAGAGAACCTGTAACTGCAGAGACATTGCAGACCTCACAGCTGTCAGGAAAGCCTGCACTAATGTGTCCTGAAAGAGTGATTAATAGGTTTTGACAATATCATTGCATTGCACATTTAATCAGATTATACATCTGTTAGAAATGGTTTGCTTCGTACATCTGCAGTCAAAATCCGCAATCAGCGTTCAGATCATCACCTTAACAAAAGCATGAACCTACTCTCGATCTTAGTCTTCTTGTCGATCATTTAAAATTGTACAGCAGAAATGAATAAATCTTGACATTTTCTCGATTCATTTGATTTTCCCCGAAATGTGCTAGTTTAATTGTGACTAATTTGATGCTCATTAACAAGAAAGAATATATATATATATATATATATATATAATTATAAGCTATACTCTTAAGAAATATTTACACAGTGGCTTGATGCCAGCCTATAGATGGTATAAGTAAGTTACAATTTCAAAAACATATTGCAAATAATGATGGTAGAATAACCAGTTGTAAATTGAGACAGGTTTTCAAATTATGGAACTCAATATGACAATTTGTATTCTCATGTGATTAAGCATTCTATAAATGTGAAAGAAATTTTTTTCAAAATTGAGAAAGTGAGACTTTCTCCAATTTTCTTCTCATTATTTATTCACTGCTCACATGTAGATAAAGAACATTCCTTTTAACTATAACATCTTGCCAACATTAATCTTTTTCATCATAAATTCAATAGAAACTCTACCGTAAATGTGTGTCTTCCTCCATCTCCCACAACCTCCTCTCCTACATCCCACTCATAGCCAAGACATATATTCTTTATATATGCACGTCCCACAACTGGCCATCTTTGAACCAAGTGAAATAAAACTGCCCTTGCCAAGGTCATCAGTGACAACTGTATAAAAAAGTGTATAAAAAACAACTGTCTAAAAAAGCTTTATATATTTAACTTGAACTCACTATACTGCTCAGCAATGCTACATATTTCATATCAGAATCTCTATTAGTTTTTCTCTTATCTGTTTACTCTGTAATTTCTTTAATTTCCTCTGAATAGTTCTTACTAATTTTATTTATTTTCCTCTTTCTCTGACTTATCCTTAATTTTCACAATCTGTGTAGTTCCCTTAATTTTTAAAATGAATAAATCTCCTACAAAAATGTCAAAATGTACAAAAAGATAATGTTGGATTTATTAGCTCATGATGTATGCTAGATTTGTGTGATTATTGGCTTTATTAAACCAATCATTAGAATCAAAAAACTCAAATGTTTTCAAGGGTGGTTGAAACATTTCACTTTCTTTCCTATCAAAAATGCAGAAATTTTTAATTCCACCTCCTCACACCTTTAGTGTGTTTAAGTTTTTTAAAATTAGAATTTAATCTGCATATTTTGTTTGTGGTGGTGTTCATTTGTTTATGTTCCTTTTGTAACAATAATTTTAAGTTTCAACTTTCCACTCAGCCGCTGCTTTATGTGTGTGATAGCTAAGGTTTTGTGTCAACCTACGTATATCAGTATCCTCAGTAGTCTGGCAGCAAACACCTAGTAATCCATAAGCTCCCCTAAAACAATATAATCACCGTCCACAGTTATTAGCCTCCATAAAGGGATAAAATGTGGGTTGAATACTCAGTTTAAAGCTCTGAAACAATTGAAAAAAAGTTTCCTTGGGATTATGAACTGTTCCCAACATAAATGGATACAGTGGAAAGGTTTGCTTTACTTTTTTTCTGGATCTGGATCCCGAATCTGGCTCATTGACCTCTGGTCCTTTGAACATAAGCCAACATACTGCAGTCCTGGGATTCATCAGTGGCTGCCAAGGAGATTTGCAGATCTTTTAATCATCCTCATCTTCAGCTGAAGTCATGTGGATTTCCTACCAATTTGATCAGAGTGATTCAGTCCCTGAAGCAATGTGAACGGGGATAAGTCTCCAGCTTAACATCTTTCCTGTGGATTTGAAACGTACCTGAAATGAACTTGCTCATTTCTACAATTATTTTCTTGATATAAATTTCTCCATATATATTCATATATGACCATCGCTTATCTGTCAGTTTGTCATGCTATGGTAGATTGTGTGTTGTTCTGAGGCTGGGAACTATGTTAATGGTGTTTCAACTACCAGTAGTGTCACCCTAGGTGAACAGGTTTCACCAGAATTTCAAGGCTAAGAACTAACTACAAGAAAGGACTAGATGGTCTAATTATGGGTAAATAGCCACTAAAAACCTTATGAATAGCAGCACAACACTGTCAGATACTGAAAACCTCATGAACAGCAGGAGAGCATTGTCATAGATATGACCAAAAATTAAACTGCTTAGGTTGGAAAGTCTGAAAATATGAGTGAGGAAGCGCTGTCTTCCCAAAGTACAGTCAACCAGAATAGCACGGATGGAGACAAGTCTTCAGGACCCTCATCTGTCGATGAGGCATGTCCAATGAGAAGAAACAGCTGCAAACATTTACTTACTAGAAATTGGAACATATGGGTGGATGAATCTAGAAAAATTGGAAGTTGTTTTTAAAAATACCCGAGAGATAGAACACATAAAGATCAATATCCTAGGGATTTGTGATATAAAATGGACTAGTATTGGATATTTTGAATCAGGCAGTTTACCATGCCAAGAATGACACAATGAAGAGAAATGAATTATTTTTTGTTTTCAAAAAGTACATTTCAAGCTCTATCTTGCAGTACATTTCTCTTTGTGGTAGAATAATTATCTGCACACAAGAAAATCCAGTCAATACAAATATTATTCAAATTTAAGCACCAGCCAGTAAAGTAAGTGATGAAGAAATTGTGTTAGTCCAAGTCAACCAGAGAAAGAAATCCATAGACTCTCATATGTGTATAAGAAAGAGCTTTATATCAAAGAGCAATTGAGTATTGAGAAAACATCCCAGCCCAGTCCAGATCAAGTCTGTAATTCCAATATTAGTCCCTATATCCAATGCCAGTCTATAAATTTCTCTTCAGACTCATGCAACACATACTGTGAAGCCAAATGCAGGAAGATCACAGGCTGGTGAGTGGAAAGTCTTGTGGATCCAGTGGTGGCGGAAGCATCTCAGTGCTGGCATGGGTATCCACGTGGCTTTTCCAGCTCCAAGGCTCTGGCTCTGTCAGCTTAGCTCCATGTGGCTTATCAATAAGAATGTCTCACAGGGAGACAAGCAGAGAGTGTATCTGACCTCCAGTGAGCTATTCATCTCCATGTCACCTCCAAATGAGGTCATCAAGCTGTGACCCGACTGACAGGCTAGACTTTATACCTGTCTTAATTTGACAGTACATTATGTAATTGCCACAGAAATTAAATATTTTTACCAATATATTTTGTCTGTAATTGATCATATTTACAATTAATATGCATTGATACATTTTGTCAATTGTTATGCAAAAGTTGGAAACAAAGAGGAACAGTAGTTGGAAGCCATGATAGAATTTTGTGACACCAACAAGTTCTTCATTGCAAACACCTATTTCAACAACACACACAGCAGTTATGCCCAGGCACTTGTCCAGATGGAAGACAGAGAAATCAAATCGACCACATCTGTGGGAAGAGAGAAGGAAGGAGCTCAATTTCAGTAGCCAAAGTGAGGCCAGGGGCCTAGTGCTGATTTGTTCTTATGTAAGGTAAGTTGAATCAGAAGAAAATTAAAACAAATCCAGAGAGCCAAAATACAACTTTGAGTATATCCCACTGAGTTTCAAGAACATCTTGAGAACAAATTTGATCCATTGAATCCTAATGACAGAAGACCTGATAAGCTGTGGAATGATATCAAGAACATCATACATGAAGAAAGCAAAAGATCCAAACCCTAACCCTAATAGGAAAGAATATATAGAATCACTGCACCAAAAATATAGTGTATATTGCACCATTTCAAGGATTAGCATGTGATTGAGGACTGATGGTACTTAAGTAAGAATTCTAAGCTCAATTGAAGGCATTACCCAAAACAAGGTATTAGGAATTGATGGAATACTAGTTGAAATGTTTCAACAAGATAATGAAGTACTGGAAGCACACTTGTTTATGCCGAGGAATTTGGAAAACAGCTACCTGACCAACTGCCTGGAGGAGATCCCTATGTGTACTCGTGACAAAGAATGGTGACCTAACAGATACTCAAAATACAGAACAATATAATTAATATCACAGGCAAGTAACATTTTTGCTGAAGAGTACCTCTGAAAGGTTGCAGCAGTACACTGAGAGGGAGCCGCCAGAGGGTCAAGCTGGATACAGAAGAGAAAATGGAGCAAGGAATATCATGACTAATGTGAGATGGATATTGCCTGAAAGAAGAGAGAATAAAAAAGACGACTACTTGTTTTGTGAACTATACAAAGGCATTCCATTGTGTGGGCAATAACAAACTAAAGATAGGCTTAAGAAGAATGAGAATTGCCAAACACTTCATTGCGCTCATGCTGAACCTGTACACAGCTGGGAGGAAACTGTGCAAGGAAATACTGCATGACTTAGAATCCAGAAAGGTGTGCATATGGGTTATAGGCACACAACATAAGTCTTCAATCTGTATGCTGAACAAGTCATCAAAGAAGCTAGATTACGTGAAGGATAATGTGGCACCAGGATTTGAGGAAGGCTTATGAATACACAGATGACTCAACTATTCTGGATGGAAGTGAGAAGGACCTGCTGATGAAGATCAAGCAGCCTTCATTGTGGATTAAAACTCAATATAAACAAAAATCATCACAACTGGACTAATAGATAGCATTGTAATAAATGGAAAAAAGATGGAAGTTGTCAAGGATTTTGTCTTTCTGGTATGTGCAATCAATGGTCATGGGAGCAGCAATCAAGAGAGAAAACTATTGGGTAAATCTTCTGCACTTGACCTCTTTAAAGTATTGAAGAGTAAGGATGTTACTTTGAAGACTAAGGTGTACCTCACCCAAACCATAGTTACTTTCAATTGCCTCATATGAAAATTGGTCTTTGAGTATGGAAGGCAGAAGAAAAATGGATGCATCTGAGTGATGCAGACAAAGAATGTTGAGAGTACCATTGATTGCCACAAGGCAAACAAACCTGCCTTGGAAAGGAGCATGACAAATTTGGACATAGTGTCAGTTTCTGGATAAGGGGGCATCATGCTTGGTAAAGTAGAGGGGCATTGAAAATAAGGCCCTCAAGGAGGTGGATTTACACAGGGACTACAACAAGGCGTTCAAGAACAGGAACAATTGTGAGGATGGCTCAGGACCAGCCATTGTTTCGTTTTGTGTAGGGTCCACAAGGGTCAGTACTGATTCACTGGCACCTAACAACAATAACAACAGTTTTGGTTCTCTTGAGAATCCAGACTAAGATAGCCCCCAATGGCAAAGCTCCTGTCCTTGTCATATGTAAAAATACCCACCACCCCTCATCCTATCAGCCCCCCAATCTTAAGTCAATTGAAAGTTCAAAATTTCTTGTGGCAAAATTCCACCTCCGCTGTGAAAGTGTGATATCTAAAATATAAGTTTTGTTTCCAAAGTACAATGGTGGAAACAGGCACAAAGTAGATGGTTCTATTATAAGTGGAAAATAATTATCAGGCACCAAACAAGTCCAAAATGGAGCATAACCGTTTTTGTTAGACAATCTGGACAAAAACACCACACTCCAAACGCAGGATAGTGGCCATTGGCCTCCAGAAGTGGAGTGTAGGTCACTGGGCTAAAAATTCTATTCCCTCAGATTTGAGTGGTCCCTTTCTGCTAATAGCAACTCCATCCCTTCTACCCTCTGTGCTGTGGACCACAGATCCATCCCCATCTCCCTGGAACTTCCAGGACTTCCAGAGAGTCAAGTTAGTAAAAAGCTGACTCTTTGAAACCAAGAAGTCCGTAGTACCACATTTTGAATCCACAGCGGACTGGAGTTCAACTCTTGGAGAACTCTGAGACTTTGGCTCTACCCATTGAGACTAAGACTTCTCGGTCTCCCATGTTCCTTGGCTCTTTGACTTCTGCTTCTTGACTTCATGGCGTCACAGTGTCTCAGACATCTTGGATTGGTCTGGAATCTTCTCTTGTGGGGCTAGGGGCACTAAGCTCTTTAGTACTATGATAACTGCTTGAAGGTTCTCCACTCCACTTGGAACCCTCCTGTATGAAGGGTCAGTCCTTCTGCTCCATGTCTCAGGTGTCTGCACTGTTTCCTGCAGGGTCCTGATTCTGCCGTGGCCATTTCTTGGCTGCTGCTACTTTTCCTCTGTTGCTATTTCTTTCCATCTGCACCTTCTCTCTGTCACAGCTCTCCTCACTTACTTCTAAGTCCTTAACAACATTGCCTTTACGTCCATCATTTCACCAACAGTCTTTTCAAGGCCATGTAGGGTTTTAATTAAATACCTTGATACATTACCATTTTCTACCCATTAGCCAATTCCAAAACAGCTCCTATATTTTAGGTATGTTAGAGCAGTATCTCACTCTTCCTGTACCAAACTGTGTCTCAGTTAGCTAGTGCTGTTGTAACAGAAATAGGACAAGGGAGTGACTGTCACTGAGAGAGCATTCTCTTGCAGGCCAGAGGACTAGAAGTTGAAATTCAAGGGATCCCTTTAGAGGAGTGCCTTCTTCCTTTCTCAGCTCTTCAGAAAGGCCCTTGTCTCCTTTCAGCCCTTTGGCCCTGGTGTCCCGGGAAATGGTCCGTGTTTCCTGGCACCAATCTCTCCCTTGGTTTGGGCATTCTCAGCCCAGTGACCTGGATTTGAGCTAAAGAACAGGTTTTGCTTCCATTTCTTTTCCCTTGGTGGCATCAAGGTCCCTCTATTCTTTATTCTTTTGTTTAATCTCTTAAATAAGACTGACTCAAGATACAATGCCATCCTGTAGACTGTATCTTGCCCCATTGGCAACACTTCGTTTAATCCTGTCTCGTTAACAACATAGAGATTAAGCTTTACCGAATTTTGGATAATTTCTCTAGATCACATGAAGGAAAAATTATATAACATTGAGAATTCTGTACCAGAAGAACTGACACACATTTTGGTGAGAAACTAGTCAATCCATCCCAATGCCATTAAATTGAACTCAACTCACAGGAACCCCAGAGGGCAGAACAGAGCCGTCTCTGGGTTTTGTGGCCCTATACATCCTCACGAGCGCAGAACGTTTCATCTTGCTCCTGAGGAACGGTTCTCAGGTTGGACTTGCTGTGGTTGGCAAGATAAACCTTTGGGTATGTAACCCTCTATCTATAACATATATATTCTGTTAAACAAAACAAAACAACATTGTTTGATGATTTTATTTTTCTGGATTCATAATTTCTATTATTCTACATTTTAAAATTGACGCCTTGCACTGTTACCACAAGAAGACTATAGTTGCGTCTGTTTATTTCTCTGTAAGTGTCCCTGTGTCCCACATCCCAATTCAGAATTCTTTCAAGAATTTCCTTGTCACCAGTTGTTTGCAAAGTTTTACTCCTGTGCTTTTTAGTATTTATTCTCCTAGAAGTTCCCACAGATGCTTACATCAATAAATTTTTCTTTCAGTGTAGTACAAGCTATCAATTGGATTATTTTTGTTTAGTGTTTTCTTTTTCAGCCTTAAGTTAAAAAAGTTTGTGTTACAAGATCATCACATATTGTTCTGTGTAATCATCTGACGTTTTTGATTTGATATTCCCATTCACACTTACAATCTACCTGGAACTTATTTTTCTGAATAGTGTGGTGTTTGGTTTTGATTATAATCTATTCAGGAAAGGGGTCTCCATAAAGGATCCTTGGTAACATAATGCTGCTAATCTCTACAACAGCATTTCAAATCAATCTGAAGCTTAAGGAGAGAAAGATGCGACTTTCTGCTTCTATAAGATTTAAAGCTCCAGAACCCCCACAGGGGCACTTCTAGTCTGTTCTATAGGGTCACTATAAGTTAAAATCAACTCGGTGTCACTACATCTATCTATCTATCTATTTATTTTATTTATTTAAATGAAGAAGACCACCTCTATGAACCAAATATCCATAAGTGTTCAGAGCTGTTTCTTGGTTTCCTGCTCTTTCTACTGTTTGGCTTAGCTAGGATTTAACATCTTACCGTTTACATATGACGCTCTTATTATCCTGTAATCTTATTATCCTGTTTCCCATCCTTACCAAGCTTCTCTCCATAACACAGTTCACTTACCTATATTGAAATATATATTCATGATAAGTTTTAGAATCATCATTTCCAAGTTTATACTGGGGGGAAAGCTAAGCTGTTTTTAGCCTTGACTTTTACGACTCAGTTCATAGATGTGTTTGAAGTTTTATCTACATGTCCATCTGCAAAATATTTGGATAGCAGAAGCAGTTGTTGCCAGTTTCATCGCTTTAGCACTTGCCTGGTACATCTTTAACAACCCTCCCCTCCTCCCTTCAGTTTTTCCTGCATGTAGCTCCAGGATCTATCACCAAGGTCTTGTTGCCCATTTCCTGGGTTTGTGGGCATCGGTGGTAGTTACAAAATC
Organism: Tenrec ecaudatus; assembly: GCF_050624435.1. NCBI lineage: Eukaryota > Metazoa > Chordata > Mammalia > Afrosoricida > Tenrecidae > Tenrec > Tenrec ecaudatus. The sequence continues at coordinate 157,640,461 of NC_134532.1, read as the reverse complement.
TGGTGTCAATTTGAGGATTCAGAGTGAAGGGGTGGAGTCCAGCCTGTCAATCAGGTCACAGCCATTGAGGCCTCTGTGTGATCATGGCCTTCTCCCGAGGATTCTGGGAACTCCTATATTCCTCTTTGAATGTGGGAGACACGCTCTCCCTCAGCCCACTCCCTTGGAGATGCTCTACTGACAAGGCTCACTCCCTAGGAGACATTACAGTTGACAAGGCACATGGAGACAGGATGATGGCGGTCAAAGCCTCAAAGCTAGAAAAGTCACATAGAGACCCCTGCCAGCACTGGAGACCACAAGACTTTCCACCCACTGGCCTGTGATCATCCTGAATTTGGCATCATTACATGTGCTGCGTGAGTCTGAAGATTTTATAGATTGGTATCGGACATATGGGCTAATATTGAACTTATTGACTGGATCTGGCCTGGGCTGGGAGGTTTTCTCAATATTTAACTGCTCTGACTACCTCTTTCTTAAACACATATGAGTGTGTATATGAATTTTTCCTCTAGTCTTCCAGGATTAACACAGCATCAGAATGTAGTGTCTATTTGTTTCCCTCCTTCATATGGAATCTGAAAAACACAGTGTTGGATTAAAAAGTGCACTATCATTTCCCCAATTTGACAAGTAACTTTCTGGCCATGACATGACTGATAGGTCCTTATGGTGTTAGATTCATTTTTTGATAGCTTTGAGGTAGACAGTTCATTATTACTGAACCACTGTAAGCAGATTACCTTAGAGATCAGTCTAGTGTTTTACTTCAGCCCACCTGGTCAGTTTTTTTTGTTTTTAATCATTTTATTTGGAGCTTGTACCACTCTTATCACAATCCATCCACCCATCCATTGTGTCAAGCACATTTGTACATTTGTTGCCATCATCATTATCAAAACATTTGCTTTTGACTTGAGTTCTTGGTATCAGCTTTTCAATTTTTCCCCTTCGTCCCCTATACTCCCTCTCTCACGAACCCTTGATAATTTATAAATTATTATTTTTTCATATCTTACACTGACCGATGTCTACTTTCCACCACTTTTCTGTTGTCCATCCTCCAGGGAGAGTGTTGTATGTAGATCATTGTGATCAGTTCCCCCTTTCTACCCCATCTTCCCCTTAACCTCCTGGTATTGCTACTCTCATTATTGGACATGAGGGGTTTATCTGTCCTGGATTCCCTATGTTTCCAGCTCTTATCTGCACCAGTGTTCACCCTCTGGTCTAGCCGGGTTTGTAAGGAAAAAGTGGGATCATGATAGTGGAAGACAGAGGAAGCATTCAAGAACTAGAGGAAAGCTGTATGTTTCATTGGTGCTTTACTGCACCCTGACTGGCTCATCTCCACCACTCCCTTTTCTAAGGGGATGTCCAGTTGTCTACAGATTGGCTTTGGGTCTCCACTCTGTACTCCCCCTCTTTCAAAATTATATGATATTTTGTTCTTTTAATGCCTAATACCTGATCCCTCGACACCTCGTGATCACACAGGCTGGTATGCTTCTTCCATGTGGGCTTTGTTGCTTCTGAGCTAGATGACCACTTGTTTACCTTCAAGCCTTTAAGACCCCAGATGCTTTATCTTTTGAAAGTCAGGCACCATCAGCTTTCTTCACCACATTTGCTAATGCATCTGCTTTGTCTTCAGTGATTGTATCTGGAAAGTGAGCATCATGGAATGCCAGTTTAACAAAACAAAGTGGTCTTGCATTGAGGGAGTACTTGAGTAGAGGCCCAAAGTCAATCTGCTATCTTTATGCTAAACCTATAAATATATGCACATAGATCTATTTCCCCATCATCATATATAAATATATTTACATATGTGCATGGCTGTACATCAAGCTCTATAAACGGCCTTTGCCTCCTAGTTCTTTCCTCTATTTCCTTTTGTTTTCCTCTTGTCCCACTCTCATGTTCAGCCTCCATTTAGGTTTCAGTAATTCCTCTCGGTTACACTGTCCTTAATCAAACCCTACCAGACCTCCTACACCCACCTCACCATCAACTTTGGATTACTTTTTGTTTCCTTGTCCCTGGGTTTGTTAACACTCACTTCCTTTCCCCCTGCTTCCCCATCTCCCATGTCCTCCTGGAACCAGGAGTCCAGTAGTTATCTCCTCCTGGTTGTTTTTCTTGCCTATCTTATCTAAATAGACCTGCAGAGATAATAATATGCACAACAAACAAGAAAGAGCAAAACAAAGCAACAAAAGACAACAAAACAACAACAAACAAAACCTACAGGGAATAAAAAGAAAAGCCTGTAAAAAGTCTGTGTGTTGGCCTTTAGGAATGTTTTCCAGTCAAGTCTAATGGGATGCCAAGCCCTGGCCCCAAAGCCTATTTTTGGTATTCCCTGGGGACTTCCTTGTTCTGTTCCACTTGCTGTTCTGTTGCATGTTATGTTTTGCCTTGCTGGGGTCAGATCCGGTGCATTCCCAAATTGTGTCTCCAGTGTTGTCCCCAGTAGCACTATGGGTCAGTGAGGGACATCGTGCCTCTTACCGGGTCGGCCCTATGCTCCTCTCTGTGCTTTGGATGCTCTGAGCAGGAATATTGTCTCAGGGCTTGGTGGGCCAGGTTGCATTCCACTCTCTCTTCCTCTCTTTTAAAAAATGTTTTATATATGATCTAGTGCAATGGTTCTCAAGCTGTGGGCTGCGACTCCTTTGGGAGTTGAGAGACCCTTTCACAGGGGTCACCTGATTCATAGCAGTAGCAAAATTACATTTATGAAGTATCAACGAAAATAATTTTATGGTTGGGAGTTACACAAAATGAGGAACTGTATTAAAGGGTCACAGAATTAGGGAGGTTGAGAACCATTGACTTAGCTGTGGTGGTGGCACAGTGGGTTACACATGGTCTTGCCACTTGCAAGGTCAGTAGTTCAGAATCTCCAACTACTCTAAAGGAGAAAGATGAGAATAAAGATTTACAGTTTCAGAAAACCATAGGGGCAGTTCTGTCTGTCCTTCTATAGGATTGCTGTGAGTCACAATTGACTCAATGACAATGAGTTTTTGTTGTTTATTTGTTCATTTAATATCTTCATAATATTTTGCATTTTGCTTAAAATAGCTAAGGTTGGTTCCCTTCTCTATAAACTTACCCTGACAAATACATTGGTTTTGGTTAAATAAATATGCCTTACCCTGTTTTTGCCCCTTAATGACACTCTATAGGAGAACTGGTGATGTAGTGGATTATCCTTTGGGCTAGTGCCTGCAAGATCAGCGTTTGACACCAGTAGCTGCCCCATGGGAGAAAGATAAGGCTTTCTACTTCTGTAAAGAGTTACAGAAATCTGAAAGGCAGTTTTACTCTCTCCTATAGAGTTGCTATGATTGGGAACTGACTCAGCACCAGTGAGTTTGCTTTTTGTTTTCGGTGCCACGAGGGTTATGTGTTGGGCTATCAACCGAATGATGGTTAGTTCAAACCCAATAGGTTCTCCACTGGAGAAAGATAAGGCTTTCTGATCCACTAAGGTTTCACAGTCTGGAAAACCCAAGAGGGTAGCTCTCCTCTTTTCCATAGTGTAGCTATGAGTCAGAATTGACTAGACAGTAAATTGTGTTTGTTTGGACAATAAATATTGTATTATATACAGAAAAATAACCGGGGGATCTATGTAGACTTGATGCATCTGAATTGTGCCAGCAACGAATATTTGAAGTGCCATGCACTACCAGAAAGAAAAACAAAGCCGTTTGGAAGTTGTACAGCCAGAGTGCTGTTAAAATGGTAAGGCGTCATCTCATGTATTTTGGAAAATCTGTTAGGAGAGATCAGTTTCCTGAGAAAGCTCTAATGCTTAGTAAAGTTGTGGGGAAGGGCAAGAAAGGAAGGCCCACAAGAAGATGGAAGGACACCATGCTTGCAGCAATGGGCTCAAACATAAGAACAATTGTGAGCATGGCACAGGGCCAGGGAGTGTTGTATTTTGTTGTGCATAGGGTGTATTCTGTGGGAGCTAAAAACAACACCTACTCAGTGTAGGACGCATATCATCTCAATCTTCCCTCAACATGATAGCAGATCTTTTTAGATAGACAAGTCTATGACAAACAGTAAATCTGCTCCAGGAGTCCTCTTTAAGGTGTTCAAAAGCAAAGATGTTACCTTGAAGACGAAGTTGCCCTTGACCTGTGCCATGGTACTCTCAGTCATTTCAAATGCATGCAAATGTTGGATATTGAATAAGGAAAACCAAAGAAGAAGCAATGCATCTGAATGGAGATGTTAGTGAAGAATTTTGAGGGTCCCGGGTACAGGGGAAGTGAGTTATTTAATGTGACTTTTCTAGCTAAAGTCTCTCATTCCCACCAAGCATGATTCTTCGGCATGAGTCTGGTAAAAAGTTAGGGAAGATAGGGATAGCATTCACCTGTGAGTAATTGTAAACATGATTCACTGGAACACTATCCTGCTGTGTATGAAATGAGCCCTCTGAGACTAGCAGGAGGAATCTCATTACCACCGAGAATAAGGGGTGTAATCTGTCCTTTGGACCTGAGATCACTGATCAGTGAACTTCACGATCCAGAAGACAGCTATAATCTCAGAGTAGCACCAAAAGAACCAGGAACCATAGTATAGAACAGAGGGGTGGACCTCTGTTTAGGAAACTGGTTTGCAAAGTGAAGTGCCTTTGGGAGCTGAATTCTGGCAGCTGGGTTTACCGACCCACTGAATGCTTTGGGGTTAAGGCTTACAGCAGAGTGGGATGGTCCTTGGGGCAATTTATTAGCATACCTGAAAAAACTTTGTAACGTTTCCTGATAAATAAGTTTCCTGAACATTTCTCACTGGCATTTCAACTTGTTAACTTCCTTAATAAACCTTTCAATCATGAATTTTATCTGGGAGTTCTGTGTAGACATTGCAATGGATATTAGAAACCAGAGAAGTAAAATAAAGAACATCAACTAAGACAACACACAATAAATTGCAAAATAACAACAAATCTACCTTGGTAGAAATTCAGCCAGAATGCTCCTTAGACATAGAGGCAAGGAAGGCAATACTTCATCTCACTCACTTTGAACATGCTCTCAGGAGAAATCCATCGCTTGAAGAGGACTTCATGCTATGTCAGGTAGAGGTGCTGAGAAAAAGAGGAAGGCCCTTGCCAGGATGGATTGACACCGTACACGCAAGCAAGGGCTCAGATCCAACACTCATGGAAAGAATGGCCCAGGGGTACTGAGCAGGGTTTTCCCCTGGTGAGCATTGACAGAGTCACCATGAGCAGGACTCAAGTCAGTGGCCCCTAACCTAACTAACACGCAGCAAAACTTGAACCAGGACAGAAGTCTGAAAATAATATTTGCTTTTACACTCATGGCCCTGCACAGACGTGTTATCGATGTGAAAATATTAGTTGTGTTCAGTGCAATGACTTTCAGTGTTAATTTTGTGGTAACTAGTTAGTCTTTTTCTGAGTTATGATTTTTTTTCCTGTGAAAAGATACTTATATTAAACACATACAATTAATATGGTTGCTAATATATTTAAAAATCTCATATATGTACAGTTCTTTGAAAAATATTTGCCGTGGGAGAAGTGACCTTGATGTTGTAATGGTGTTGATTCTGTTAGATATGATTCTGGGAGAAGTGATTTGTGATATTTTCACAGATACTAAATAGAGTAGGAATGTCTATATGAAAGTAAATATTATTGAAAATTGCCTTTTATTAAAAATTTAATTTCCCTATAAAAAGTAGAATCAATATTTAGAAAGAGTTCATCTAGTATTCCTGATAATTATAAAGATTCTTACAAAATTCAAGCAATAAAATTCTTTACCATAATAATTAAATTTACATATTTACAAAGAACACTGATATTAATCATCAACAAAGGCCAAGTACACTATGGAGGAATGAAATTAATTGAATAATTATAAGTTAATTAAAATGTGGAATATTCCAAGCAATACTTAACATTGGACCAAGATTGAACACCATGGAATGTGTGAATTCAAAATATAAAATATAACTTGCAATCTCTTTAATAGAAGATACTCAGAAAAAAAGTGACTCAATACAATGTTAAATATGGAATATTTATATGGAAAGCAACTGGGAAATGTTGATATAAAATTGTCATGATGTATTTTCATTTACAAAATAAATCATGTTTTAAATGTACCTCACTTTTTGGCTCTCTGCACGACGCCATGGCGGTTGGCAAGAACAAGCGCCTTACCAAAGGTGGCAAAAAAGGAGCTGAGAAGAAAGTGGTTGATCCGTTTCCTAAGAAAGATTGGTCTGATGTGAAAGCACCAGCTATGTTCAATATAAGAAATATTGGGAAAACACTAGTCACCAGGACTCAAGGAACCAAAATTGCATCTGATGGCCTCAAGGGTCGAGTTTTTGAAGTGAGCCTTGCTGATCTACAGAATGACGAGGTTGCCTTTAGGAAATTTAAGTTAATTACCGAGGATGTTCAGGGCAAAAACTGCCTGACCAAATTCCACGGCATGGACCTGACACGGGACAAGATGTGCTCCATGGTCAAGAAGTGGCAGACCATGATTGAAGCTCATGTTGATGTCAAGACTACCGATGGGTATCTACTTCGTCTGTTCTATGTTGGTTTTACTAAAAAATGCAATAATAAGATTCGGAAGACCTCTTATGCTCAGCACCAGCAGGTCCGCCAAATCCAAAAGAAAATGATGGAAATCATGACCCGATAGGGGCAGACAAATGACTTGAAAGAAGTGGTCAATAAATTGATTCCAGACAGCATTGGGAAAGACATAGAAAAGGCTTGCCAGTCTATTTATCCTCTCCATGATGTGTTTGTCAGAAAAGTAAAGATGCTGAAAAAGCCCAAGTTTGAATTGGAAAAACTCATGTAGCTTCATGGTGAAGGTGGCAGTTCTGGAAAAAGTACTGGCGATGAGACAGGTGCAAAAGTGGAACGCGCTGATGGCTATGAGCCACCAGTTCATGAATCTGTTTAAAATTTAGACTTAATGTTAACAAATAAAAGAGCTTATTGTGAAAAAAAATGTATCTCACATTTTAAGTTGCCTTAATTTAACTTAACTTTGTTTGTTTTTAAGGCAATGTGATATTAGAAAGTATAGTGTCTCTCAGGTCTTAAAGTCTTGTCTTCAAACAAGCACCCATCAAAGTGAGGTATCAACTAAGTACACATGGAAGAAGCACACCAGTCTGTATGATCCAAGGATTGTTAATAATAAAATGCAAATCTGAAAGAGGAACAGTATCAGAACTTAAATTGTGAACACCTTGTTTGCCGAAGGATACGGATGTCAATGGGAACCCAAAATTCATTTTCAGAGCCCCCTCCACCTTGGATTATCTGCTTATGTCTATGAGTTTTATATGATTTAAAAAAATCATTCTATTTGGGGCTAGTACAACTCATCACCATCCATACATATATCCATTGTATGTCAAGCACATTTGTACATTTGTTGCCTTCATCATTCCCAAAACATTTGCTTTCTACTTGAGCCCTTGATATTACCTCCTCATTTTCCCCCTTCCTCCCCACTCCCTCTACCTCATGAATCCTTGCTGATTTATAAATTATTATTGTTTTGTCATATCTTACACTGTCAGATGTCTCCCTTCACCATTTTTTTTCTGTTGTCCATCCCCCAGGGAGGAGGTTATATGTAGATCCCTATAATTGGTTCCCCCTTTCTACCCCACCTTCCCTCCAACCTCCCAGTATCACCACTCTCAAAATTGGTCCTGAAGGGATCATATGTCCTGGATTCCCTGCTTCTAGTTCCTATCTGTACCTGTGCACATCTTCTGGTCTAGCCAGATTTGTAAGGTAGAACTGGGATCATAATAGTGGTGGGGAGGAGGAAGAATTTAAGAACTAGAGGAAAATTGTATGTTTCATCATTGCTACACTGCACCCTGATTGGCTCATCTCCTCCCTGCCACCCATCTGTAAGGAGATATCCAGATGCCTACAGATGGGCTTTGGGACTCACTATGTACTCCCCTTAATTCACAATGATATGTTTTTTGTTTTTGTTTTTTGATGCCTGATACCTGATCCCTTCAACACCTCGTGATCACACAAGCTGATATGCTTCTTCCATGTGGGCTTTGTTGCTCTGAGCTACATGGCTGCTTGTTTACCTTCAAGCCTTTAAGACCCCAGATGCTATATCTTTTGATAGCCGGGCAACACCAGCTTTCTTCACCACATTTGCTTATTCACCTGCTTTGTCTTCAGCGGTTGTGTCAGGAAGGTGAGAATCATGGAATGCCAATTTAATTGAACAAAGTGTTCTTGCATTGAGGGAGTACTTGAGTGGAGGTCCAATGTCAATCTGCTACCTTAATACTAACCCTATAAAATATGCACATAGCTCTATTTCCCCATCATCATATAAAAACATATATACATATATGCATGGCTGTATTTTAGCCTCTATAAATGCCTGTATTTAGACATCTATAAATGTTTTTTTGCCTCCTAGTTCTTTCCTCTATTTCCTTGTATTTCCCTCTTGTCCCACTCTCATGTTCAACTTTCATTTGGATTTCAGTAATTTCACTTGGTTACATTGCAGCTTGACCAATCCCTACCAGACCTCTTACACCCTCTTTGCCACTGATTTTGGATCACATGTTGTTCCCTTGTCCCTGGGTTTGTCAACACCACCTCCTTTCTCCCACCTCCCCTTTTCCCATACCCCCCAGAACCATTGGTCCCACTGTTTTTTCCTACAGACTGTTCAGCCAGCCTATCTTATCTAGATAGACCTGCAGAGATAATAATATGTGCAAAAAACAAGACATAGAGAAACAAAGTGATAAAAAATATGAAACGACGACAAGAAAACCAATGATGAATGAATGAATGAATGAATTATAAATAAATAAAAATTTAAAAAGAAAAACCTGTAAGTAGTTCAAGGTCTGTTTTTTGACTGCTAGGCATGTCCTTTGGTTGAGTCCCATGGCTGCCAGGCCGTAGTCCAAAAGTCTATCCTTAGCACTCCCTCAGGACCATCCTGCTTTACTCCTCCACACAGCTCTGCTGCATACCCTCAGTGTTTCACCTCGGTGTGGTGGGACTAGACCGGGCCAATCCTGACACTGTCTCCAGCATTGTCCCTTGTAGGGCCATGGGTCAACAAGGGACGTCGTGTCTCATAGTGGGCCAGCCATATGGCCCGCTCTATGCATTGGCTGTTCAGAGCAGGGATATCATCCTCAAGGCTTGGTGGGCCAGGATGCACTCCATTCTCTCTTCCTCCCCCTTCATTTGTTCCTGTGTGCTCTGATCAGACATGGCCCTCTCCCGGAGCTGTAGTTCTTGCTGTCCTCTGAAATAAATTCTTCTGGGGGGAAGGGCACATAGTTGTCCACATAGTTGGGATTGGGGTTGGACCCTCAGACCCCTCCACTAGTTCCCTACCCCATGCTGGTATGTTGCATTCACATCCCGGAACACCGGGTGGAAGTCGGTTCCCTGTTTCCCTGTGGAGATATAAACAATACCTTCCCCTTGAGTGGGTTAGTGCCCTGCTCCTCCAATACAAATTTCTATCATTTTTCTTTCTTTTTTTCCCTCTCCTCTCCCCCACCTTTCTTTGTAGTTACTACCATATGTACTCCTGGATTTGGTTTGGCTCCTGCCATATTATGACTTTTAATTTTTGTAGTGTTTTTAATACTTAAAAACAGTATAAGAATGTAGCAATTTAAACATGGCATAACTCACATTTATAGTTATTACTTTATCTCCTGTAATTAGTGGTCAATAAATAGAAATAATAACTTTTAATCTTTTAAAGTATACTCACTTTATGAAAATCTATTATAATATCTTCAATTTGCTAACATAAAAATTGCTGTAGCAAGATGGTATGAGAATTTGAATTTAAATAATGTGAAAATATTATAACAAAATTAATAGAGTAGTATACTTGTTACATAAGTGAAGATCCATACCCTAACAAATGTAGTAATTTTTTTATAGGAACAGCAAAATAAAATAATAAGTACAATAAAGATCCAAATAATCTGGGAAAATTAAACATTGACTAGATACATGTATGTACAAAAGCCTCAAAAATGTAAACATATGTTGAGTAGATCATCATATAAGGGAGAAAAATTCACAGGGAAATCATTCTCTGATTGCTGGACAATGCTTCACATTTTTGGAAGCATATAGGGGACTAAAATTTTTAAGTAATTAGATTGGCAAGAACAACAGTAAAAATAGTGAAATAAAAAAAATAGTGAAATAACTATAAATGTTTATGAAAATAATTATCCCTAACACATACTATTATATTTGATCCTTTAAAAGTCTATAAACAAATTAAGAGGACAATAGAACTTTGAGCATTAAGCAGCATGAGGTTTATTAAGAATAGGCATGCCACAGAAGCTTAATAGCTTCTTTTGATTCATTGTTAATTACAAAATTAAGGCATAGTGTGAATAGACCTTATCTTCAATATTTGGGCTCCAATAAATATTTTAGGTTACTGTTTTTAAAGTATACCTTACTACTGTAACTTCAAATAATATATTGTTATGGAGCATGATTAAAGCTAGATATTATTATCATTAACCCATTCTATTGAGTAAAATCAGAGCTGAAGTTTAAGTAACCTTAGTGAAATAGCCCAGCAACTTACTTAGATTTGAAATAACACTCTTTTAAATTGCCTACAAGATTTTCATTAAGGGGACTTCCAGGAAGATGGCGACTAAGTAACACATACCAGAGAGACTGCAGAAATCAGTCCAGGAGAGTTACTAAGAAGGAAATTCAACACTGATGGATCGCAGGAAGAACATCAAAAACATAAGTAGGCACAGATACACAAGATTTCAAGGGGCTGGGGGCTCTTGAATTACCACAGTGGATGCCGGCTAGTGCTTGACCATAGCCCTGCCTCTGTCTCGGCCAGAACAGGGACCATTTGGAGCCAGCGCAGGGGCTTTATCTCAACACAGTCACAGTTTACTGCCACCTTGGGGCAGGGATTAAGCCCTTGCAGCCCCACAGGCAGGGATCGGGGCTCAGCTATATTGTTACTTTTGTTTCACTCTCTTCTCTCTATCCCCCCACAGTCTTAGTGGACATACTTTTATTTTTTTTCTCCTCTTTGTCTCTTTTCTCTTCTCCTACACTCCACTTCTGACCTCCAGACCACTCCCCTTAGCCTAGGACGTTTATGCCTGCCCCCACCTAGTTAGGTGAGCTCAACCTGTGCAACAAAACCAAGGCTGGGGAAAGTAGGTACTATATATGTTTAATGCAATCCTGATACAATTACCCTCATCTTTCTTCAAAGAAATGGAAAAACTAATTACCAACTTCATATGAAGAGGGAAGAAGCCCAGGATTAGCACAGAACTCCTTAAGAAGAACACAGTGGGAGGGCTTGCTTTACCTGACTTTAGCATATACTATACAGCTAAAGTCATCAAAACTGCATGGTATTGGTACAATGACAGATACTCAGACCAATGGAAAAGAACTGAAAACCCAGAAATGCATGCAGACAACTGATCTTTGAGAAGGGCCAAAAAAAATATTCAATGGGAAGCAGATGCCCTCTTTAACAAGTGGTGCTCAAAAAAATGGATATCTACCTGCACAAAAATGGAGCAAGACCCTTATCTCCCTCCATTCACAAGAGTAAACTCAAGGTGGATTGCAGACCTTGAAGTTAAACCACAAACTCTTAGGGCCATCAGGGAGGGAATTGGGACCAACTCGAGAACTTTGGCATAGGAAATACATAGGCTACCAGAAATAGTGAAGGACACAAACACAGAGCAGAGGAGGCACAAATTGACCAGTGGGATATACTGAAGATAAAACACCTGTGTATATCGAAATAATTCACCAAGAGAATAATAAGAGAGTCCACGGACTGGGAAAACATCTTCAGCAATGACACATCAGCACATCAGACAAAGGCCTTATTACTAAAATCTACAATACTCTGATAGTTTCCATAAAGAAAAAAAACAAATTGCCCACTAGGAGGTGGGAAAAGGACCTGAAAAGAAGGTTCACAGGGGCAGAAATCCAAATGGCTAACAAACATATGCGAAAATGTTCCCGGTCTTTAGCCATAAGAGAACTTCAAATTAAAACAATGATGAGGTACCACCTAACACCCTCAAAGAGCCCAATTCAAAAAATCCGAAAGCAACAAGTTTTGGCAAGGTTGTGGGGAAGCAGGGACTCTCATCTACTGCTCATGGACTTGTAAGTATGTACAGCCACTATGGAAATAGATTTAGCGATTTCTAAAACAGACAGCAATTGAGTTACCACACAACCCAGCAATCGCCCTACTGAGCATATTCCCAGAAGAGGCAAGAAACAAACCAAGGCCAGACATCTGCGCTCCAATGTTGATTGCGGCACAGTTCACAATTGCAAGGAGTTGGAAACCATCTAAATCCCCATCAACTCATGATTGGATTCAAAGCTGTGGTACATACATACAATGGAGTATTACACATCGGTAAAAAGCAGTAATGGAAGTATGAAGCCCATTGCTGCATAGGGAGAACTGGAGGAAATCATGCTAAGCAAAGTAAGCCACACAAAAAAGGAAAAATACAACATGAGTCCACTGAGGTAAGCTTAAATTTTTTTTTGAAAAGGGCATAGGGAATAAGCTACTGCATACAAACTTTCCTGGTTTGAGGACCAGGTAGTATGGCAGGGGTCAGACCAAATCCAGGGATATATATGGTAGCCAACTAAAAAGGAGGTGGGGAAAGGAAAAAACAATGGGTAGTGGGGGTATAGGGCACTAACCCCCCCAAGGGGAGGGTATTGTTTATATCTCCACAGGGAAAGAGGGACCAGACTTAAACCCATTGCTCCAAGATGTGAATGCAACATGCTGGCATGGAGTAGGGAACCAGTGGAGAGATCTGAGGGGCCAGTCCCAATCCCAACTATGTGGACACCTGCCCCCCCCCCCCCCGAGAATAATTTATTTCAGAGGACAGCACTGAATCTGCAGCTCTGGGAGAGGGACGTGTCTGATCAGAGCACACGGGAGCAAATGAAGGGGGGGGGAGGGGGAGAGTGGAACACATCCTGGCCCACCAATCCTTGAGGATGATACTCCCGCTCAGAGCAGCCTATCTACAATCCACAGAGGAGACCACATGGCCGGCCGCACTATGAGACACAACATCCCTCACTGACCCATAGTCCAACAGGGGCAACACTGGAGATACAATGTGGGAATTCCACCCGATCTCATACCACCACACTAAGGCAAAACACTAAGGGCATGCAACAGAACAACAAGGGGAACAGAGCAATGAAGTCCCCAGGAAATACCAAGAATAGACTTTGGGCTCAGGGCTTGGTGCCCTAACAGACTCAACTGGAAAACACTCCTGAAGGCCAACAAACAGTACTTGAACTAACAAGTTTTTATTTCTTGTTGCGTTTTGTTTTTTGTCATTGGTTTTTTGGTGTTGTTTTTGTTGTTTTGTTTTATTTTGTTGCTTGGTTTTACTCTGTCTTCTTTTTGTACATGTTATTATCTCCGCAGGTCTGTCTAAATAAGATAGGCTGGATGAACTATCTGCAGGAGAAAACAACCGGACCGACAGTTCTGGATGGCCATGGGAGACAGGGAGGTGGAGGAAAGATAGTGGCATTAACGAACCCAGGGACAAGGGAACAAGAAGTTATCCAAATCAGTGGTGAAGATGGTTTAGGAAGCCTGGTAGGGTGTGATCAAGGGTAATGTAACCAAGAGGAATTACTGAAACCAAAATGAAGACTGAGCATGATAGTGGGACAAGAGGAAAGTCAAGGGGAATAGAGGAAAGAGCTAGGAGGCAAAGGGCATTTATAGAGTACTAAATAAAGGCATGAATATATTTATATATGAAGATGGAGAAGTAGATCTATGTGTATATATTTATAGGTTTAGCATTAAGATAGAAGATGGAAGTTGGGCCTCGACTCAGCTATTCCCTCAATGCAAGAATACTTTATTCTATTAAACTGGCATTCTATGATGCTCACCTGCCCAACACAATTGCTGAAGGCAAAGCAGGTTAATATGCAAATGTGAAGAAAGCTTATGGTGCCTGGCTATCAAAAGATATAGTATCTGGGGTCTTAAAGGCTTGAAGGTAAACAAGCAGCCATCTAGCTGAGAAGCAACAAAGCCCACATGGAAGAATCACACCAGCCTGTGTGATCGGGAGGGGTCGAAGGGATCAGGTATCAGGCATCATCAGAACAAAAAATCATACCATTGGTAATGAGGGGGAGTGTGGAGTGGAGACCCAAAGCCCATCTGTAGGCAATTGAACATCCCCTAATGGAAGGGTCAACTGGAGGAGATGAGCCAGTCAGGGTTCAATGTAGCAACATTGAAACATACAACTTTCTTTTAGTTCCTAAATGCTTCACCCACCCCCACTATCATGAATCCAATTCTACCTTACAAATCTTGCTAGACCAGAGGATGTAAATTGGTACAGATAGGAACTGTAAACACAGGGAATCCGGAATGGATGATTCCTTCAGGACCAGTGGTGCAAGTGGTGATACCAGAAGGGTGGAGGGTGGGTGGGTTGGAAAGGGGGAACTGATTACAAGGATCTACACATAACCTCCTCCCGGGGATGGACAACAGAAAAGTGGGTGAAGGGAGCCGTCAGACAGTGCAAGATATGACAAAATAATAATTTATAAGTTATCATTTTTCATGAGGGAGGGAGAACAGGAAGTGAGGGGGAAAACGAGGAGCTGATGCCAGGGGGTTAAGTGGAGAGCAAATGTTTTGAGAATGATGTGGGAAATGAATGCACAAATGTACTTTACACAATTGATTTATGTATGGATTGTGATAAGATTTGTATGAGCCCCTAATAAAAGGATTTTTTTAAAGATTTTAATTTTATTACAGAATATAAACAGTATATGTTCATTCAAATAATTTTATTTCACTTTAATAGTAAATTCAATGGCAAAAAAAAAAATAGCCGAATAGGAATTACTGCTATTTGAGTAGGAATTGATAGATACTGGAAACTCAATATAACTCAATAGTATATAATATAAATTAATTGAGAAATAAAGCATATGATTAAACTAATTTTCACTTTCATATTTTAGACATATTTAAAAAATTAGTTACATTTGGTGGTACAAAATTATAAATATTCAAATAGTTTAGACATACTAAAATTATTGAAGCTGAAGGAACAACTAATATTGTTTTGCAGTACTCTTAAAACTTTAAAAACAAAACTACCCTCAGAAATATCTGTAAGCCACAGCAACCAAAATACTTCAGCTAAAAAAATTTAAATATCATCCTTAAATACACACACACACACACACACACGCAATTAAAGTGACAATTCCACATTGCTCCCTACCACCGGCTCAAAAATATCCCTGGCATCTAAGCAATTCTGTGTCATCTGACTCATGGTAACCCTCTAGCCTAGGACAGAGTAGAATTGTCCTCTGGGTTTCTGAGACTAAATTTTAACTAGAGTAGAAAGACTCATCTTTCTGGCAAAAGTGGCAACAGTGAACCTAAAACACAAATAGATAAGATGTTAAGGGAGCAAGTAGTATAGATTAATGAAGATAGAACAATTAAATCCAAACCCACTACCATTGAGTAGATTCTGCCTCATAATGATCCTATAGAACAGACTAGAACCACTATTCAGGGTTTCTGAGACAGTAAATCTTTATGTAACAGATAACTCATCTTTATTCCAATAAACAGCTGGTGAGTAAAAAACTCCAACCTGTAGATAAGAGTGCAATGTTGGTCCTCTACTCAAGTACTTCTTCAATGCAAGTCTACTTTGTTCTATTAAACTGGCATTCCATAATGCTTACCTTCCGGACATGATCGCTGAAGACAAATGTGTGCATATGCAAATGTGGTGAATAAAGCTGATAGTGCCTGGCTATCAAAAGATATAGCATCTGAGGTCTTAAAAACTTGAAGGTAAACAAGGAGTCAAGTAGCTCAGAAGCAACAAAGTGCATATGGAAGAAGTACACCAGCCTGTGTGACCACGAGGTTTCAAGGGGATCAAGTATCAGGCATCAAAGAGAAAAATTGATGTCATTGTGAATGAGGGGGAGTGCAGATTGGGGACCCAAAGCCAATTAATTGGTAGGCAACTGGACATTCCCTTACAGAAGGGTGGCAGGGAGGAGAAGAGTCCATCAGGGTGCGGTGTAGGAACAAGGAAACATACAACTTTCCTCTAGTTCTTAAATGCTTCCTCCACCCCCACCCCTGACCCCACCCCCCACAATCATGATCCCAATTCTATCTTACAAATCTGGCTAGACCAGAGGATGGACACTGGAACAGAGAGGAACTGAAAACACAGGGAGTCCAGGATTGATGATCCCTTCAGGACCAGTGGTGAGAGTGACAATAAGGGAGTGTGGAGGTAGGGTGGGGTAGAAAGGGGAAACAGATTACAAGGATCTACATATAACCTCCTCCTCAGGGTACAGACAGCATAGAAGTGAGTGAAGGGTGACATCAGACAATAAAAGATATGACAAAACAATTAGAATTAAAACATTATCAAGGGTTCATGAGGGAGGGGGGAAAATGAGCTGATACCAAGCGTTTAAGTAGTAAGCAAATGTTTTGAGAATGATGATGGCAACAAATGAACAAATGTGCTTGACACAATAGATGGATGGATTGTGATAAGAGTTGTACGAGCCCCCAATAAAATGATTTAAAAAGAAAAATAAAAGAAAGTCCATTAAAAAAAAACAAAGAAAAAAAAGAGTCCAATGTTAAAACTCACTGCATCGCTAATGCTGATTGTTAAAATAGTGCACTCACTGCCATAGAATTGATTCTGGTTTTAATGACCTTACAGGACCTACCCCTGTGGGTTTCTGAGGCTGTAATATTTAATGGAACAGAAAGTCACTTCTTTCTCCCACAGAGCAGCCTGGTGGTTTGAATTGATGACCTTGTGGTTAGCAGCCCAAACATAACCCATGATACCAGCAGGATTTCTTAGGAAAATATAATTAGAGCAGAAATAATGAGAATGTTACCCATTGTTGATATGTATAGAAATTATTAAATGAAAGTATGTTTTGATAAGTACATATTCACCAAAAGGTAAAATGATGAAGTCAAACAAGCAAACAAAAAAGGAAATTAGGTACTTTTCAACTATGCCAGCAATAAATGGGAATGTTTTAAAGAGGGTAGACTGATTTATTAAATATGTTAGATTATTTTGTACTTTATTATGCTGTCATATGCTGTCATATGCTGTTTTGCTGTCATCAAATATGATAATCATGTGTAATTCAATGATTACATTTAGACAAAAATTCTGCTGAAGTATACTTGTGTAATAAATCTTAGAAAATTCTTTCTACTTAAAAAAAGTTATTACAATTTATCTTGCAGCAAACAACTGAGGTAGAAGTACTTGAAATTTAGAAATTCAATTTGACCTCAGAGACAAACATTTTATATTGTATGTTTGTCTAAAAATTCAAATTTTGGTTACAGGATGTTTAAATTTGATTTTGAACCAGAATGAGCAGGTAGGCAATAAAGAAAATGTAACTGCATATTGAAATTTTGAAGGTTGGATTTGAACAATAATGTACAGTAAATTCTGAGGGATATTCTATATATATTTGTGTATAATTTTTACCCTTTTATCATGTGGCAAAAATTATAATTAACTTGTTATTAATAATTGCAGAGACCTACCATATATACTCGTGTAGAAGCCGAGTTTTTCAGTACAAAAAATGCGCTGAAAACTGGGGTATGACTTATATACGGATCAATGGTACCTCAGCAAGGTGTAACCTCTCGCTTCTTCCCTCCCCCAGGGAGCAGCGACCATTATCTTGCAGGTGATTGCCATTTCTCTGCTGTTCATTCAAAGACCCCGCTGACACTGCAGGGCTTTGAATGTTTGTTTACTCACTTCTAACTAATCAGAGCCGTCCTATAACGTGTATCTTTGAATAAGCCTTTTAAAGACCGTGTACGAAGGATGTGGCATGAATGGATGTCATCTGGTCAAGCCCGACTAACAAAAACAGGAAATCTCATGAAACCTGACATAGAGTTAATAGCTAAGTGGGTTTGAGATGCATGGGAAGACATTCCAGAAGACATGGTGCAACGTGCCTTCCAGAAATGTAGTATTAGTAATGCTGTGGATGGCAGTGAAGACTGCGCTTTGTATGAAAATGACAGCAGTGATGGTGATGACAGCGATCTCATTGAGGACAGCGTCTATGATGACCTCACACCAGCTGAAGCTCTGCATTGTGATACGGATGATGATGAGGAATCCAGTTTTGAAGGATTTTAATGCTTTACATTTTAGCTTGGTTGCTGATTGAGCTCAGGGAATAGTACTCTTAAGGTATCATTATTGATACCTTCTTGTTTTTGTTGAACCTATTTTCCACTTACTGTGCTGGTTTACTGATGTTAAGTGACTTGTCCTTTTATTTATGTTTTTTATTAAAAATACATATTTAAATACGTTACTCCACTGATGTCTCAAATTTAGTAATTTTATTTTCATTTGTTTTGATTATTGAAACTCACCAATAGCTTCTTCCTTTTCCACCCAAAGCTTATACTTGAGTCAATCAGTTTTTCTGGTTTCCCAGGTAATAATTAGGCACCTCGGCTTATACTCAGGTTGGTTTATATTCGAGTATTGAACTGTTTGAAGATAGATGGCCCTTTGCTTACTTCTTGAAATACCTATTTGCCTTATTTAATATATTTATTAATCTGGAAGAATTGCATGTGACACTGTCATTGAATATTTTTGTCCATTTATGTAAAGTTTTAATCTGTACACATTAATAATCCATCTATTTTTTATCCAGCCTACACTTGCTTAATCTCCTTTTCTCAGTTGTGTGCTAAACACATTACAATGGGCTAAATCAAGGACACTATCAACAGAAGGGCCTTATTCTCCAGGGAGATTATTGATAATATTCTCTAATATAAAATCACTAAGATGTCTCTGAGGTAAGCCAGAGGCATATAAAACACATAGATGTAGGAATGGATTTGGGCTCACACTTAATCCTAGCTCCAATCTAAAAGCAATTCTTACAATATGACCCTCCTCAATACCTTTCCCAACGAAGAAAACACGGAAGATATGGGTGCAGCTTCAAAATGTGGTGAAGAAACTGGATATTGCCTAGCCATCAGAAAGAATAGACTCTGGGGTCATAAATACTGTTTTCAAACAAGCATCCATCTATGTTAGAAGCCAATTAAGCCCATAGGTAGAAAACATACCAGCCTATCTAGTCTAAGTATTGTAAATCTGTGAATGGGAATGATACCAGAGTTTAAATTATGAAATTCTCTGTCTATGGCTGACAGTGGAAGTTCAAATACATGCACAGGATCTAAAAATTCTCCACTCCAGTGAATTTCCTCTGATAATAATTCACGGATAGCAGTAGTCTGTTTTCAGGCAGATAACATAATGGAGATGATTATTGGAGATTAAAATGAAAATCTGAGTTGAATGGTTAAAATGGTATCATTTTATCTCCCTTTTGACATATTTTGAGTTTGTTCTGGTTTTAAGATGTTCTGTTTTCTTTCTAACGGGATTCTCTCTGTTGTATTTTGTTACTGTTAGTAGCTGAGGTAGTTAGTTTATTGTGGCCATCTGGCCAATAAACACATTGAAGGGCAGTGAGATAAATGGCTCGGTGAGCCTCACTTTTGTAGTTCTCGGGTCTCTTGCTTTCTGATGGTCGGACCAGGGTGCAGTTGCCTTCACCAGTTCCCTGCTTCAGCTGGCAAGGCACATCCCTGAGGAGAAGCCACATGGACCTACCCTGATGCAGCCCTGGATGCTGGCGCAGCCCTGTGGAGACCCCTGACAGCGCTGACATGCTTACACATTCACTGACTTGGCTTTCCTCCTGCAGTTGGCATTATTGCATCTGCTTTGCGAGATGGAGGACTTTGTGGATTGGTGTTGGACATATGGGTTAATGTTGGATTTGTGGGCTTGGCAGCACTGGGTTTGGATGTTTTCTTGATGTGCATCTAACCTTTATAAAAAACTCTCTCTTATACATTTGAGTTTCTGTGGATTTGTTTCTCTAAAGTATCCAGACTAATACAGTAGCCTTTTTAGAAGTTAAATTATTATTCTAAATAATAACTAAGGTAATTCTAAATAATATATACATATTATTATTTTATGTATATGAAACTCAGGATGGGTGACTACATAGAGATCATAACTAGATGAAGTTTCCCTAGGGAGGTTGAGGTGTTTTGGTGAGCTAATAATAAGGAGTACAAGAAGTAAGAAAATGGTTTACACTTGACTGTAATAGCAATTGTATAACACTTGTTGATATGACTGAATTATTGAATTGTATGGTGTCTGGATCATGTACTAATAAAGTGGTTTTAAAATTTTAGAGTTCCTTTTCTCATGACATTTCTATAATCTTGCAAGACCATAAGGATAATTTGATTAATCTTACTCACTCACTTCCATTGAGTTTATTCTGACTCACAGTGACCCGTAGGATAGACTAAAACCATCCCTGTGGGTTCCCGAAACCTTACTTTTTATGTGACTACAAAACTTCCATCGGACATCAGCATAAGACTGAGACAAGTACTTGAACAGATAGGTACTTGTATATTTTCACCATTAGTTGAAAAGAAAGGAAGAGAAATAATAATAAGCAATAATTCAAAGACAAAATATTTTGATGATAGACTAAACCCAATAATATAAGTAACCATCCGAAGTATAAATACATTGAATAGAACACTAATACACAAGTGGAGAAAAAGCAAGAATGAATTATTTTCTGATTAGCAAATATGAAGACAAATCTAGGAAGAGACTCAAAAAGTGTGTCATAGTCATAGAAACCTAAGAGAAATAAAATGACTTCTGATATAAGGTTAGGGAAATTCTGAATGAAGATTAACTTTATGCTAAAATGTATACTTATGGTTTCAAAATAATGCTGGAAAAAAGATTGTGTGGTTTCTCCATCTTTTCTGTGCCCTTTATCTCTCTCCAAACGTGGTTGTGTCTTTCTAAGGGGATCCACCAGTTTTATTTTGCAAAAACTTAAATGTATGGCCCTTTCTCCAGGTGACAAATGGACCGGGATCCCGAACGTGAGTTCCATCTTCTTGGGACTCCTTGGGATCAACTTTTTTTGTAGAAGTGAAAATGTTTATCTGTCCTCATTTTGTTACAAGCTTTTAGTAAGGAAGGGGGAAAAAATTTGTTAAAATGACCAAATGAACTGTGTCACACATAAGATTCCTCTTCTCCCCATTTTGTTTTAACAATGTAGCAATTTCAGTTAACTTGCTTGCTTTTGCACCAGTAGAACTATTTCGCTAGAAAAAAATCCTAATGAAAGGAAAACAGAACAATACCATTTCTATAATCAAAGCACACATAAAAGAGAGAACAAGGATAAAAAGATAGAAAGCAACAAAGCCCACATGGAAGAACCAATCAGCCCATGAGATCAAAGGCATTGAAGTGATCAGGTATCAGGCATCAAAGACAAAAAAAAAAAAAGAGAGAGAGAAAATCACATATCATAGTGAAGGAGGGGAAGTGCAGAATGGGGACCCGGGACTCATCTGTGGGCAATTGGACATCCCCTTGCAGAAGGGCTGCGGGGAGGAGACAAACCAGTCAGGGTTTAGTGTAGCACTGATGAAACATACAACTTTCCTCTAGTTCTTGAATTCTTCCTCCCCCCTCCCCCAACTATCATGATTCCAATTCTACTTTGCAAATCCTGTTGGACCGGAAGATGTACACTGGTACAGATAGGAACTGGAAACACAGGGAATTCAGGACATATGAACCCCTCAGGATCAGTGGTGAGAGTGGCGATCCCGGGAGGGTGGAGTGAGGGTGATGGAGAAACCGGGAACAGATGACAAGGATCTACATATAACCTCCTCCTTGGGTGATGGACAGCGAAGTGGATGAAGGGCGACATCAGACAGTGTAAAATATGACAAAAATATTAATTTATAAATTATTAAAGGCTCATGAGGGAGGGGGTAGGGGTCAGGAAGGGGAAAAAATGAGCTGATACGAAGGGCTCAAGTAGAAGGCAAATGCTTTGAGAATGATGATGGCAACAAATGTACAAACGTGCTTGACACAATGGATGCACGTATGGATTGTGATGTGTTGTATGAACCCCAAGTTAAAAGAAATGGGGGAAATAAAAATATATTCTTAAAAAATTATAAAATATTTTAACAACATTCATGTTAAACAATATGAACAGAATTCATATTTATTGTTAAAATTAATAGATTTAAACAAATTTTGAATACATGGTTTTACAAGCACACATTTTGTTGTTGTTGTTTCCAGCATAGGTCTTTGTATTGGGTATAAAATAAACTCTAATAAATGTCTCCAGGATGGTAACAGTAGCAGAGGATTAGCGAGTCTCCAAATTGAACTACTCTGGTGAATGGAGACTCTGGTAAATGCAATAATGTTCGGTATGAATTTTCTACATTTATTTGCATTTACAACCAAAATTGCATTTAAGGTGAAGTGTAATTCATCTGTATTTGTCAATGTCCTCCGTTATAAATTCAGAATGAAAGTTTGTTGAACTTTATTTTAATTATCTTGTTGTTTTCAGTGTCTATTTTGAATTAAATGTGTCTATACCACTAAATGAATGAATGAAACAATGGGTAGATTTCTTTTAATTAATTAAATGTTTATATTTGAAATAAGAAGGGATTTTCAAAAATTTTTAAGCAAGACATTAATAACAATGAAGTATTAAACAGGAAAAAATGTAGGTGAATCTAATAAAGCCAGAAGAAGATGAAAAGCATCTATTATTGGCGTGGAGGTGGGCAGTGGGTACTCGCGTGCACTGGCTTTGCAAGTATAAGCTTGAGTACTTCGGTCAGCTGGTTAGTGACATCTACTCCTACTGACAGTAGCTGTAAGCAGTAAGGACAAAGCCCTCTCTTGGGACCACCAGAGTCCTTCTTAGAGGTGTGTTAGGCTGGGTTGACCAGAGAAACAAATCCAGGGACATTCAGAGTGCCTTTTATATCAAGGAGTAATTATGCATCCATAAAACATCCCAGCCCTGTGCAATTTAAGTGAATAAGTCCAATACTAGTCCATAAATCCCTTTTCAGACGCACACAACCACAAGCAATGATGCAAAATGCAGGAAGATCACCAGCCGGTGGGTGAAAATTCTTGTGCATCCAATGGCAGTGATGGCCACATCACATGGCTCTGGCAGGTCTCCCTATGGCATCCATAGGAAGGTGAAGGCTGAGAAAAAGGGGGAACCTTATGACGAGGTCACACACACACAAGGAGGCACCATCAGAGTTGTGACCTAATTGACAGGCTAGACATCATCCTGACACTTCAAGTTGACGCAAAATTATGTAACTATCACAGATGGTGCGAATTATCACAGATGGTGTGACTTAGTCTTACATATTTTGGACATGTCAGGAGATACCAATCCCAGGAAAGGATTATCCAGGAGACGGATTATCATGGTGACTGCAACAATGACAATGGGCTCAAGTATAGGAACAATTATGGGATGGTGCAGGACCAGCGAATATTTCACTCTGTTGTGCATAAGATCAATATGGGTTGGAACTGATTCAGTAGCACCTGATAACAACAACTAACACTAATACTGAATATAAATACACATTTCATTCCTAGAGGTTATGTCTATCAAAAGAATTAAAGACTGTGTTCATTATAGACATAAACTGAACATAACTTAAATACTCGCTAATTACAGATGAGGTGGAAATCCATTACAGTTCTTACTATAGACTATGCTAATACTTGTCCTACATGTAGAAATTGATACTACTCATAAATACAATGTTGGAGGAAAAAAAAGCAAATCCAAAAGAATGTATACTGTAAATTCCATTCATATTATTTTTTAAAAATAGACAAGAATGCATGGATTTGGAAGTCAGAATAGTGACCATTCACAAGAAATCAGATAATAGACACAGAAGTTTCTTGAGTGTGGAAATCTTGTTCTTCTTAGCCTGTGTGGAGATTAGAGGTGAAAATGTATCAAGTTATGGAAATCATTAATTTTTCTGTGTACATTGCACAATTAAAAAACTAACCAAACAAAAATCACAAATGCCAGTGAGTCACTTTTGGCTCATAGTGACTCTTTGAGCAGAGTGGACCTGTGAGTTTCTGAGGCAGTCATTACAGGAAGAGAAAGCCCCCTCTTTTTGCTGTGAACCACCTGGTTGTTTCAAACTGCCGACCTTGCTATTTTCAGGCCAGCTCTACACACTATGCCACCAGGACTTCCTGCGCCACTTTACTGATGATATTTAACTAATCCAAGAAGAAAACTTCCTGGAGGCTCTGAAAGAGAATCTGTTCCATAATGCTCTTCTGCTTTTGAAGGATTACTGGAAATCCTCAGGATTCATTGTTTTGCAGCTATAAGGCTAATCTCTACCTTGAGTGCTAAATATCATTCTGTTTCTCTGGTTTCGTGTTCCAGTATCTTCAATAACCTTCCTGTAAGGACGCCACTCATTGAATTTAGGTCCCATCCTAATTCAGACTGACGTCATTTTAGCTTGGTTATGGCTGCAAAAACTACATTTCTCAGGTGCTGAGGGCAGTACTCATTTCCCTCCAGGGGAACATAAAGCAACTCCAACTATATCAGTAATTACATTAAATCAGGTCATCAAATCACACAGAAAAAACCCCCAGAGTTTTTCATATTAGAGAAAAACTCAAGACTCAAGTTCTGACTTCCTTTTAAGGGAGTACTTTTAAAATATAAAGACACAGGGAGAGTAAAAGAATAGAATAATATAAAGTTGGAATAAATATAAAACAAATTAATTAGTAATAATATCATAAAGGTAATCTAGGAAATACATATTATGTGCATAAAAATCCATGTTTTATTTTATTCTTTAATCATTTTATTGGGGGCTCATGCAATCCTTATCACAATCCATACTTCAATCAATTGTGTCACGCACTTTTGTACATTAACCTCATCATTCTCAAAACATTTGCTCTCTGGGTTAGTGCCCTATTCCCCAGGCTACCCATACCTTCTTCCCTCCTCCTTTCTAACGGGCTACCATATGTATCCCATATGTATCCCTGAGTTTAGTCTGGCCCCTGCCATGTTACCTAGACCTCATTCCAGGGATATATGTATACAGTACCTTATTCCCTATGCCTCTTTTGAATTTTTGAGCTTACCTCAGCGGACTCATGTAGTGCTTGTTCTTTTGTGTCTGGCTTAATTCTCTTAGCATCGCTTCCTCCAGTTCTTCCCTTGCGGCAATGTATTTCATGCATTCATCACTGCTTTTTAGGGATGCATAATACTCCATTGTATGCATGTACCAGTGTTTTTTAATCCATTCTTCTGTTGATGGGAATTTGGGCTCTTTCCAGCTCTTTGCAATTGTGAACTGTGCTGTAATGAACATTGGGGCACAAATGTCTAGCTGTGGTTTGTTTTTTGTCTCTTCTGCGTATATGCCCAGTAGGGGGATTGCTGGATCATATGGTAGCTCAATTTCCAACTGTTTTAGATATCACCAAATAGATTTCCATAATGGCTGGCTGTACATACCTACAGGTCTGCCAGCAGTGGGCAAGAGTTCCTATCTCTCCCCTATCCCCTCCAACACTTGTTACTGATTTTCTGATTTCTTGAATTGGGCTATCTTTGAGGGTGTTAGGTGGTATCTCATAGTTGTTTTTATTTGCATTTCTCTTATGGCTAGAGATCTGGAACAATTTCTCACCTATTTATCAGCCATTTGGATTTCTGCCCTTGAGAAACTCCTGCTCAGGTCCTTTGCAAACTTCCTGAGTGGACAATTGTATTTTTTCTTTCGTTGTAGGTTAACAGAGTATTGTATATTTTAGTAATAAGACCTTTGTCTGATGTGTCACTGCTAAAGATGTTTTCCCATTCTGTTGTCTCTCTTATTAATCTCTTGGCAAATTTTTCAATGTACATAAGTGTTTTATCTTTAGTTTGTCCCAATGGTCAATTTGTGCCTCCTCCGTGTTGGTGTTCTTCCAGATTTCCAATAGCCTATGTCATCTCTGTGCCAAGGTTCTCAAGTTTGTCCCAATTCCCTCATTAATTGCTCTAAGGTCTTTGATCCACCTTGAGTTTACTCTTGTGTATGAAGTGAGGTAAGGGCCTTGCTTCATTTTCTTGCAGCTACGTATCCATTTTTTCCAGCACCATGAATTGAAGAGGGCATTGCTTCCCATTTGATATTGTGGGGGGCCTTATCAAAGATCGCTGAAGACAATGGGTGCACAAGCAAATGTGGTGAAGGAAGCTGATGGTGCCCGGATACCAAAAGATATAGCTTCTGAAATCTTAAAGGCCTGAAGATAAACAAGCAGCGATCTAGCTGAGAAACAACAAAATCAGCATGGAAGAAGCACACCAGCCTGTCCCGATTCAATCACTGAGCAAAGTGGGTGCATAAGCAAAAGTGGTGAAGAAAGCTGATGGTGCCCGGTTATCAAAAGATATAGCATCTGGATTCTTAAAGCCTTGAAGATAGACAGTGGCTATCTAGCTAAGAAACAACAAAACCACATGGGAGAAGCACACGAGCCTACCCTGACACGATTGCTGAAGACAAAGTGGGTACATAAGCAAAAGAAAGCAAAAGTGGTAAAGAAAGCTGTTGGTGCCCGGCTGTCAAAAGATATAAAATCTGGGGTCCTATAGGCTGGAAGATAAACAAGGGGCCATCTAACTGAGAAACAACAAAGCCCTCATGGAAGAAGCACACCAGCCTCTGAGATCACAAGTTGTCGAAGGGATCAGATATCAGGCGGCAATGAAAGCATTTAAGAACTACAGGAAAGTTGTATGTTTCATCATTGCTACACTGTACCCTGACTGCATCATCTCCTCCCTGTGACCCTTTGGTAAGGAGATGTCCAGTTGCTTACAGATGGGCGTTGAGTCCCCACTCTGCATTCCTGCTCATTCAAAATAATTTGATTTTTTGTTCTTTGATGCCTGGCACCTCATCCCTTCGACACCTCGTGATCACACAGGCTGGTGTACTTCTTCCATGTGGGTTTTGTTGCTTCTCAGCGAGATGGCCATTTGTTTACCTTCAAGTCTTTAAGACCCCAGATGCTATATCTTTTGATAGCCGGGCACCATCAGCTTACTTCACCACATTTCTTATGAACCGGCTTTGTCTTCAGCGATTGTGTCAAGAAGGTGAGCATCATGGCATGCCAATTTTATAGAACAAATAATTCTTGCATTGAGGGAGTACTTGAGTGGAGGCTCAATGTCCATCTGCTACCTTCATTCTAAAGTTATAAATATATGCACATAAATCTATTTCCCCAACCTCATATATAAATATATTTGTATATGTATATGCCCCCATTTAGACCTCTATAAATGTCCTTTGCCTCCTAGCTCTTTCCTCTATTTCCTTTTACTTTCCTCTTGTCCCACTATCATGTGCAGCCTTCACTTGGGTTACAGTGATTCCTTTCAGTTACCTTACCCCTGATCATGCCCTACCAGGCTCCTACACCTTCCTCACCACTGATTTGGATCACAGAAATGCATATTTTATAATGTAAAATTTAGAAGGCCAATTTTCCAGGAAGATATAATAACCTAAATATGGTGTGAAATATTTTAACTATGTTATGTTTGACATTATTCGAAATAATAGCAATGTTAATTAAATAGGAACTAAAAACTATCAAGCTTTGTAAGCTACATTGAATGCATATTCAGAATGTAACAATTAAAGACCATTCTCTAAGAAAGCTGAAACTGCTACATCAAAGTTCAAAGAAAAGAAAACTATTTGATTTTTGCAATATGTTTGATAGTGAGGTGCCATGTAAAACCCACACTACTCTATGCCTACTATAAAGTGAGACCTGCTCAGTAACAGTTTCTTCCTTTGTTCTTGTGGGAGCGCAATTTGTAGTTGCTGGAATTTAGTATGATTCCTGAATGCTGGATTGCTGCACGTAGAAAAGGAGCCATTCACCCTATTTTCTCTCTGCATTTAAACCATTCTTTATAGTAGGCTGTCTTAAAACTTAGGTTTTTACAAATTCCCCCACTGATATTGTGTTATTTTGGCATTGTGCTTTGCTTCCTGGGTTTTAATAATAGGGAACTGGTTAGTGATTTGTCAAGTTATGGATCCATACCCTAATTTAGAATTCAGGACTAAAATATCTTTTGTTTTTACTTCGTATTACTAAATACTTATTACAAAAGTGTTATTTGGTTTATTCTTTTTTCAACTAGTTTTTCAAGTCCAAAATAGTTATATTATTCAAGAACAAATTAGTATCTAGAATTCTAAATCACTGAGTTGTTTGTTACTAAAGATATGAAGATGATGAGGATAGTTTATCAGTTACCAACAAAATCATTTCTTTACATAGCAGGAGCAGAGAGAGAGAGTAAAAGAGGGTGATATTTATGCTACTTTACCCTCAACATAAGGAGTCCTAGAGGCACAACTATAAAGGTATTCAGCTGCTCCCCAATATTTATCTGATCAGCTCTAACTCACACAGTGTCTACATTGGAGAGAGACCTGACAACTTGCTTCTATAACTATTAAACCCAAGAAAAAACTTTATTGGCTAGTTCTATTCTATCACATGTGTTCAATAGAAGTCAAAATTGACACTATGGTGCACAACATCATACTCAATATGGAGAAAGTTTCAAATTATCCCAAATGACATCTGAATTGTAGCAGGGTTTGAGTTATGCACTTGGAAGCAATAATATGATGTGCTGATTCTCTAAAGGTAGCTACTTTGCAAGTGAAGAAATATATTTTCTCACTGTGTTTTTGAAAATAGAAAGTAAAATGTCTCTGCCCACAAAGTTATAGCTTCAATCAATTTCTCTTTTAGCTATGTAAAAGATACAGATTAAAAAAAGATGACTCACAGATGGAACATGACGCACGCATCCCTCCCTAGATATTAAAGGACAAACAAACAAGGTCTTTTCAGACTTCAATTTTCTGTCAAAATGATCAGAGAACGGTAACTGAATGGCAGCTATTAGGGAGAATTTAAGGCTAGCTACTGAAATTGGTTTGGTAACTGCTTGAGAGTGTCTCATGGGAACTGTGAGACTCATAAAAACAAAACCCTCTCCCTGTCATATCAAACATTTGAATGATAAGCTTTATTTATGGAAGACACTCAGGTGATTAACTCTGTTTCGCACTTGTTCTTTTTGTCATGTTCTCATCTGAGCTAAAGAGTAAAACAAAAAGACTTGCATTATTATGCATTTGCAGCAATTTTAACATCTGTTGCAGACTGTCCATCTTGACTGCACCTGATTGATCCGAAGAAGTTCATCCAAATTCCGCTTTTGAGTACCGTGCCATCATCAAATCCTGCGGCTCTTACTTCTCAGTGACAGCCCTCCTTGATCTTCAGTTCATGGCTTCTCTCACTCTCTCTCTCTCATTCACTGAATTATTTCAGTCCACTCTTTCATCCGACCTGAATTATGGCAAGACTCTGCTTTTCAATCTTTCTATTTTCGGCCAGTCTCCCCTTCAAGATGTTCCCGTGTTAGAGTCAGAGGGGAGTTGTGGATGCGGCTTTCTTCTCTTACCTAGTTGGTTCCCATTCACAGAGATCCATTCTTGTACAGCAGAAGAAAACTCTGCCAATGCTGGGCTATCCTCCCCTTACTGAAGCCTCGGTGTCAGTGTC